>NC_058040.1:3459914-4659914 GCF_019176455.1 Solea senegalensis
CTCTGTGTGTACCTGTCTCTATGTGTCCCTGTCTCTGTGTGTCCCTGTCTCTATGTGTCCCTGCGATGGACTGGCGATCTGCCCAGGGTGTGACCTCGCCTACCGCCCTATATAAGCTGAGATTGGCTCCGACCCTCATGTGGAGGATAAAGCAGTAGAAAATGGATGGATGATTCACCGACAGTGTGTTAGGGTAGAGCCGGTCGTCAGAAGCAGACATTTTTCTTTTCACTTCTTTTTAGAAGCGCCGTTTTAGGTCAGTCCGATGAATTTTGTGTTCCCACTAGCCACGCGCAGCACGTTTCTGCCCCGACAGCGCCGCTTCAGCTTCCTTTGATCTGAATGCAGGTGACCGAGGCAATCATGGTAGTTTCCAAACGTAGGTTTGCAGGACTAGCATATTTAACCTGCAGAGCTAGTCATTGCTCCACCTACTGGCAACAGGAAGTACGCCTTCAGTAACAAACATTGTTTCGATGACATGGAGCTTTGGGAATGTGGTCTACATTTGCTATCCTCTATACTCTGACACTTTGACATTCGTGGGGGAGCGAAGGCTCGTTCAGTGCACAGTTGTTGTTTTTTTTTTTGTAATTTAATTTCACCTTTAATATTTTTACTGAGCCAGAATCGCCAAAAGAAGGAACAGGAGGACATACCACAAATTTCACATTCTGCAAAGGAATGACAAAAAGGCCTTGGCACTGCACCTGATCAAGAAAGGGGGAGCATACGTTTATGAGAGGAAACCTTGTTAGCTGATGTTAAGTCCCCCAGTTAAATGGCAGCGTTACGCGTAGCCAGAAGTGAAAGGTTCAACACAGTTTAGAAGCACCTTCCAACAACAACAATCCAGAACTACACTGAGTCTACTTTTCATTCATCTAAGACACAACTAACAGGCAGCTGTGCCGACCGCCTCTCTTTTGTGTATGAGTGTTTATGTGAGCAGTGTGCGGCTGTGTGTGTGTGTGTGTGTGTGTAACCTGACAGCCTGCCACACAATAGGGGTCCAAGTGAGTGTGAACTCTATTCGTTCCCACAGCTGCCATTAACAGACGGAATGAACAGCCTCTTGCTAACAAAGTGAATAAATAAATAACGCTTAAGAGGCCATGTTTACCTCCTCAGTCTCTGTCGATTAGCACTCCTCGACAAAAAGCCAGGAAGAGCTTTTGGTTTCTCTTGCTCTATGTAGCGTCTATTCATTTAGCCGGATAATGACAGACACTGATGTTTATGTTGTTTGGAGGCAAAGCAGAGCAACTTTGCTGCAACCAAATCAACCACAAAGGTATCTAAGCATGGAGACAGCTGTGGTGTAACGTCGACTCCTACTCCTACTATTAAACGGCATCTAAAAGTTGTTTAAGCCAGGGGGAAAAAAACTGTACAACCTGAGAGGAGCAGGCTTATGTAACAGGCAATTAGTGCAAAATATCACTGTGTCACAGTCACAGGAGTCAAATTACAGAACAATCTCAGAGACAAGTGAAGAAGGGGTGATTGTTCAGACACAGAACAATGTTCTGATATCTTTAAATCTCTTTGTGTTTTTTTTTCTATTTTATTGAATTGTGTGAGTGCCTGTGTGATGTAGTCACCACTGCAACAGCATCCTCTATGGTTCACAAGCATAGCTCGTCAATAAGCCGCCGCATACTCATTCGCTCCCACATCCTCCCGAAACCCCCCATTCTACCAGAGCTGCTCCACCCCTACCCCAACCTGCCACAGCCACCACCTAGGACCAAGTACAGAACCTGAGGAGACAGAGCCTTCTCCACTGCAGCCCCCTCCCTCTGGAACTCACTACCCCAACCCATTACATTACATTACATGTCATTTAGCAGACGCTTTTATCCAAAGCGACTTACAATGGAATCAAGTACAATTAGCCAGGGGTGGAATCGAACTTGCGACCATGATGTCTTTGGTACACAAGGTAGGGTCTTAACCACTGAGCCACTCCAACCCATCCGTGCCTGTTCTGACCTCTCCATATTCAAATCACTCCTCAGAACTCACCTTTTCAAAAGTGCTTTTATTGCATGCCTTTTTTCTTTTCTCATCAATAGAGTTTGCGAAAAAATTACATAAGTAAAAAGTATTATGATTTTTGGTGTTTGTTCTTGGGTTTCATGGCAAATATTTGTTGTACCATTTTGGCACGATGAAGATAAAGTTTCTGTTCTACTCTATGTTACGTTTGTTTTATACCTTTATTCATAAATGTTTTTCTTTAATTTGTCAGATTAAAAGTCATTCTTTCAAACTTTTCCGCTAACTCACAAAAATATGAACTCAGCTGAATTGAAGAATCATTTTTTGGAATTCTAATATTTATAAATTTGTCTTATTTCAATGTGTAAGTGCAAAACAAGAGACCTTACCCAAGATGGTGCTTTTCCACTACACACTTCCAGCATGGTTCTAGGCATGCAGGAAGTACTGAACTCATCGTTTTAATTAACTGATTGAGTACACCGAAAATAATTACTTTACTTGTCACTAGTTTTAGCTATTACCATCTTACATAAATATGAGAAAATTCATCCTGGTCTCTTATGTTTAATCCATAATCTAGAGCGTCTAATCCTGCAGACATGTTTTGCCTATAGAAGAGACAGGGATTTCTTGAAAATGATGATCATTTTAGGTGACATCATCAGTGTCTATTCTCGTACCAAAATGTCGAGAAACATACTTGGATTATCAGAAAAAATTCAGATTGGTCTGTCAGAAACTGTAGACAGGAAGTTGTTCACGATAAGGACAAATTTAACACAGATGAAAACCTTCTCGTCTGAGGCAACAATCAATCCGCGCAGTTTGATTTGTCTTACATTCAAACAATAATTGAATGTGATCAACCAGCAAACTCAAACATTACCAATTAATTCAAGATCAATATTCAGAAAGGGTGCACCAAAAAGTTCAAAAGGTCTCTGTTGTCTGTGTGTCATCCAAACTCAGAGATCAGTCAGCTTTTGTTGTGTCAGGGATCATCTCATTCCTTCAGTGTCTTGTTTTCTATAACATACATTTAATCAAGCTTTAAAGTATATCTTAATTTTTTCCATGCTCGATTCCAACAGCCTCTCATCTCTCTCTCAGGCTTCCTTGGTTAGTCTTTCTTTTTTCCTGCTCAAGTAAAAATAAAAACTGACTGTTCCACCATTTTCCTTATTTCCTTTCCCCATTTTCTTTTTACAATGTTGAAGATGTTTGAAATTTAAGTTTTCCGCAATTTAAATTCGATGTTCTCACAAAACGTTTTTAAACGAGGAACCACTTTGACAAACCATTGTGACCCAATTCACAAAAATAAATCTTAACAATGGGTAATGTCATGTTTTGTACTATATTTTAATGCCATTTCCGTAACACGGCCATTTTCAAGAGACATGAATTTCATGCATGTTTTTAAAAGAAAAACAAAAAATGAACAGAAATCTTAAATCAAAGGCTGGAAAAAATGTCTGCAACATTATTTGGCGACCTGAAAAGATAAATCTGCTGCGACTCATCTGTAGGTCTGGACAGAGTCTCTGGGAACGACTGTCTCTGGCAGCAGTACTGTACCGTGTATGTGGGTCAAAATAAACTGTGTGTATGTTCATGGTGACAGAGGGAGAATTCACTTTGTACACTGTCAGGTATCACAAGGATGCATTCATGGTTTCTTTCATGTGCTGTGTTGACAGTGTGGAAAATATAGGCAATTATTAAACTTTGCTTTACTATTAAAGCAATGATAATATGACTGTGTGTGTGTGTGTCCATTGGGTTAGGGTTAGCCCTAACCCTAACCCGATCTGTAAAAATGTGACTCTGCAATAGAACATGAATAAAACAAACAAAAAGTGTATTCTTCATTTGAAAAAACCTGGTTTTAGGGTTAGGATTAGAATGTGGGTTAGGTTTAGACAGCACATAGTTGTGATGGTTAAGGGGCTTGGGAATGCATGTGGTGTCCTCATTAAGATGTAAAAACAAGTTTGTATATGTGTGTGTGTAATTGGGAGCAATGGATATGTGTATATTGGATTTCTTTGTGTCTAACTGTGTGATATAATTATGTTTGCCTTGCTTTTGCTTTAGGTTTTTCAACTTCAAGTAATGTCAACTTTTGATATTTGTTAAGATAAGATAGGATAAGATCATTCATTATTAGTCCAGGAATGAGGACTGTCTTTAGAGCAGTAAAGACAGTCAAGGTGAAGATATATAATAAGATACTATATAATAAATCTTCAAATACACAGTATAGAAGATAGTGACTAGAATAGAATATACATCACGTAACGTACGGTATGAACTTCACCTTCACAGTTTAAACCAGGATGACACTTGAGATATTGCACTTACTGTATGTGATGAGTAACATGTTACACGTGGTCTACTGAGAGCGGCGCTTGTTGTACAGTCTATCAGCAGCAGGGAGGAGCGACCTGCGACTCTGCTCCTTCAGACATTTAGGATGTTTCAGTCTGTCACTGAAGGAGCTGCCCAGTGCTGTGATGATGTCCTGCAGGGGGTGGGAGAGGTTGTCCATCTTAGATGACAGCTTGGCCATCACCATGCTCCTCTCTCTCTCTCTCTCTCTCTCTCTCTCTCTCACTCTCTCACCCCTTCCACTGGGTTAAGGGGGCATTCTAGTACTGAGCAGTCTGTCCAGCCTTCCTATCCTCTGTTGAGGTGCCACTGCCCCAGCAGACCACTCCAAAAAAAGGCATTATTAGAATGATTATTTAACCCTAGAACGCAGATCATTTCGGCTGCTTTTTCCCATTACTACGTTTAAAAGTACAGTATATACAAAGCGTACAAGAATGTGCAATAGAGAGTGTCTTATGTTTAAAATCGGATTGAATTTGTGAAATTTGGAAATACATCACAGTTCAAAGTTCAAAAGGACAGAGAAACAGTCTAATTATGTGACTTCGGCACAATTATTGCGCCTTTATATCACTACTGAAAATGTGATGTGAAATGAATAATTTTTCAAAGCCTGAATATGTGACCTGTAAACACACACTCCCAGGGTGTCCAAATGAGGAGTTAGGCGGGGAAAATTGGCTCAAACTGATTTTGAATTTGTGTTTTAATTCTAAAGTGATAGTAGAATATTTTGGTTGTTGAAACAAACTTATGCAAAAGAGATTTTGGACATTTTAAGGAGCATGTGGATGGGTTAAAGTGGCCTTGCAAGGCAAATATTGAAAGGTGCTATATAAATAAAGACTGATTGATATTGACGCCAAGGTCTTTGTATGTTTTTTTCCGAATTCACCGTAATGGTGACTAAAGCATTAAGGTTTTTTGGGTTTTTTTTCTCTCTGAAACAATAGTTAAAGACCGTGCCTTTAACTCACCTTGTTGTTTTTGTCACCTTTCAGCTGGATTGCACAGTTAAATGCATACTTCACTTATCTTTACATCTTAATTGACAGCTATGTAAATACCCGGCAATTTGCACTAATCAGATTCCGTGGTGAGAGGTATATGTGCTGTAATTAGTCCACAGGAAACACAGACACTTGTTACCCCTAGTTGTGTACGTTAAAAAGCACTTGGTGATTTCTGGAGGACTTTCACCGCTCCATTCAAATCATCCGACTAAAGAGACGATGGAAATTCTAAGTGCCTCAAACATGTTTACACTTTCTGTGCGTGATTTCAAACCCAGACCTGAGTGTTTACTGAATGCAGCCTCACATGCAGCATTTAAAACCGTGTTACTCTGGTTTCATTAAGGACTTCATATGTGGGAGTTGTTCATAATAAAAGTGTTTACAGTTTAAAGTGGTTTGACGATGCCGAGTAATGGAGTCGGGAACCATTTGTTACTGTTGAATGTTTTTCAAATGTTAATCATCGGTGTTTTGACGAGCAAAAAGTGAAGTTCAGTTCATCTGCTGTTTTTGGTTTGCAGCAGAGTGGGTGGATATGTAGATCAGATGAGACATATCAGTATATTACTAACATGTATAGGGATTTAATAACAGTCAATCAGATAGTAATCAAGTAAAAATTTGATTGCCAACTATTGAACCCTCTGATTCCAGTTTCTTTGATTTTGTGATGTTTTATGGACGATGTTACGACACTTAGTAACTGGCATAAAACGCATGACAGTGGCTCAGTGGCGGAGCGAGCCGTCTTTCAACTGGAAGGTTGTGGGTTCACGGCTGTGAATGATGTGTGCGAGAGAATGCGCTTCGTCGCGAAGCGTGGTATACACTGTGTGTGAGTGAATGGGTGTGAATGGGTAAATGGGCAAAAAAAAACTGAATGGACGACAAAGACAAGAAAAGCGCTATACAAACACAGACCGTTTACCATCCTCAAGGAAACAAGTGGTTAAATCAGCCGAGTTAAGAAAAGGTGTAATGGAAAAGAAAGGCAAGGTGCATCAAGCAACCAAGTGACCTATGTGATGAATATAAAAAATATATATATTATACACGGATTGAATAATAATGGAAATAAATGGTGCTCGGCTAAGAAGAAGAAAAATAAATGCAGGTAAAGTATATAGAGTAGATAACAAAGCCATGGATGATCATAATGTCACAAAAACAACATGGAAGTGTGAATTACTTGCCTTAGACTATGCTTATGTATCCTGGTTAACTCAAATTTGTGTTCTTGCATTTGTGTGTTTGTATGTGAATACGCAACTGGTGCCTTAATTTCCCCTTTTGGATGAAGAAAGTATCTAACTGAGCTTCAGATGATGTGTAGTTAATGGAGTGGCCGTATATAATTTCACTGGCTCTGGATGAATTGCTGTTGTTATTGGCAGTGGCATTGTAGAATTAGATTATTCTAGAATGCAGATATCTGGAAAACGATAGAACCCCCTTTCTATTTAAGTTAGAGTTGGGTTCTAACTTAATCCTACACATGAGGGTCGCAGGGTGCACTGGTGCCAATCCACCTGACGTCAGTGGACTCAAACGGATTTTCTTTTTAAAAAATCTTTAAGTAATAGTAGAATATTTGAGTTGTACCCAGTAATACTCAGTGCTGACATAGTTCCAAAAAGATGGGATAATTCTACAGTGTCAAAAGAAAATACAATTCTTTTGTAATATGCCCGAATTGACCCCATGAAGAGGTCAGCCACACAGGACGTGCTTTTTTTTGAGAAATAGCAATTAACCAAATAAATGAATAACCCAATGCATAAATGAGACATATGCATTAAAGATGCTGATCAAGCCACACAAGGAAAGACGATGATGAGGAGAGGAGGATGAGCAGGAAAATGTGGAGCTGAAAGACTATAGAGAGTGTAGCAGAGAGAGTATAGAGACTGAATGGAGATAGAGGAGAAAGGACGAGGAGGAGGGGGCAACAAGATGGAGAGAGACTGCCTGCACATACTGTCAAGGCAGTTAATATAAGGCGTGGAGATAAGGCCCCACAGACAAACATTGACCAAATCAGGCATTTCAGCAGCACAGCCCCAACTGTCAGTCAGCCTGAGAGACAGACCAACAATCAGCACTCTACCTCTGATAAGGGCTCTACTGGGCGCGTGCAGGAAATAGCCAATCTGCAGCAAGCCTGGCAAAGGAGGGTGATGGAGGATGGGAGAAGGAGGAGGAGGAGGATGGTGTGTGTGTGTGTGTGTGTGTGTGAGTGACGGGGTTAGAGGAGGGAGTGAATGTAGAGAGACAACAAGTGAGGGGGGAAAGTGGCCCATAAATTTTGTGAGAAATATGGACCAAGGGTTTACAGGAAGGGATAATACCAGAGTGAAAGGGGGGGGAAGCTGGAGAGAGGAGAGGGAAAACTGCATGATATTCCTCCACACCCCAGCCGAGCACACGTGCAGAGAAAGAAATTCAGGCGGGAATATAAGTGACGGGGGTAAAGGGAAAAAAAAAAAAGGGTGTGATATCAGCTCTTAAAATAGTGTCTCTCCCCAGTTTTTTGTCACCTGGGAACAGCTTGTGCAGACAGAGTGTGAGAACTTGGTTTAGACCAACACCTTACATTAATGATTTGCCAACAGCTCTGACTAGCTCATTCTTCAATGTGCTGTTCGCCTTGCCTCGCGCACAATGGCATCATTTCATCGTCTCTATTGATTAATGGTGCATATAGTGTGTACACGCGCGGGCACAAATTCACATCTGAGTGAAGGATAACGCTCCCTATTTAATGGAAGAGTGTGTAGCTATGAAATTCCCTCATAACAAAATAAACACATCCACAGAGCTGGACTGGATGTCTATGGGAACCCAAGGTAGTGGAAGGCCGCTGGTTGGTAGCTTGGATGCACACTGGCCCCTGTAGGTCACACCGGGAGGTGCAGTCTGGCAGCAAGTTTGGAGGAATAAATTGCCAGCCGGTTACCTTTGTCAAACACATTTTGGTTCCTTGGAGCAAAACAGTGGAGAACACCAACAGCTGGCGAGTATTTACTTGAAGGAGTGGAGTCAAAGGGGTGTCTGAGCTTTCCTTGATCATGAACCAAAATGCCATCACCATGACCACTTGATAACAGTAGGAACTGTAAACAAGCTAATCACAGAGGGGCCTGTTTGTATTCTCATTTGGGTTTGCATGCAGTGATGGGCTGGGGGGGGGTGCAGAGACACAGGCGAGGGTGGCAGTGATGGTGGTGGTGGTGATGGAGAATGGGAAGGGACACGGATGGAGGAGGGTGGTATATACTGTGTGTGTGTGTGTGAGAAAGGGTTAAGTTCCCTCCCTGGTTGCATGCTGCTTTCCCTTGCTCTGTCAAGCCCCATTAAACCTGCTACACCACAGCAATATGGTGCCATCAATTACAGGCACGCCGCCATCAATGCAGAGCACAGAGGAGAGGCAGGAACATATAAACAGGACAAACGGCCACATAAAAGACCTGCAGCTACATAAAGCCCTGCAGCCTGCCTCATACACACTCTCACACACACACACACACACACACACACACACACCTCTGCCAGTCTATGCATCACCTCGAGGTACAGTATATTTGTCAAAGAGTCAATGCTTTGTCTCAAATACACACAAATCAACATATACAAAATGCACACAGTTCACTTTCATTGACGAGACCAATCAGATTTGTGAAAAACAGACTTGGGCAAACTGGGCAACATCCTTAATTGCATTGTGTGCTTCTACTGCCCCCTTGTGACATGAGTGGATCAGTTCAGGAAGGAAGTGCAAGCGTCAAATCCCCCCTCAAAAAACACTTGTGGAGCACTTTGTTAGTGATACATGCACTTAACATTATCAGACAGTCATGAGTCTCTGTGTATGTGTGGATCAACCCTTTACTGCAGGGCTGTCAAACTCATTGTAAGTCAGGGGCCACATACAGAGCAGCCTGATCTCAAGAGGGCCAGACAAGTAAAATAATGACATAATAACATCTGAACAAGAACATATAAAAAAAATATTTGAGTCGTGACTTTATTCTCAGAATTCTGACTTAAAGTCAGACCTCTTAACTTTGCCACACTTGATAAGAAGCAGAGGTTTTTAATTTCTAAAACCATGTCAATGAAAAAACTTGAAAAACTTGAAAAACTGAGTTATCAGTCATCTCTGGAAAAGAGAAATTATTTTAAAAGAAGCTGATCGTCTTTTGATTAATTTAAGATTAACCATGATATGAAAGGACACACAAGGAATTAGAATTCATTTTTATTTCTCGGTTAAAAAACATTTAGCAAGTTTGCTTTATGTTACAAGGCAAGGAGACTTCACAGTGAATAGAGTTACTGCAAGGACTTTCTTACACCATGTCAGTGGTTTAAGGATAGTTTTTCTTACCCAACTTTTAAAAAGAAAAGAAAAAAAAATCTTTAAAACCACATATATCCAGTCATAAACAAGGTTTTCCTTTTATTTTCTCAGGTATTCACTTTCTATTAAACACTTTTCAGTGGAACGATGTTGAACCAATAAAAAAGTTTTAATAAAACCATTTTGTAATCTTCTTTTAAATGTTATATTTCGTCAATAGTGATACAGATCCAACAGAATCAAAAATGTCTCTCTTTTCTTTTTTAAAGTTAGGGTGACCCAAACCTTAAAACAGGCTACACATGAAGATAAATTAAACACAAAGTTGAGTTTATATTTACAAATGGCCTCAAACTGACCAATCTTATGTGGAGTTTTTCTGTGAGGAGGAACTACTGCTGCCCGAACTCTTGGTCTTCTGCCCCCTGGTGGCACTGGACTGCCGCTGCACTCGCTGACTGGAGGCCTCCCTAGTTTTCTCACTGTGGCTCGCGCCTGCTTTACTGCGCACTGTGGTCAAAGAGCAAAATGGGACACATTTCAAGCAACACATCCAAAAATGTAAAGTGTGACAGTAAGTGAATGATTTAAAACAATAAAACATAAAGTAATGGTTTCAGCTTCCTTTACCTTCTCTTTACTGCACATCTACATAGGTTAACAGGCAAGTTTATTTGTTGAGAACTATACTAAACTAAGGGAAAAATGTGTTTGTACTACATATCACAGACTCCAGCTTGAAATGTTACAACAAAAGCACCGCTTTACTGAAAATAAATTTACTCCACCTGAGTGAAGTGTGCTGCTTTATGTGTCAGCATATTTAATGTAAGAGCCGCTCAGGGACACAATATTAAGAATTTGTAAATCAATTCTGAACCATAGGAAGTGCAATTCATGACTCATTTATACAAAAATCACATGTTCAGTAAAGAAAAGTCCAGGTTCTATCATTCTATTCCAAACTCATGCATTTATACATTCACACAAACATGCACGTGTACACACACACACTCTGTTGTTTTCACTCCTGTCATAAAATGAAAAAGCACAGCATGAAGATTTGGCACAACCCTGCCTCTTACCACAAGCAAACCTCTATATATTAAACTTCATAAAACTATAAAAAGTATTTATAAAACTTAAAACAAGCAGGCGGACAGATGGATTAAGGGACACAGTGCATAAAAGGGACCTTGAGAGTGAGGAGAACTAGAGTCTTGGGGGCCGTAAACCACAATCTTAGTGTTGACCCTAGTGGCTCTGGGCCCAGACGCTGAGGTAGGAGCTGCAGGAAGTTTTGGGCTCTTTCCAGAGACCAAAGAGTCCTCATCTTCAGGAGTCAAGATGGACAGAAAAGAAAAAAAATAGAATTCACAGGGGACAGGAAGGAAATTAGAAAGCAAAGTGAAGTGCACACAGTGGAGCTTATATCGACCTTCTACTGCAGACCCTTGGTCTCCAGTTCACTGCCATTAAAGAGCTCAGTATGGGGTGAAGTGAAAAGTAGTTAGTGAGGGGGATTAGATGACGTCGAGTGCAAGAGGAGAAGTTCTGCTACAGTATGTACAATACCTAAGTGGAGAAATGTGAACGTGTCACATGCTTTGAGAGGGAGAAGCAGAGGGGACATGATGAATAAAAAGCAAAGTGAAAGGTAAAGTTAGTTTGAGAGACAAATACTTCATTAATTTGAAAGTTTGAACCTTATTTACATTGTCACTGTAAACTTCATTCCAGTGTTTCCCAGACTGAGTACCAACTATATAAAGATGGCCATGACCCAGTGCTCAATATGAACACATAACAAGAGGGAATCAGTAAACCAGCCACTATTCAGGACCACTTAAATGAAGGCTGGACAAAAATCTGCAAAAATACAATCTCCTGTGACCCATCAGTTAGTCCTGACACAGTCTCCAGGAATGACTGCTTTATTTATGTTACTAATAACTATTTAATAAGCAGTTCAGTTAAAAATGTGTTAATTAGCTCTATATATATCTTTTTTTTTTTCATTTTCAAGATAAATTCTGGTCAGTATGGCAAAGATAATGGTAAATCAATACTAGTGACCTCAAAGTGATGTATAAATAAATAAAAAGCTGTGATGATATAAACGTAAAACTGTGCAATCAAGCTAAAACATCTGTAATGGGGATTTTCACTTCCCTCATTAACTCATATACAACTCTCTCCCTAAATAAGAGACTTAGCATAAGTATTGGAATTTATTTTGGTGCAAATACCAGTGAAGGGGAGTGAGCCATTTCAATAACAGTTATTTTGCCTAAGCACAGATATTTTCACAGGAGATATTGTCTGAGACAGAATCACTATTTGTTGTTTGCTGTTATTAGTTATAAAGCGGTAGAAAATGGATGGATGGATAGTTCCATCAGTGCTTTCCCTGCTATGAGAGACACACAAAAAGAGAGGAGACAATGACAACAAGGCTTTAGGTGCGTCATGTGACATGTTCCCCTTGTTTTTTACAAATAAACTTTCAGACCAACACTGCATCCCTACAGGTGTTGACATTCACTCTGTGGTTGATAATAATAACTAATCTCAAAATGGCCAATTTAATGACCTGACCCTATATTTATTGTTATATTCACATTTTTTGGTTTACTTCTTTATTCTTAAACATTTTTAACTCCTTGAAAATGTCCTATTCCATCAGGTCTTCGACCTTCCTGACTAGGAGTTATAAATAGGTTTTCTGGCCACAATCCTAGTGAGTTTTCACTGCTCACACTGCCATACATTCATCAGACACTAACCTCTGGCCTCTGCCGGTGCTGTGGTTATGCCAACTGAAGCTGAATCTCCTCCACCACAACTATCAGACACTCGCTGGCCTGCACACATTAACTTCAGAGTCTGGAAAACAGCCTGGGGAGCCACGTTCATCTTCAGCAGGTCCACTATGATCCTGAGAGGATTAAGAGGATGAGCGTGAGCAGAAGAAAACAAACGTGCCACTTGTTAATTACTCTAGAAAGACCACAGCCATTCACTCCTTTATTTTAGGGTTTTTAGAACACTTACTTGAAGACCTCTTGGTCAATGGTGATGCCTGCAGCCTGAGTTAACTCAAACAGCTCTGCTTCTTCAGCAGTGAGGACCTTTTTCTTCTTAATAGCATATTTCTGCACATTGGAGGTGACCACCAGCGCAGGTGAGTCTGGGGCAGTGGGCAGTGTTTGTTGTGCTTGTTGTTGAGACATCAGTTATGTATAGGCAGCCTGAGAACAGGGTTGGGGTGAATAAGAAAACACGTGTAAAAAGGTAAACAAAGACTTACACAGTGAAAAAACGTTAACGTTAAAAACAATGAGCTGACCACCCCACAGTACAAACGTTGCTAAAATGTTTTGACGTGCCTTTCAAATTATTCTTAAACATATATGCAACAGAACGGAAACACGTTTACAAACAATACAGCGAGATAAAAATTAAAAAAAATACAAGAAATTAGGCACACACCTGCCTTCAAACTACCGATGTTTTGGTTCCTCTTTTCAGTTTGAGCCAGATGAGGCGCGCTAATTATACGTCATAAAGACGCGTTCTTCAGTCGCTCTTTCGTTCAAGTAGGTCCAACTTGGAGTCGCGCAAACATCGTAATGGCGCGTTGGCGCCATCGACAGGTAAGGAGTGAGAACCAAAAAATAGAACTATAATAGAAATAGAAAGCGTGTATTGTCGTCGGACAAGCCAGCCAGACCTAGATTAAAGCCATGTTGTATTGTGATTCTTAGGAATTGGCCGCATATCCTTAAATACATGTATCGCTTATTTAGTGTCTGAGCTTGGGCTATTTTTGGCCAAGAACCTGTCCCAAACCATATTCGACATCAATTATACGCATACAGTTATTTAATGTAGAGCGCATTTGCATAGCAAACTAATTAAACTTGTGTAGTTCAAGTGATTGTGTCATGTATTTCAATTTATATTTTTGACTTATTTAGGCTAAAAACAAGCAGTTGACGGCCTTTCATGTTGCTTGCTAGCACGACCCGGTTGCATTGCACATGGAACACACGAGCAGTCTCAAATCTCACATGTTTCACGCTGGCTTTCTCTCACAATGTTTATATCATGTCGTAATAATACAACATGTGTGTGTGTGACAAAGTGAGGTGATACAGTGAAACTCATTGTATCGCCACCTAAGGAGCATACTATAAGCTAACACAGCGAAAACGGAAGTTGTTGGGGGGATTGTCCTCTCGCACCTGCTTGGTGCTCTTCTGCGCTGTCGTCCAAGAATGGCCGCTGCTGCCGCAGGAATAAACAAGCAGGGCGCTGTAGCGACGATGGAGCCCTGCATCCGACACGGGAGGGGATCTAATGGAAACACGGTGAAGGTCGTGAGGCTGTCACTTTTAATCGATAGCTAGATAATATTTGCAGTGGTGATGTTTGTTATGTTTTTGGGTCGGCTGCAGGCTGTTGCCGTCGTGGCTTCTGATTGTGGTTGAATGCTGCTGCGTTGGCGTAGGTGGCTGTAGACGCTAACATCTCATTCCTCTGCTGTCAGACTAATGTGCATTAAATGTGTCATGGGCATCACTGCTCACACGTTTCCTTGTTAACTTAGCTACATTCATGAAATGCAAACATTAAGGTTGATATTTGAACCTGCAGCCAGAGCTAGAGGTTTACCAGCGTTGCTAGTTGGCGTCTGCACAAACTGGTTTCACTGCAGCCCTTTAATAGCAACGTGATCGGTTTACATACGAGTCGGGACGTGCTCCTCTTACAATAGCGACACACATTTTTTTTTAAGGTCACGAGTTATTCGACTGTTAATGTTTGCTGTTTTAATCATCAGCTGTAAACCAGCCAAACAAAGCTCACGGTCTGTGTTTACATGGGCACTACTAATCCGACAGTTGACCTTATTCCCGAATGAGGCATCACTATGATGTTTAGAGATGCTAACAGACAATTCAGTTCATGTTTATGTTTACTATTTATGATAAGTTTTTACATTAGTAGATCCACATCTACCAAAATATTGCATGTCAGAAAGATGCATATAATTTTATAAATCAGATCAATATCTGAATACTGCTCTGATGGACACCAATAATCCGATTATTGTCCTTATTCTGAATAAAACATCATGATGATGTTGCTAATATAATATTCCATTCATATTACTGTTTATATGTGACAGAGAAAAGTCTGATTATGACTTCATTACTCCCACTGCTGTCAACATTCCAACACGATATAATCTGATTATAATGTAAATGGATTAGTCCACATTTTGTAGCCAAATTATTGCATATCAGAATGGGGGTATTTTCAGACCATTTTATTAATCAGATCAATATGTCAATGTTCTCATTAACTAGATTTACACCGACACCAGTGATGCAACGATTTACTGTACCTTGTTCAGACTAAGATTATTAAGATTATGATGTTCTTATGTGTGTTTCATTTATATTCCTGTTTATTTATATTCCTAACCCATGTTACAAAGTAAAAGCCAGATTATGGCTAGAGGTAAACTGATTAATTAGTCGTGTCATTAGATGCAAAATGCAAATTAGAGAGACAAACCATAAATGTTGTTGCAAAAATGCTTATGTGAGTTAACAAGTTTGGTTGTTGTTCTCAAATATAAAGGCATTTAAGTCAAACATATAAATCAGAACAAATCTGAACTATATCTTGGCTATCAGCTGCACCGATTTCTAAAGATTGGCACTGGACATAGAAAAACCCAAACTGTTTAGCCTCTTTTCAAATCTAAACGACATCCACTGCTGTGAAATCTCCAATTTGACGTTATAATCTGATTTGATAATCTGTATGTTGCTTATGTGACTTTAGTTGTGTTAAGATAACTGGAAAATGCTGTTTACATGATAGTGTTTTATTCAAATTATTATCTCCAGTGGATTTTTTTGTTCTGTACAGTTGTAAATAAGTCTCGGGACACTCACTTCTCATCTTAATTCGGTTTCCGTTATTCTCTCTAACACAGTGTTTTTCTGCAGTTTAATCGGGTCGTGTGCTCATTTGCAGGTGCTGGAGTGCGGTGTGTGTGAGGACGTTTTCTCTCTGCAGGGGGACAAGGTCCCTCGCCTCCTGCTCTGTGGCCACACTGTGTGTCATGACTGTCTTACTCGTCTGCCCCTCCATGGCAGAGCAGTCCGCTGCCCCTTTGACAGACAGGTCACCGAGCTGGGTGAGAGAGTGTTTTCTGTCACTGTATGTTGTGATTTGGTGCTATACACATTGAATTGATTTGAAAACAAAATCATCATGAACTGGGTCATCAAGTTATAAATGCAGTGATAAATTAAGAAAAACAGAACTACATGCTGAGAAAGGTCTGTCTACCCATAGATAATTGGGATTATTGTTCAGTGCATTGCTCCCTAATTCATAATCGCACAGATTTAGCAACATCTGGAAAACTTAAACATCCAGGCATCTGCATTGTTGGCTTTACAGCAGAATTACAGAGTAGCAGCTGCAGCTACTTTAGCAGTGTTTAAGGTTGCTTTGACAGTTATAGCCAGTTGAGTCACGATGTTACCAAAACCGTGCTATAAGATTTTCTTGCATCACTGGAGCATAAGCCATTCATTTTCCCCCTGAACCAGCAGAACTGGGATGGAAAATGTCTGGTATCCGAGACAGAAGGGAAGCTTATAACCAACTGGTTTAATGAGACAATGTTGGAAAAATGTTTTTATGCAGCAGTGAATCAAGAAGTAGCACCAGTTGTCCTCGGGCCAGAGGGTTGGCAGTTTGATTCCTGGCTCCAGTCAAGTATCCATGGGCAAGACTGGTAGTGAATGATGTTTGGTAGAGAAAGTGCGACTATAGATGTGGGGTGTATGAATCTGGAAGTGATGAATACCCAGTCGTTCAACCAGTTGGGTATTCATCACTTAACATCCGTGTTCAAGACTATTAAAAACCCGTAAAATAAGATAGGTTCATACTGTTTAATATTGTTAAATTATTGTTTATAATATTATAATAAATCATTTTTAAATGCTGTTTTTCTTCGTTCACAACAATTTATTTGAAAACATTGTGGTTTTGGTTTTGAAACCAGAAAAATATTCACATGCAAGAATTATTAAAATATTTATCGATTATCAAAATAGTTGGCAATTAATTATGTAATCAACTAATCTCTTGGAATCTGGAAAAGGAAAAGCACTTTTTAATTATTCAGTCATAAACCTCCTCCTAAAAGGCTATACACAGATGTTGATATGAAAGAAAAGCATGTTATGAAGTAGCACACGCAGCCCATGAGAGGCCCAGACAGTAGCTATCACAAAAAGTGCTTGGAATAGTAACTTCATTTCTTTATCTGACTGAATAGTTTGAATAAATGGAGGAACCTAAAATGAAAACCGCTCCTCATGGGGCCTTGTTTGCTCAGTAAGTCTACTTGAGAAACAGAAAATGTATGTGTAATTCTACTTGGCATCTTCCAGGCATTTCCCTCATTTGTTCGTTAATCACAAACATACAGCATATTAAAGGGCTACTGCACTAGCTCATATAAATATTTTTAGATGGTGAAAAAGCCTTAAAATGGACAATGAAAGTGCTTGAAATAGTTTTTTTTCCCACATGTGTTTAGGTGACTCTGGTGTCTGGGGTCTGAAGAAGAACTTTGCTCTGCTCGAACTCCTGGAGCGACTCCAGAATGGAGCCTCCAACCAGTCAGGAATGGCGGAGGATGCTCTGAAAGGAATGGGAGAAGTAAGGACTCTTTATTCGAAAGCTTTGTGTTTGACCTTCAGACATGCGTCAGTCTCTCATTCCCAATTCTTCTCCTCCCGTACTGCAGTGTGTAATACGGTGCGACGAGGACGAGAGCCACACGGCGTCGATGTACTGCACCGTGTGCGCCACCCACCTGTGTGCCGAGTGCTCCCAGCTCACCCACTCCACGCGCACTCTGGCCAAACACCGCCGGGTGCCGCTGGCTGACAAGCCTCACGAGAAGACCTTGTGTCCGCAGCATCAGGTCCACGCCATCGAGTTTGTCTGCCTGGAGGAGGTGTGTCAGTCTGGGCCGCTCATGTGCTGCGTGTGTAAGGAGTACGGCAAGCACCAGGGACATAAGGTACTTTTCTTTCATCAAACCGTCAGTGTGTAGCCTTTTAAAATGAGTGAAAAGCACTCCATGAGGTTAATTGATTACATAAGTAATCACCAGCTATTTAAATAATCGATTCATTGGTTTGAGAGTTCTTTTAATAATTCTTAAATGTGAATATTTTCCAGTTTCTTTGCTCCATATAAGAAAGAAATAATCAAATGGAATCATTTTGGTTTGTGGACAAAACAGGACATTTGACAACATCATCATTTGAGGTTTGGGAAACGCCAATCAACATTTTTCAGTATTTTCTGACATTTTATGGACCAAACAAGTGCAAATATTCTCCCTGGTTGGCTGCAAACATGTTATGATTCATTTATCAAACCCATATCTTTTGAAAATATCTGCTTTTCCTGATAAAAATGATATTAGGTCTTAACAAAACAGCAGTAAAAATAGTCAGACATGTTATATTATGTCGTAATTTATATTGTGAATTGGATTGCAATGGTTTGTCATCTTTAATAAAGTGGACCCCGTTGTCAAAAGACTTATCGAGTACCCAGAATCTAATATTTTTCTAATACATCCTCCACTTTTATGTATTTCAGCACGCTGTTCTTGAGACTGAAGCTAATCAGATCCGTGCCTCCATTTTGGACATGGCCCACTGCATCCGCACCTTCACAGACGAGGTGTCTGAGTACTCGAGGAAGCTGGTGGGCATCGTGCAGCAGATAGAGGGCGGAGAGCAAATAGTAGAGGATGAAGTTGGCATGGCACACACAGAACATGTAAGAAACAACTCTCTCCTTTCTAATAAAAAAAAAAAAAAAAATGTGAACGATTGTGCTTCTTTTTCACAATAACACCGCCTCCTCCTCAGGTCCCCGGCACGGCAGAGAGCGCGCGCTCCTGCGTTCGCGCCTACTTCGCCGACCTCCACGAGACTCTGTGTCGGCAGGAGGAGATGGCGCTGAGCGTGGTGGACGCTCACGTCAGGGAGAGGCTGATCTGGCTGAGGCAGCAGCAGGAGGACATGACCATTCTGCTGTCTCAGGTGTCCACCGCCTGCCTGCACTGCGAGAAAACACTTCAGCAGGTAGGAAGCGCGGTGAACGCCAAGGACTTTTTTTGTTCGGCGATTTGAGATGTGCTGATATTGTTACCAGTATCAGCTTAAAATGTGGGGTCAGGCATCTGATACCACATCTTTACAAGTATCACTAAGATGAAACGGCAATTTTGCTGTTCCGTCACTGGCAGGTTCTTGTTTTGAAGCTGTGAAGAAGTGAGCTCCTGTATTTTAGCGTTGGATGGATGAAAGCGCGTTGGCAGTGTTTAACATAGGAAAGTTGCTCACACAGTTGCCCCTTTTCCACTAGCGCACCTCGCTTCGCCTCGCCGTGCTACGGTATGGTTATTTTGCGTTTCCATTAGTGATAGTACCTGGTACCTGGTACTTCTACCTGGTAAGTTCCAAGCGAGCTGAGGCGATACTATGCGTGACATCGTCAGACTGCCGTCACAGGAAGAGCCGTGAGCAAGACGTCCGAATTCAGCTTAGAATTATGTTTTAGTTTTCCTTTGAGTCTTCATGCTTCCATGATGGCTACAGTTTTCTGGTTGTCCTTCAGCTAATTCTTGTGAGATATTTAAGGAACATCTAAAAAGGAATTCTTTCATATTTGCCACAAACATTCACTTGGACTCGAGGAAGATGTGATTACATTTTAGTCAAAAACAAGAATGTCTTCTGCAGAATACTCACTTGAACTCACAGATACACTACTTTGATTTTACATCATTTATAAAATTGACATCATTATCTATTGAAGAGGATCTAAAACTAGTGATTAAGTCCTCAGGAAAAGGTTTATTGCTGTTGATGTTAAAGGATTTAATCTGAGAAATAAAAACACTGACCCCTGTTTCACTCCAGCACTGTGCTAGTCCTGATATCTGCTCTGTTCTCTGTTGCAGGACGACTGCAGAGTTGTGCTGGCGAAGCAGGAGATCAACTGTCTGCTGGAGACGCTACAGAAGCAGCAGCACCAGTTCACTGAGCTGGCAGATCACATTCAGCTGGATGCTGGCATCCCCGTCACCTTCACTAAGGTACACACTGCAACCTCCACCACCCCATTCGTGATTTATCCCCCTGCCAACAGCTAAGAAAATAATGGTCAGCGCTCAGTGCCTCAGTACAGTCCGTTCAAAATGTGGTTTTATTTTCAGGACAACCGTGTTCACATTGGCCCAAAGATGGAGATCCGTGTTGTGACCCTTGGGCTTGATGGAGCAGGGAAAACCACCATCCTCTTCAAGCTCAAACAAGATGAGTTCATGCAGCCCATCCCGACTATTGGTGAGTGCACCTGCAGTCTTTTTTTGAGTCAAGATAACCCATATCACCCATATCTCCTCCACATTGTCAAAAATAAAACCTTCTTTTTTTGCCTCTCTGTGTTGAAGGTTTCAACGTGGAGACAGTTGAATATAAAAACTTAAAATTCACCATCTGGGATGTGGGTGGAAAGCATAAGCTCAGACCACTGTGGAAACACTATTATCTCAACACTCAAGGTACTGGCTACACTTATGTTTTAAACATCTTTCATATTGTCTGAATAATAAACTGAGCGACTTTGCAGCATTTGAGAGATGGAAATATGTTTTAATCAGGGCTGGTCAATATGTCGACGTTATCGTGACACGAGACGAGATATGGTCTTAGATTTTAGATTTCATATCGTGATAAGGTATCTGTGATAATTTAATTTTGTATATATGTGACATGGAATCACCAAAATTATATCTAAAAAAGTCACTTAATAACACGTTTTTGTGTTGTAGCAGATTTATACTTATTTATTTCATTGTTTATATATATATATATGTGTGTGTGTGTGTGTGTGTGTGTGTGTGTGTGTGTGTGTGTGTATATATATATATATACATATATATATTTGTGTGTGTATATGTGTGTGTATATATGTATATATGTGTGTGTATATATATGTATATATGTATGTATATATATGTGTGTATATATGTGTATATATGTGTGTATATATGTATATATGTACCTATATGTATATATGTACATATATACATCTTTGAGTGTTAGGAAAGCGCTATAAAAATACGATGTATTATTATTATATATGTGTATATATACACATGTACATATATTTTAGATGGTGAAAAAGCCTACATACATTATATATATATATATATATATATACATATATATACATATACATATACATATATATATATATAATCTGGTCTGGGTGGGCCCTCACTCAGTGGAGCTGAGTTCCCCATAAAATAACAATCTCTCAAATCATTGCAGCATATGATGCATGAAGCAGTATAAAGATACAGCTACTTGGGGTTAATAAAGCAGATCATGAAACATTTCCAAAGATAAGTTAGAACTCTAGAGGTAAATGTAATGGGGATGATTAAAGTCAGAAGGATTTGTTTTCTATGGGGATTGCAGATATAAGTGTAAAATTTCATTTCATATCATCATCTACACTCTAAGTACAGTATGACTGACCTGGCATCCCCAGAACTATACTGATTAGTCTGTTAATCACCTCTGTTCCTTTTCTCTATAATTCTGAAAACAAAAGTGTGGTATGAATTTTGATGAATTTTAATTTTGCACATGTGCAGCGGTGGTGTTTGTGATCGACAGCTGCCACAGAGACCGGCTCATGGAGGCTCACAGTGAACTGGCCAAACTACTGACCGAGAAGGAGCTCAGAGACGCCCTGCTGCTCATCTTTGCAAACAAACAGGTACAAGAATATCAATCCTACACTTCCTCAAGCGCACTTCCTTCGCATGACTTCATATCTATCTCCTGAGATCTCAGGGACTTGATTTGATCGGCGTTCGTTTTCCTCTGCAGGACGTTCCTGGCGCCGTCTCTGTGGAGGAAATGACGGAGCTGCTGAGCCTGCACAAGCTGTGCTGTGGGAGGAGCTGGCACATCCAAGGCTGCGACGCCCGCAGCGGGATGGGCCTCCACGAGGGTTTGGATTGGCTCTCCAGACAGCTGGTGGCAGCTGGTGTCCTCGATGTCGCCTAACCGTCACCTCCATCTCCTTAATGACTCGCCCCGGAATGGTCAAACCCCAGAATCTGAGCTTCAGGCATTGACTTTTAAGGCGTTACCACGGCTTTAAGCCTTCATCATGTTTTACTTCTCTGTATTCTGCTGTGTAGGCTCATTTAATAGGAACATGGAAACTAATAACCGTCTCACTCTCCCTCCTCATGCACCACACTCTCAAATGCTGACAAACTCTCTAGGACTGAATTCGGAGTCAAAGCTGCAGTAGGCAGGATGACTAGAAATTGGGTTGATTGAGTTTCAACTGACATGTTCTTAAAAAGTCACACATACATGTCACTTTAATGCTTGAAGGCACATGCTAGGTTAGCAGAGCAGTGTCTGTTTATGGCTTTAGCTATAGCAACTCTAGCCTTACGTGTTGCTAAAGTGATGACGTGATCTCCACTGTATCTGCTACTGTTGGATGCACCATCAGACCAAAAACACCAACCAACAGAGCAACCTCGTCTTAATAGCTCTGTTTTGGCAGTAGTATTTGAGCTAAACTATAAGACAAAGCGATTTGATAAATGAACACTAACATTTCCCAAACTTCTGACCCAAAGCAATGTTAGCAAACCAAACCAATACATTCTATGCAGAGTAGTTGTAACAGCCAATCGGAGCGCCTGCTGCGTCTCTCTGAACTGCACTGTGATTGGTCAAAACACTTGAGGCTGAGACTGTAAATAGACCTCAGAGGCGGTGCAGAATTACACTAAAAAGATATTATGTAATTATTGATCAGTAACGACAACAATCTTTTAAGACAAACTCCCATCATGCTTCATTTCTGGCAGCTTATGCACCCAGAATAACACATTGGCTACTTTGGCTTTTCCTCAGTATAACTAACATTATAGCTACTTGGCTTGAGTCCAGTTAAATGTTAGAAGTGCAGCTTGTGTCCTGACAGAGCGGACCGTATCTTTTACTTTCCATGACACGGCATTCTCAAATGCTGAGTCGTCCATATTATAATGGTAGTATTGTTTATGTACCTTTTATGATTCACGAGGCTTCAGATACCCCTGAGATAATATGATATGCCCAGTTACATCCAGTGTATCTGCAGGTGATTGAGATGGTACAGTATTGTTCTTTTGTGTTTATAACGAAGCCTGAGGACTTGACATTTGGGCTGAGCTTTCACGTTGCCTCGTCATATTCCGTAAGCAGCAATAGCAGTCAAGTGTTTCATTGAGTTAATTGACCAGTGCTGGGGTAAGTTTTGTGTGCTAGTGTATTTTTTAAGTGTATGAACTTATTTAATGCCGCAGCTGGTCTCGAAATGGCACACGACTAGAGTTTTGATTTGAATGTAGTGTTTTCTGTTACAGAGCAAAATTGTTTACTGAACTTATTTATGAGCAGGAACAAGGACATTACTCAAGCGAGGCAAAGGGGGCGGGGCCGTGTGAGAGAATCCGTTTTTTTTTTTTTTATGCACCGATTTGGTGTCCGTTTTGCACGCAGATGTTCGTCAGATACACTTGTCTGCTGCCTCACCAGTTTTTCCATCTGGAAGCAAATGAACTATCTGCTGTTTCTTAGTGGACTCTTGAGTATTAATCTTGCTGCAAAGAAAAAATCAAAACATGTCTTGTGAAAATATTCCTATTTAAACAGCTCACATGAATCCTACTGGAGTGCTTATGACATGGTACACCTTCCATCTACAGCCTTCAGGAATGTAATGTGAAACTTAGTGAAACAGCAAAACCCAACACTGACACTACTATCATATGAGTTTAATCTTTATTCATTGCTATGTAATGTAATTTACTACTTGTACCTATGTATAAAAATACAAATAAAAAAAAAAAAAATGCACGCGTAAAAAAAGCCTTTCCACATAGTTTGTGAAAAGTACTTTTGTTTGTTTTTGAATTGTAGAAGCACAATGCTCATCGGAACCTTTGTTACAAGTGGACTCAATAATGGCTTTTGTAAATTATTCATAATGTTCTGCTGTAAAAAATAATAAACTAACTGACATGATGTGAATAGCGAATTGTTTGTTTGTAGACTTAAGAACAGACTCTTCTTACGTCCATTACAAATAACCACAAAAGTAATTTCCTTCCTACTTGAAGATTTTAATACGTCAATGGGTTAAAAAAAAACAAGAATCTCTGTACAGGACATGATACGGACGTATGATCACTTTATGGTGATGTTGATGATGCTGATGTCTTCGTACGGTTTGTCGGTCTTGGGGTTAACCTTGACATTGGAGATCCTCTGCACAGCCTCCATGCCTTTTGTACACCTTCCAAACACAGTGTGCTTGTTGTCAAGCCAAGGCTGTGGAGAAATAAAACAGTAGCACACAAAACTATTAAAAAAGAAATGGAATCTGTAAAGCCTGATTTATATGCTAATCTGAACATTTATCAGCTACGATACAAGGACAGGACTGTACAAACACACAAAAAACCCAACACCTAGACAGTACAATGTGTAGTTATGTGGTATTTTACAAATCAAGTTTGTTTTTTTTTTAGGTTTTTCCTTTCTGTACTTTCCTTGCATGAATGATAATCTCTTCAGTTGGATAACTTACAGTGGGTACAACAGTGATGAAAAACTGTGAGCCGTTGGAGCCAGCGCCTGCGTTTGCCATGCTGAGCGTGTACGGGCGGTCGTGTCTCAGTGTGGCGTGGAACTCGTCCTCAAACTCCCCTCCCCATATGCTCTCCCCACCCATGCCTGTGCCTGTGGGGTCTCCAGTCTGAATCATGAAGCCCTGTTCATCACAACACAGACAGAATATGGGTGAGTTCACACGTCTGATACATTGTATTTATCAGCTGGTTTGGTTCATGTTCATAAACGCAAACCTTAGATGCACAAAAAAATTAAAAACATGAGTCATGCATGCAGAAATGCCATTCACTTATTAGTCAGACATTGACCAGTACAAAGATTTGTCAAAATATGGAGCATTTACAGGTTGTTATTTTGCTCACTGAACCTGATAAATAAAAAAAAAAACCTTGCCTTGATCACTCTGTGGAATACATGGCCGTTATAGTAGCCATTCCTGCTGTGAACACAGAAGTTCTCCACTGTTTTGGGACATCTGAAAAGCAAAAGAGAAAAGTTGTGTTAACATTTGTGTTTAGAAAAAAAGGAGAATCTCTGAACAATACAATCACGTCTGTGCTGAAAACCTACTCTACAGGGAAGAGCTTGATGTGGATGTCTCCCATGGTGGTGTGGATGATGGCACTGTCAGACACTCTCTTCGGACCCTCGGCCTGTGTCGCAGCCATCACCTCTTCCTTAGAAGGCTTCTCGTTAAAGATGTCTCTGTCCGAGTCTGCGCTCTTTGTGTCCTCTGGTTCTCTTTTAGAGAACTTGGAGGAAAAAAAAGATGCATTAAATGGATGCAGATGGAAGTAAATGCAGCTTTGTGACATTGAAGTGAATGTCAAGTTATCTCACCATGTAAAAGCGGTTCTTCTTAAACGCCGTGCAGAATATGGTGGGGTCAGGCTCCACATTCTCGAGAGCAGGATTGTCAGACGCCTTCATCTCCACAGTGGGGGCCACTTTCATGGCCTTCGCGACCCCCTGGAACAAACTCAGCTTCACCACTCGGATGTTCTCCAGCTTCCCGAGGATACGCACACATCTGGGAAACAAGATCCAGAAGAATTTAATTCAGAATTGATTTCAACTAGATACTTCACAAAGAACACACAACATAAATGAAACATCTCCACCTCCATACCTGTTGGTTTCCACATTGATGACCTTAATTCCCAACATGGTCCCATAGAGCACAAAGTGGCCAGTCTCGTCAAAGATGATATTAGTTAACCGAATACCGTCCACTTTCTCCAGCTCTCGTTCCACAGCCATCCGCCTCCCGAACTCCATGTCGGGCAGCTGCTGCCTCATCTGCTGCAACTCTGTGAACATCTAACGCACACAAAGAAAAGGTGATGAGCATGAGGACTCAGCACATCAATTAAAATAAAGGCTGAAACACGTAGGAGAACTTGCCGTTAACGATTCATCAAACACTCTCATCAGTTTTCCTGTTAAGAAACGGAAGATCCTGACTTTTCTGTCGGATGCAATTGTGGCCATTTTCTTTCCATCAGGAGAAAAAGCAAGGCTGGTGGGATAGGTTTTGTGTTTTGCAAATTCATACAAGTCTGTGTCTGTTTTGTATTCCCAATCCACATGTTTGGGGAATTTGAATTCACTTGGGAGGCCAGTCCAATATTCCAGCATACCAGCTTTGTCAGTTGAAACAATGACTCTAAATTTGGGATTCAGGCGGATTTGGGCCAGCGGTGAGGAGTGCATTTTCTCAAAGACATGGAGAGGGTCATTGCTTCCTCTTCCATCATAGACAAAGATCTTCCCTGTAGATTTTTCTGAGCAGGCCACTGTACAAATGGCATCACCAGGATTATAGATCCACTCACACTGGCCTGGATGATAGCTACATACAGAAGAGAAAGGAAATTAGTATCACTGCATATTTGTTCTGTCCTTCATATCAACATATAACACCTGATTCAAAATGATTTTGTAATTTTTACTCACCCCATCTTCAGCATATTGATCATGTCAAAGTTGACAACATCGAACACTTTCATGGCCTGATCATCGCCAACAGAACAAAGAAGAGCACCTTCAGCACTGACTGCAATGCACTCTATCACACCTACAAAAAAACAACAACAAAAATGTCAACACTCATCATAGAAAACACAGCACATTATCAAATGTCATAACATTAAATCAAAACACTAGCAGCACCAACAATGTGTCCTAAAGGAGATTGTGGTCAATTCAGATCATACCCAGATGACTTCGAAAATGTTTGACAAACTCGATTCCCTCATCCTCTTTCTTTTTCCAGAACTTGACATGGCCGTCCTGACTGGCTGTGATGACGAAGTCAGTCCTGTAAAGGAAGGTCATTAACTTTGAGATTCAGAGACGGACAACAAGTAAAGCCCTTCTAAAGAAATAGGTTTAAATATAAAGTGATGTGGTGACCTTTTTCTCCCTGTTTACAAGTGTTACTACGAAAATATCTTTACCATAATCTCATGTTTCTAACTAATCTCTTTGGAATGAGGTTGGAGTGGATAACGTCTTCACATCTGTTTTAAGAACTACAACCACCTGTTCTTGTCTACTTTCCAGGTGAACAACACTGTGGTGGTGTGAAACAACAATGACACCTTATTACAACCAAATTAGCCAGAACCACTACTTCACATACTACGAGAGATAGGTACAGGAAAATGAGTAATACTAGAAGTGTTACTGAATTGAACTGACAGAATTCACATTTTGTAATGAAAATTATAGATATTCAGATAGTGATGCTAACAGGCTAAAGTAATAACCTGAATATAGCAGTTTTACTTTGAGTAAATTAAGTTTCATTGATTTTTTCTCAAAAGACAAAGTGGTGAAGTTTGTTGAAGACCAACTTACTTAGAGACAAAGTGGTGAAGTTTGTTGAAGACCAACTTACTTAGAACAAACTATGTGTGTGATAACGTCTCTGTGCATGTAGCTCCTCTCATACATGGCAGCCGAAGGTAAGTTGTCCAAGTAGACACGCTCGTATTCCAAAACTAAAACAAATAATACATACTGTTAGCTTGGCTTTGGTTAGCATTAATTAGCTCCCATAAAGCGGGAGTCGGATATGAACGATAGCAGCAAGATAATTATCAACCATAAACCAACCTTTCCTCTTCTTGACTTTCGTGGCTTCGCTTGGCATAGGTCCAACCCATTCATCGTCTTCTCCATTCCCAACTTCATCCTGATTTTCGTCTGCTTTTCGTTTTAAATCCACATTGTTTTCTGTCTCCGCCATTGCTTCAGGTTTTCCAGACTGTTCCGTCCGCAGTTCTGGTACTTCCGTCTGGCGCAGGGACGTCAGAATTAGCTCTCGTTGTTTTTTTGTTATTGTTTTTAAATCCTCATTTATTCTGTACAGTAATTTATTCAATTAATTATAAATATATATTTATTCGCAATTCATTTTCACTATCCAACGTATTAAATCACCTTTTTAACTATGCTGTGGTGGATCAAAGGTTCCTGTGAAAACTGTTCCTGGGGATTTGTTATCGTGAACACTTGGGTCAAACCAAAATCAACTATAGGACAGTTTGTGATAATATTGTTAGTATTTTCTGTAAGCAGCAACATTATGAAAGGATACAATCGGGAATAAATTATTAAAACGTATTAAATATAGTTTTTTTTGTTTTTTTTTAAACTGTCAATTGTCGTTAAATATGGAACTAGATATTGTTTTCATCGATAACCCCCCTTGTTGTCAGGAATAAACAATACGAAGAAGCCCACAGTAATAACCAATATGGCTGTAGACAGAGAAGTATAAAATGTGTTACTTGAAAACCAAGCTGATTTAACACATTATCCACCGTATTACATTACCGTCGTGTTTAAGAATCAGTATAAAAAAAGTGTTATTGCTTTAGCCAAAAACGGAACCGTGGAGTCAGAATGAGCAATATTTATATTCAAGAGCCTCCAACGAATGGAAAGGTGAGCGCGTTTTTTTTTTCAATTGTAATCTCATCCTTTTTTAAATGTACGTGTTTTATGAAAGTTCTTACAGTTTTAAATGTGCTATTCATGCCCCATTTTATGATCTATCCTCAGGTGCTGATGAAAACATCAGCAGGTGATATTGACATCGAGTTGTGGTCCAAGGAGGCTCCGAAAGCATGCAGGAACTTTGTGCAGCTGTGCATGGAAGGTAAACACATAAGTGAATAGCTACCTGTCAAATGAATCACAGTATTTTCTAACAACGTGTAAAACTACAGTGAAATCACTCACTGTTTTTAAACTTCACACCTTTTAAACATTGTGCTGGAAAAAGATTGATCTTACAAGATCTACAGTACCTTTTTAGCATGTACCATGTTAAATATTATAATCACATTTTAAGATATGTAGATAACAAATAGAATGCTGTTTGTTATGAGTTATCTGTAGAACATTCTGTTATGATGGTGCTGTTAACATTCATTCACAACAATCTGAATACACAGTAAAGAATGCAGTCATTGCCTTGGCATCTTGTTGGGATGACTAATGAAAAATCTACCAATTACATGTTGATAATTATTATCTCTGTGTTATAGGATACTATGATGGCACAATATTCCACAGATTGGTGCCTGAATTCATTGTTCAAGGTGGCGATCCAACTGGGACGGGGACAGGTGGAGAGTCCATCTATGGTCGTCCATTCAAGGTTAGGCTGCTCTCTATTCTTTTTTATCATATTTATTGCAGATTCAGACGCGTAAACACTCAAAATATCAGCATACCTACCCTTATGTCATCAAGAGAATATAGCAGATATTATCAGGAACTTTTACTTATAGGACTGAAAGTGAATCTTTGTTTCTGTTCAAATTTCAGGATGAATTTCACTCCCGACTGCGCTTCATTAGAAGAGGCTTGGTTGCCATGGCCAATGCTGGGCCACACGATAACGGCAGTCAGTTTTTCTTCACTTTAGCACGTGCAGATGAGCTCAACAACAAACACACCATATTTGGCAAGGTACGTCTAAAGAGCTATAGCGATTCTCAAATATGTTTCTTTTGTGTAAAAAGTGTGTCCTCAGCTAAATGTATTTACAGGACCTCCCTTTATTTCAACATTGCAGGTGACAGGAGACACGGTTTACAATTTGCTCAGATTAACAGAAGTCGAATGTGACCATGATGAAAGACCTCTAAATCCTCACAAAATCAGAACCACTGAGGTATTTTCTCCATCCACGTTACACCCTCTTAGTTTTAGTGATTTAAAAACCTAAGCACAAAGTGTCTTTTGTCTCTGCCAGGTGCTTCACTCTCCTTTTGATGACATTGTGCCTCGTGAATCAAAGAAAACCAAAAAGGAAAAGGAAAAAGAGGAGGGAAAGAAATCACAGTCCAAAGCCACAAAGTGAGTGTTCACACTTCATCTGTCGCTCTGACTGTTCTTATCACTGCACGCTGTGGTTGCTGGAACCCTGCTGTATACATTTTTGTCACAAGCAACAGTGTGTTTCGGTTACTAAACTTTTTTATCAGTCTCGGCATTTACAATTAGGATCATATTTTGTTTTTTCAAACACTTTTTCAAAACAATACTGTACTTCCAGATGAAGTGATTAGATGATTTCCTTATCTGGACTATTTTTGCAGGTTTTCCAGTTTCATCAGCATCATCTAATTTATTAAATAATGTAACATTTATTTGAACAAGAACAATGTTACACTTGCTTTTTTTCTGTTATTTATTCACTGACAAAACAGCCCGACCTCTAGAGCCTCTTTGTGGAGTTCTGACGCCTGGTTGGATCAAGTGCTGTGTGATACTGTAACATATTCTTGCTGATTTACTGTCAGAGCCTGCGCCTAAGAGACTGTCACTCAAAAACAGTCTAGATCAGCGATAGTTGTTAGTATATGGAGCTATTTAACACAAATTTGCAGTAACAGATTTCACCAACAGCAGCTTCAAGTATTGTTTTTGATGCTTTGGTTCTGACATTATCTTGATTGTTTTAGGAACTTTAGTCTTTTATCCTTTGGAGAGGAAGCTGAAGAGGAAGAAGAGATGGCGAGTCAAGTCAGCCAGGTAAATTATGTGTAAACAATTATGTATATATTTTGTTCACATTTTCCACCAAGCTACAGGATGTCTTGTTTCATGTCTGTCTAATTTTGGCAAATGATGGCATCGACTTGGTGCTAAAAGATCTAGTGTTAGCCTTATGTGTAAAACCTGCGCGCATGCTCGATAAAACTTCATAAAGTCACTCGAGTTGTATCCACTGTATTTATTCTAATAACCCTTCCAGAGGCGAGTTTATTAAGCTATAGCAGGTTGTTAAGTAAAAGTCTGGACATGCATTGAAATAGAACTTTTTTTTTACAAAATGTGTAAAAACAAATGATGTAGGAATAGTTGTGTACCCTTGGTCTTAACGAGTTTACTATTCTCTGTTTCTTTAGACTTTTAAAGGGAAAAGTAAAAGTAGTCATGACCTACTGAAAGATGATCCCCAGCTGAGTTCTGTTCCAGCAGTTGATAAGTATGCACAATCACTTATTTATCAATAATCCTCGATTTGTCTATTTATTAATCACTTTATATTCCCTCATTTGAAGGAAGAAAAAGAAAGGAACACCAGGAGAGGCAGCTGAGGTAAGTCAGACCATTATAGTCTTTTTTTTTTTGTTCCCAGAAATACCTTTATTTAATTGTGAATTTCAACGTGTTCCTCCAGTCAGATGAGGACAAGGTCGAAGGTGATGCTGACAGTGACTTGGACGAAGACGAAGAATACGATTCTGATCAGAAAGAGAAGATGAGAGACCTCATCAATAAAAAGCTGAAGAAAGACAAAGGCACAGTAGTGACAGATGAGCCCAATGAGGAAGACCGAGGGAAGAAGCCAAGCCGCAGGTAATGACTAAATTACTTCTTCCCAGAGCTTCAACTTTCTTTTTTTTTGGTTTCAAATAGTAATATAGAGTACGTCATATACAGTAGATGTTACCTCTGTGGTCATGGCATCAGTGACTGCAACAAGTGTCCCCGAGTTGTTGATGTACTTGTAATGAAGTATAGTAACCTGAGGGGGGAGCTGTTGTACTGTGCAGTACAGTGGAGGTGAAACACTCTGAAAATCACCTTATCTGTTAAATTACAATAAGATTAGAGTATTCAGTCCTAAGGTTATGGTCATGATAGTAGATCTTGTTTAGTGAATTCATACCAGATGTGTTGTTTTTTGATCAACTGTCCAAAACCCTATTTAATATCAAATCACCAAACTTAAAACAAAGGAAACGTTTTCCAAAAAAGTTGATTTTCACTAATTGGACAGTTTCCTCCATCTATTGCCTCCGCTTTTTTATGAGTTTATGTTGCACTTTTGAACAGATCTAGAAGAGATGACCGAGTCCTCTGATGTTCAGACACCAGTAGACTCAGACACACTGAAAACAATCATTAACATCTATTAATTACTGTCTCTGTGCAGCAGGAAATCCTTCCTCTGCAGTCATGTTCTTTCTGCTGGAGACAGGGTCGGGTCAGATTGCCACAGCAGCTTCAGTAAAGATTGATGTGTGTTTTATTTTAAAAACATTGGGTTGATTTAAACTGGAATTTACCACATTTTACCGTTTAAAAATTTGGGAATCATGGGTTAGGTCACTAGGGTTAGCTTGACAGGCCACGAGCCCATCACTTACACAGTTACTCTCACACCTACGGTAAATTTAGAATCTTCAATTAACGTATGCCCAATTTGGAGTGTAGGAGGAAGCAGGAGTGCCCACAGAAAAACTGTCGAGACTCCACACAGACAGGCCTTGATCAAACTGAGACTACAGCTAAGACCTGTCTTGCTGTGAGGCACCAGTGCTGACCGCCTCATCACCATGCTGCCCAAATCAGAACTAGTTAAATATTTACATTGACATTTCTGATATGCATGTATATGATTAAGATGGAAAACATGTCCGCTTAAACAACTTCTCATGTAGGTAATCAATTTTTTATTTTAATTTCGTTTTTAATATCAAATAATCACACTGTATCTCTTCATCCCGAATGGAAACCCACCAACACCCCCGATGTCTCTGTCCACGTCTCGTCACTTTCACACATACACACATACGCGCACAAATATCTAAGTTGCAGCTCAGTGGACCAACATCAGTGGACCTGCTATTTGAAACAGGAATGTTGGCACTCAACACAAATTACTTAGTGGGCTAAAGTAGAGGCAAACCGTGATTGTGTGTGTGTCTGTGTGTCTATGAAAGAGGTGAAGCAGCGCAAAGGGAGTGAGTGATTCTGTGTGTGTTGAGCATTTATATCATATCCTCCTAAAAGCACACATCATAGACTTACCCTTCTCTCATTAATGCTAACGTGTTTATCCTGAGTGACAGCCAGCATAATCAGGCAGAATGTAGCACATTTAATTCAAGCTTTGATTGTGTTCCTAGTGTGATTTGTCTAGATAGGGCATCAAAGAGCAGGCTGGTAGGTCAAAATCAGACAAAAAGTGGCTTTGGCTGAGCTCTGCTCGCTCTCCCACTTTTGCTTCCAGTAACTCTGTGGATAAGGAGGAACACCAAGTGGTAATTAGAAACTTGGAGGGGGGAAGAAAAGAAAAGAGGATGTCAAAAGCAGCCATTTATTTCAGTTCAGGCTGATTCATTTTGCTAATGAAGGACTCCTTGTCTTGTCTTTCCATCAAATTCCTCCAACACTCACTTGTGCGGCATATAACATGTGAGTGAGGGACAGCTCATCGGAGTGTGTAGTCAACTAAAGCCTCTTTCATACTAAAATTAGCAGGTACACATTTGACTTTTAAACCCAAGTGAAGCCACTAAAAGGGTAATAAAATCTACTACCATTGGCAATGGTTGTTTTTGCCCTGTGGTGTGAAGAATACCACAATAGTCCTCACTGATAATGCTACTGTGGTATTTTACTACTATTGTTAAGGTCAGCGTTGTCCAAAATGAGGCCAGACTTATCTACAGAAAAGTTATATATATATATATATATATATATATATATATATATATATATATATAGAGAGAGAGAGAGAGAGAGAGAGAGAGAGAGAGAGATTCATAAATATCCTAAAAAAAATAATAACTCCATGTCAAATCTAAAATTCAATTAGATGGAAATAAATGATATTGAAAGCTTTTAAAAATAAGAATCCCTACAAACATTAATGCTAGCAGCTATTCTAATGGCCAGAAGATGAATGTGTGTCATAGTGATGAGCCAGAAATGGCACTTTTTTGGCAAAATTAAAACCGAAGAAGAATAAATTAGCGTCTTCAGCCATGTTTTATGTTCACACTTATGTTGATTGGAGCTGAAGCCGTTAAAAACATTTGAAGCGGGAGTGAATGCTGCTTAAACATATTCCTCCTGATAAAAAAAACAGATTAACACTGGATTAAACAGTTTTTTTGTCACCAGTGGGAATGGAGTGTCAGTCAGGCCTCTGTCAGTGGGGGAAAAGTTACGATGCTGGCTGTGTCTCTCTTTAAGTCAGTGCTGTTGAGACAACCTTGAAATTAGGAGTCTCCTTGAAACCAAAATAGCTTTTACATCAGGTCAAAACAATCTTGTGTTGCTATCCAGCAGCAGCCAGATGATATTCCACTGCAATATTCCATGATTGCAAAATGCTTGGACGTGCTCACGTTTGTGTGCGAGTTGCCAAATAATGGACCAAGACAAATTTAAGACTTTAAAGATCACAAGTCACAACTCAATTAGACGAGGTCCTGTTTTCAGTGAGTGTGCCTTCAGCTCACTCTTATGTTGGATGTTAATTCTGGTTAAGCTCTTATGCTCTCACAGTTTGACACTCCTCCTTTGAAGTAGGCCTCTTTAGGGGAGTTCTTTCATAAGAGACAGTACTGAATGAAGTCCCAATAGCAACGTATGTGGTAGTCGCCACTTTTGTTAAACCCGACGGGGCATGACTGGGGAAGCAAAACGCTTCCATATGGCTGTGGGACACAGTGTGAGCTGCTTCTGCCAGCAGGACCTGGCTCCCTCTGCTGTCTCTGGTAATCGCTTTTCACTTACTGTGGCCTGAAGATAATGACAGAAGTGCACTTCACTGCACTTCCTGCGCATACGCATTGATGATGTACACAGACTATGGCAGCAGACCATAATAATACAGGTGGGATTATTTTTAATAGTGTCATTTAATATGTAGCTGCTATCACATCATCCAAACGATGTCTCATTTAGGAATAAAATGCGTGTGCACAATGGACAATGTTAATGCAAAATGTGTACATAATAAGTGGCCATAAACTTTATGTAGATATATATACAGGATAGTCCGATAGTCGTCTGCGATGTCTAAAAACTCGGCTATAGTTTACGGATAAAATATTCGGATTATAACCATTATGAAACCTGACAGTATTTTTTATTTTGATCATTAAGATTATGCAATTTATGTTGAATAATTGGTGTGATTTAAATGACAGATTATTAAGCCATGTGTTCATAGAAATTTTTGAAGCAATAATTGCAGTGTTAAAGTCGATTATTGCTGAAACTGACGATTATTTTCATAATCAATTGTGGTTCATCGATAACTTGTTTGGTCAATCTGTGTTTCTCAAACTGAAAATGAAGACGTTTTTTAAATGTCTTGTTTTGTCCATAAACCAAATGTATTCCATTTGAATGATTTTTTTGTTTTATGGAGCATTTATCAGAGATTGGCACAGTGCCCCCCGCGACCCTTATGTGGAGGATAAAGTGGCAGAAGATGGTATAAACCAATTGATCAATTATCAAAATGACTAATTTAGTATTTGTATTTGATTAATCAGCTTAGAGAATTTATTATCTGCATTTAACCCATCCTCTACTAGAGGACTTTCTAGTTACAAGCCAAGTTCCCTTTCCACTTGGCCATGGGCTGTCCTGTAGGAACCAATTGATAATTAATTAATCATTGATAATCTATAATATGGCATTATTATCAGTCTTTATTGGTTAATGATGCATTTTTGTGGTAAATTCAGATATTTTGTTCAAGGTCAAAGACCTGAAGCAAAAAATGATTTTCCACATCGGACCAAAATGCCCATCCTAAGTTTCCCAAAGCCTAAGATGATACTGGCAGACTTCGTGAACAATAGTCTAAAAAAAACAAAAGAGTTTCAGTTTGCAGTGAAAACAGCAGTAAAGCAGCAAATCCAATTGAAATAATCAAACCTAGTTGCTGCTTTATTTTCTCTCAGTCATTAATCACTGCTTTTCTTCATCTTCAACTGTCTGGATTTGGTCCTCGTTCCTCTTCGCAAATCTCTCTCTCGTAGCATTGTCGTCAGCGTGGACTTGAATGAGAAATCAGACACTCATCGTATCGTACCGTGTCGCCGTTTCCCATGTCGCTGTGCGTTAATTACCTGCACCTGTCTCTCGTCATCGGTCACAACCTGGTGCGTTCTCAGGCGAAGGTTTGCGAAAGATCAAGAAAGCTGGGGAAAACTGCTTGGAATAATTCAGTTCTTGGCAGTGGGGTTGTGTATGTTTTGGAACCTCCAGGTTTACACATCTCTGACCCGCTGTAGTACGTCTGCCCCCATATGGGGCACTTGCTCGCTGGACTGAGTTTCAGACAGTAATGCATGTCCAGGATGTTGGGGGTTAGGCTTTTTTTTTTTTGAAAATTAATAAAAACGCAGCAGAACACTTGGAGTGCGATCAAAGTCGGCGTTTGATTCTGAAAATGTTTACTTTGGCTTTTGTTCTCAAACAAGCGAAAATATAGGACATTTACAGCTGAATGTAAACTCTGTGAGATAAAACCTGATATTAAGATAGAGATTAATTGGCTTCTACCGCGCCAACTGATTAACAGAAGTGCAAAGGCTCTGGTCAATAATTGTGAGGCAGATGAAGCGCTCTGTCAAAGAGGAACCTTTGGTCCACTGTGTGGGTAATGTGTTGCTCTAGATCACTCTGCAAAGTCATGCAAATTCCTGTGTTGAGGTTGGATTCCTCCACTGCAGCTCACAGTTCTCCTTGGCTTTTGACCAAACCGTGGACTGCCCCCCAAGCGGAGCTCACCCAGCCGCCTTGTTATTCTAGCACATTCATGCACATCACTTGCTCAGTCATTAGACTGCTTTGAATCCACCATAGCAGGCAGAAGCCGCCGCCACTGCTGCTGCTGCCATCCTTGAAGCGTACTTACACTAAGTAAGACGTGGTAAATTTGACTCCTAAACATATACTTGACTTGTCACGTTCACGCCGTGGCTATATTTTAAACTTAAGAACTCTTTGATTTCGTCAGGGACTACATTTCTTAAAGTCACTTTCTTGAAGGGCTGGAAAATGAGAATGCAGAGAAATCCAAAAAAGGCAAGGACGCCTGTTTTGTGCATTTTGGAAAACTACTGAATTTTTGATGAACCATACAGTCATCACTGTACTATTTTTAAGGTTGTCGAATTCCTGTGTCAGCCTCAGACTCCTGCCAGACAGAGTATTAAATGCAAGGCTCTGAATCATGAGAGACTTCTTGGTTTACTGCCAATCACTTCATATGCTTTCTTTATGAAAAGTTAATCATCCACAGCTCTCTGGGTTTCTCTCTCTCTCCTTTTTTTTTTTAGTTTTCTGAATCAGTGACAGTAGCTGGCAGCCCCACAGGTAGACCCAGGCTGCAGGGACTGGCAGGGAGTCACAAAACTGATTCATTTCACTCTGTTTATCTGGTAACTAATGATAACAGCGATAACAGAGCGATTTCAAGTTTTTTAATGATAAGCAGTCTCCTCTCTTACATATATGGATGTGATGTATAGGTGGGTGGTTGCATTTTATAAATATGATGTAGTATTATTATTATTATTATTATTATTATTATTCTCTGGGGCAGATAGTGAGTCACAGGCATAAGGTTTATTCTACAAACTCCTCTAAATCTTCCATTAATTCCATTCTTCTGATGTTGCTGTTCATGTGTACTGAATATAATGATGCTTTTTTAGTGGACTGCTTATGAATGCATACCTCATGTGGACTGAGATGCACTGGCATTTCCCAAATCTATTGTTATCATTGTAACACATTTCAAAGTGGTTGGACTTATAGGAACAAAAAGTGTATTTGCTGCTGCCTTAAAAATGCGGGTGAACTCAACTGGACTATACGTATTGTTGTTTAGCATTTATGATTTGCATTTTAAACACATTTTGTAGTGTATATTTGTTTGTGTTAAACCTTCCTATGTTTTAATAACTACTATCTTAGTCATGACATCATTAGTCAATATGGTTGTGGAATTATTTAATAAATATTGCACATTTAAAACAACAGTGATGACAGAATATACATTAAATTCAATCAATCATTTAAGTAAAAAAGGGATTTACTGTAGCACCACACAGCATTTTTTTTAAAGAGTCTGTCTGTAATCTAACCGCTTTTCCTTTGTAAACCTTTTTATCTCCTTTTAACATACTTACTCTCAAATGGCACATAATTAAACAAGATGGCCAAGGATGGAAAAGCTGGTGCAGTTAGCTCCCGGTGAACCCAGTATTATTATTATTTACTGACCTCACTCCAAGCTTTGCCATTTCAAAATGAACTTCCATCTGGCGCTATGAATTCTGCTGAATGAAAAATTAAACAACACATGAGGACACAGAAAATGGGGGAAGATGATTCCTTTACCCAATCGGCATTCCAGAAATCAAAGTAACCCAACTGCCCCTTTTTTTTCAGACATGCTATTTCAAAATAGCATTTTTGTGGCCAAGAGAATCTGTTAAAACATGGATGATCACCATTATACAGTGCAGTTGTTAGCAAGTGTTAACGTCATAAGGATGAGTTTAAGGCAAATGTTGTTTCTTTTTTTATTTTGATGTATTTTATTTTAGGTTTTGTCCAAATATGAGGGTAGTATGAAGAGCGTATTTAACAGTCTTTGCATTACAGCCTGAACTCTCATCAGCAATAACACAATATCATGTAAAAGTTGACTTATTGTATTTAAAAGAAAAATCAAAGATAAGTTTAGTAATTTAGTGTCATCTAATTTAGAGTTTAACCAGCAGACGGAGCCGGCAGGTTTATCTGTCAGTTGTACTCTGCTCAGTTGGCCACTATGTGTAAATAAATAATTAAATAAAAAATGTTGTATTAATGTTAAAAGAAATAATTGCCCTCCAAAATCGAACATTACATTGTCCCTGTCTGAGCCATGTGACTATCCAGTTTACTCTGTATTTTGATGAGAAAAATGTGAGTCATCCAGACAAGTCAAAGTGTGTTGAAGCGAAAATATTTGCACTATTCAGTGTTGTGAGGTGAGGGTCCCAGGAGGAATTTCTGCTGAGCCCCAAGGTGTGTCGTAACAGGTGTTGTTGGGGCTTTTCCTGTGCTCTCTGGCCTCTTTCTCTTCATTGGCAGTGGGGTTGTGGAGCCGATTGTTTGGCCGTTGCCTTGGATGCTTCTCTTGTTTTCTGAATGGCAGCATGTTAAGGCAGGCAGAAAATGATCACTCACTCCAACACGTTGCTCACTGCAGAAAATATCGTATGCGCGTATGAAAGCTGACCTCTCAGTCCTGGAGAAAAAGGCCCGGTCTCTGCCCAAGTAAGAGCCTCAAGTCGTGCTTGACACATATTGGAGTAAATTAAAACATACAAGTCATGTCGAGAAGCTTCCAAATAGAGGACATGAGCCTGTGCAATTATGTACCCACAAAAAGCTGCAATTTAACTAAATTTAATTATCACTCGTTCAAATCTCACTCACTAAAAACCACAATCCGTCAGAGCTCATTCAGGCAGACATGCCTCAACTCGATACTCTGTGTTCAGTTATGTGTTTCATCATTAAAAATGAATGAAAGTAAACTAATTAAACAATAATACTGTACTGTAATACTGTACAGCAGTTATTAGGGTTATTATGGCATTTTTGGAGCTTCTAATGTGTTAATCTGCTCCCAACTTAATGTCGCGTCCATGAAAATTGCTTAAATTTTCCTTCAAAATATATTGTGTACACCACGCTCTGTGAGCTACATGGAGGTGTAGTGGTTAGCACTGTTGCCTCACAGCAAAAAAGACAGAGGTTCGCAAACCGGACCAACCAAGGGTCTTTCTTTGTGGAATTTGCATCTTTTTCTGATGTGTGCGTGGGTTTTCTTTAGGTTCTCTAGTTTCCTCCCACAGTCCAAAAACATACAGAGGTCAGTTGGACATTCTAAATTGACTGTAGGTGTGTATGTGAAAGTGAATTGTTGTTCATGACTGTTATGTTTACCCTGTAATGTACTGGCAACCAGTCAAGGGTCCTCGCCTCTCACCCTCAGCCCCATGAAGGTTAGTAAGGCAGAGTGGCCCTTTGACATGTCACAGTCGGAAAATCACAAGTTTAAATCAAATTCCTGATGAGTCTTTGTGGCCTCATTTTCAGGTTGCATGCTATCACACTGTCCTGACTATGGGTGGGTCAATTGAAATTGTGCAATATGATATTCCGGGGCAAATATCATGATGATTCATAAATTAGATCATATTGATTCATAAATGAAGGCGCTTTAAAGTTAACAGTCCCTACCAGTTTCACTCGCCAGGCGTCGCTACTTGATGTCTCCTCGTGGTGGCGCTGCTCAAATGAATGAGGGAAACCTGGGCGGAAGTTACGTGGCACAAGATGAAAGAGATAACAGCAGGATAATGGTGGAGAAAGCTACGTTAAGAGATGCCCCATCCATGTTCAATACAGAGACTTTATGCACTTTGTTCTCTATGTTGTGAATAAGTCGAGATTTCCTGCAGAGACATTTTGTTTTCTTCAGTTAGACAGATATCGCGATGTATCACTTTATGATTGTCTTGCAGTATATTGAATATCGCAGAATCATATCAAGTTGTGATATTATCATCATTATGGATCATGTACTCGGTGATTCCCACCCCTAGTTCTGACTTGTTAATGTGATCAGTAACACCAGCGCTTTTCCTGCTAAAACATGTCAAAATGGCTGCTGTACCAATGGCCCATTGGTATTCTCTAAACATGGTGACAGATGTACATGTTATAAAGCTGGTGGTTTTTGTTGATTATATTATTCGGCCTGCGGTAGGTCTGCACGGACAGAGACGATGTAACGTTACTCATATGCTGTGTTCTTCATTTGAAAACGGGTCCTCTGAAGCAAAATTATCAGACCTGACTGAGGGAGCTTTTATTGTGTATACAGCAGCGCAGGAGTGGGCAGGGACAAGAAATTCTCAAGGAATAACAAGGAATTCACTTCTGAAACTTGCCATGGGAACTTCAACCTGTTTGCAGCTGTCTTGCTTTACTAGCTCAATGTCGCTGTTGCCTCTTTCCATCTTGACATGAAACTATTCACTTCCTGTGTGCAGCACAGACATGTCACTGCTATACGGAGACACAGAGAGACTTATTTGGAACTGATAGACGTAATTGTGTGAACTCTTTGACAATGATTCAACAGACATTTGTTCATTTTTAAAAGTTGCACACTACAGTTTTAAGTCCTCACAAAGGACGCATGATGACGTTCTTTAAGGAGTTGAATTACCTCAATATAAATAAACAGTCTTGTGTGCAGACCATCACTGACTTACAGCATTTATATTCATATTATTTTGCCCACCTACTGCAGTAATTATACATTTTAAATCAGAAGAGAAAGTGGCCATATTTAGTTTATATGGATGCCAAACAGTCTGTCTTGAATCCCTTTGAATGTTTTTCAGCCCCGCTCTGATTTGTCGCATATGACTTGCATTACCATTACTATATGTAAAATGTGTCCCAGAAAAAGAGGTTTGTTGTCATTGCTGCTAGACAGAGCTGAGCAGGAGGCTTCCTCACACAGGCCAAGTCTGACCCTGCCAACCACTTTGCTTTGCTCTTGGCAACTGGAGTCTGGATTCAGCTGCAACATTTTTTTTTTTTTTTAAGCAAAGCAGAGCACTAACAACTGCATGTCTGACTGATTCCTCATGTGTATCCTCAGGAGCAGCAGGGAAGCTAACGAGGAGGAGACATGACATCAAGTCAGCCACAGCTGTTAATATTTGTAGAGGCACTTGGAGTTAAAAATGTCACTCAGTTTGATGCCTCGATGCCTTGCTGCAGACAATGTCGGAGAGTTAAACCGAGATACTAACAAGACTGTTGGAAGGCTACAAACGCAAGAATGAAAGTTCCAGATAAAAGGAGAGAAATGGATATAAATGAATGTCAGTTCAGAGGACCAGATGTAAGAAACAAAGGCAGCCATTGTTTTGTCTGGAGACGCCTCGCATGTTTCTAGGCCTGGGGCCCAGACTGTGCAGCTTACCTGAGCTCTGTAGCTCCGCAAGCAGATGGTACGAAAACAGAGTTGTCGGGCAGTGCAAAAATATAATTTCCTAACATAACATTTCTGCTATGTAACTGACAGTAGTCTCAATCAAGTGAAAGGGAACAATAATCAACATCGCTGGCCTCACTTCAGACTCACATTTAGCCTTGAATGTACCGGGCTTTGCGCCAATGGATGCTACTTTCAATCAAGGATTCAAAAATGGGCCTTGGCCTTCCTCTGTCATCTAGTTAAAGGTTTTATAGCGGTTCATAAGGGTTATGGTGCCCGTAACACTTAATGTAGTGCAACTTTGGGAAAGGAATAAAGTTTTTTTATTACTGCTGCCACTAAGAGTATTAGACGGTTGTATATTTCAAGTTATCATGGGACAACTCCACAAAGTTAAAAGCAATACTGTCCTGTGGCTTCCAAAGTGTTGCTCCCTGCATTTTACCCACTGTTTATGCAGAGACTTGGACATGGGACACATGACTAGGTCTAAAGAATGGGACTACCTGACATGACAACTTGGCTTGGGGTGGAGACTGTGATTTAAAACATGGTTTTGGACTTAACTTAGGAGGTATTGGTCTTGACTTGAGACAATATTTGATTTGTTTTTCTTGACTTGTGACTCATTTTGGGAATTACCTTCAGAACATGTTGGTCTTAACTTGGGATTTTGCCTCAGAGTCTCTGTCTTGGTGCTGCCTCGACCAAAGACTTTAATGGGATTTCTTGTGTTTGACTGGAAACTTGACATGATGAGAGTTACCTAAATCAACCCTAACCTCAAATATGGATTGATTGGTTTTGACTTAGGATTACTACTTGGCACTTGAAGGTCTTGACTAAGGACAGGATTTAGAGTTTATTGCCTTAAGTATGGATGAGACGCATCAATCTTGGTCTGATAGTGGTCAAAATTACATCATAAAAAAAGAAAACTTAAAATCCGGTATGATCTAAAACACTTAAATATCACATAAATGTTTCACCAAGTAAGGACTGTGAAAACAGCAGCAGCATTTTTAACTGAGATGTGTCGTAGGCTGTGTATTTCTTTTTAATAGGAGCAGAATATTTGCTACACATTTGGAGCATTGTGTTTTGGCTGATTATGGCTAGGTAGTAATGCATCAGGACAAATGTGTTGTTAACAGCTTAGTGGTTTAAAAGATGAACTCGGTATTGACAGATAATCGAGGTTGCATTGATTTCAGTATCAGACACAAAAAAAGTGCTATCAAGCCATCCCTAGTTTGATTTTGGACTTCATTTTGGACTTCATTTTTGTCTCAGTGTTGACTTGGAACTTGACTTGACATGAGACTTGCATCTTTTCCCATAGGACTTCTTGGAAGTAATTTTGGGACTCTTTGGTCTTCACTTGGGACTTGACATTAGACTTGTCTCTTTTGACTGATGTCATCTTGATGTGGGATTTAACGCAGTTAAAATGTTATGTGACCAGATCGATGTTTAAAAGCACTTAACTACAGTATATATAATGATATAAAGAGTGAGAAAGAATGCAATAAGTGCACCAGGGTGATTACATTCACGATGACCACTGAATGACATCATTTTAATAGGATGTAAAAAAAAAGACAACCTTTGTTCTGAGTAAGTACTGCTAGTAGGACAATAATTACTCATCTGTAAACAAGAAACACATTGACAGTTGTCTGAATTGACTCTGCTCAACCTCCATCACCCGTCTGTATTTATCTTATTTTTGTAGTCATTAGTCATATTGTCTATAATCTGATGATACTCATATTGTGTAAATGTCATGCATCCCTATGTATATGTTTTTTTATACTGTTATATTGAACGTATTAAGCTTAAATGCTATATCCTAATTGTCTTTGCCTGCAGCGAGGAATTACGCAAAGAAGTGCGACAGCTGAAAAAGGATCTGCAGGCCATAAAGCAAAGGAAAGAAGAAAGTTTAAAACCTCCTGTTGATGAAGTCAAGGAGGGTGAGTAAGCGGCTTTCATCCCCCCCATATTTACGAACTGATGTGTGTCACTGTTGCGCAAGAATTCTGTTTGTAGAATGTACTGCACACGTCTCTAACCACAATTAGATTTTTTTTTTTTATTGATGGTTTAAAAAAAAAAGAAAAAAGTGTCTCTAAGGCCGTCTCTAAGACAGCGGTCTCTGATACATTCCCTGCTAATGGACACTAAGACAGGCAACCCTCTGATTTTGTCAATTAGCTGCAGACGACTTTTTTCTCCCCGCTCCCCCTAAAGGGTCTGCATTTTTGTGAAAATTGCGGGGATAAAAACTGTCGAGTGGCCACCACAGTTGCACGTCAAACTGTATGTGTTTGTGAGTTTACAGCTTTGGTCATTTTGTCATTCTGTAAAAACAAAAACAAAAAAAAACAAAAATCCCTCCCTCCTAAAGCTCCTCGAGTCTCAGACATGTCACGATGCAGTCACTTTTTGGATTTTTGCTGATGCCGTAACGCATTTTTGAAAATGACAGAAACCACTTAGGCGCAGAGCTTAGCTTGAGGTTGTGTTGTTGTGCAACTTAACACAATGGTTTTCATGAGGATGGAGAAGGGGGGAGGTTCTGCAGGAATCAGCCTAACTATGGGATTGCCATTAGCCAACATTTACTGGAGACTAGATTTCGTTGCTCAAACATTGTTCTTGTCTCCACAAACTCAGATGGTTTTGTGTTGCAGACAGTGAGTACACTCATGACGTGCTGCAGATTGGTTCAAGATTTCTGTGGTGATTTAAGGTGAAAGATCATAAACATTACATTGTTTTCAATCTTAAAGGGAGATTTCAGGATTTTTTTTAAGTGGGGTTGTCTGGGGTATGTGCACATGATCAGTGTCTTACATACAAGTGAATGCACTTTGCACACTTCCTGTGTCGAGAAGCAGATGAGGGTGGTCAGGAGTGGGCTCAACGAAAACATGGCAGCGACCAGGGACCATTTAAGACATCTAACAAAAGGCATACCCATTTAAATCTACATCAACTTAAGGCGTCGTTCAGATCTGGTATTAACATCCATCCTGAGTGATCTGATCACAAGTTGACAGCAATGAGTTCCAGTCTGAACACAGATCTGATCACAAAAAACACATGTAGAGGTGATTTGAGGACTCATGTGTCCACATTCCTGAGCTGCATGAGCGCCTCCTCAGCTCAGGTCCCCCGACCGGCCGCAGGTTCACAGTATTTTTACACTTCTCTGAGCTTCTATGTTAATTTATTTACAGCCACTGCCACAATATTAACAATGATGAACACATGGTTAAAATCTTCTTTGGTGTTCAGATTTATATATCTCTCTGTACCTTGACAACAGGCATATCTGTAAAGTCAGACTCATTAAAAACCTAATTTTGTTCTTGTTCATCTCTCAGTAGTACGGGTGTTAATGTGTCCACTATCTTAAGAGTAAAGCAGTTTAGAGCAGTTTACAAAGTTTGTTACTTTGTCCGTTAACAAAAACAATGGTTTTACCTCACAGAACACTGGCATTGGTGTTAAAATGTGTTCTTTTTTGACTCAAGTGTTTGCATGCCTTCATTTGAATTTACCTGAGCAACACATACTTACTAAGGGAGGCAGCAGCAGACCAGCATTCTAGCCCCAAGGTCCCTCCAATCTCTTTCACAGTATTTAGTCTCTGCTCAGGACCATTGTTTTGAGCTTTTTTGGCAGCACAGACACAGGCAGGAGTCTCTCTTTAAGAGTTCTTCATTACATTTCTATCTTGGAAGTGAAAGTTAATTCCATTAGATGAAATTCTTAGATGTCACGGGCCAATGGCCACTGCAGGGGAGACAGATGTCTGTTGCAGTCCCTATAAATCACAAAGCTCAGTGCGGCCACAGAAGAGCACTGTGGCGAGGGCTTGTTTTATCTCATCCCACTGGAGAAGCCGCACAGCAGTTCAAGCCTCAGACACATTAAGGAAGAGCACTGTCATCCCTTAAAGCTTAAATCATCCTCTTGGTGCTACTCTGCCTTCTTTGTGAAGGTCAATCGCTGGTCTTGTTTCACTCACATGCCGCTCTCCCATTGGTCAGTGTAGGTTAGTTTTTTGTTCATATGTGATGCATATAAATATCTGATTTGCTTTCTAATATTATAAAATAGAACATTTCCAAGTTATTGCATTTACAGAGAAAAGCAAAAAGTTAACATTTGAGAAGCTGGTACCAGGGAATTTTGGAACTTTACTAAATGAGTTACTCATTGTTCTTCAGTCATCTTAGTGATTCATCAACTAACTAACTAAGTAATTGTTTCAGGTCTAAAAGACTTAATGATGCATTAGATATAAAAAATGATGTGTTTAAAGTCCTACTCTATTAGACAACAACAGTGTAGACATTAAAGCATCTTTCTTTAAACCAGAATGAAGGCTTACTTTAAACCTTTATCAAACACAAGCGCTAAAGTTATAATATAAGCAACATTTAAAATGAAATGTTTTGGATCTAGTTGTTAATCTACTTCCAGTGGTATTAACACAATACTTTCAAAGTCACATAATCACAAACAGGTCAGAATGGTTGTTTTTTTTCCATTGTCTGTTTTTTAGCATAAATAAATTAGTATGCCACTGTTGTTGTACCTTTTATGGACATGTGTTTCCAAACTCTTTGGAAATAGAACCAGGAGAGTTTGAGCTTTCAAACAATGCATAATTTGTCAAGGTTGTGTGAAGACTGAGACTGACACGGACCAAAACACACTGAAAGTAGCACCACCAAGGCCAAAGCTTTCCACACATGGCATGGTGCATTTTTAAAAGGTGAATTACAGTTTATACGGTATGTATACACTATATAAAACATATATGTACATATATATATATATATATATATATATATATATATATGTATATATATAGTGAAAGGCTCTTTAGTTTATGGAAAAGTGTGTGATTTATTCCACATAACATCTTACTTCTACTTCTGTTGGCTGCCATTTGAATTCACCAGTCCATTTTTTGATTCACACAGGTTTGCCATTACTCAGGCTAAGGCACGATTGCAGCCAAAGCTAATGTGCGACTGTTTTCATGGCTGCCTGAAGCCTTGTGAAGCAGCTTTCTTGATTAAAGACTAACGGTGTGTATAGACAAGTGCTTGGTTGCACCTGTAACCACACCCAGCACTGATGTCACAGGGTCCTTGAGCTCAGACGGAGGATTTTGTCTTGATGGACTATGACTGCGAGTCTCCCCTCAGACAGAACTTGAAAACCCTCTTTACTAAACTCAGTCTGTATGTCTTTGGACGTGTTTGTGACGCCAAACATGTGAAAAAGAGTGTTGAATCATTTAAGGTGGATGAAAACTGTGAATTTCTCCCAAAATACTAATATCATTTCAACCAAATAAGACTTAACTTTACTAACATTTACACTGTCCAGATCATACACATTTATATTTAATTGAATTTAATAACAAGTAATGTGGTGGCATGCTTAATATAATATGATATTTTAGAGAATATTTGTTAATCTTTGCTTTAATATCACCACATTGGTCAGTAATGATAGAAAAGTATCATTCCTATATGAATGGTATGAGCATGAACGATATACTAGGGCTATGCAGTTAATCATAACTTTCAATTCTGATTATGACCCAAAACACAAACAAAAAACAAAATAATTGAAGCTAAATGATTATTATGTCAGTGAAGGTTCTCAGTCATTATTATTTTGTAATAATAAATGATTATTATTTTTATTCTGTGTGACTTCCTGTCCCGCTTGTCATCTGACAAATAGAGACACATTCAGTCCCCAGGTTAAACACTCCCCTTGCGTAAAGATATCTATACAATATACACTTATTTATAGTTATTTTAAAATTCAAAAGGTTCATTCAATATTTTTTGTTCAAAGCCACTTTTTATGCGCAATAAATTCCATTTGATTCAGGTTCATGTCAATGTGTCATCGTTTGGAATAAATCTTAATTTAAATTTTGACCCAAATCATCATGTCGAGCAGCCCTATGATATACACCAGGGATATTGTCTTAAAAATGTATTATTGGATATGAGCAAACATGCCAAGAGCCCCAGAACGATCGCCTAAAATAGAGAAGTTGAATAGGTTGCTACCTCCTAGTGCCCTCCCCGACTTTGATGTTTACTTATTTTACACAACAAAGAAAATGCATATATGCTGTGAAATGAGTAAAAATACAAAAAATGCTTTGTTAATTTCACTACAGAGGAGACTCCGCAGTTGGGTTCAGGAAAAAAAAGTTTATTTGTCGGTATTGGTATTGTTTATCAGCCCAAGCACCCGATATATCAGCAAATTGAATATAAAAACTCCATTTCCCTAATATACACAATAAATTATTATTCAACCATCATCACTTTAACTGCAGCACGTTCCCATCGTCTGGTTTTCCCCTTTTTTTGGCATGAGCGCTGAGCGTCACAAATTATGTGACATCATGTCTTTATCCCTTTTAGATTATTGTACAGGTTGTGCCAGTGTGCTGTGAATGTCTCATAAGGCTGGTGTCATTCACACTGTTGATTTTAAAGAATTATTGCTGCAGGGATATTACCTCGTGATTTAGTTTAGCTTGTTATTTTGTCCTCTCAACACACCACGAGCAGGTTTTTGAGCTGGTTAGTCAATTTCACTGGACACGTGTGAAATATGATCATATAAACGCTCTTTTTAGTTGCATAAGTGACGTTGATAGGTGGTGTTGACCTTAAAGTTCTGGCAGACAGAACTTTTTTGATGTTTCTTTGATTAATGAGCACAGTGCCACGCTGCTTTGCCTTTTTTCTGTAAAAGCTGTTAATGGTTGTACAGAGAAGAAGAACCTTTGGTGTTATGCAAGAGGCGTCTGTGGTCCACAGCAGCCCTGCGTTGCTACAACATCAGCGGTTTGATTTGTTGCTCCCTTGAACCCAGGTGAAAGGAGAGGGGAGGAATGTAGTTAGAAAGGCCATCAAACTCAAAGATAGTAGTGACAACAGCTGGAGAAGGGGTGATGTGTGTTCACCATGTAGGACCTGAGGGCATCATCAGTCAGCATCCAGCATGTCACAGGCTGCAGCAGGGAAGAAGAGCAGCAGAGGAGATTGCGGGGAAGAAATAGAGGGAGCTCACTTGCTGTGTCTCATAAATCATGAGAAAAAAAAATTGCCCCACCAGCAGCGGAGCAGACTTCTTTGAGGGGGGAAAAGTGTGTGACACTTAGATTTGCAGAGCTGCATTTGCTCAGTATTTGAAGTTTCCACATCCCGAAAGCCCAGAGAAACACGAGTAGTTTATGAGTTTCTAAAATGTCAAACACCTCCTCTGAGGGGAACGTCTTTCTTCCCCTAATACAACCTTTTCTTCTCTGCCAAACCGTCCTAGAATATAAACGGAGGATGTGTGTAAGTATTCCAAGGCTAATGTGGAATTATTGATCAATAACACTAAACATATCCTGCCTTTCCCTTTCCAGTGTTCATTCATTCATTCATCGTTACCAATATGTGATATAATCTGGACAGTTGCATTCACAACTAATCAATTTAGAGTGTTTAAGTAACTCTGCATGTTTTTGGACTGAGGAGTAAAGTGGAATACCCGAGGAAAACACACACACACGGAGAAAGGTCCTCGGTCGAACTGGGTTTTTGTTTACTGTAAGAAAACAGTGCATGTCACTAGTCTGCCATGTGGAGTTAAACTAAGCCATCTCCTAGTTATTTAACTTCATACTGAGTTAACTGAGTCAAACATGTGACTGATATCTGTCATCTCATCTAAAGCACAGAACTGAAATCCATAACGATCTAATCATCTGTTCTTTTTGGTAAGTGCTGCATAGTGCCAAGAAATTCTCTTTCAATCTAAAGTCTAAATGTATTCGATTTCTTTCTTTCCTGAAATTAAGTCACTCAAGACTTTTCTGCTTATATTTCTTCTGTATTTTTGTCCTAATTAGTACATTTTGGTAAGCGTACTTTTCACAGTTAAGCTCATGATAAAAAACAATAAACACACATTGGCAGAAAGTCATAACATTGCAGCTCTCACAAGTTTGAAAAATGTTTTCTCCATTGCATCATTTATTTCGTGTCAGAGCATCTAGTCAGGAGTGGCACAGCTTGGCCAGTGTGACGCGGTCCTGCTCTGGCCTTGGCTGTGTGTGTGTGTGTGTGTGTGTGTGTGTGTGACATCACATTTTGTTGTGGAAAGAGAGGGCTCCAGCAGACTTTGCTCACTGTCTGCCCCTCTGTGACTCCACTCTGTGTCTAAGCTGGGAGATTTACAGAAGCACATAAACTGCATGAGACACTAATGTCAGCACCCTGATTGTCTCCGTGTTCAGCCATGATGAGACACTGTTGCACCCACTGCACAGGGCGACAGTTTCGTGGAAAATAATTTCCCCGCTTCGCTTCGCCTCCACGCGGCTCCCATGACTGCAGGCTCTCTGTAGGCATTTGTTAACACACACAGAATTTATTTGGAACAGTTGGATTCTTCACTCATTATTGTCATTATTAACCCTTAGAGCATTTCGGCTGCTTTTTTCCATTACTATGTTTAAACATACAGTATATATACAGAGGCTATATGAATGTGCAATATAGAGTGTCTTATATCCTTTCTTTCAGCACAACCTAGGCAATCTGATGGAAAAAAAAAAACCTATATAAACCAACTATATAAACACACCTGAGCAAAAAAAAGTACTAAAACTGTTTAAAATCACAGTTCAAAGTTCACTTGACTCCTTTTTATGAACAATAACAAAAGAAAAATGCTGTATTTTGTGACTTCTGCGCAATTATCGCTACTTTATATCGTGACTAAAAATGTGAAATCATGACTAAAAATGAATAACTTTGACTCAACAACACGTAACAGAAATGTTTAAAGCCTGAATGTGTGACCTATAAACACACACCCCCAGGACGTCCATATAAGGAGTTGTGTATTATTCCCACGGCAGTTTACCATGGGTGCACCTGTGGCACTGATCCGTGCCGCATGAGCACTACGGGTTAATCATTATTTTTGATTATTTTATTGATTAATTGAAAGATAGCTATCAGAGAAAGTGAAGGAAAACCAAAACCACTTAACAATTAAATTAATTAAAAGTGACAAGTTTATGAAAGCTCTAAGTTCACAGGTTGTTACATTGTTCCTGAAGTTTTCAAAAAGTACATTTTTTAGTGGATGAAAATTTAAAGATCAAGTGTATAACATTTAGTAGGGTATGTTTATATGTTTGTTTGTATAAGCGCATAATCTCTTTGAATTGAAAATCATTTGGTTTTCGTAGCCTGAGAATGAATCGTTTTTTATGTACTGCAGGCAAGAACCCTGCTTTGCCTTGGCTGCAATCTTGAGCCGCCATGTTTCTACAGGAGCCCGAACACACAAACAATCATTTTCAAGGAGTTTGGTCATTTTTGCAGCCAAACTTCCTACATCCAACACAACCATCCGTTTTAAAAAGATTGTATTACTGGTGTTTGTGAAATCCCTCATTCATTCATTCTCGACCGTTTTATCCTCCACATGAGGGTGGGGGGGCTGAACGCCAGCTAACATGGGGCAAAAGGTGGATTACACCCTGCACAGGTCGCCATTCCATCACAGGACCAACGATCATTCACTCTCACACTAGGTTTAGTGTCCAATTCCCCTAATCCCCAATCTACATGTTTTTGGCCCATGGGAGCAAGTTGGAGAACCTGGAGAGAACCCACAGGTGGCCTTCTTGCTGTGAGGCAAAAAATGCCAGCCACACTACCAATATGTGCCCCCTAACTCACACATCAGTTTCCTATTTTTGTCCTGACACAGTGTCTTTGGTATTTCTTTAATCAAACCACATGAACAAAGTGCACATTTGCCAATGTGTTTTTTTCTTCAGTTACATAATAATGTAGGTCATGTCTGCATATGATGAAGTAAAAGGTTAGTAGGTCGGGGTCATCGTCCACTTCATCTTTGCAAAGGTTGGCAGAAGTATGGATTCCTGCAGAGAGTGTCAGTCAGAGATGAGAGGAAGGCCCGAAGTTGCCTCATTTTTCCCCTTTTCTTATTATCATGTTCCGTCACCGTCACAGCTTGACGTGCATTACTTCCTTCTGTCTTTTCCCTCTGATCATGTTCTGCCCATTTTAGCTGCTCATCTGTCAAGTGCCAAAACAGCAGTGTCAAGCACTGGTATTTCCTCTCCCCAGCAGTTGACGCCTTACAGCGTACATCAGAGAATCGTCCCAATTTAGTATATTTACTTTTGCAGCTGAGTAGATATCGAAGTTTCCAGGTCATCTAAATTGATGTATATATTGCTGATAGATGCAGCCACCTTTGCTTCATGGAGAGATCCATGGAAACACCATTTCATTTTTTGTTACATTTTGACCCATATTTTTTATCTACATATTACGGTCCTCCTCCTGGGCCATGAGAGAATGTTGTTCTTACTTGGGTAACTCGTTTTCTTGATGAATTGGTCAAAAACAATAAACCCTAAATAACCCTTAACAAAATCATCATTGACACCCAAGTGGATTTGTAGTATCATATACTTGGGCAGTTTTGATAATCTGTTTTATTGTGAATGTCTCTTTTTGTCTCTCCAGAGGAAAAAAAGCCATCCAATGAGGCAGTGGCTGAATACCTGGAGGGAAGAAAGAAGTATGAAGAGCTGAGGAAACAGAAACTGAAGAAGGGCTCAACCAGAGAGCAACAGGTAAAAAGTTGTCGTTATTTATTGCATTTGACTAATTGTTCAGCCACCATGATGTGGAGGATAGAGTAGGAGAAAGTGGAGGGATGGGTGGATGGAATTTTGACGCATTCACTAAAGACGTTAAATTGTCTTTTTTCTGTTTTTTGCCTTGCAGACACTGGCCCTTCTGAGTAGCTTCAAGTCCAAGTTATCTTCGGCCATCACTGACACTCCGGAGGAAGATGTGGGGGAGCTGGCTGAAGATGAGGACACAGGATGGTCAGTAAGCCTGATAAGATTAGCATGTTGTCATTTGTCTCCATTTTGTTTAGTTGATTTCATGGATCAATGTGAAATCAAGATCTCTCTGAGTGTGTTTGTCCTGAGCCAGACTCGTGTCCAACCATGACGTCAGTTTAAAGTGGAGAAAGTGTGCGTGGTGTTTAGTGGAGACGGCTATCTCCCAGGTGACAGAGTCATCGACACAGGAAGTCGTTTATCTTCATTGAAAAGATTGTCGTCAGTGCCATTATTCACACAAGCTCAGTTTGAAAAATAGAAATATGTTGTCATCGAAGAAAAAGTTCAGCGTAGCGTTCGCTCGTTGTGGATCTGTGTCGAGATCCAAGTCTGTGTCGGAGGTTTTCAACCTCCAAATGTTTCTGACTGAAAAATCTTGTGACACTTCTCAACAGCAAGACAAATAAACCCAGCCACCGTCAGTGCTCCTTCAGAAGCTCCACCTCACACATTCATACATAGTTCATCCTCTCATCCCTGGACAGCAGAAGACTTTTGAATGAATTTATTTTATTTCAGATTAAAGTATTGTACAGTACTGTAGTATACTGTATATGACCTCCCTATGCAAATGCCAAAATCAGAGAAGTAGAAGTAAGAGAAATTAGACATGACACCAATGTTCAGTCTGTGTTCGCAGTAACTTTGTGTGGCGCCGCAACAGATCCTGAGCTTTAACTCATCCCGTGTCTCACGGTCTCACAAAAAGTCGATGTCCACATTTAGTTAAAAATGACACAACATTTCCGAGGCTGTTTCTCTTCTTAAATTAGATTCTGACATCACAATTGCTAATATCACATCTGTCACGTTAGCTGAGCAAGAGTCAACTGTAGATAAACTGTGAGGAGGTCATGGGCCAGATGAAGCTGGTTTGTAGGCCAGATCCTGCCCCAGGGCCTTATGTTGCCCATATGTGCAACTATATCAATAGCCTACCTTAGTCATAGGAAGGGGTCATGACAACAAACGAAAGTGTAAGGTGCTTTAGACCGACATCGAGACTGGAGAAGGACAACGTATACATCAGTATAGACCATTTACGGAATACTTTTTCCATTTTACGTTTAAGCACGTCTTATCTGACATTACAGTGATTTCACTGCTTTTATGATAAACATGCAGCAGACCGAGTCAAATAGCTGGCGTGTGAGCTGCCCCGCTCAACTTTAAATCACTGACACTGTTCCCCCGTAGCAAATATTAGCAGCAGAGTCCTGCGGGCTCCTGGAGAGTTCAAGAAGCAGTTTGGCAAACGCATTGTTTTACGGACAGTGAATGTCGAGCGTGACAAGTTGGCACGAAAAAAAGCCCTTTTCATTAGCCTCTACTGGTTTTACACTGTTATTCTATTGATCCACAGGCTCGGAGGGGATTGTGTAAGAAACAGCTTATTACAATAGTGAGACCACTGCAAACTGAAAACCTCTTTGGTTTGGGGATGATGAACCTGACCGTTTAACAGATCTAGAGCTCACCTCAGGTTCTGATAAATGTGTGTGAAAGTTCAAGTAAGTGTGTGTGTGTGTGTGTGTCAAGGTGGGATTTCACCCCGCAGCCACCAGATTGGCCATCAGGAAATCGGCCCTGACGCTGTGTTTTCTTCTCATATTCTGTTTTTCACCAAAGATCTCAAAGTCTAACTACACAGGGTGAGGGGTTTGAAATGAATACCATGTGTTTGAATCCCAGCAAAGTGTCTGTGTGTGAGAGATGTAGAATAACAAAATCTGTAGTTGCTATTAGTCTCGAGAAGCCCCCTTGAAGTATACGTCTGTCTGCGTGTGGGGGCCCTAATGAATTTGAGAGAAGCCTTGGCTGGCGCTCGGAGCCTCTCCCGGCCGTAAGTCGCCTCACTGTGCCCCCCCACCGCCACCGACAGGTAGAGTGAGGAGGGAGGGAGGGAGGGAGGGACTGGGGCAGTAGCATAGCTGTCCTAGAAAAACACCAGTGGGAAGTCTGTGCCACTTAAGGAGCACTGCAAGCAGAATGTGGGTTACTACAGCTCAGACATTGGAAGTCAAGTCTGGGCCAGAAGAGGTAAACTATTCCATCTGTGTCTGTGTCTACACATTTTGACTCTCCCTCCTCACCCCCTCACCCTCCTCCTTGGTCTCTGCTAAGACACACAACCTCACAGGGTTCACACTTTCAATGCAAAGAGTCTCACCATCCCTCCTGTACTCCCGTATCTGCACCACCTTTTTTCTTGGGGGTGAGCAAGAAAAATATAGAGAAAAAGGCTTCTGTAGTCTTGCAACATGGCAGCACACTGTGGCTTTGATAAGGTTGAACTCACGTCTTGGAGCCACATGAGTCCGAGGCCGTACGGCCGGCGTACTGTCATCACTGAGACTGCTAGACAAATTATCAGAAGCGGCTCACTCACACAGCAGAAGTCCCACTGGGTCTGCCAGACTGTAGCCATGACATTCTAGATGAGCTGTCACAACTCCTGCCGTTTTCAAATGAACGCAGGAGAGAGCACCGAGAAACACACACACACACACACACACACACACATGCAAACATATCCAAACGGCACCGAGCCAGAGACGATGACTTCCATCAGGTTTGGGTATATGGTGGCAGCTGTAATGTAGGTTATCTTGGAGTGTGATTAAATGAAATGTTTGTAGGTTGGGGTCATACATCTTTGCAAAGGTTAACTCAATAATTATGTTGTTGTACAATTACCTAATTATATGAATTGTGGTTTTCCATTTTATACTTATATCAGAGCCGGGTCAGGTCATTTTGGACCGCCACGTTTTTTACAGAAGCCCATACTGGACAAACTAAACATCATTGAGTTTTGATGCTAACTGAAGGCTACATAGGTTCTTCAACACACTTGGAAGGGAAAAGAATGAGTTGAGATTGTTGAGTTTCAACATGAAACTTTACTAATAAATGCTGCTAAATTGTACACACTGTATCCTAAAAATCTCCATTCATGTAAAGGCCCAAGATTTTCATGTACACTTACAAGAACACCTGCCCAGGTGTTAATAGATCAGTCTAGAGCTGCAACTAACGATGATTTTCATAATCGATTAATCTGCCGGTTATTTTCTCGAATAATCGATTAATCGTTTGGTCCATAAAATATCAGAAAACCTTAAAAAATGTTGATCAGTGTTCGTCAAACCTGCCAATGATGATGTTCTCAATTTCTTGTTTTGTCCACAAACCAAAATGATTCACTTTTAATGATTTCTTTGTCATCCAGAGCAAAGAAATGAAGAAAATATTCACTTTTAAGATGCTTAAACAATCGGAAATCTTGTTTTAATCATGAAAAAAGCTTCAAACCGATTATTCGATTGTCAAAATAGTTGTCGATTAACTTAGAAATCGATTAATCGATTAATTGTTTCAGCTTTAGATCAGTCACAAATGGAAACTGGTTCTTGCAATTATTATGGCGCTTTTCCACTACAGAGTACTGCCTCGCCTCGCCTCGCCTCGACACGGCTCGACTCTACACAGTTTACTTGGTTTTCCATTAGAATATAGTACATCCTCAACGTATATGCATAGATATATATTTAAGAAAAAAAGGTGATTTTTTTTTTTTTTATTAATTTACAGCTTTGTCTTCGTTTGACTCGTATGACTGACATGAAATCAAATCAAATATTAAATCCAAACACACTACGGTATGAACGTACTTGAGTTGACAGTCTGTGACATTCATTTGTGTAGCTTTTCTTTTAGTGATTTGCTTTAATCACTGTATTTAATTACAGTTTAATCAAGAGCTACTTAAGAATGATATTCATTATGTGCTGGTAGAAAAAAAATTTACTTAATAATGTTTTTGTTTGAAATCCTTTCGGGATTTGGAACATTTGTAATATTGAAATCAAACAAAAGCAATCAAAAACGTCATAGTATAGTATGTCGTCCAAAATCGGTCAAAAAAGTCATAGTATAGTATGTCGTCCAAAATCACACAAAAAAGTCATAGGTTAGTATTACGTATTAAATTAAATGTATCAAACATTTCTGTTAGGTCTTGTGATCCGTTTCAAGTTTGAACCATGTCTCTACATTAAAGTATGACAATAAAAGTATTAGCACGCCATTTCCGATAAAACTGCAAGTTGTGATATAGGATGTTTGGGGTTTTTCTCAAAACTGCGGCACGAGTTACGCGGCAAAATTTTGGGGCGGAAGAAGAATAAGAAGCGGAATAAACGCTGGTGCAATAACAACAGATGCTTGCGCTGCAATGCATTCTAGTGAGAAATCTAGGTTCTCACTTGTATGTCTTGCAGCAGCAGGCGCTAACTATAATTCTCCAGAGGTGGAAGTAACACATGTGCAAGCACTCATGTTACTGTTATGGAGTCACTATTTTGTCACTTATTTTTCAAAGTCAGTCATTTTACCACCTTTGAACATCCATCCGTAATCGAGTAGTATATTTATTTATTTTTCCATCAAAAACGTGGATAGTTCCAAATGTCGGTTAGAATCAAATGCATTGCATTTAAAAACTGGCAAGTCAGATCAAAATCTCATGTATTGCGTCTTAAACAGAAGAGAGTTCGGAGGGAAAAAAATCTTTTGAGCGACAGTGAGGATGGAAATGACTTACCACTTTCTTTCTGACATGATTGATATAAAAACAGAAAAGGCGACTCTTACGTTTTTTGTTTTGAATTTAAAGATGCTATAATATCAAACAAAATGGATGAAGATCATTTAAAAACAACACAAATAGGATATAAGTGCAAAAACAATGATTCCATATCTCCCTCTTATGGCCAAGAATGATAATGAAAATATCAGAGGATGAGACTTGATGTTCTGTGGCAAGTTGTTTTCAAGTAAGCGTTAAAATATAATTCTCCACATGGCACATTTGGCACAGCACTCTTTGTTTTTACAATTTCCTGTACTGAGAACCTTAGGACATTTTATATTTGTCAGTGTGTTTTAATGTATTTCCAAATGTTCAGGGGTGTCAAACTAAAATGACCTGGGGGCCAATGAGGATCTAATCTGTTCAAAAAAGCACAATCTGGAGAAAAAAAGTAAAGAAAAAAACAGCTGTTCAGTAACAGCTGGTTGACAATATGAGAAAATTACAACACAATATTCCATCATGATGATTTTTCACCGAATTTCAAAGTAAAAAGTGTTTGCTTTGATATGGAATGGTGTTTACTTCACAATAGTAACGTATTTATGATATCAAAAACAGAGGAATTTATCTAAAATCAAGTAAATGACAACATGTACAAATGTAATTAAATCACCAAACAAGCTCATATATCTCATATATCTCATTTAATGTGATTTAATGCGATAATCACAACCAAATGTAGTATTATTATTACTATTATAATATTGCTAGCAAACATATTTATTATTTTAACCATAAAATGTCCTGTAACTTAGTGTTTTTGTCAGTTATTTACTGCATGATAAAATTGTGTATTAACAATTTGAAAGTAGAAAAACAAACTGTAGTTGTTGTTTTTTGAACAGTATAAAACATTTTAAAATATAACATTTTGAGTCTTTTTCTCAATGTGACAAAGACACTGATTCGCCGGCTTCTTGCAACAGCGCGAGGGAAATAACTTGACTTGCAACTTCTCAGCTTTCAGAAACCGTTGCAATGTTTCCGTCGCGTAAATACGGTGAATATATATATATAGTATTATATAGTATTTCCAAATGGACAATCGTTTTCCTCTCTTCCTTCCAAGGCATTGAGTACTTTTACTTACTTATACTGTACTGTAACTGTACTTTGACTTTCAATGCTCTCGACACCTCTGCGATTCACAGCATGCAAGTCATTAGCTGATAAGACACATGTTTGCATTATAAGACTGTGAAATCCATTTGTTTTGGGGTTAATCCTCCATTTATCAACTGGCTGTTATGGCTTATCACGAAACTAAAGCAAAACATGTGCTGGGTCTTTATTTATGTCCCTGAAGGGTCATTGTAGAAAAGGGGAAGGTTTAAGCGTCAATAAGTCACAGCTGCCCTGCGTTATGAGTATTCTGTCATCTGGAGTCCAGCAACAGCAAGAAATGGGGACAATGTATTCAGAAAACTGCCAATATTATTTAGTTTTCTGCTTGTGCTGCCTTTAATTTGTCATGTTCATGCATTGATATTTGGCCCGTATATCATATTTGCACACAGGGCCTGATAATATAGTGGAAAGTTAATTTATTTTCATATTGTAATTTTGAATTTGTTATCGTTTCTGTAATAACTTATCTAATATATATAAAAACACACACACAAGCACACATATGTACATGGAGTATATATATATATATATGTATATAAATGTATATATATAGTTTGTGTAGGCTAACACACCTAGTATTTTTAACTTTATGTTCTCTAAAATGTATTATTTTAGAGAAAAGCTCAGTGCAGTGCAGACAGCCATGTAATCGAGGACAGGAAGGTAAAAAGTTTGTCTCACCATTAGATGACGCTATTTCTTACTCAGTGTACCTGTGGTGTGTATGACATCATAGATTCAAACCGTTGTCAGATGAATTCACACGTTACGTCTTATCAGCCCTGCGTGACTCTCTGTGTCTCTCAGTGTAGCGGTTTCGTGTCCTTGTGTCCCCGGTGACATTTGCATGCTGCATACAGGAAGTGGTCTGTTGTTAGCCAAAACAGATGGAGGCAACAGCAACAAGAACAACAACACGTTGCAGTATTCTACTGCTAAAAATCTATATATATATATATATATATATATATTTGTTTTTTTCTTTTAAAAAGTGATGTTTCTGATCCCCGCCCACCTCTGCTCTGCTGATGTATAGACAAACCCGGCGAGCCGTTTGTGTGTTTCGCCATCATCTTCGTGTTTTCATAATTATGCAAGTTGAAGTTTCGAAGGAGCCACTACATGCTTCAAGTCACAGTATTGTGGGTCTTAAAACCATAAACGAAGCCTAATTGGTCAGAGGTAAAGGGAACGGTGGCTCTGCTGATGTGCTTGAATAATGTGTGAATGGCACAGCTTTGTGTATGAAATATTGACTGTGATGCTAATGGTTTAGCAACTGTCTGAGCACATCATCATCATTCAGCTCATTCAGTAACAGACTGAACCATCCACACCAACACAGAGCCACTTAAATGTATTTTATTTTATTTGATACTAGAAATGTGTATCTATCTTTGACCTTTCTAACTCTTAAGCATAATACCTTTCTTGTTTTTCATTTTTATGAAATTTATATTCATATTTCATTTTATTTTTTTCTGGGAACCCTCTGGGACCTCTCCGTAGAACCCTTGGGGTCCCGAGACCTGTTATTGATAAACGTTGTTCAAACTACTACATTAGTTTAAAATAAAAGAAACAACAACAGATAATGGAAATATGACTACACTAGTGCAAGGACAAGAAATGATAACAGAATAAGCCACACCCCTTCCTATATATTTTTCAAGTTATATCATTTCAAATGTCAAGAGGTTATTATGTCCAGTTTTTGTATGTATTGTATATGCATTGTTCCGTGTAGCGGCGTAGCTCACAAAATAGTATCTGTGCTCCAGTTTCTGTGTTGAGAAGTAGCACATCCAGAGAGGCTGGGCTATGGAAATGTGATGATTCTGTCTCTTGGCTCCCAGAAGGTGTAAATCTTTGAGGTTAAAATTCTCCCTTAAGCAGTTTGAGGAGCGTCTACATTCAAATGGCCACAGATGTGTTAGATATTAATGGAAAGAAACATATAAATAAATCAATAAATCAATAAATAAATAAAGCATAGAAATCACACTATCAGAATCTGAAATGTCCCTCGGACCACTTGTTGCCGGTTTGGCCATGGCTGGGCACATATTAATTCAAATTGTAGGCCTAAATTATGATTTTAAAAGTAACTAAGCCGATGACAATGTAATGTAAAATTATAGACTTAAGAAAAACTCCCAAAAGTACGAGTACTCCACAATGAATTACAGTAATGTGAGTAATTATTTACCTCCACCACTGACTAACTCAGTTACTTGATGTTTACATTGTGGTCATTAAGTTGCCCTAGTTAGAACAACTTACGTCATATTTCACAATAACACCACATTGAGTTCATTTACTTTACTTGATAGAGGCGTCTAACATTAGCGAAGTTAGCTTAGCTGACATTACTTTTTCATTGTGAGATCGACAAGTGTTAACCAAAAGTTATCGCGCTGTTGCTGTTGAGAACAAAGTCCCCTCTGTTCATATTTTTGATCCACTTCTGGCGAACATCATGGTCCTCGGCACACCCAGGGAATCGATTTAGACCGTACGGCCACAGACAGGGGCACCCTTCATGAGGCAAAGGTTTGTGTAGTTCAAGTTCAGTTTTTATCCAGATTTGAAGTTTCCCACCGCTGTTGGAGCAGCCGAGAATCGACTTTCTAGACATCATTGTCAAAATGATGGTAAAAATAGAAATGTACACTTCTTATGACAGCTCCCATTCAATCGCGTGTATGCTGGAGGGAGACGCCACCGCAGGAATGGCGGCTTGTTTACTTCCGATACTTCGCCGGATGCGTCTATACACACAGACGCTCCCCGAGTCAGGTCTGAGTGTTGGACAAAGCCCATACAAATGGAGTTTTATCGTTTCTGTTGGCAGAAATCAAACAGAAGCAAAAAATAACAACAACAAAAACAAACGCACCAAAAGTTACATACTACAGCTTTAAAAAAAAGAAGGTGAGAATTGGTTGAGGGCAGTAATTGGTTTGTTGATGAAGCCTCCGTCACTGTGGCAGCATTGTGTCTTAATGTAGCATCGAGTGAGGCCTTTAAAGCCACCTCTGGAGTCAGTGAATGGCCTCTGGGGATATTAGAGGGTCATGATGAATAGAAGTGATATAATAGGAGAGAGAGAGAGAGAGAGATGGACCGTGGCCAGTGATCAGCTGCTGCAGAACAACTAAAGCAGAGACACAGAAGACATGTCTTAAAGCCAGTTTGTCTGCGCTGAATTAAAATGCCAGCATGTCTCTGTAGGATGAGCGCACGAGACACAGAGCCGGATATGAAGCAAAAGAGGATGAAGAAGATGATGATGATGATGATGATGATGAGCAGCAACCGCAGCAGCAGCAGCAGCAGCAACGACCAGGTGGTTTAGTCTATTTATGAATTCTATTCATTCATGAGTGCATCTCCACTGACGTGAAAGACAGTGGTCGCACGTGCTGCTGCAAACACCTTTTGTCCTATAACTGTGATGAGGACGGCGCGCACGAGCCCCGGACAGTAGCGGAGACAGAGGACGGAGCGGGTTTCACGGTGCGCGTGAATTTAAAAAGAAGAAGAAGAAAAAAAAAAGACTTCGTCTGCAGCTCACGCTTCCCTCCCTTCATGTGCTCAGACGGGGGTGAGCGGAGGAGAGAGCGATTCGAGCCCGCAGCCGATGCCCGGAGGAGAGAGGAGTCCGTGTGCAGGCAGCTGTGGACGACAGGAGGGTGGAGGTGGTTCTCTTCTGCTGCCGCTGCCGCTGCTGCAAGTGTCGCTGTTTATTACCAGGGATCGGACTCTCCACTGCTGCTGCTGAGGCATGGGCTGCGCTCCCAGTATCCACGTCTCTCAGAGCGGGGTGATCTACTGCCGGGACTCCGACGAATCCAACTCCCCACACCAGACCACCACCATCTCGCAGGGCACCGCGGCCACGCTGCACGGGCTCTTCATCAAGACCGATGCGGCCGAGACCATCCCCTCCGTCATCACCTACCAGAGCCGACACTCGCGCAACAACTCGCACCGCGAGCGCAAGGAGAACAGCGGCGGACACATCCGCATCGAGGCCGAGACGCAGACGAGCCACACCAGCGTCAAGGTACAGTATGTTTACAGCGCAGAGGGTGAAGCTGCAGGACACTGGCACAGCATCAGCATCACCAGTGTCAGGTAGAGAGGCACAGTCACACGTGAGGAGGCTCCCCGAATGTTTGTTTATTTGTTTGTTTATTATCTGAGGAGGCCCAAGCCAGCTGCTCTAATTACAATTTACTGACAACCACATGCTCATCCAGCCTCCTGTCATTCAGTGTCTTTATTAGAGCCTCTCTGCAGACATTACATACAATAGAATAGATTATTTAAAAAGTCTTCAGTAAACGGACTAATGGTGCTTATATTAATGTAGAGCTTTTCTAGTCTTGATGGACAACCAAACCTGCTTTACACCACAGTTCATTCACCCATTCACACAGCACATCTGGACTAGCGGAACTGGTGATAGAAACCCCAGCCCTCTAGCTGAAAGACGACTCGCTCTACCACTGATCCCACTGTCACCACAACATAGAAGACAACACACAGTGACAAGTGTCAATGTAATAGTGTTTTGATTTGAGTGTAAAAACCGACGAATGGAAACGTCAAATTCAAGAAAGTCTTGAAATATTACGTCAAAGTCACTTTGGGGAGGTTGAAGAGTTGGTGTAACGATAAAAAAGGTTCAGCAGAATCTGCAAAAGTTTTGTATCATATCAGCTGCTTATTCTGCGTTTTGAGAGCCCTAAAAACTATTTTTGGAAAACAGTTCCCAGAGTTAGAAAAAATTCAAACCGCTAACCAATACACAACTTTGGGAGCGCAATCATAGCCCCACCTCTTTGACCCTTAACCCCACAAGACAAGACATCATTCTTCATTTTGTGTTTGGACTTTATACACATCACATAAATGTATGCGCATGCTCCACGTCGTCTTCTCTGTTTTAGATGTATTTCTGTGGCAGCGTCACAGCGCCACATACAGGCCTGGAGTAGAATATTAAAGCGTTCAGAGTTGTTTGTGGGGGTTCTTGAAGTGAGGTCGTGTTTACAGAAACGTTTTAAGAAAGGAAAAGAAAAAAGATTGTGTAGGAAAAGTTCTGTATCCGTGTGGACATGGGTCTAAAAGGCCCCTCCCACTTGTGTGTGGACTATAGGGCTGCAGCGATCATTTGATGAGTGTTTTTTCAATAATTATAACAAGCTTTCTTGTTTTTCAGCTTCTTAAATGTGAATGTTCTCTGGTTTCCTTGCTTCATACAGCAAAGAAATCAGTAAAGCTGAATAAATTAAAAATAAGACAACATTTTCTGACGTTTTCTGGACCACACAAGTACTCGATTAATCGAGGAGACGATTAATCGAGAGAAAGAATCGTTGGTTGCAGCCCTGGTGGAATAATAAGGAGACCACATCATTCCTCCACTTAGTTCAAGAAGCAAATATTACAACAGTAATGAACGGAAGCAGCAACAAAATCAACAGCCCGTGGTGCTCTCCTCTGTTTTTCAGTCAGCAAGTCGCATCTTCTTATTAGGATACTGTCATTATTCAAAAATATTTACAGTACGTATCGATGGTCAGTGTCGTTATTGGTCTGATAATGGTCAAAATCATTAGATATGAAAATCTGACGACTAGTTTGGGAGATGGTCGTTGTTATATCTGCTTTGTTGTCAGACAAGATGTCCAGGCTTGTTTTTCTAGTGTTTTACAATAGTAATGCAATGTATTTGTAATGCCGCAGTACTGCCGCCTTCCTCTTTTCTCCCCTTTAGTTAGTTAAATAAAGTTAAATCAGTAATTTACTGTATTTATTAAACCCTTTCTGGAGCATTGAATACATCTTTATTTGTCATTGTAAGAATAATATAGATTAAAACTCTAAAAATATACACTAAAATCCAAAAATATAAAAAGTAATAATGATGATTTTGGTCTTTCATGGTTTAAGAGTTCAAACATTTTTCCAAAAACATTAGTCTGTGAGTTAGTTATTAAGCTAACCAGTAACAATAATCACTCTTATTTCTCTTATTTACTGTCTTTATTGAACCCTCACAGGAGCCGTTCATGTGCTATAGTTGATTACATGACATGATATATGAACTTCATTGCATTACCTTCATCATATGATATTGGAAAGTGTTTATTAATGGCTAGTATTTTGAAAGAATCCCATTTTCTCATCTTTTAGCAGCGGTTTAACCATCATCATCAAACCACAAACACACGTCTATGTTTCAGTACATTTCAGAGTGTCGGAAGGCCTTTCAGTGAGCCATTAAAGCATTGTTCAAGCATTATAGACCAAATGTGTTGTATAAAGACCAACTCTGCCATTACATGTGTCGAGCTATAGTGCAGGCAGAGTGATACCGCACATACTGACTCTTGTTTATTATCGCTCAGCTCGAGGCAAATGTTCCAAGAAACAGTATCCCCTGTCAAATGAGCAGAAATGTGCATCTAATTGGTTCGTTCTTCAGCGAGCGAGCACTGAAAGTGTACGTCAAAGAGTCTTCTGCGGTTTTTACAACTGGGGGTTTGTCTCTTCGATTGCTTTCATCCCGCCGGACGGTTGTAAGCTGAGAGTTTGTTTTTGCTTGATATAGCTCGGCAAAATGGAGAAGAAAGAAGATTTAGTTTGTGAGAGGCTTATCAAAAGCTGAAACCTGGAGATATTGTCCAATTCAGCGTGACTGGATTTCTCTAGCATGTAAATAGTCAAGCCAAGAAGTCAAAATTAAGTTATTAAGATAAAAGCAACGTCCTTCTGGACATAAAAACAGTCCATTTAAGATCTAGAAAAGGTCAATAATGAAGTTCACCGCACAAAAATCAAGTAATGGTTGATTACATCCAACATGTCATCATATCTAACATCTTGGTTTTAAAACGTTGTTAAAATAGAAGTAATGTCACAGTTCATTGTTTTTTTTTAGTTGGGGGTGGGGGTGTGTGTGTTAGTTGTGTGTGCACATTAATGTCACATTAATTGTGTGCTTTCTGCTCGCTGATGGATCCCTCTCATGAGAGAGAGCATGTGAACAGATACTTCCTTATATTTATAATCGAACCCCAGAGGATATAGCTGTGTTTTGGTAAGAAGTAATGTAGCAGATGATCGTGTCATCAGACCCTCACAACGGATTAACCCATTCACTCCCCTGATGAAGACTTTTCATATGATTTGAATACTTTTTGGCTCTTTGGTTTAAAAAAGAAAAAAAAAAAAAGATTTCTGACACTATTTCTTTTAATAATAGAGTATAACTAATATAATTCTGGAGTCTCTATCAGTCCATTGCTCTTTTCTTTTATTGGCCGGTCTTAGTATGGAGGGAAAATCAGCACAGTATGAGTTGGATTGGATTGAATGAAAATATTTAGTCATCCTAAGAGGAAGCCTCTCATCAAATCAAATCAAATCAAAGGCTACGTTTGCAGTAGCTTAAAGATATTTACGTCCGGCATGATAATACTTTTTATAGTTTTCTGTCATGAGTTTAGGGTGACACAAATAGTGTGTGTGTGTGTGTGTCAGCTGTTCCATTGCTCTCCTACAGTTCCTCTCTGTGTCTGAGGAGTCAGAGAGGATCAATGATACCATTTATTATTAAAACAATCTGCCTTTCCCTGCAGGATCTTGATAATGCGCCATGGTGTTGATAACGCTCCCGTGTGTGTGTCTGTGTGTGGTGGTGTGCATTTTTATATGCACAAGTCATTTGTTTACCCCTCTGGTCAGTGTGGCCGGGGTGTGAACAGTCACATGTGAAGGAGCTGATGCCGGTGGCCTGTACACATATCCCCCCGGGGCCTCTCACACAGTCACCAACTAAGTATACACAGAAGGCGAGCAGCTTCTCAGCATCGCTGCAGCCAGCTCTCGCTCAGACGTAGGCCATAAAAGTTCAGTCAACAACAGCAGCGCGGGTTCTGTGTGCCGAGAGAGACGCGAACGCCTCACCAAGCTTGTCTAAAATAACTCTTTTGCCCCGGAAATAGACTGATATAGACAAGATTTTTTTTTTACCCCAATGAACCTGCTACGCTAAAAAAGGCAATTAACACCGTTGGTCTGTTGGCCTGTGGGTTCTTTTCTTTCACCGCTTTGTCTGCTGCGTGTGAAATGTGATGTCACAAACATACCACAAACACAATGGAGCTTAGTTAAAATGTCACAGTAGGTTTTTTTTTTGTTTTAAGTTAATTAAGCTCCGTCCAAAGTCGTCAAAAACAAAAGTGGTGTGCTTAAACCAGAGGTGTCAAACTGGTGGCCCCCGAAATTGACCACATGTGGCCCAATTACTATCGTCGTTATAATAACATTATTGGCTGTGACGAAGGCTGCCAGCAATATGTTTGCTAGCAATATTTTTATAATACATTTGGTTGTAATTATCACATTATCTATTACTTTAAACATGACATTACACACACACACTACACATGTTGTAGTATTTTAAGTGTCAGTCATTCCATATCAAAACAAGCACATTTACTTTGAAATTCAGTGAAATGTCATCATGAATATCTACAATACAACACCATGAAGGAATATTTTTTCTCTTTTTTGACCAGGTCATTTGAGTTTGACACACACAGCTAACGGCTATGCTAATTCACCCATGTCATGTCGTGTTGGGCCAGAAAAAAAAGGTGTGAAGGGAGTGAAAACCAATCAACTTTCCCAGTGGTATAAAACTCAATTAAACCCCAGATTAAATAGGGTTTTTTTAATCTTCAAACAAGTCCAGCCCTTCAAACTAGGGAGCAGTTTTGTGGAAAGTGTCTTTTAAGGTATTTATTTGTGTATACATGCAAAGCTGCAGTTCTAAGAATTGAAATATTATGATGACAGAGAGAGTATGCTTGTGCCAAAACACTGTATCGTGTACGTTTATGAAGGTTCTCTGTCCTGCACAGGAAAATAAGACCAATGTCTGGTGATTACAATAAACATTCGGTTTAAGATCCATCCATCATCTGTCCGGCTCGCTCTTTGAGATGTTGTTGGGGAGCTGGAGCCGATCCGAGCTGACACTGGGCGAGAGCAAAATCACAGGGTCAGCATTTAAAGACAAACAACATTCACACTCACATTAGAACCTGTGATCAATTTAGAGTCTCCAGTTAATCCTTCAGCATGTCTCTGGAGGGGAATTTGACGAATCACAAAATAATTATAATAAATTAAATAATAATAATTAGAGTAACTTTATCTCCCCTAGTGTCTAAAGTATAGGGCAAATGATCTTATTGGGGATAAATCTGCCTCCTGTGAAAAGTCTGTAGCTGACTTTGCTCGGCCTGTTTACACTAACTTTTTTTAAACGTTGCCGATAATGGTGTTACTTTGAGAGCTCAATATTTTCTGAGTTGGTACTTGGTATAAAAAGTTTGAGAAGCATTTCAAGTGTATCCAAGGCCAAGCTTTACTCACAGTGTCCTTTACTGGACCACATGGTAATTCCTTCAAAGGGTCTGCTGCACTTCTAAGACGTATATTTTGAACAGATAAAAAAAAAAAAAAACTCACAAATGGGGAGAACGTACAAATACCACAAAGAAAGGACTTGACTGAACTGGGATTCAAACAGTAACCATTGTGCTGTGACTGCAGCACCTGGTTCCACGCTGATTCCAGCGCTCTCATTTTGGGAAATAAAAAAAAAAAAGGTGCTCAGATTTTTAAATCCATTAATCATCATCATAAAACAGTCACAATTATGTTACTTTATATATCAGGCCTGAGTTTGCAAACCATATAACCTTTAAGATTCATCAAAAACAAGGCCCGGGCAGCAAACCAGATTAATGGTTATGTACATTTTAGCATGCATAAAAACAGGTGGGTATAAACAGGTGCAGGGCCGCCTGTTGTTTGAGTTGTTTGAACTCATGCCTCAAAGCAAGAATGTTCTCATTTTTGAATCCTGGCCTTGTTTATTCTGTGACCTTGTGAGTTTTCTACAGGTTCTTCACCTTCACCCCACTATCAGAATCAAAGACTTGTCTCATTTGTGTTGGTGTGAATGTGAGTGTGATTTGGTATGTTGGCCCTGTGAGAGGCTGGTGACATCTGGGCCTTCGTTTTCATTGAGGCACCCTTGTTATCAGATTCAAGTGGCCTGTGTTAGACATGCACACGGCTCTTCTTGGGAGAGGACTCCGTGCTGATTTTTAATTTCTATTTTCTAAATAGCAAAATTGACAGTGAAAAACATAGTTTTCTGCTTATTGTGGTTTTCGACCTGCTCTTTTCCATTACTACGTTTAAACATACAGTGTATACAGAGGCAATACAGAGTGTCTTATATCTGTATTTTCAGCACAACGTAGGTAATCTGATGAAAGTGTTTTTTTTCATTTACACCAACTATAGCAACACAGCTGAGCAAAAATGTACTCAAAATGTTTAAAATCGGATTGAATTTGTGTGTGAAATACGTCACAGTTCAGTCACAGCTTGGCTCATTTTTATGAACAAAAAGAAAAGAAAATGCTAACTTTGACTCAACAACACACTAGAAGACGGAAAACACACACACACACACACACACAGGATGTCCATATAAGGAGTTGTTTTTAGAAACACATTGATTTTTATCCCCACAGCAAATTATGATTAGGGTTAGCAGAGGAAAACACAATGGAACTCTATCACAAATCAACATACAAGTGAATCATTTTTTGGGGATTTTGAATAATCCAAAAAAAAGAAACCACAAAATGAATAAATAAGTAAAATAAGATTATATGTATAGTATAACAGCATATACATAGACATACTCATGTATTTGTTGAATATGTCACCTATTTCAAAGTAAAAGCTGTGCAAAGCATTTTGGTTACCTGCCTCCAATTTCTTGCTACGACAAGGCTTTTATTGTGAAATAAATAAATAGAGTTCTGGTACTTACTTGAGTCATCAGGCACATTTAAAGGTATATCATTTATGACCATTTAGATTTGCAAAAGAAAACAAAAGAATGATTGGTTATGTCATTATAGAGCTTATAGATTATGTTTGCAAAGACGTCCGGAGAGCTACTCGGCTCAGCGTGGACAAAGTTGGAGCTTGAATGCGGAAGAGAGGTGTGCGAGAGCGGGAAGCGTCTACCAGACTGTGAAGTGGAAAATAGTTTGGATGTCAGACGGGGAAAACTGTTTACATGCACAGACGTTCCTGGAGGTGTGTGTTTACACGTCTGTTATCACATAAATTAAAGCCCAGTTCAGTCCGTTTGAGTCAAACAGTCTGACGGATCACGGGGATAGAAAGTGTTAGAGTCGGAGCTCATTTTCGCAGTAGTCCGTGAATGTGAAAAAGGGTTAGAAAGAGAGACTTTCATCGACAGCGACTGTAACATAAGCCGTTTACTGTAATGTCCTCCACAGTGGGCTATTATTGGTAGCATGATGATCAAATCTGAAGGTTGTAGCCAAGTAGCCTGCTCACATGACAAAGCTAACCCACGTCAGGATATCAGTTGATCAGTGAGAGCTTATCGTGTCTAAAGGATAAGAAAGATGATAACTGTAGCGGGGTGTGCAGACGGCTGCTGACCTCAAGTCCTTTCAGGCACTACAGAAGGACGCCCGCGCTGCAGATAAGCCGAGGCCTTGTTGCGAGGACTGCGTTTCACGCGAAAACACCAAGGCCCGCCGTAAACAATGACGAATGATACAACGCGATGAAAGACGACTGCTCGGTTGATTTATCTGGCACCGTCCAGAGTAAATCAAGTAACATTTCACTGGTTGAGATACAGATGAAGGTGACATAACGCTCAGGATTAGTGGAAGATTTAGCTCCGCTCCGAAGGCCACGATCACGTCATGCTGCATCATTTTCTGGTTTCTAAACAGTCTGCCGAGGTTCAAAGTAAGAACGGCACACAAGGTCAAGTCTTGATGAGAAATCCAACCCCTCCACCCGCCCCGTCTTTGTCACTTACTCAAAATGATTAGACACCATCCGGCGAGTGTAAACAACTCTTTCTGTTCTCCAGCCGTAATGTAAACGACCTTCTCATCCTCATAGCCTACAATCACTGTAAACAGTGAAAACACCCTCAAAAGAATATGTTAAACATACCGTTACTTTGTTACGTTTATTGTGCGCTGAAGTATAAACTGCACAATTATATGTGCAGTGAAATATCGGAGTGGGCCTCCACAATGAAAGCAATGTTTAATCTGTGTTCTAACAATGTCAATGCAGTATATGCAATGACATGATGTACCTGGGCCCCAGTAAGTGAGTAAGGGTTTATTTATACAATAAAATTCAAAGCTTACATTTCAAAGTGCTGCAGGAAAACAGGCTAAGACAATAGAATTAGACAAAAATGACTCAAAGTGGATGGCAGCTCCGCAGCACGGAAAGCTTTTGGCAAAGAATGGAGAGATCTAAGGCCTTGCACAGATCTGTGCGCACTGATTGCTCAAACCACATTTGTTCCATCTCTCAAAGAGTGAGGTGTTCCTCACTATAGGATGTTGCAGGAGAGATGAAGATGAACTTGGTGGATGGGAGAGGTGCTTGATGATGGCAAGAAGTTCATTAGTGCAATAATGTGACAAATGTGAAATTATTATGACAGATTGTACTAATGAAATGTGATGATAAAGTCTCTGGCATGAGGAGCAGTTAGTAACTCCCTGACCTGGTTTGTGTGTCCCAAGTCTTGATAACGATCCCTAAACCTCCAAAGTGACCCAGTTTTCAACATTCACCATCAAATTGTGCCTATTTACATTACTCTATACATAGTATTAGACTTGTTTCCAGCAAATACACATATGTTTACCATATTCTGACCTAAACCTAATCAGAAAAATCAGGAACAAAGCACCAAATGTAGGTTTTTTGCAGCTCTTTATGCCTGTGTGCTATTTCATTATCCATGTAGTACACACACAGTGTATCCTACATAAATATGCTTTTTTGGTTTCCTGTCTCCATTACATTGGAGATACAGATATATACTGTACAGTTTTCTCCGTGCCCAACTCCAAAGGTCATTGTAGATATTTACATAATATTTTGAATACTCATGTCGCAGCAGCTTTAGATATAAATGTACTTTATTGTGTAAAATAAAAACAACACAAAACAAAAGAGGTAGAGAGGGTGCAAGCACAGATCTAGGCAAGAAGGGAGCAGCCTTTTCAACCTACTGCTTTAGGTAATAGTCAAATGTTGGTGTGTTTGCTGATACTTTATTTTAAAGCCAATATTTGCAAATACTGATAATGTCATGCATCCCTATTAGAGTCTGTTTACATACCTATTAAGCCCAGAGCATAGGCCGTCAAAGTTGGGACTTTGGACAACGTAAATCTGTGGAAAAAGACCAGCAAAGTTATTTTTAACTTAATCATCTTGCGGGCTGTTCATTTCTTCTTTACATTTGTAACCGAGTTGGAGCGTATTGTCTCTGAAGCGGCTGTTTAAGGCCAGGTAGTCGTGCATCAGCCCAGCTTAGTTATGTAAAAGATGCAATATGACGTACTGGTATCAGCAGTCTCTAATAAAGCTGTTTTCTCCATAGCTACGGTGGGTTAGATGACGCTACCATCACTACTGCACTCAAGTCACCACACCACTGCATGGAATGGACCATGTGGTGGAACATTATCCCACATTTGATGGAAACTGTAGGGGTGATATGACAGTGTTGGGGTGGGGGTTGCAGAGCGTAGTTGTCTGGCTTTTCTCTGAGGGGGAGTGATGTTATGTATATATCATTGTATATATTTAGCGCAGTTTGGCTATAGCTTCTGCTACAGTTCAATTTCTAGGTTTTTTTTTTTAGCTTATCTACTGTATGTTGCTTTTATTGCTAATCTACCGAGTGTCTTTGCTGTATGTTTTAAATAGCGTAGATGTACTGTTGCGGTATATACTCATGTTGTGAGCTTATCTGGAAGGTATGTCTTTGTAGTCAAAGAAAATGAGTTCATCCCTCTTCGCTCCACACAAACAACACATTTTCCCATTTTTTTTCAAAGGATCTCCGATTTCAACACACACTCTTCTAAGAGTAGTTGTGAACCAAGCGTGCAAACACCCAATTTCAGCCCCTATCATTCTCTCTCCATATGCATTTATCTCTCAAGTGCTATTGTTTGTGTACTCTGTCCAGCATCTTCCTTCCCCTTCCTGTCTTACAGCAAGGATCTCATCAGCTGTCCTATGACGGCTTCCCCTGACACTTCCTCCATCATCTCCTTCCTCCTCTGTCTGATCTTGCTCCAAACTGTCCCCGGTTTCTGCCGCCTCACCTTCCGCCTCTGTCTCACATCCAGCTGTGTTGTCGTCCCGAAGTCAAACAAGTGCTAAAGTTCTCATGGAGCAAGCGCTCAAGTGGACTGAAAATATTTTGCGTCTTGTGCCACGAGCACACTCACAGAACATTCAGACCCTCAGCGTTGACCCACCAGATGCTCCTTATCTTACTGACTCTGTCGCTGCGTCTGTAGCTCAGCATTCCCCCAGGGCCATCTATCTCTGGGTTGACCTCATTTCGTTGCCCTCACGATTTACAGCAGAAGAACATGAAAGCGATTCCCGGGCGGCTTTGGCTACAGCTGGGATGTGAGGTCCACATGAGTCCAAAAATACAATCCTGCATGTATGTTATCATGACGTACAGATGCGTTGTATCATTTTGGTTTCTTCAGCGTTTCTAATTCTGTAATCCTCTGCAGAGAACCACCTGTCTGACGACGCTGGCGTGCACTTGCACCACAGACTGCATGTAAAAAATGGGCACACCTGCCTGTTTTCCCACTAGATAGAATAGTTTGCTTTGGTACATTACGGTACATGTTTCCATTAGGGATAGTACCAAAATAACCCTAACCATTCCATTCTTTTGCACCCTCACCTTGGTGTACCAGAGTAAAATGATACGGAACAGTCAGGGTGTGGCTAGACCGCCTCCAGACACGTCAGTCAGCGACAGTAAAATGTCACTCCGTTGTGATCTGTGTAAATATCCAGTGGAAGTCGAGGCTTCTTGAGACAAACAGCCACAAACAGGATTAGGACAAAAAGAGCTGCTGCATTGTTGTTGTGTCGTGTTCGATGCCGTGTATTGCTCTGGTACGACATCACGTAAGCCTGACTTAGGGTTTAGCATTCATAACCGTTCTTTACTGTACCAAACCAAACTGTACCATGATGGAAACGCAGCATAATGTAGCTCAGATGTGATTAAAGCCTGGTGTGATCCTTTTGTGGTTAAAGCTTGTTTGGATTTAGGTACTAAAACAACTTTTTGAGGGGTAGAAATCTATAGTTAAGGTTCGGGAACCTTCTTCTGTCTCAAAGTCTGATGTTATCCTCTTACCCCTACTTTAACAACATTACACCTCTTCCTATTTCATTCCTGCCAGGAATCAAGGAGTTGTTTTCAGGTATCAGCTCAAAACTGTATTGCGTCACTTTAAATTAAGTTCATACAATGTGGATTAAGCCTATCAGCTCCACGCGACACTCTCTGTGTTTCTCAGTGTCGCAGTGTTGAGATCTTGCTGTGTCTCCTTGTGACATTCCAGCACGGCACACAGGAAGTGATTTGTTTTATGTCAACACAGCGCGAGTAAAGCGAGACGGCTGCAAACAGGTTGGTTTGAGTGCGACTGAAAACACAAAGAGCGAAGTAGAATTATTGTTCAGCAAACGCTAAGAGAAAAACAGAGGCAGAATAATAACATCAAGCGAGTTACTGCAACTTTAAATGAAGATTAAGCTTTGGATTGAGAGGGAAGTTTCCTCCCACTTTCCTCTGCTGATTGTGACAGTCATTGTCTTCATGGTGGTGAAACTGGACATGTTCTTTTCTTCAGGCCATTCTCTGAAGACACTTGAGATGATTATGCATGGACATTTCTCATAGATCAGCAGTTTCACGCACTGTGTTGCTGCAATGTGACTGGCTGATTAGGTGTACCTAATAAAATGGCCGGTTTTTACTTTTCTTTTAATAATGTGGGTTTACTTTTAGATGAACTGTAATGTATGCAAAGTGTATGTCCAACATCTGTAAACATCCACAGACTGGAAGTGTTTTGTTTGTATTGACATCATCACAGACTGCCTTCCCACACCTTCTTCCTGATCACAGTTATTGTTACGCTTGATTCATTTTGTTCACCACATTTAAATTTACAGGGTAAAAAAGAAAATCTGCACAGGAAATACGACATTCAGCACATTTTAAAGGTCATGCACATTTATGTTCTTTATCAGATTATTCGTATGAGTGTACGGGATTTTTCAATTTATTTTCAGTCAATACAACCACACTCAGGCAGTCTGAGTGACAACGATTCAGTTTTTGATGAAAAATTCAAAAATATCATCTATCTGTGAAAGTTAGAATTTGCTTTTTTGAGCTTTTACACTGGCAAACACCAGTAAAATTCCCTGTTTCAGCTCTACGACCAAATTGTCCACTGACGACATACTGGTTCACAAGGAATAAGGTTTTCAGGTGATATGCTGGTGTAAAAGTATTTATCATACTGCACCAAGATTGAAACAAAATAATATAAAGTAAGTCAGGGGAAGCATCTAAAATCACTATCACTATCCTAAAAGGAGGGATTTTTCTTTCCTCTGAACCATATTTGTTCATATTTCTGACGCAACGCATGAAACCCCAAATGACACAAGTGAGTTTTCTGATGTGGCTCTAAAGGCCCTGGATGACGTCAGCGGTGACGTGGTGGTTTGTGTGCGGGCAGCTGAGGCTGCATGTGGCCTGAGGTACGTCCACCTTGAAGCGTAATCGCCACGGACAAGTGCGGCTGTCATGATGACGTGGCTGAGTCACCGATGTCTTTTATTATTATCTTCTTTTCTCAATGTGTGTACTTTTCTTTGTTATCTCTTTTTAGGACCTTTTTCTGGCATAAACACAGACATGTAGTTAAGTTTAGGGTCAGGCATTAGTTACTGATTGTAAAGTTTAGCAATCACAATTTGGGTTAGGGATAGACTGTCCAAATAAATGGATGCTAATGCAGTGTCCTCAGAGGAATGGCTGCACAGACCCACTTGTGTGTGTGTGTGTGTGTGTTCTTATATTCATGGCCTCTTTAGGGACCTTTTCTGCCACTGACCTCGTCATCCTCATGCTTTAAATTCGGCAGACGTTCAAGGCTCAGGCGTGAACTGTGGTGAGGTTAAAGTTAGGTGTTAACTGGCTATGTTTAAGGTTATAGACGATGCCTTGCCTAAGTTTGTCCAAATCATTGAAAGTCAATGCAGCGTCCTGAGAAACGTAGCTGCACAAACCTGTGTGTGTGTGTGTGCGTATGCTCAAAAGAAGCACATGCATCCAAGTCACTGATTCACACCACGATGACGCATGTGGTTAAAACGCCAGCTGAGGCTGCCTAGACAACACACACACACACACACACACACACACACACACACACACACAACACATTATGTGATGCTCCTGTAGCAGGATTATGCACGTAAACCTGTGAGTTCAGTCTGTGGCTGACTGTTAATACCCTCTAAAGAGGGTTTGCAGTGCACAGCTCTGTTCTGGCCACTAACACCAAGTGTACACATCCATGGCTACAGCAAACGTGTTGCAGTTGGTTGTAAAGACACCATAAGTTTGGACAAGTTTTTTTTTTGTTTTGTTTTTTAAACATCTGCCTTATAAGAGGAGACACTTGTCTTGTTGATGAGGTCATTCGCCTCCCACTGGAAGTCGTAAAGTGGGAGGTTGAGAAAGGAAATGAAAGGTGGTGAAGGGACAGACGGGTCGTGCAAGGAAAAACAATATGTCGATATGATTCTGGAAATCAATGGTAAAATGGTAAGAGTTTTGTGTGCGTGTGTGAGTGAGTGAGTGTGTGTGTGTGTGTTGTGTGTGCTCAGTCCGTGACACTTACTCACACGTCGTCGTCTGTTTCCTGCAGGTTTCAGCGACAGAAGAATGTGTGGGACCGATGAGACTGACCCAAGAGCCCATTCAGGTAAGAGTTGTCACACTTAGTCATGGCTTGGATCTCAGCCGGTTTCTGAGGGAACATGTTGACACATTTAGTTTTAAAGAGCAACAAATGTTATATACTGTATATAACTACTGAAGTTGGACTGAACAACTTAATTAGGATTTTTCTGACAAATCTCACAATTGAGATTGAAGTCAAGCTTTAGTTCAACATTCAGGTTGTTATCATTTTTAAAATGTGAGTCCTTGTTTTGCGCAAAACAAAAATTAGAAGTTTATCTTCTAAAGGCTTCTTGTCTATCCTGTAAAGAACGTCCCCCATGACTTGTTTTGTCTTTTTCCAACTTTATTCATTGAATTTTTGCATAGTGAGCACAATTATAGATCATTCACGAATAAAACTAAAACTACTTTTCTCCAACTGAACTAAATGATAAAAACATTTAAAATCAATAATGTAAATACATAAATAGAAGCAAACCATAACAAAAACAAATCACAGTATGCAATGTTTACAATACAAGGGTTGATTTTAAAATATAAAAGACCAAATTACGGATTGAGTTTGAATCGTTACATTACACAGGCCCGATTCTAAACCTTTATTGAATTGCACTACATTTTTAAATACGGTTTTGAGAGGATGTCGAGTTAATTGCTCCACCGCGAAGAAGGTGCAAGGTGGGGCAGAGTGGACTCTGGGATTGTCTGTTCTCATCCTCCTCTGATTAGGGATTAGGACACGTGCTAGCCCGATTTTCACTTACGCAACAAAAGAAAGTAAGAGCTGAGGTCACCGGCTGATCAAGATGTGAGCGCGGCAAAGCATTCCTCTGTGCTGGGCTGCTTCTACGTCAGGAATCAGCTCCTTTATTAGGTGCCTGTTTACTGCTTTGATTTCGTTTGCCCCGGGTCGAGCTGTGCCTGTTTGCGTTCGGCTCAGTTCCCGCTGCGCTGCGGTGATGTGAGAGGCCTGGCATGCCGCTCATTTTCATACTGAGCTACACGATCCTGCTTCCTCCTCCTCCTCCTCCTCCTCCTTCTTCACCATGCCAAATAACATCACACCAGGAATCTCTGGCAGCACGCAGGCAGGTGAAGGGACCACAGGTTTTTATTAAAAACCCCTTTTTAAGACCTCATCTCATGCTCCATAAAACCCCCCTAAACTTCTTCTGGATCCATGGCCCAGCCTGACCCACTGCTTCAATCCTTCCACAGGAATGGAGTGATGAAAAGAGAGAGAGAGAGCTCTGCAGGAGAGAGTTCTCCTTGACGTTGACCGTTTACTGCCTCGCAAACCTGGAGAATCTCAGCCTTTATTTTTTTCCCAGAAACTTTCCCTCCTCCAGCTTATCACATGATTAATGTGTTTAAAGCAACGCACGTGCTGTATGTTTCCCATGCACATCCCTGCAGTAATTATATAGTCTTTGTCAACTTGAACGCAGCGTTGATTTCGTATAAATATAACTAAAACTAGATCAATTATGCTGTTATTTTAAAACAATTGTTGGCAAAAATACTCTTTTTACTTTTTGGACTGGTGGCTGGACCAAAAGAAAACAATGTAAATGTCAGCTTGATGGATATTCCTGTTTTATTTTTTTTGATGTTCTGTCTTTTCATTGGCTAAATTATTAGTCCAAGAAAGCTTGAAATTAAACTTTATGTCCTAATTCAGCACAGGCATCCAAACAGAAACAGTGTGGGCTTTCCTGTGACGAAATAAGCTGCACTCAAATTCCGCCAGAGCTTTGTTTTGTTTTGTTTTTTCCAAAGACTTCACACAAGAAGTCTGCAACTATAGGGGATTTTCATTAGCGTAATGTGACCGTCTTTATATTTCAATCTCTAATCTCGCATGTACCCGAGATAAGCGATAAGCTAATGCTTTCAAACTAAATGGAAGGGTAAATTGGTACGGGTCAGCTTTTCTCGTCTTAAGCACTTCTCTATCACACACATCACTCACAGCGTGTCTTACCCAAGGATACTTCAGAATCAAACTGTTGGCTGTGTGGTCAGTGGACAGTTCAGACACATCTACTGTGTCTGCCCAGGGACAACAGACAGAAAATAATAGCTTTCCTAAAAACATGGTACATAACACTTCTTTGATATAAGGTTAATAGTCATAGTCATCTTCTGTGGTTAGCTGTAGATGACTCAAGCGATCGCCTACAGCTAACCACGGAGGAAAACAAAGCAAAGAGCAAAGCAGCGATGTTTCAGCGTTCAACTCCTCCAACCCTGTGTCTCCTTATGACACACAGGTTGTATAAAAAGTCGCCTCAAGAAGAATTGACCACAGTATGTCAGATGTTTTTAAAGCCAAAGTTCACGGACATCACAAGCAACACTGGTGTCCAGTGTGTGCTGCGCTTCGTCGTCTGTTTTCATCCAAAAGCGACACCGTTGAGTCCAGTAGAGCCAAGTAGTGCTAGAGTCAGGTTCAGGGTCATCAGCTTTATTGGCTTCTACAGGTTTGTGTTTGTGCACACTCTCTAATGCGAACAAACAATAATGGAGAAGCGGCATTATACTGTATGATGATCACCTCACGTGCAGAGAGGACCGCCTCTGCGGACGTCTGGCTCCTCATTGATGTTGTGTGACTCCAGATTAGTGACAGCTGTCAGACAAAAGAGCCATTTAACATCACAGAAAAACATACTCAAGCAATTCATTCACATGTGAGACCTGAGGAAGAACGGACCTGCAGAATAGAACAAACAATATGGAGGATGAGCTTCTATTTTTAGATTTTGTTTAGAGCGAGGTTTTCATTTACTCCTGGACAAAAAATAATGAAAATGATCTTCATGTACTATCTCTGGAAGCCTCAGTCTGTGTTACACTCCTACACAGATAAAATGCTTTGAGCCAGTTAACCCACTCACACCTCCCAGTGTCCGTCCTGTGTGTGTGTGTGTGTGTGTGTGTGTGTGTGTGCAAACACGGCAGATTAATTCAGTTTATAGCAGATCTCTGGGATAATCCAAGGAGTGACTGTGAAATAAAAAACAAACGTGTTTACTTGAAGTATGTAGTGTTTGTACAAGCATGTATACGTTTGTAAACTGCTCACCCTCCCACTCAAAAGTCCATCGAGTAAATAAGTGTTTGTAGCACTTATTAACTCGATTATCTTGTCCATACTGGACAAGATAACATTTGAACTTCCTGGTGAATCAGCAGGGGATCACCAGCTCCTGTGTACTGGTGATGTGTAATGTGTTGTCCATTTTCCTCTAAATGGGAACCTCATTTACAAAGCTGACATCATGTTCTGTTGAAGACCGAGATCAGGGGTGTAAAACTCTGAGTGTCTCGTGTGGTCAGCAGTGGGCCGGACCAGAGAAACAACTGTTAAGAAGCAGGTCGGCAATATGAACTTAAAATTATAACCCAGTATGTCGTCATGATATCGCAATAAAGAGGATGATCATGAAGATATTTCACATAAATTCAAGGTAAACGTGTTGTTGATATGGAATAATGTATACTTCATAATACAAAAACATATATATGATGCAAAATAACACACATGGACATATATGTATTTATTAGTGCTGGGCCGTTAACGGCGTTAACGTGCTGCGTTAACGCGAGACTCTTATCGCGCGATAAGAAAATTATCGCCGTTAATCTATTCTCAAAGTTGGGTCTGGGACCTGGGTCCACATAGTGAGCAAGCTATGAATTTCACTTTGATATGTTAGCGCGGATGTATACCTGGCCCAGAAGGCTCTGACCTGGCTGAGCGCGGATGTAGGTAACGTTACGTTATGTAATTTATTGTCATTTTTTGTTTTATAACGGTCTATGTAATTTACCACGGTGAAAATGGTTTCAGGTTGGATATCCAACCGTCGCGTCCGACAACTGTCTGAATGAATATCCAACCTGAAACTAACTTCACGCGGTATAGCTTTAGCTAACGTTATCAACGTTTTGCTGATTAGTTGCTGATAGTTGCCTACTACTACTAGCAATCTTACTCTGATATACTTTTTCTGTCCTACTCCTAATGTTAGGTGTGATGAAAACAGAGGAGCGCCACTTAGCAGAAGAAGAATTCAAATGAGCCATTTTAATCTAGATTAATCTAGATTAACTCCAAGATTGCAGTGAGATTAATCTAGATTAAAAAAATTAATCTATGCCCAGCTCTAGTATTTATACACAGTATATATGTACATTTACATATATATATGTATAATGTAATAATGTAATGTTGAATGTAATACATTTGATCATGTGATAATTACAACCAAATATGTTATTATTTCTATTATAATAATATTGCTAGCAGGTATATTTATATTCTGTGTAAGTGGTGGGCCATTAACTCCTCAAGAATGATGTTTACTGACTTTTTAAATGAAGTGACAAGTAGGCTAATTTCTCCATAGAGCATACAACGGGCCTGATACCAAACAAAGTGGAGTTGAGTAGAGATTAGTGCGAGAGTAGTGCGAGAACTCACTCATCGACATGAGGACAGGCAGGCGAGGTGGCAATCCATCACAGGGCCGGAGCAAACTCCATGCAGAAAGGACTCAATTCCGACCAGGCCTCGAACCCGGTCTTCTTGCTGCAAAGGCAAGAGTGCTAACCACTACTAGCACTGGAACTGTATCATGGAAAACTGCCATATGGTCGCCACCTTCAAACACTTCTTAAAACCTGAACTTTTCCTTTAAGTTTACCTGTGCGTGTGTGATCAGACATACATGATGGAGTGCAGCAGCCATGTGTTTGACTGGCTCTACATCTGACGGGGTATTAGGACCACCGGCGCCCCCCCACCAGGCTCGTCGCTGGTGACATATTTAGGTGGCGGGTCAGAGACGTGTGCGGTCGGCATGGTCTCGGGGTCGGCTGGGTACTCTGTGTGTGGAATTTCACATGCTAGCACCATGGTTACACAAAGCAGCGCCATGGTTACACAAGCCAGCGCGGGATCAAAGAGTGTGGACCTTTCACAGGCACTCACCAATACCAGCTCATTTTCTCCCTCTCTTCTTCTCCTCCTCCTCCTCCTCCTCCTCTTCTGCCATTCTCACCTGTTCTTCTCCATGTTCCATTTTCTCTCATCTCCAGGTGTGAAGGGCTCCATCGTGAGATATCACACTATGCTTTTTTTTTTCATTCCCTTTCTCTCTGCTGCACCGACATGCGCTCCCTCTGTCACTCTATCCTTTGTTGTCCTTAGAGGGAGTCAGGAGGTGATGCTGCTGCGAAGCAGAGCTGAGTACTGTTGGTTCTGGCCGCAGCCCAGCTGCCTGTGTGTGTGTGTTCTTGTATGGGTGTCTTTGTTAGGACCAAAAAACCCATAAACCATATGGTGTGGAGGTCATTTTGGGAAAGTGAGGACATTTAAGGCTGGTCCTTATTTTCTGTCACCGCTTAAAATTGCCTTATGAGGGTTAAGACTTTAGGGTTAGGGTTAGAATTAGGGTTTAGGGTTAGGCATTTAGTTGTGATGGTAGGGACTAGGGAATGCATTATGTCTATGAGTGTCCTCACTATGAACGCTGCGTGAGTATTTATATCTTTGTGAGGACATTTTGACAAATTTTCTGGGCCCCATAACACTGAAAAAACAGGGTTCATATCTGGTTATAGGGTTAGAATTAGGTTTGTGTGTACCTGTATTTGTTACCTCTCTAAGTCCTTGACTGGCAAAACCACCATGTCAGGACCAGAAGTACTGGTTTAGACCAAAACCTTATAAAGTTCTGAGGAACTGTTTAAGTTTGAATTTGAATTGGGGTTAGGTTAAGGTGAGGCATTAACTGGTTATGGATCAAGATTTGTTTAGGCCAGGGGTGTCAAACATACGGCCCGGGGGCCAGAACCGGCCCGCCAGAGGGTCCAATCCGGCCCACAGGATGAATTTGTTAAAATTTCACACTAATCTAAACGTAATGTCAAATGCTCCAGATACCCGTGACTAAATGTTTGTGCATTTATAGATCCAGTGTGCTGTGTAAATAGTAAATTTAGGCATATTTCTTAAGAAATGTCATGTTTTGTAAAATTATCCTTCATTAAATGTAAAACAAAGGAGAAATAACAAAGGAGTTCTTGTTGTTCATAGGTTATTATTCAATTATTTTGCTATTTTTACGGGTCCGGCCCCCTTGAGATCAAATTGTGCTGTATGTGGCCCCTGAACAAAAATGAGTTTGACACCCCTGGTTTAGGCTGTCCAAATAAGTGGAAGTCAATGCAGTGTCCTCAGAAGAATTGCTGCACAAACCTGTGCGTGTGCATGTGCCTCAGCTGCATGTGTCTCTTGCCGTGTTGCGTTTCCTCACCGCTGGACCAAACGTGGCCGGTGTGTGTGCTCGGCGCTCTGCAGGCCTCAGGTCTGTGTCGGTGTGAAATACGGAGTTGATTCACGTCTCGCTCGTACGTTGAAAGAATACTCAACCAGGGGAAGATGGGAACATTTACATGACGTGGAGTCCTCGGCCTCTGCCATCCGTCTCGGTCACTGTCCAGGATCCGGGGACGAGGCTGGAGTCTGTCCCAGTGCGCGGCGAGCAGAAGGCAGAGAGGCGCCCTACACAGCGCAGGGAAAACAAGCAAACAGATGAACACGGCTCAGACAGTCGTCTTTAAATCTGCAGAACGCACATACTTTAACCAGTGTGTGTGTGTGTGTGTGTGTGTGTGTGTGTGTGTGCAGACGGAGCAGCAGGATAGAGAGTGAAAACCAGGACTTACTTGATGAAAGATAGTAAATCTAATCAATGTCGTAGCATTTCTGTAGCTGTTTATTTGTAGATGACTCATCACGAATCAAGAAGAATCAAGAAGTTTTTATTGTCATTATGAGGACATAATGACATTTTTGCAGAGACTCCCGGCTTGAGGTACACAATAAAATAGCAAAAATAACGAAAATAACGAAGGACTTGACATTTAAATAGACATGACGATAGGCATTTAAATAAGACACAACAAGAGACTTAACACTTAATGAGACACAACAAAAAAGAAGACCCAACAAAATATAAAAGTACAGTGTGTGCAAAGTAAAGTATGTACAACTACAAAGTGCAGTTCACTCATAAAATGTATAAAAAAATACAGCATGTGCAGCCAGTTCTGTCCCTTACCTTTGAAATTAAAGCTGCAGTAGGCAGATTTGCTACAAATACAATGATTGAGTTTGCAGCTTTTTTAGATACTAACATAATGCTTTTAATTAAATACCTCAAATCTCCCTAAATCTTACATATCCAATGACAGTCTGCTTGTAAAAAAAAAAAACTTAAAATTGTTTCTAAACTTCTCATCTTGTTTATAAGAGTACAGTGAGCAGCATAAACAACATTTAAGGGATTAATTCAGCCATTTCCTCCCCTCTGAATGGATTAATTCCTATTTGAAATTCAATATGAACAGTTTACAAGTTTTTTTTTAAGGTTTAAAATAGATGCTCTGTTACTTATTCACATTAGTTGAACCACATATCCTTGAGAGTTGCAGAGGGACTGGAGCTGATTGCAGCTCACATTATAACGGGTCTCATACTTCTGCTACTAAAATAACCTCAAACTCAGTAAGGTTTGTGTCCTTACATGCCAAGCAGTCTGGCAGGACCCACAATGCAATAAATTCTTTTCAGAGCTTTATGTCCAAAATGACTGTGTTGCTATTGTTGTATCGGTTGCACCAGTTATTACTCAGCCTCATCAATGTCAGTCACCTTGATAGTGTTTAAACGCCGGCGTCAGTACGTCATATTACAGCTGCTCCTGGTGAATGTCCTGTCTGAGTAGTAAATGTCATATTGACCCACGGCAGATATTGTCTAAGTCTCGCGACAGTAGCGTCCCCGTCTCAAGCCAGGCTTTCGTCACTTTCTGTCCCCTCAGGTGCTGCTGGTGTTTGCAAAGGAGGACAGCCAAAGCGATGCGTTCTGGTGGGCCTGTGACCGCGCCGGGTTCAGGTGCAACATCGCACGGACGCCCGAGTCTGCCGTCGAATGTTTCCTGGACAAGCACCACGAGATTATAGTCATCGATGGGCGACACTCGCGCTACTTTGAGCCAGAAGCAGTCTGCAGGTGAGAGCTGAGTCCTCAAATGGCGCTTGTGTTTTTCGTGGCTGCCTCCTATTCCCACTGAGGGACTTAGTTTTGTTCTCAACTACAGATTTCCTTAAAGAAATTCACAAAGGCTGGAAAATGGGGGGCGCTAGAGTCAAAACAGATAGTTCATCTGTGCAGAAAACTGTGTATCGTTTATAGTATTTCTGTGTGAGGACGATGGTTTGTAGAATTGGTAGCAGTTAGATACTGGTCAAAATCACTGGATTGGATATCTGAAAAAGAAATGGCATTGAGCCATCTTTATTTGGGTTTGGCTCGATACCATTTTTGTGTGTCTGACACACTTTCACGGACATTAGATTTCATTTTCTGGTATATACAGCAGAACAGTATTTCTGATTTTCCTCCAATTACCAGAGGAAGCTTGCGTACCACTGGTGGTACACGCACCACAGTTTGAGAACCATGGATCTATGGATATCAGTGTCAGTTTTTTTTTTTTGTTCTTTTCTCCTGTTAACTTAAAGTAAGCTCCGCACAGCTCACATGATCACTGCAGAGTAGCAAACATGTGCAGTCTTTACTCACATTCCGGTCACATGACGCCGGTGACGCACGTCTCTGTGTGCAGCATTCACGGGATACTTAGGGTTTTTTTGAATAAACAGATCCTAAATATCATATCGGCTTGTCCCTCATTTGTGTTTCTGAAGAAACTGAGAAAATGTACAAGACTGTGAGGCTTGGTGCAGTCAAGGGTCAAAGTGCATGAAAAAGATAAATATACAGACACAAACACAAAACTGAAATAACTCCCAAGAATGCTCACATGAACATGTTCTTAGCCAGATCCCAGTATATACTGTACACTGAGTTGTCTATCTGACCAGTCCTACTAATCCTTGCCTTCTCCATTGTCCAGACACAAACTACTTACTAATAGTTCTATACACTGTATTGCCCTGATAAATGTACTGTATTAAGTACATTTATAAGTACATAAATGCACTCATTGCATTGTTATCTTCATGTAAAAAATCAAGGTACCACATGAAGGGACCACATATGGTTCCTTGCCCCTCTATGGTTAAAAATGAATATATACATATGTATATATATATATATATATATATATATATATATATATATATATATATATATATATATATATAGTTATATATATATAGTTATATATATACATACTTTATTTAATATAGAAATGTATATACATATATATGTATATATATATATATATATATATACATATATTTCTATATTAAATAAAGAGTATATATATTAGAATATACAAAAAAAACACAAATAAAGTGAAAGGAACATTATTTGAGAACATTCGAGAACAGTACTTTTTGCCTTTTGGAACTGTTTTGGATGTCTGCCTGAAGTTAGCATTTATACTGTAGTTCTTTGCCCGGTAAAGGGTTAAAAAAAAAACATCATTACAACATAAAATTGAAAAATGGCAAAGAGAGCATTGAGGATAACATCTGGCCACTCACTATCAACATTAGCATCATGAGCATTGACAAGATCCAACTTCCACCAAGAAAGGGTCTATTCCAGACTAGACCAGGATAGCTAAACAAAAAAAAGCCAAACTATTCCTTTTAGCAATGTTAGTAATTGTCCTGTTATTCCTTTAAGAATTTAAACCGGCACTGTAATGTGGCTTCTTTTCGGCTGCTGGGTCTAATCAGTCAGTCGAGTGAACTTATGAAACAAAGAGCATGCAAATTAGCAAGAGAAGGAGAAGAAGAAGAAGAAGAAGAAGAAGAAGAAGAAGGCAGTACCCTGACATTAGGAATGACATCCGACGTTAAACACCAAGAACCAACAAGAGCATAGAGCGATAGGAAATCAATACCTACTTTTTGCGATGTGTCTCTATTTAACCTGGAGTTCAGGTCCGAAGTCGTTGCACAGCGTACTGTAGTGGAGGACTTGTTTGGCTCCATCTGGTGTTCACTGACAGCAGGTACATGCAGCGAGAAGTGGCTCAGATTAACACAGATTACAGTGAAGATGGGGTGATAAATCTTTGTTTTATATAAAAAAAAGAGGCAGCTCTGGATAACGCTGCATGTCACATGCATCTATTGTTGAAACAGAGTGGCTCTTGAGTGAGCTTGAACTACACATCGCGAGTTTGTCCAAGTGAAAGCTTGATATTGTTCCAAGGGAACGAGCGGCACTTCAGCTGTGGAGGCTTGAAAGTAGATAGATTTTGTTTTTTTTGTATTTTTTGCCACATTAAAAAACCTCTGGCCACTTTTCAGGGAACCTCATTCACTCCCTCTGTTCTTGTCAGCTGTTTGTAAAGATCACATTAGGAGGACTTGACTGTTATGTCTGTTCTCTGTCACTCCCCCCCACCCCCCCGGTGCATTTCGACATTTATTTATCTTGTATGTTGAAATTGGGATGAAATTTAGAGCTTGCACGAAATAAGTAATAAAAGCTGGGGATTCTTCTGCTCACTGACATCTGTTACTAAATGACTTTGAAAGGGAAATTGAATTTCTTTTTTTTTGGTAGCATGAGGTATTGCCATATTATCAACACTGTCCATTACCACTCATCGCTGTGTCCATGCTGGTCAGCATCGCCATTCCAATAAAGCCACTTCAATGTTTCCTCGTGTGTCGCTCCTTCACTCGGTCAGATAGTCGTTTCCTCTTCCTCGCTTCCTCCAACAACGGTTTTCTCTGCTTCTTTTATGATGAATAAAAGACCAGGTCGGCGACCCTGATCTTGCAAGGCCGGTTTTCCGTTAACAGATGGTAGGGGAGGTAGAGACAGCCCCCAATCTCCCTGCAATGAGACATCTAACCATCATAATGACTACAAAGCAGTTAAATTAGGGTTAAAATCCTGCATAGTTCCGCTTTAACTGTCTAAAATTTCCCATTCTGTCCCTGCTAGCAGATATCAGTGAGAGTGAGTATCTATATTAAATAATATAATCCTAATCCTAACCCTCTCGGTTCACAGAAACGACACCAATCAGTGTTGATGATGTGTCAATACCACACACAACCACACTTCAGAAAACCTAAACTGTTCCTTTAAGAGCCTATTACCCAAAGTGTTTGTTGAATGCCTTGTGAATACGTTCTGGGCAAATACATTACAATGAAACATCCTTGTTTTCCTCAGCCCTTGGTATTAAAAGCTAGTGAAATAGTCGTCGTAGTCCTTATTATTTTTAGCAAAGACTACGTCTGTTTACTCTGTCATGATTTCTGCAGACTTCTGGGCTGCAGTTATTGTTAGAGACAGCGTTAACTCGTCCAACGTCCTTGATTACACTAAAAGCCACCACTGTATATTTTATTTTAAGTGATTTATTGTGAGTGCTTCATTATTTCCCCAAGTAAAGGAACAGATCCATTCATCTCTCCTGTCTCCCGATTGCCACAGCTTGGCAGTCGCTCCCTGTTTGCTCCTTCCCTCCCTTCCTTGACACTACCTCCCATCCTTATCCCCCCACAGGGATCCCTGCCATCATCTGTTCCCTCTGCCCCTCCTTTCATCCTCCATCACTGTCCTCTTGTTCCTCCTCCACCTCCGGGCCGTTTTCCCGTGCATCCTGCCAGCGGTGTGGCTTTGTGGTCGACCCTCTGAGGCAGATGCTGTGCTCGGTGTTTTTCGGTGTTTGAGCGCTGAAATGTTCTGCCCATCATTTGCGGGCGATGACATCAACCCCCCGAGCTGCCCACATGTTTATCCTGTACCTGAGTCGGAGCCACTTCTCATGAGCTCAAAGTGTGGATGAAATGACCTCCTGTTGACTCTCCTGACTCTTAATCCACATCTGTTTGATTTCCAGGTTGATCCGTGCCACAAAGCCCTCAGAAAACACAGCTATTCTAGCTGTCGTGCCACAGATGTGAGTTTGATTTTGAAACTAAATAGTCTTCCATGTAGGTGTGGAATAGTTCAAGCATGTCTTTTTTTTTAAATGTCTATGGTTGCACATGCTAATCATTCTTTACTGTCACTGTTTAGACCGCCTGACCAGGACGAGCCATCTGTTCTTCCTCTCCTCTGTGCTGGATTTAGCAGAGTACGTCCAATAACTTGCTTTCACTCGTAAATGTGTGTTCAAAACAGACAAATGTAGGCTCTGGTGTGTTGTCGTCCATGCTTTTCACCTCAGGCACTAAAATAGCAGCACATTGCCAGTATTGAAAGAGCCACTTATTGTCAGCTGTCTTTGATGGTGTGAAAGTGACGTAGGCGGCTGCAAAACAAGTCGCTACTGAGTGAATCCTGACTCATTCAATTTTCCACTCGTCTCTCACCCCTCTCCTTCAAACGCCATTTAACCTGGTTTGGCCTCCAGAGGTTTGTGGAGAACAGCAGTGTGTCAGCCTGCTACAATGAGCTCATACAGATGGAGCATGGAGAGGTGCGCTGCCAGTTCAAACTCAGGTACGGCAGAGGAAAAACACCTCCACCACACAAGCGGCATGGTTTCCAGATATATACTTATACAGATGTTACAGATATATACACATACAGCTGTGTGCAAAAGTCTAAAGCAGCCATTTGAGTTTGATTTGAAATGATTTCTCAATCTCCTCATTGGAATACAACTAGTAAAACCCAGGAAATATAATATCCAATCCCAATCCAACTTTATTTGTTAAGCACTTGGACCAGTGCCGTACAAAATAAATAAAAGGTTCAAAATTAGCTTAAAATAAATTAAAGATCATAAAAAACACAAGAAGAAATAGAAATAGAAATTGCAATAGAAGAAATAAATATGTATGCAGTTTTAAAAACAGTAAGATTAAATTAAAATGAACTGTTCTGTAAGCTAAATTGTCATGTATATAGTGTGACCTCCTTGTAAATGGTCTCTTGAGCGCTTTTCTAGTCTTAATGAGCATTCACTCACACTTTCTTTGTAGTGCAGTGAATTTTCCATCACACATTCATACCCATAGCCGTCAAGTATCTTGTTCTAGGAAACGTAGGCATGTAGAATCAAACCCACACCCTTCCAGTTGAAAGACAACTCACTCTACCACTGAGCTACTGTCGCCCCACATTGTACGCCTGAATAACATCAAGATTCTGTGGGAGTGGAACCCTAATTAATATCACTGGTAGCCCCTGTGTCCCTGCTACTATTTCATGTCAAAATGTCATGGCTGCTGTGAAGAGGTTTATTCCAGACATGCTTGAGAATTCCATTCAGAATTTCAGAGACATAAAATCACAGGAGGAGTAAATCAGCAAGGCCAGGAGCGAAAACAACAAAGCTAGTGGTGGCTTAAGACTTTTGCACAGTACTTTTCATCCACATACTGAATACAAATGTACTCACCATTTGAGTACGTCATGTACGTAATGTCATTTATTTAGCGAGTGGTGTTCTCAGTTGCCATGGTTTGATTTATCCACAGGGCTTGTAACTCGGTCTTCACTGCTTTGGAGCACTGTCAAGAGGCTGTGGAAATCACCAGTGAGGACCACATAATACAGGTACACACACACACACACACACACAAGGAGCAACAAGAATATCCATTGAAATAACCAAGACTAACAATATGTAGGTCTGTCAATACTTTCTCTCATCTGTCTGTCTCAGTCCCATTTATTTCTATTAAACATCAATAAAAAGAACAGTTTATAATGTAGACTTTACTTTAAGTATGAATGATGAACCCAAACTCTATTGAATATTGTATTTGTTGGTGACAATTTTTCGCTGTGGATGCGATGATCTAGTTCAGTGTGGGGAACGTCTTTTTCAAGATCACAGATACAAACTGTGATGAGCAAATGAGTGCATGAAATAGTGACTAAGCTACAGCTACAGATGCATATCTGTAAAACTCATATTATTTTGAATTGGTAAACGAATCATTTTCAAAAGAAATCTGGGAAATTAGCTTAATTTACAATTCTGCAAATTTGTCAGAAGACACCGACAACAATCTTGCGACCCATCTGTGGGTCCCGACCCAGTCTTTGGGAACCACTGATCTAGTTAGACTACTTACACTACATCTACAACAGCACAGCAATATGCATACAACGTTGCCCGTGATTGATCTTATGGACAAACGTGTCAGCAAGATGAACTTTGAACACTTCCCTGGTTTTGTTCCAGTACGTGAACCCGGCGTTTGAGCGGATGATGGGCTACCATAAGGGGGAGCTGATCGGGAAAGAACTGACAGAACTCCCAAAGAGCGACAAGAACAGAGCTGACCTGCTGGACACCATCAACACCTGTATCAAAAAAGGAAAGGTCAGTCACTCCGTCACTCCATCCATCCATGAAATAACACCTACCCTTTTCTAACTGTTTTCTCGTCTCTAAAGGAATGGCAGGGAATTTACTACGCCCGCAAAAAATCGGGCGACAGTATACAACAGCATGTGAAGATCACACCTGTAATCGGCCAAGGAGGGTAAAATATTATATACAATAAAAATAATAATAATAATATAATATTATTACATAAAACAAACCAAATTGATCGCACACTCTAGATTTTCAAGAAGCAGCAAATTGTTGACAACTTATTGCTCTTTTGTTCTCCACAGAAAAATTAGACATTTCGTAGCAATCAAGAGACCTCACACTGACAACAACAATCAGGTGAGTCAGTTGATTTAGCTGTATGATGATGTGGTGTTCATGTAAAACTAAGGTATATTAGCAATTTCTGATACCTGGGGCAACATATTCAACACTGTTCCTCCCATGTTCAAGATGAATCGTGCCTTTACATAAGCAGCTTGAAACAACTTTCTCTCGAATCTGTCCCAAAGTGACAGATTTGATGGTTTCCGATGATAAATCCTCAGCTTATAGTCCACGAGCAGCTGTCTTAAAATGGAAAATGCGTCCTTTGACATAAGTAAGCCCACGTTTCAGGATCACAGCGAGTCGGTTTTGCTGTTTTATATCTTGAATACAGTAAATGTCAGTCCATCAGCGGTCCTAATGCGACAGTACAGCTTGGCCCAATCAAGCCCGGTAGAGAAATAATTGAGTGAGTCTAAAACGGACTCAGGCATTGATTGCATTAAGTTTTACATAAACACTTCAAATGAGCTGGAGGCTGAAGTGTCAGATTTAAATACTCCAACGGGGCATGTAGCTCTGCCAGAACTACCAGCTCTGTTCAGGAGTGTGTGTGTGTGTGTGTGTGCGCAGTTACATTGAAGCAGGTGTGTCATTGCTCTCAGCTGGCTTCCAGGCCAATAACGTCATTCTTTGCTAAGCTAGGGCTAAGCACCGGGATCCTCGGCTAAGGCCTGGGAGGGCTAGCAGCCAGGCGCCAGTGCTATTTATACCTCAGGCAAAGCTGCACTGGAACTAGCTTTAGCGCATTGCTCTCTTTCATCATGTGCACATAAGGTGAGTCAGCCGCTGGCATCTGCTTGCACAAAGCCAAATAGTGCTCATTCCAGCTTGTCGGGATTGGGAATCCTTAGACATGGCAGCAACTGATCCCATTCTCAAAAGCATGGGAGTCTTCCCCAGAAGCGGAGTTGTGCACAGTCAGACTGAATGGTATTATCAGAGTGTCATTGTATGCATATTGTGCCACAAATCAAAGAGAGGAACTGATGCAATGGTGAGTATTCCATGAGACACGCGTCCCTATAAGTCTTGGGTCACACCTTTATACTGATCTTACCATGCAGACATTAAACTGGTTGTAACGCAATACTCTCCAGTCCAGATGGTGGCAAAAAAGAGACTATAGCTATGTTTACATGAGCACAAGTAATCGGAATAAAAGCCTGTACATTAAACATGCCAATCAGATACAGCCCATTCATAAAAAAAATAAAAAAATAATTATTTCATTCCGAAAGAATGGTGTTCATAGAAACAGTCGTTTACGGTCGTTTTCTGGTTTGGTCCTTCCAAAAAAGAATAATGAACCGACATGAAACTCTATTTTTTTATTTACTAGAAATTTATTTAACTTTATTTACTAGAGAAGAAAAAAAACTTACAACAAATATCCTGCTCCTGTAAAGAAGAAACAATAGCGATAGAATCAGATTAACCTTTTTCTGATCCCGTGATGGATTGACACCGAAAGCTGAGTATCATAACAGCTCATCCCCAGCCTCTACTGGCTTGGAATGTGAGATCGAGTACCCCTGCGTGGAGCGCTACACTGACATGGGCCCCCACTGTAGTATGAATGCATGAATGGATCTGTTGCCACTTATGCACATGTGGTAATGCGTAGACGCACCCTGCGGATGTAGCTACACAACGTATGACCCAGGCCTAACAATCCAATGCCACGGAGGTCCTTTAAGTACACCACTGATCTGATGCCGCCTCATTGTTTGGGACACTGTCCTCGTAGCACTTAACAACCCCACATCATTCCTCGTCTTTTCCCACCCAGGCATTTGGCTACAGACCACCGTTTCCATTTCATTGTGATGTTTAGTTAGCAGTATTTGTCTAGGCTCTCCTGACTTAAAGTAGCTTTAGGGTCAATCTTGTTTGTCTTTCCCTTTCCATTAAGGGTCAAACATAATCTCAACTATGCCCCAGCTTTTGTGAAGTTATTCCAAAAGATGTTTTTTTTATTATTATTTATTTATTTATTTAGAAATCTGTTTGTGCTTTGCAGCGCAAGAAGCCCATTAAAAGGCAGCCAGTTAAATCTGGCAACCTCGTATGTCATTAGATGTGTTTATACTATCTTAATCCTATTTACTGAGTATGGGACGCACTGAAGCACAGAGAGCAGGCAACTTTTTAAGATCATTTAAGAAAGGACGACTGCAACAAGAGAACTTAAGCGACAATGACAATCCAAGTGCTCTGATTTTGTATATTAAAAATTAGGTAATTTAGAATTAATTTTTATGTAACCAGTGACCATGTACCACAGAAATGTGCATGAAGCCCTGTCAGGAATATGCTAAGGTGCAGGGAGTCAGTGTGTGACTGTAAGTCTCCTATAAGTGGATTAGAGACTTGTATCTGCATATCCTGAGTGTGACCAACAGGAGTACTGTGCATGACGTCACCTGTATTTGCATGCAGTTTACACAGCTACGACATATTTGCATTTGACAGTCGTGTAGATTTTAAAAAGACAGATTCCCACGGCTCCAAGCACCAACCCACTATGACGACATTAATTGATTTGTTAACCCCCGTTCCGAAGCCCCAAGTTTAGTATTTTAATCAGTACCATGTTGTTGTTGTTTTTAATCCAGAAGTAGCCAAATTTGGATTTTTGATTTAGTGCTTGTCCACTGCATGTCCATCCACAATTGCAACCGTCCATCTACCTATCCATCTTTTACTGCTTAATCCTCGCTGTCCAATTTGCCTAATCCCCAAAATCTGCATGTTTTTGGACTATGGGAGGAAACCGGAGAACCCGGAGAAAACCCATGCAAGAACATACAAACTCCATGTAGAAAGGACCTTGTTGCTGCCAAGGCAAGAGTGCTAACCATCCAACCATGTGGCCCTAATTGCAACCAGTGTAACATGATGTCATTTGCAAGAAAATTACAACAAAAAATGCCCTCAAATTTAGTTATTAGCTTAGACAGTCAGGATTCCAACTAATAAGCTAAGCTGTGTGAAAATACACCAGCCTGTTGAAGCAAGATGTTGAAATCCCCCTTTAAAATATAAAGTATAATAGATTGCTGACTCGTGTCTGTATTACTGGACAGTGTGTTGCTCTCAAGGAGCAGGAAATCACACTGACTCTCGTTTGGAGTCCAGACTTTGACTATAATCCACTCCTGCTCTTTGTTTTTGCCAGGTTCACAAATACAACAGAGAAGAGAGATGCAGTGGGGAACATTCTCACTCAGGTAACTTTTTAAACTCTTAAGTCAACAGGAGGTTATTAGACTGCATGCATCAGGCAGTAATATTTTAGTTAAAGGGATAGTTCGGGATTTTTGAAGTGTGGTTGTATGAAGTACTGATGGGATTCCAAGATGGCTGCCACAGCTATTTTTTACCATTAATCATATTTCTGTCATATTTGCATCACAGTAAATCAATCGTACTCATTGTACTGTTCAACATTTACCCTCTGACATAAACTCTGACATTCCGATGTCTGACTTTCGATGTTAATAGAACACAACATTAGCTCACGCTAATAACATGGCTGTCGGCAGGGACAGATAATGTTTTAGGAATATGCTTGCCACTTTTTTTCTTACCATTAGACGGCCTTTATTGTCTGGAAAGTGAAGTTTGCAAAACCTCTAACTCCTGCAACCGAAGCCCATTGAGAACATCTGCAATTCTCCATGGACTTTGGTGCAGGAGAGTAAATGTTGGAATGTACGTTTACGGTCGGAAAAGGGTAACTGTAAGATAAAGTGGCAAACATATTGGACATAAGCAGCCATATATTTACTTATTTTTGTAATTAAACACTCCTTTTAATATTCTGTATAGAATAGAGTGTATATACTTTATGAAAAAGATGGTTTAGTAAAGCTAAAAGGGTTTGTTGCAGCAATTCTTGTCCCACTACTACATGACAATATCCACACTGCACTCACTGCCAGTGTTACTAGTAACTTTTTGATGGAAATGTGTATACATGCATGTCCTAAACTGGGACAGTGATCAGTGTATTAACTTAAAGGTGTGTGGTTAACAAGCTTTACTGCTTTACACACTGAGCGCTCAGCTTCTTCAGCTCTTAGTCATAGAGCTGCAGCAGCTACTTAATGTAGTGATCGATGTTCTCTCAAAGATCAGCCCAACATTTTAAAAGGAAGGCAAATGTTTCATGGAGGAAATAAAATAATAATATGTGCCAAAGCCGTAAAATTCACAAACTGAAATAATTTGTTCCTTTTGCCAATTTTAGAGGTTAAGCAAAAGCTTGAAGCTTCGTCTGTTTACTCTCCATTTAATGGATAACGTATTAAATTTTATTGACATATATATGTTCAGTGATACTTCAAGCTGCTGTTTTGTTTTTTTTTTCAATGCATGAACTCCATAGTAACCATAATATCAATTTATTATGGTATTTTCACAATCATGACCATCTGGAGGAAACAACATTTGATTTGCTGCAATAAGAAAAGACAATAATTATATTAACTGCAACAAACACAGTAGCCAGAAATTACATTTCCCTGTTATACAAAATGTACAAGGACATATTTCATCTATCTAGTTACCAGGAAACAAGGACACAAATATTCTGGTTCAAAAGCAGAACTTTTCACCCAGACAGTCTGAGGAGTGGGACACTTTTTATGAAATATTGTGTAAATGATCTATTATGAATAAATTGAATAAGAGGCACAGCTGGGGCAAGATTTGGGATGTGCTGCACAATCTGTCTGAACAAGCGCTGTCCATGTAACATTCATTATTTCCCCCGTGCTGCTCCACAGAGTGCCACTCTCTACGTCACCGAGACAGGAGGAAAGACTCCATGGATGCCCGGTCGCTCAGCTCGCGCGGCAGTGACGGTGAGGCTCATCACACCGTATCTAATTATCTATTTAAGTAAAAGGAGCTCCACTTTGAGCCGTGCGAGGGGAGATGAGCGGTGAAGGCGGAGAATAGAAGTGGGAAGATGACGAGGGCGAGTGGAGGTAAAAAAAAAGGATGGGGACAGGAACACAAAGGAAGAATGGAGCAAAGAGAGGGGGATGAGGAATGGAACTGGTGTACATCCGAGAATGAGTCAGGCTTTGTTATGAAAGGCACTTGAGTTAAAGAGTTCCTAAAAAGACTTGTCGTGGGCTGACGACATGATTCCGCGGCTGCTTCTATTTTCAGTCATGAGATGCTTTTCCCTGCTTTACCTGGTTCTCAAAACATTAATCTAAGATGCAATCATGCAATATGTACAGTATATATATGTGTATGTATTGACATATAATATGTCAATACATTTAATATTTCTTTTACCAATTACAGCTCCCAGTCTACAGAATCGAAGATATTCCTCCGTCGCCAGGATTCACTCTATGACCATTGAGGCTCCCATCACCAAGGTACGCTGCCCTACTACACCCTCAGTATTTACAGCATGTCCCAGGTCTGGTGTGGGTAAATATGTGCTGTTACATCCCAAAATTAATCTTCCAATGAAAAAACTAGAAACTCAACTACGTTTTCAGTAATAGATAAGATAATGAGGGTAAAATATGATTTATATTTGAATCCATCTGGTTGAGCATGCATTGGCTCAGTGAGGATCGACTGTAAGTCCTCAACACCAACTGTCTGCACTGGTTCATATGGAATCGCTTATGCCAGTTAATGCCATCATCACTTCAAAATGCAAATTCCTCCAGTGACAAGAAATCACTCAGAGCTCAGAGATTCCTTCACCAGCAGTATTCGGGTTTCTCATGTTGGATTCTCTCCAATAATTAAGTTCTTTTGTGGCCCACTACCAGCTTGTTTCCATGCGATATGCGCACAATTTCACCGTAGCGCCTACGTACAGTACGAACACGAAACCAGTTTGCTCATTTTTAAGCATTTTAGTCGGTTATGCCCTCGCCAAAAAGCCATTCAGTGTACAATTACAGCTGTCTTCACTGCCTTAATGTAGTTTGACTGATCCAGTAATCGAGCGTTTACCTCTCAATATCTAGGTTCTTCTTGTTCAGAAGAGGTAATACACTGCTTTTAACAGACACCTAATATGATGTGATGCTGCAGCGCTGCATTGCTCGCATTCTTCATTTTGAACCTGACCAAAGTTTGGGAGAGAGAACCTGAACCTGAACCTGGACCTGAACCTGACAGGCATTTTCATGGCATTTATTTCGTTTCAAAATGTGTGCATGTAAAAACCCTGTGTACGTATATAAGGACATGCATGAGGTCAGCTTTTCCAAAGCGCTAATGAATTGAACTTAAAAAAATCAATCCAGATTTTTTAAATCAACACAATTGTAGTGTAAATCACAATGAATTTGGTCTGGTACATTACATTTTGATATCATACCATGCCTTGAATGCTGGCCCAGTCCTTGTGACAAGAACCTGACCCAGATTGTAATTTCAAACATTTTATAACATTCACAGCTCTGATATTTTGACTTACTGTCTTTATCCGGACAGGAATCCATTCATACACTGGATTATTTTTAAAATGTTCTGAGTTATTATTATCTGTTCAGAGCCTCAGTGACAGTTCAGTGAATTGTGTGGTTTAGTTAAGGATATTACTGATTACTTGAGATAAATATATAGCTTCCGAGAAAGGAAAGACACAGCTTGTTGTTTCTCTGCTTTCTAGGCAACCACATTTCTTAGGACTGTTTACATAATGGACAGTAGTTTGCATAATGGATAATGCTGTGTCAGAGCTTTGTGTCTTTTGGATTTGGATGTGGTAAAACTGTAAAGCATAACTTTTAAATATTAATTAAGGTTTGAGTTTCACAGTTAAGCAGTGTTTAGAGCTTGTGTTGCCCGGTGACATTCCAGCGCTACAGGAAGTGGTTCATTCATTTTATGGCCATGTTAAATGGTCTGTATTTATATAGTGCTTTTTTAGTTGCTGCTTTACACTACAGTTTGGCCACTTACCCATTCACACAGCGCATTTTCTACCACTCATCATTCATACCCATTCACACACTGCCGGCACGGCCATCAGGAGCAATCAAATCAAAATGTATTACACTAGCTAACTAGCTTTTAAACCATAGGCTAGCTTATCATGGTGCTAGCTACCCTCGAATATGAAGCTGTGTCTTCTGCCTCCTGCTTGACAGTTTTCTATAACCATAACACACCAAACGCGAAAGTATATAAACAGCAGAATATGGGCTACAAGACTGTATAAACCTATTTTAAACGTGACAAACACAGCTCAAATCACAACTAAATGAATTACAACATCATCAAACTCCATACGGAAACTTCACACCTCGAATGAAAACAGAGACTCCACAGATTCTAAAGATACACGTCAAAAAGCCAAAGAATGACAACAAAAGAAATTGCTTCGCTTAACAACTGCTGTAAAATGTCTCTAACCTATGATGTTTCTCTTTGAAAAGTTTACATTACTGCTAAAGGGTGCTATATCTGGGCAGACATCATGTCACGTGTTACACTCAAATCATTCTGGGTCTCTATCGGACATTAGGAGTGTTCACCGAATGTTCCACGACGCCACAGTCATGATACATGGGGCGGCAGGAGCAGTAAACCTAAATCAAGCTGAATATCAAGCTCAGTATATCATCATAACATGATGATATATTGTACAGTATACAGTCGGTCACGTTGCTGCTCTGCATCCGGCTGCAGGTCCTGTGATGTCCTTGTGTGTTTTCGAGAAGTGGCTTTATTTAGCTGTTTTGCCCCAGTCAACATTTGTACCGTGTCACATGCACGTCTCAGTGACACATGCACAAAGAAAGGAGCACTCTGTTGTGACGTGCCTTGCGGAGGCCTCTTTGTGTCTTTCTATATATGTAGAAACTGTTTTGCAACTAGAATTTTCACGTTTACTCCCCGCACCCACTTCTTCCCCAGGTAATTAACATCATCAATGCAGCTCAGGAGAGCAGTCCAGTAACAGTGGCCGAGGCTCTGGATCGCGTGTTGGAGATCCTGAGAACCACTGAGCTCTACTCCCCACAGCTGGCCTCAAAAGAAGACGACCCCCACACTAACGACCTGGTTGGGGGACTCATGAGTGTAAGCAGTGCTGTCAATACTCACTAACTAGGTTTTCTCCAGGTTCTCCGGTTTCCTCCCACAGTCCAAAAACATGCAAAGTTTCAATTCAATTCAATTCAATTCTATTTGTATGGCGCCAAAACACAACATACATTATCTCAAGGCACTGTACGTAGTACGGTGCAATATTATATGGAGCAGAGAAACCCAATAATTCACATTATGAGCAAACACAAGGCATCAGTGGAGATCAGTGGCCATCTGCCTCGACCGGTTGGGGTGAAAGCAAATATGGGGGACAGAAAGGACGAGGTAGAGACAGATGTTAGTACTGTTGTTTCAAGTACTACAATGTCCTTCATACACGCAGTAGCATAGATTGTTAAAAAGAAGTTATACTGATATCAGTTTTAATCATAGCATAATAATGATGACAATACTACAACTGCTAATGATTATAGTAATAGCCTTGCAACGGGATCTGTACCCTGCAGCCCAGGGATCAACCAACAATAATTTTCTAAATTATGGAGCTAATATACTTCTGTATCAGTTGATACATGTAACCTGTTTTTGTTTGTTTGTTTTCTGTGTAGGATGGGCTTCGAAGACTCTCTGGAAATGAATATGTTTTCTGCAAAAGTAAGTTGTAAATAGTCAGCTTGCGTTGACAGGACACGGTATGAAAATGGTGGATGTCACGCAAATGACTGTGGTTAATGTATGGTTGTTTGTCTCTGTATGTTGGTCCTGTGATAAGCTGGTGACCTGTCCAGGGGTTAGCCTGCCCTTCACCCAATGTCAGCTCAAGGATTAGTAGGAGATGATGGATGGATGGATGGATGGTTGGATGATGGATAGATTATAGTTACCTCTTAGCCTTGCATACTGCTCAAGCCATGTTCACTAATCATGGCTGATGCAAGTGATAGTGTAGCTGGAGATTTGCTGGGAACAAAGTGACATAACTGCACTCCATGTACTAATAAAGATGCAGGTTGTCCAACATATCAGAGACAAATCAGGACGGTATGAAAGATGAATAGGACAAGGCAAACATCACTCAGTTAATGTTCACGTTAACAGCAAGCAGCACACGTTTTGGGCCTGTGGTTCTCCTTCATCACAGGGATTATGAAACATGAGTGAATCTCATGAATAAAGATGAAGTTAAAGGTGGTTATTATTATGCTGAAAGCTTCACAATGTTCTTTATCCTCCTAGAATGTGAATGCTACGGTTACGGTTATTAAAGTCACAAGAGCACTTAAGTAAGGAAGATCTAAATTAAGAGGCTTTCTTCCAAGAAACTGTTCATCAAGGTTTTCATACACCGTCTTTCTACCAGAGTCTGAAACGACCAGAGTCACTCAGTAAGACAATTAAGCAGTGTGTTTGCACATGTATATATACTGTATATATACTCTCAGAGAGCCAAATTTGGTATTTATCTATCAAATCTCACACAAAGCTTTCTCACGATTTGCCCCATATATGGCGAAATCACCTTGTGTGTGTGTGTGTGTGCGTGTCTATCTGACAGATATGAGTCAGAGCCAGCTGGCCATTCCGGTCACTCTGAATGACGTTCCTCCATCCATCGCAGAGATGCTGAATGATGAGGAATGCTGGGAGTTCAACATCCTCGAGCTGGAGGCAGCTACGCACAAGAGGTACAAAAAAAGGCCAAAAGGAGGTTCAGAAAAACAATATATGAACCCTTTGTTGCATGGAAATGGTCTATCATTTGGAAAGTTGATGTCTTTCTACTTTGGAAATGTAGATACATTCCAAATGTCATTAGTTTGTTTGTAAAATACATTAAAGGAACAGACTTTTTGTTGGTTCCAGTTGGATGAGAAGACGGATGTTAGTCACGTTTACACAGTAAACATGGTTAGCTTAGCTTCTCACAGAGACTTGCAGTTTGCTGGTTCCAGAAACAGGTTTTCACCTACATTTGTTTTTTATTCACTTTATTCAGCGCTGCCAAGGAGGCAGGACTACACAAGAACCACTGGACTAATTTTCTTGAAACCAAAAAAAAGAAAAGGAACAACAGATCTGACGAATACAATAATTATTTGTTTTTGTACTGCGCGTTGCGCTGGGATTTCTGACCTTTTGAAAGGAATTCATTTAGAAACGTTGATACTCAAAGTCATTACAATACGTTATTCTGCCTCCACATTAAAACTGGGCACCCTTCTAATTTTAATGTCTGACGTATGTCGGGCACTAATACCCATGAAGAGGTAGAATTTGGTGCAGATCTGGATCTTAGTGTGGTCAGAGGGATGTATTCTCGGAGCACTTTCCACTTTTTTCCACAGTCTTTATGCTAATATAAGCTAACAAGCTGCAGGCGGCCACTTACTACATGGACAGATACAAGTGGTATTGATCTAAGAAAGCAAATTTGATCCGCAGAAAGTCAGCTGTGCTCATGTTTGAACCACCAGCTCTCTGTTTTAGGTTGTACATCATGTTCCAAAGCAAAAGCTTTAAAGTAGATGAGGATGCGTTTAAGACCGATAAATCAAAAGTAAACTTTATGTTGCTTAAACCTGCACTGTCCATTTAGATTCACTCTGTGACCCTTGCAGACCGCTGACTTACCTCGGGCTGAAGATCTTCACAAGCTTTGGAGTGTGCGAGTTCCTCAACTGCTCCGAAGCCACGCTGCGCTCCTGGCTGCAGGTCATGGAGGCCAGCTACCACTCGTCCAATGCGTACCACAACTCCACGCACGCCGCAGACGTGCTGCACGCTACTGCCTACTTCCTACGCAAAGAGAGAGTCAAGGTTAGAGGAAGTAAAACATGCACAGTTGAAATGGTAGCACACGTGCACGCTCACACATTTTGCTGTTGTAAGCGGTTTTAGCATGAGGGTCAGCATATTGAGTGTCACTTTGAAGGGACACTCAATATGCCGTGTGATAAACAGCTATTGAATCAGACACTGATGAAGCATGAATGGAACGGCTGATAAAAGTCAGACAATGCTGGCCAGTGCTCTCGAATTGTAATGCCTTTGTCGTTCTGTTGTCAAGTTTAAATCTGCCGTAGCAGTATATTCTTTCTGTATTGTCACCAAGTAACTTTGGCTTCCCGAAATTTCACAGTGACTCTGGACAAACTGTAATATTTGCAAGAATGTGTATCGCCAACATTAGCTTCTGTTTCTTCTGTCTTATTCAGAGTAGTCTGGACCAGCTGGATGAGGTGGCGGCGTTGATAGCAGCCACAGTGCACGATGTGGATCACCCAGGCAGGACCAACTCCTTCCTCTGTAACGCTGGCAGCGAACTGGCAATCCTTTACAACGACACTGCTGTGCTGGAGAGCCACCACGCGGCCCTCGCCTTCCAGCTCACTGTCCGCGACAGCAAGAGCAACATCTTTAAGAACATAGACAGGTCTGCAGCAGCAGTTAGTTGGTGCTGTTCTATTGTAACCATCAATGTACAAGCATTACAGCAATGCAAATGATTCTCTGTCCTTTTCATGCTCTTTCCTGGTGACAGGAATCAGTTCCGAACACTGCGGCAGGCCATCATCGACATGGTGCTGGCCACAGAGATGACGAGGCACTTTGAGCACGTCAGCAAATTTGTGAACAGCATCAATAAACCAATGGCTGCCATAGAAGAGACCAGCACAAGTGTAAGTATCTGCACAAGTATCTGTGGTCTTTGCCAATTTCAGACATGAACTTCTTAACCATTCACATATGACAAATTCAACTGGAGATTGTCCGAGTCAGAATCTTTCACAACAGTAGGAGAATCTCTGGAGCATCCAGATCACTACCACTTGCTCAGGGTGGATTATCCAGAGCTTCTCCTGTTGTATTCTCACACTCAAACATTATCCAGAGATTTGACTCAAGGGTTCCACGTTCTGTATCCCTGGAGAGTCGATTCTCATTTCCCATGCGCATACGTGTCAGTGGTGCGGCTTAAACTGAAGACGGTCAAGCATTCTGTGTACTCCATCTCATATTCCATTCCAGTGCGAGGGTTTACCACCAGGAGTTTGCCTTCATAAGGGAAACCATTACATAATCTCAAGCAACCGTCAATGGTTACTGGCTCCTTTGTGTCTCTTTGGACCAAAACATGAGTACACCACCAACTGGAATGGAAAGTGTTGTCCTACGGGGAGCATGTGCAGTCGACTGTGCGTGGACTCAAACTGGAGGTGTGCTCGCATTTGTCTACCTAGGTTCCATGCCAACCGTTGCGGGAATGGGTGGATGACACAATTTATGTAATGCAGATCTAGCAGATATACGAACGCTGAATGTTAATAATAGCAAGACATTTGGTAACAGCAGCCCAAGGCCGAGTGGAAAGGGAATTGGTCTTGTAACCGGCAGGTTTGCCAGTTCGAATCCTCCACCAAGCCAAGGGCTAGGGTACCCCTGAGCAAGGTACCCACTCTAATAAAAATGACATCCATGCAGCTCGTCTGTTGTGATGACCCCAAGAGAGGGAGCAGCTGAAAGAAACAAACATTTAGTGTTATTTTCTAGGAATTTCTCATGTCTTTTCCTGTCTTACAGAGTATCAACAGTGATTGTGAAGGACAGGCGAACATCAAGAACGCTCCAGAAAATCGTTTGCTGATAAAGAGGATGTTGATCAAATGTGCAGATGTGGCCAACCCATGCAGACCACTTGAGCTCTGCATCGAATGGGCTGGACGGATCTCAGAGGAGTACTTTGCACAGGTTTGTGGACAGAAGAATTACTGAATTGATCTCATTTACGGCCTCTAACTGTTCCAAGAGCCAACTGTAGACTGTGTGTTCATTTATTTTCTCTGCTGTCACTTCATGGTGGTTTTGTTGTTGTTTGCCCTGTAGACAGATGAGGAGAAGAGACAAGGGCTGCCAGTGGTGATGCCAGTGTTCGACAGGAACACCTGCAGTGTGCCCAAATCTCAGATCTCCTTCATGGACTACTTTATCACTGATATGTTTGATGCCTGGGATGGTAAGAACATCATTTTCTGTTGCAGGCTCTGCAGCGTGTTTGTTTGCCTCTGATTTCCATCTCTGCTTGTTATACGTGGCTTGTGGAGTCACTTCCTTTTCCACTTCAACTTCAAGTGGGATTGCATGTTCCAAAATAAAGTCACATACAGTACATTTTTACCATGGAATCTGATGACGTTAGTGAAAGGTCAGGCTTGTATGTGTCTTTTGTCAGACAGGTGCTGCAGTGACAGGTTTGCAAGTTCACGTGTTTACTCTCTTAGTACCTGTTTTTCCAGAGAAAGTCATCGTCTGTGGGGATTTTTCATTACTGCATGCTTTGTGGCACATTGGTAAACCTTCATTACATTCATATGACATTTGAAAAAAATTTTTTTTAAATAAATTTAGTTAGTTTGACTTAAACCAGACTTTTCAAAATACACGTAAACATGTTTGTGCTACTGAAACTGTACTAAATTGAATTTCTCAATGTCAGAGTAACACACCCATATAATAGGAATAAAAGCTAAATTACTAACTCAGACTCAAGGTGGCTTTGGTGCTATAAAAAATATGGTGAAATATAGAGCGTTAAGTTTTTTGGACTGACAAGGAGACATATTTAAAGGTGTAAACATAATGAATGATAGAAAAACACAGAATGGCTACCTTCGAGCTAGCTAGCCAGCTACTAGCTATTAGCTAGTCAACCAGGAAACACGTTCCATTAATGGGGAATATTACGTGCTGGTGTTGCAGGAGAAGGAGATTGATGCTTTTTCAATATTTCCCTATGTCCACCACGACTTCTGACTACTTGCTGCAGGGATAAGCCAACAAGCTCTGGCAGCCAGTTTTAAATAAACTCTTCTTCGTCTCCCTGACTGATTGGACTATTGACGATTTCCAGTGGTATTGCTTCGATTTGTTCGTACGGATAAAATGAACGCAAAGCATGGATGAAAGGCTCCGTCTTTTGTGTAAAGTATTAATACTGAGAAGTTAAAATTGGACATACAGTGTCACCACTTAGTGTAGCGGATGCGGAAAAGACTGAATTCAACATATCGATCTCCCCGCTGCACTTGAACACTGGGACAAGGACAGAGTCCAATTACCGTAGCTTGAACTGTGAATGGAAACATACTGAGTGTTTAAGGTTTTTTTTTTTAACCTCTTCCAGCCCTTCTAGACTACAAAAGTACTTTATGAATATAGTTCCTTTCATTTTCAATATACCATCTTCCCAGTCTTTCCAAATAGGATGCTGTAAATGTGTATTGAATTCACTCTAACATCATCCACACAAGCACAATCGTTTGCCTCCTCTATCATGCATCATTATCTCACATAACTTCAACCTGCCCACAATAATCTAAGACATAAACGATCCATGGGTCAACCATGTGTCACTCTCACGCTCCAAACGTTTACATTTTCACTGGAAAATGTATCCGTTTAGCATCATGAACAAATATCTCTGGGTGATCTGTTGTAGTCGTTGTTCTGGACGAGTTGTCTTCCAACTGAACAGTGAAATGTAGTTTTTTTTCTGCTGCTAATTGACTTCATGTGCTGACCATCTCAACACTGGCTCCTCCTGAAATATACGGGACACCCAGAGACGTCTGTCTTTCCAGCCGAGTATCTTGACACTTAGATAAGATAAAGCAGAACTTATCAAGATGCAGACAGTCAAGTTGGCCTCATTATCATTATTACATTACCGCATTCAGATACTATGTTATTTTTAAGACAAGTTGCGGTCAAGGAAATGACAGAAACAAATCGAATAGAAGAGGAGATGTGGTGCTTGTAGCTCCTCATTCCCACTGATTTTTCCCTTTTAGTTAAGACTTCCCAAGAGGGGACTTGTTTACTGTCAACACAGCTCTGATGTCACGGAAAGATTCCAAATGCCAGTGGGATGGAGAGAAACTGTGAGGGCGTCAGGGGAAGGGAAGTTGGGAAAATAGCAGAGGGGATGGGGGTTTATGATCACTGGCTTTGGGGAGGGACGAGCAGTCAAGCAGAACTTCACTTGCACATCAACACAAAACACACATGCGGTTCACCGGGGTCACCGGCAGGTCACGGTGAGGTCACTGTTAGCTCCCGCGATGCAGCGTGGCTCTTCTGCAAGTATATGAGGATTAAGGGGGTAATTGAGGATACACACTCCTAGCCCTTTTATGTGGAGCTACATTACAAAGTGTACACAACATTAGCCACAAACTACACCCTCCCACAAATACATCTTCATGCTCAATAGATGGTGTGTAATAATAACAAGAAGATGCAGGTGTGTACAGTCAGTACAGTCTGTTGGTATTATCTGTTTCTGCCAAGATACTCATTTAGGAATGAAAGATGGAGCCACATTTTTTCCCAGTGTGCCTTAAAATAATACTTACATGCCCATTTGTGCACCACAAGAGTTGCTTGTTGATGTTCTCATTCCTCCTGTCTGCTCTGGCCCTGAGGACATTCTTTAGTAATGTTATCTAAGTGGACAGAACTTTTTTTGTGTGTGTCTCGTTCACTTGGAAGATAATCAGAGGCGACAGCAGTTTCTTATTTCCCTAAATCATTGCTTTTGATTCAGAATTTGAAACGAGCTGACGATTAAAAGGTCCGGTGTGTAAGAACATAGATGGTGAGACTGTAACAAACAAACAGAGGGCTTTTTCCCAAGTGTGTCAGGGAAGTACGGTGGCCTTTGCATTCCAAAAAGGGGGAAGAGAATTTCAACAACTGAGAGTAAAAAAAAAAAACAGAGCCCATCTTTACCTGGTTAATGTGTCAATAGAAAATCAATGTCATTTTGGAATGTACTCAATGTGAAATATTGTTATTGTTACACTACACACTATATTTTAAAGTCCTACAGTCAGTTTACACTCAAGAATTAAAGGAGATGTTTTAACACATTCATTTCCCACAGGGAAGGTTGATCACTGTTAGTTCTACTGGAGTTTTTGGTGATTCTATGCCTGTAGAAGCCAATGTAGCCTTCAAATGATAGTCTCCCAGAATTAGACTCCATCGTCTGCTTTCAGCTCCAGTTCCTGCCAGTGCTATACTTTTCAAACTTTTAGCCTACAAGTGTTTGTTCAAATGACATTATTTGAGTCAATCTTTACAACACAGACATTAAGACATTAACGTTTTGTAATTATTTAGAGATTATTATTTAAAGCCTTTAAGCAGATTTTGATGTAAAAAAAAACAGTGGACGTTTCCTTTAATCTGAACTGAAATAAATAATGCATATTTTTGCATTTCACAGCCAAAATAGAGTAACAGTAAAGACTGTTTCAAAAGCTACAAAGCTATAATTTCAACCAACCACAGCATTATACTTAATTTGTGTCCATTTTAACTCACTTCTCCTGTCCGTTTCCCCACAGCCTTTGCCAGCCTGCCCGGTCTCATGGAGCACCTGTCGGACAACTACAAGTACTGGAAGAACTTGGACGAGATGAAGTGCAAGAGTCTGCGCCCTCCTTCCCCTTCTTGACCCGTTCCTGGTTTGCCTCCTCTCACCCATCACTCAGAACAGGGCAGGACAGTGAGTGCAGCCCTGCATTTGGAACGGTTTGTCTCAACTGGGCCACGATGAACACTGGGACTCCCTTTTCCCTCTCAAATCACAGCCTCTGTTCTTGCGTGGTTCCAGTTGGACGTGCTGTTCTGCCAGTAGAGAATAGCTTGTCATTCGAGGCCCCCGGACGACGGTGCGTTGCCACTTTGCCACCCTGTTCATTTCTCCTAACAGCACCTCGATGAGACTGTGCGGGCCTCGCGGCTCACCTGACAATCCGTACCACACAGCGTAACAAACCACAAACCTGCACTTTAGCTGATCCTGACAGTTTCATTTTAATCTTCCTCTTGCTTCATCATAGATTAACCCCACCCCAAACTTTTCCTTTGAACAAAACCCTTTAGTTCTTCATCCGTCTGTTGCTGTAAATGAAACATGGTGAATACAATGGTGACCAAAGCTAAAAAGATACTGATGAAAGACCTCTCCTCATACCTGCCAGTGAATGTGTTAACTCAGAAGTTCATTTTCAAAGTGCCAACTTGTGAAGGTGCTTAGCTTGAATGATGTATGAGGTGCGACCAGCAGCACAAAACAAACTCTGACACTTGTCTAGGACCAAATTCTTACCAATCAGAAGTCCCTGCTGTGTTTAACCTCCAATCCTCCAGCCTAAAGTTAGTCCAGGTACTAGGGAGAAGACGTGAACTTCATACACAGAGGAGGATGTTTAGGAGGAAACAGGCAGTGAAGTATCTCACACTAAGAAATCTTCCGTTTCTTCTGCATCGTGGTCTTCTTGTGCACTAGTGAAATAAGCCAGTTGAGATGTTTGTATATCAGAACAAACGGAGGAACAGAATTGCACTGTATCTGAGCTTGTTTGAGTTGGAGGTATCGGTTACAAGCATAGCTCTGTGTCAATAACTGTAGACGCAAACGAGTCAAAACAAATCTGACTTGTGAGTATCTGAACAATAAGCCTTCCACTGATGCTATACTAACTGTTAGTACAGTGTACAAATCTTTCATCCTTGGAAATGGACCTCGCAGGAGCAGCAGATCCATGTTCGGACCAGCTCGAAACTCTCTAACCAGCTCTGTCTCTCACATGGTTTCTTTTAAACTGATTTTTTTGTTCTCGTTTTTTTTTCACCTTGCAGCAATTGGCTCTTTTTCTTTTGAGGGGGGGGGAAAAATGTTGTTGCACATGATTTTCAAATTATCTGGATTTTAAGTGTCAAACAAGAGGCCGTCAGATCACAGGATCTATGTTCTGTGGCTGCCCCCCAGTGGTCAAACTAGGGTTTTGCAGTTGAGCGCCAACCAAAAAAAATAAAATAAATAATGGTATGAAGGGAGAGTGATAATTGGGATCAGATCCACAGGAAATTGGTTAATGCTCCACAGGGAACAGCAGAGGAAACGACAATAATTTATTATAATTCTGAACAAATATACAACCTCTCAGATTTAATATATGAGAGCTGTACTCGTTAACAGTATTATAATGTGTTGACTCATTCATTTACGTATTTTTCAGAGCACTTTTTGTTTTGAACGTTGACCACATGAAAAGCACTACCACCAAATGAAAATGAGATTTGTAGACGTGCAAAAATGATCCAATGATCCTTTGGGGAAAACGGCATAATTTCATTTCTGTCCATTACCAGTTGTTGTAACCATGGATTTCGATGACGTATATTATGTGTGTGTTTGTGAAGGAAATGCACATGAGAGATTTAACCAAAGGCACAGAAAGCTTGCAACAGGTGCCTTATTCTTAGGTCAAACTTCCAGAAACAAGTTTTGTTGTTTGTTTGTTTTTTTTTTGGTTGAAATAGTTCCTCCTCTGATATAGAGAACACAAGAGAAAGCCATAAATACAGTATTTTAGATATTTAAAAGACAAAGACCTCGGGTACATTGCATTATGGTCTGTGCTACAGCTTTGAGTTGACTTGGCATGTCAGTGTTAATAGTCCTGTCACCACTGCCCTGATGTTCCTTCATTTCCCTTGAAGACGTGGAGAGAGAATCGGGTGCAGTCGGCTCAAATGTGAATCCCATCTACTTGATTTGTCTGCTTTGATTTTCACGGTTTTTTTTTTTGGTTTTTTTTTTAAAGAGACAAAACTGGTCACGTCCACGTTCAGTTTCTTCATCAGTGTTGTTATGACGATCAAGGTCTTAATCGACGCCTTAATCTCGTCTCTGTTTCCATTCTGCTCATGTTGCAATACACTGTAAAACTACCTGACGTAAAACTGCTGTTTTTTGTGTGTAAATACTCAGCCAATTTATCACGTTTGCTTTGCATTCTACAGAAATCTGTGTGTTCGCTTTTGTTTTGGCTGTTGAATGTTGCAGGGGTGATTTCCAACCTCTCAAAAATAAGGTTGTTGGGTTTTTGTTTTGTTTTTTTTACAGTGACTGGAAATGTGGCTCCAGATTTGAATGTTTCACTGCTATCACCAGATCTCATGAAGATATTTTTGCTAGATTTCTATTCACAAAGATTTACATTGCCTTTTCCTGTGTAGGGCAGCGACTGGTATGTAATGTTATAAATTAGGTTAGACTCACTTGGAGGCAGAATTAGACTGTACAACTGCTTGTTACGTAATCACAAGCCTTCATCACTTTCTCCACTCCCTCTCATCCTCGACACCGACGATGGCCGTGGCTGCGACGTCGACGACGTGCCAACTCTGTGTTTCGTGTGCTTCATCGATACGGGACAATAACTAGAAAGTGAAGTAATATACAAGTTATTTTTCAAAGAGGACAATTCATTGTCATCGTCGGGCCATGAGAACTTAAATGTGTGTTTTACTGCCTCATGCATATGTAAGTAGTGACAAAAGCTTTCCGTCGGTCACTTAAAAAACCTACCATGTCAAGATTTAATGTATTTTGCTCTGGTTTATGATGTCTTATTTTGATGTTTCCTGTCAAACACACATGTATTGTGAGAGACGATTAAAGCATTCTTTAAATATGACCATGTTACATGAACGTTTGGAGGAATTTTTGGACACTGGTCAAAAAACATGATTATTTGCTCTTGTGATGACACTGATATCACCTTCATATCTGTTAAAACTGATAGTGCCAACTGTTATATTTCAAACCATTGTCAAATGATTAACTCCTAAAGCTCCAGATCTCTTGTCACCCCACAACATCAGACGGTTTGATCTAGAGCTGAAACAATTACTCGATTAATTGATTACTAAATGAATCGTCAACTATTTTGACAATTGATATAAAGCTTTTTGTCTTGAATAAAACAAAATTTCTAATTATTTTAGCTTTGTAAATATGAATATTTTCGTCGTTTCTTTGCTCCATATAACAAAGAAATCATTAAAACTCAATCATTTTGGTTTGTGGACAAAACAAAACATTTGAGAACATCATCATTTCCAGGTTTGACAAACACTGATGAACATTTTTTAACGCTTTCTGATATAGATTAATCGAATTTTGAAAATATTTGTTAGTTGCAGCCCTAGTCTGATCATATAAATGCTTCTTGTACCCGCCCGCCCCTGCGCTGCTGCTGTGTACACACAAACGCTCACTACGCTACATCACTACTGCACCATTTCTGGTTCACACAATGATGACATGTACTCTACAACTGCTCATCAAGACCACAGAAGTAGAAAGATAACATAAAAATCACCAAAAGTTACAGACTGCAGCTTTAACTGACAAGATTCCTATCAAGAAAAAGGAAGAACTCATGTCGGAGCCGTTCATATTGAACCGCAATCAAGAGAAAAGCTGTACCTAACAAAGTGGCACACACATGTACCAGCCAAGCCATGACAGACCCTTACAGACAAAGACAACACAGCGCTTTAACAAACTAGGCTGGAAATAAAAAAAACATCACAACGTGTCTGTTTTCCAGATGAGGTATTTACTGATACAAATTTATGTTAAGCACTGATTTTCGTGCAAAAGGCAAGCTGTTAAATAATAAGTAAACACAAACAACAATCATTACATTTATACATATAAATTATCCATGATCAACATCCACCACTAACCTACCACTTCTTCTTCTTTTTTTAAAAAGGCAGCGAGTCAAAGTTTAAAGTTCAGAGTCCTCCATTCTCCTCCAGTTTCTGGAACAGTGCCAGGCTGCGGAGGTGAGACTGTCTCTCTCCGTTCTTCCACAGAATCAGCAGGTGGTCAGTGGAGCAGGTGACCAGACCGTTCTCCTTGAAGCTCACAAACATCTGCCAGAAGATGAAAAAGGGATTCTTTTTTTTTTTTGGCTACTTTACCGTCACATCACATCAATTATACTGTATGTCTGCACGTGATCGTACCTGGACTGCCCCCGAGTGACCGATCAGGTCACCTGTCAGCTCCAGAATCCTGATGTTGGGGACTTCTATGACCTTCTTAGACGGGGGGCCGGTCTGTTTGTTGGACCGACCAAAAGTCCACATCCCAAAGAATCCTGAGTTGAGAACAATCAATTTAAAGCTGGACATCGACTACGACGGCTGAGGGGAAACTGATTTTTATAGCTGACTGACTAAGCTCAGAATTTAAAGCTGCTCCAATCAACGTTTTATTGAAACAAGAGATCCAATTATTACTTTAGGCTTGTGCAGATGGTGTAATACTGCATTTCTCTGTCCTTATTTCCGCAGAAATAACGTAACAAAATTGGCAAGACCCATCATCACAATGACCACATTAGGAGGTAATAAGGCTGATAAAACACATGAAAAAGTTCTTCCTTTGAACCTAAAATGTCAATTTTTATGAAATTTTTATCAACCTTCATATCGATATTGCAAAAGCTGTAGGAAGAAAGATTAGCATTCATTTTATTTGAAAGAACTAAAGAACTAATAGTCGGATTGTCTATGTGAAGAGTTTAAATGTAATGACTGATGACTGCTGATCACTCATCATCAAAGAGTTGCAGTCAGCAACTAAAATAAGTGAAAATATTGCATGCTGTGAACTAGGCTTAAATGTTACGTACTATGTTCACTGCTGCTTTCTAACTAGAGGCAACAAAATGCAGTACTGCTGTTTTTAATTGAAAACACCAGCTGAAAATATCACTGACAGCAATGACAGTCAACAAAAACAGCAGTAGTTGTGGCTTCTAAAACCAAAACAACATGCTAAAAGATGCTAAACTGTTCCACAGAGCTTAGAAAAACTGAATAGTTGCAAGTTTATCCAAAAAAACACTGTGTTTTTCAGTTTGCAGCGCCTTTCACATTACTTTGTTGTGTGAAAATCATCAATATTGCAATTTGGGGGAAAGCTTCCAGTTTGAAATACGCCAAATGTTTCCTTTAAAGACTGCAGGAGATGCAAGTGACTGGTATTTGGTTGACCAGAGAGACAAAAAAAAGCCAACACCAGACCCAGAACTGGTCTCTGGTGATGAGAAGCAGATGATGCAGCCCCTTCTTTGCTCTGCAGCCAACGATGTATCCAGAATGAGCACAACTCTGCACTGACTGCAGGCAGGCAAAGACGGACACGACCGCACAAACAAACACTCGTCTTGAGACCACCCCACTCAATCAACCACACAGAATCTCCGAGTGCCAGGAGACTACACTCTGCTTTGATAAACACAATACCACATGTGGACTGCATTAGTGTACTTCCACACTGCCCACAACTGTAAACACATACAGGCCGAGTGCAGGCAATTTTCCCCTCAGCCTTTGAACATTCTGGAGTGGGAATGTAGTCCAGGTTTCTTCACAGATGGAAATGGGAAGATGGCCCTGCATGTGTGAATGTGTGCATGTGTGAGTGTGTGTGTGTGTGTGTGTCGATGTCACCTGCAGAGGCAGGTTCAGCAGGCAGAGGCAGATCCTGGATCTCCCACATCCTCACGCTGCCGTCCTCAGAGCAGGACATCAGCTCGCTGCAACAGTCAGAGACAGTGTCGGTGTCTGTCAGCTGATGACATCACAGGCTGTTCTAATTCCTGTTTGCACGCAGACATGCACCGACTTGTGCCCTGGCTCCCACTTTTGCATGCGTCCTTATGTTTGTTTGTGTTCTCCGTTGAGCTCCAGGACGTTTGAAATAAGCAAAAAGCTTAAAAATAATATTCAAATCAACGATTGGGACAATAAACTAAACATTCCTGCATGCTGGGAAATTGGTACATTACCACTGGTATTTGAGAGACAAGGAGATATAAATAAAGACAATTGTAAAGAAGAGTGTTTACTGTGATCTTGACATTCTTCCAAATTTGCTATTATTGTTAAGAAATGTAGTGGTTTTTTTATTTATAAAACCTGTTTTATCCCTCAACATAATGCCCTGGTGAGACTGCGTAAAAAAGGTCTGAAGTATGGAGACAGCTGGAAAAGTGATGCCAGAGATCTAAATGCCTCATTTCTTTGTTTTGTTAATTTTATTGACGTTGTTTTTTTCCCCAATTTTCTCATTAGTACCTGCTCTGGAACAATCAGTACCGATATCTATACTAGTGGACTAACTCGTAAGTCTGGTAGCCTTAATATATTATACAATACCTGAGGAGAGTCTTGATTAATAGTATATTATGAGGTTTGTATTATGAATCAAAATACAAGGTTGTGTGGTATGTACAGTGCTTAACAAATTTATTACACCTCAGGTGAATTCAGCTTGAATTCAGTCGGCTCACTGGGCTTCTCTGAGAAGTCAGCAATAAATCAAGCATAACATTAAAGCACTAAATCATTTTTTTCTGTTCAAGAATGCAAGTAAATAACTAGAATTTGAATTTAACTCTGTTAAGTAAGTTTAGCCTAATATCAGTGAGAATACGGGACATAAGAAATAATTAAAGGGACACTTAAGTGTATTTGGTAAGAGACACTTAATAATAAAATATTCTAAACTAAGTTAACAAATTTAAAGAACTTGGGGCCCTTCCCTGATTAATAAAGGGATAACTGAGCTACATTAAAAACTAAACAATTCACAGTATTTGTAGCATTTTACATTCCTCTTTCGATCTTTGCATATTATGCTTGTAAATTACTCAATGATGTTTCATCTTAATACATCTACTGATACTGACTAAATATAGACCGACAAATAGAAAAACAAAATGTGTTTCTCGCTCGGGCCATGAAAGGTAGGGGTTTTAAGTATATGAGAAATTATTTATTTATCCAAGTATGAAAAACAATAGTAACAAATAAACTGCATTACCTATCAGATACCAGCATGGTGTGTAAGACGTTGGAGTCATGGGCCACCTTCCTGTAGGCCACCACTGTTTTGGTCAGAATGCTGTACACGTACAGGCCACTACCCACAGCTGCAAGGATGAGCTGGAACAACCACAAACAAACATTGTGTTGCTTTAGGGGCTCACAATAACAAAATAACATCTTAATTTCCTCCTGATCCACCGGTCAGGTCCCCTTCACACCTTTCCATTGGTGGTCAGATGCTGAATGGACATCTCGCTGGGTTTGGGAGCCCCTAGACGTATCTCGGCCAGAGCAGAGGGTGGTGACTCTTCCCACAGGATGTGCTCATAGGCAAGAATGTTCCAATCAATCGCGTCCCATAAGATCAACTCGCCCGCATGGGAACCACTGGCAAACAGCCCATCTGAGGAAAACAACCAGAGCTCGGTTTGTTCAAAAGAAACATCAGTTCACTTCTATGTGACAGGTTACTTTGGTGTCGCTTTTGTTTTCTCAGAGATACCGACCATTGACGTTGATGAGAGCTCGAATCTGGTCCTGGTGGTCGGACAGACAGCGGATTTCGGCCAAAGATATGGAGGAATCGGTGGAATATGTCAGTCTGTAGATGACTGCAAAGAAAAAAAAGTCATGTAGTTTTCCTTTATTCATATTAAAATACTCTAGTGTTAATGAAATCATCATCTCTGTTGAGGGAGATCCTCAAAATCGTTCTCTTACTTATTTCCTTATCCATCGCAGCAGCTATGCAGTTCTTGGGCAGCTCTATCAAAGCGGTTATTCCTGCAAAATGCCAAAAATACGATGATTATGCCACAATAAACGCTCTGTGTGCAAACAGCAGGGTCAGTGGGTGAACACAGTTGGCGCAACAACTGAGGGATGTTTTTTTTGTGTGACAGTTATTGACGGATGATTTTTCCCGTTTGTTTCTCCTCACCAGTGTCACTGTGGTTCTGTCTGTGACACTGCAGCTGAAAGTCTTTGTTCCACACACACAGCTCCTCCCCACCAGAGAGCCACACACACAGCCGCTCCAGCACCAGCAAGCACTGAGAGAGAAAGACAGATGCGTATGAAGACATGCTATTTTTAATTTGGACATTCGCACACACACAGACACGCATATAAATCAGTGAAGAAAAGTGTAATTAACCTCCAAATGATGTAATTAACCTCACTCTGTAAAGTGGAAATAGCAATTACCATCACAGCATTAAAGAAGAAAATTTAACTGATCAACGTGTGTTTAACATTACTCCAGCTGGGGCTACAGTTAAAGACATAATATGTAACATTTCTGCATTAAAATATCTAAAAACAGCTAAATTAATGTGATATGCTTTTGGAGTAGAGTACTTACATTAGCCAAAATGTTTCTTATACTTTTTAAATTCATAGATATCTGTATTTTTAATCATGTTAATGGACAGTTTCATTTTGGTGGCCTTTTAATGACATCTTCCACTTTACTTCTGGGGCAACCTATGAAATATCAGAGTGAGGAAGGAAATGTTTAGCCAGTGGGATGTCTTCTTTTTTTTCATTTTGTTGTGCAAAGAGAACCCAGACGAGACAAGACATCAATTCCCATTATCCCATGCTTCTTACCAAGGTCAACAAACTAGGATTTTCGTTATTGCTGTACTAAATGTACTAAATGCCCAGGGGCTATATGTAAGATATTCAACTACAGATTAAAATTGTACTGAAATTAAAAAGTTTGGAAAGTGTGGCGCCCCCTCCCCCTTGTATCAGGAGGGTTGCCAGTTCAAATCTCAGGACAGTTCAAGAGCGGATATAAGTGCTGCCCACTGCTTCTGCACCCGGCTTGTGTGTAATAAGGATGGGTTAAATGCAGAGGTCAAAGTCCCTCTCACTAATTGGTGTGTAATTAATTCTAATTTTTAATGAAAGTGTTGTGTGGGTGTGCTATATTCACCACCTATATACTGTGGTAAATTAAATAGATTGTGGAAAGAAATAGGTGAGTGCTCTGTTCTCAGCAAGAGCAGCGTAGCTTTCTCGGTTGAGACGCACGCCTCCAATAGAGAGAGTGGCCTCTAATCTGATTACTTGTGAGCTTAATTTATAAAAACTGCAGCGAGAAAGGTGCTTTTCAGACATAAGACCGACAGTTTAAACAGTATAAACACATTGTTATTACTACGTTTTAAGGTGCATGTCATAAATGTGGTTTGTCAGTTACCTTTACAGAAGACTGAAGATCAGACACAGTCTGAACTCTGTTGCCGGTATCAGGGTCCCACAGCTGACAAATAGGATTAAGGTAAAGTGACTCTGAATTACAACAACAACAACAACTACTTTTGGATAAATGTAGTGTGTTTGGGTTTTTATTTTGTTTTTTTAAATCATTTGTTCAGAGGATACACTGAGACTTCTGTCTGAGGAGGCCGTGATGAGCAACGTGTGCGACATGAGTCCATCGCTGCAGATGAGCGTTGTTATGGCTGTTATTTGCTGAGAATGGCCCCTCAGCTCCTGCAGCCTCTCACCAGTCTAAAAGCCGGATGGATAAAAAGAATGAATGTAGTTCATGCCACCATGTTTGTGTGTTTCTGTACAAAAATATTACGATTAAAATGGAATTGTAACATTTTACCTCAACATTCCACACCAAAACAAGGCCATCATCCCCAGCCGAGGCACATCTGGGTAAAAACAAGATTACATTACATTACATGTCATTTAGCAGACGCTTTTATCCACAGCGACTTACAATAAGACGGAAGGTAAGAGTCATTTCATTCAACCAGACTTGTTTGACACACAGTATGTTCCCATGAGCAGGTTTAATGCCATTTAATTGAACTATTGTAATTGTTCCAATATACAAGCACTTCTGGTGAATCAATGTATTGAAATGAAGATTGTCCTCCACTACACAAAAGGAGATAAAGCTATATCCTGCCATGTTTTTCTTGTTTTTTCTTCTACCTCTGTGTTCCAGCTTCTTCTATTACGTATTTCCGATTTAAAGCCCAGTAGTGTGAACTGTGGAACACGTGCAGAGCACCTAGGCCAGTTTGGGTCCATTTGAACATATACATGCAGCAGTAATTCAACTCACATTCACAATACCTGGGTGTGATTTTGTTCGAATGTCATAAAAACATAGTAACTGCTACCTCAGTGGAGAGCTCATCTTTATCAGGTTGACTAGTCAAACACTGTCTGCAAGACAATCTCCGTTTCTGGAGAGGAATCATTTCCAGTAACTTTATCTCCACCCGAGCAGTCTTAAAAAACAACTGTCCTGAGGCTTACCACCTTCACTTGCCCTTTGACCCTCAACCATCCACACTGCCTGTTGCCAAAATCAACAGACAGGATGAGCGTATAAAAAAACAGAGATGAAACGAGAATTGAAGGAACTGTCGAGGATACATTTTCAGATTTCAAAAGCAATCCGGAGAGAATTTTCTGCCCTTTGCCCCCAACTGTGGACCTGTGTGTGCGGAGGGGACACGACCCAGAGAAGAGGGTTATTACAGGAGGAGGTCAGGCGTGAAGCGACCCCCAGCTCCTGACACACACACACGCGTGCACACACACACACACACTTAGATCTGTTATAAATCCCAATCTGACCACTTACACAGAGCCACTGTACCATGCCACAGTGCAGCATGCTTCCACAAAGCTAGGATAACACACGTGCATGAATGTGTGTGTGTGCGTATGAGCAGCATTAAAGGGCTTTGGTTATACTGTATATTGTGTGTGCACACACTATTGCATTGTGGTGATGATTGGGCTCTTGTCATGCTCTGTAAGTTTGCTGTAGGTGAGGATCTCCTGTCAATCACAGTGGGATCGAGGCCAGCCAAGGGTAGAGAGGAGAGAGGTTGGAGTGTATGAGGAAAAAAGGGAGGGGGGCGGCGAGGGTTGTGGTCGGCTTACCTGAAGTCATCAATCTGCACCAGAAATCGAACAATGTCAAAATGTCCTTTCAGCACCTGCAGCTCAGTGAACCAGTTTTTGGGCTGTTCCTCTCCAGTGCACAACACTGAGCTTTTCTGCAGACGTAAGAGGGAAAGTAGTCAGACAAACAAAAAGCGGAGGTGCAGAGGAGCACAAATGAACGCTGGAGAAAGTACAGCAGGGACAGACTGTGCTGGGAAGGAACTGAACCTAACATGCAATTGGTTATGTCTGGCTAAAAGAGGTTTGGGCCTTGTAACCTAACATACAAGGTTCCAGGTTCATCTATAGACTTTGTCTATAAAGTGGATCATGATTTATTCTCTGAAAGATTATATAAAATTGTTTTTAAATATTCAGGTGTATTTTCCAATGTCTTGTTTTGTTGAACCAACAGTCCATGACCCAAATGCATTCAGTTTATGATGATGTATGGCAAAGAAAAGCAGCAAATCCTTTGAGTGAAAAGCAAGGAAAACATTTAGCTTTTTTAACCACTGGCAACAATATTTTATTATTAGTTGAGTAACTGATTAATGAGTAATTGAGATAAATAAGCAAGGTGGTCCGTGAGGGAGATGTGAAATGATTGCTTGGGTCATTTATTGTTCAGCCTTCAACCATCTGACAGCTGGCATAACTACCAAAGATATTTTTATACATCCTCATTCACTACAAATCAGCACAGTCTTACCATTTTATGCCCATATAATATGAAAGGACATAAATAGTAAGCTTTTTTTAACAGGAACTTAACTTTTGGTTCAATAGGGGAAACTGACTTCCACTGCTGAATGGCTGATTCTCCATATGTTGTTGGTGGAAAATGTGTTAGTTATTTAATATTAAGTATTTACCACTGTCTGAGATCAATATTTATTTGTGAAAATACAAAATAGAGAGACAGTAAAGAGAAGGCTTTATAAATGCTTATTTGTATCTAGACCAATTCAGACCAGGTGATCAAAAGCCACCATGCTTAGTAATTTGTGAGAAAATGTTGGTTTCTCAAACCTGAAAATAACGATTTTCTCAAATGTTTTTTCCACAAACTAGAATTATTCAGATTTAATAATTTACTTGTTAAATGGAGCAAAGAAACCAGAAAATATTTACATCTAAGAAGCTAGAAAATGAGAAAACATGTTTTAATTCTTAAAAACTACACTTAATCCGATGAACTGATTATCAAAATGGTTGATGATTAACTTGGTAATGGAGAAATAATCAAGTTATTGTTTCAGCCCTAATGCTTAGACTCATCACAAAAGCCACAACACTTGCGTTTTGCAAAAGAAATACACAAAGTGATGAGGCTTTTTGACCTGTGGTCCACAGTAAGCCAAAAAACCACAACATTCATACATTTGTGAAATGTTTTTATTGGATTATTTATGATAATGCAAAATCTCAGTGGGTTTTTTAGACCTTAGACCACATGAACAAAGCCCTGCTACTCACTGGTTCAATAATCCACTGTGTGTACTGTATGTCTATATGATGTCTATAGATTAGTAAGATATATCTGTCATGTAAACACGGGGTAAACAACATTAGCAACATTAGCATCTGACATGTTGTGGAGGAGAACAACACAGGGAGAATATAACATTTGATACCACATTTCGGTGTAGTAAATTAATAAAAATCAACTCACCTCCACGGAGCCTTGAGCTTCCCTGCCACCGAGAATCCACCGCAGCATCGTGTGTTAGCAGCTAACGTTATCTGAATAAAACAGTAAACATAGCTTAGCACAACATGTTTGTAAATAGCTCAACATACAAGCTAGCGCTACAGGCGTGTGATTTCATACCAGTCATTAGCGAAAATATGGTGCTGTCATTTAATGAAATTCCGTCTTCTATCGCCCACACGACACGAACTGTATAACCATATCACCACATTTGGCGAATAAGAAGTGAATAACGTCACGTTTAAGCTTCGAGAAAGAAAAACTAATAACAGTCAGAAACCACAACAAACCATTCATGTGACTTTGACTACGGAAGCCACCGCAGGACACGCTTTATTTTGTCGCATTTAGTGGAAATACTTCGACAGAGACACAAATGTTCACGCAATTTCAGTCGACTATTCACAGCTAAAACGGGCGACTTTTACCCTCGTGTTGTGGTTTTTAATGGGTGGTGTTTCCCTTAAATGTCACCATATGCACGTCTTAACACAAATACATATACTCAGCTAAAATTGACTCGATACTTCAGTGTGTTCGTTCAGTATTCATAACCTGACACAAAGTACTGTAATACAGAAGTGTGGAAAAAAATACTTCAATACTGGTCATACACTGACATAATATGTGACATATAAATTAGACTGAATTATGGTGAACGTATGTAAACTATCCAGTTTTAAATATTGAATGTGAATACTCTGAAAAGTGACGCTCAAACAAACACTCAAGTGAAGAAATAATGGCTCACATTCTTCATTGGTTTGAGTCAGATGTGGATCCTGTTTAAACTAGTGTGATTCTCCTTTTGGCAGCTAGATGGCAGTGTGTAACAATCCCATGAGATCACACAAGGCCCAAACCTCTGTACTAGCCAGTCATAACCAAATGTTTTTGCCCAGTGTTTCCTGTTGTACTAACCTAAATTAAGAATGTAATTATAAAAACAATAAAATAAAATGTGTGTTTTCATCTCCACCATTTCTGCTGACAGGTTTTTAGTCCCCTGTTTCATCTCTTCCTATAGGATACATTTTGACCTGCTGTCCCTCCACATAATTTTCTTTACTCTCCTCTCTGTGTCTCCTGTACACACACACACACACACACACACACACCCGACACAGTCACACATCACCCTAGCTGTATCTACTCCTGCTCCCCCGATTGAGACGACAAGCAGTGTAGGGCCTGTGACCTTCATGGTGGCTCAGATCTGCGGCTGGCACTGATTTCTGATTTAGTGTCGATCCGCCGCGCTTGTCAGGGCCTGCGAGGTGCTTTCCATGTGGTAATAGAAAAGCTCAAGGGCAGCTGGAGAAAGGAGGAGGATTAGGGAGAGGGATTGGTTGAGGTGGCGGGAATGGGTTTAAGATGTGAGGACGGGTGATGCTCTGTTTGTTTAAGTGCCTGTCAGATATCTGAACGAATGGGTCAAATGTGTAGACGGCAGCAGAGGAATTTATTCTGAGTCACTATGCTGAGTAATTAAATCAAAGAATTTGTAGGAATGTACAGACTTGTGGAGTGACATGCAAAGTAAAGTTTATTAACATGTGACAGTGACAGTGTTTTCTGAGGGAGAGGTGAATGTGAAATATCATGTCAATCGTTCCATAAAGTCAGGGATTAACCTCTGGGCACCACATGGACATTGTAATTTTATACACTAGGAAGAAGATGGACAAACAAAGGAAACATTTAGATTGATTTAAGCCTTAGATGAATCCTTTTATACTGTTTGTATTTTAAGCAAGGGCCTAGCTCCGGGCCACCATCTTACATCACCGTACATTTTGAAGAGGAAGCTCATATGCAAATGAAGAAGAATGACATCCACAAGGGAAGAGTCCTCCATTTACAATCTGCAGTCTCACCATCAGACGTCATTAATTCTTACACACAGGAGCTTTTTTTTGTACACTGTACACTGATAGTTATCCAGCTCAATCGAAGCCGGTGATGTTTTGTCATTGTCATCAACCACAACTGGGTCTCCAGGTTTAAGATTAACATGAATTGTATCAATGTGTCCAAGTATTTCACAAAAAAAACTCAGAATAAGTAGCAACTGTACGTGACAATCTAACATGTCCACCTGATGGTGGCACAAGAAGTGATGAAAATCATCATGATTCATCCTCTGGAGATCATGAAGTCTGCAGATCAACATTACCCAACCTTGGAGAATTAGGAACTATATCGTATCAGCTACAATCTTCAACGAGTTTGACCTCCCATGACCAGCCTGCTGCTTATTCTTTAAATCTTTGTCATGCATAAGCAAAGACTGCTTATGCATTTGTACTTTTTCCACAACAGTGGCTTCTCTTCTCTTTTTAGTGGGACATTCGTAGGACGGTGCCAAGAGACGAGTTGGCAAAATGAACATCATACATTATAAGGACATAATAAAAGAAAAGACAAAGAAAGATTATGAAAAACAGAAGGTAACAAGAAGGAATTGGAGATAAAACGGTGAGTGGTTCCTGAGTGCAGTGGCCCCAGCCTCAAATAGACACCGTGTCAAACATGACCAATGGCAGGAATCAGCTTAGAGGTGAAGTCCTGATGCGGTGGCCACTAAAGCACTCACCAGAGCACAGAGAACAGTCTGACTGCACTGTGGTGATACCTGAACTGAATCAGCCCTGTCTGCAGCCGGTAAGGGAAAACAAATTACGATGGTGGAAAAGGAATTAAGCTGTAATTTAACAATGGTGCCGACAAACATTCAATTCAAATATTCAATCCCTCTCCCTCCTCCAGCTGTTTGAAGGGGTCTTGTCTCCTCTCACTGTGTTCTGCTCCACCATGCTCCACCTGGAACACCACACGTGTGGTGGCACCTTTTTAACTCCATCATTTCCATCTGAATAAGAATCAACGTCATTGTGAGTGTGAGTGCACATGCAAGACAGTTTTTTTTCCATTTATCGGTATATTTATACATTAAAAATATACGGAAAAACAACAAGTACATAAGATGACCCTAACCCTAGACTAGAGGTGTCAAACTGGTAGCCAACCACTTAATAATATCATGTTCAAATGAAAACAGGGCTCACAAACTACTCTTCCTTTAAGCACGTGTGGGATAGAACATAAACAGAATAGACAGAAATATTTTCATCATAGTAATAATAAGACATTTTAGTGCAATTATCGCATAATTAAATGTATTACAATCCACATTAAATCACACACACATATGTATATACAGTATGTATATATATATATACATAAAGCTTGTTTTAATTACGGTTGTCTACATTATTATTTACTTATTTATTTGTCTTTGATATTAATAGATCACAAATGCATCATGTTGTAAATCATGTTGTTATTGTGAAGCATACACCGTTCCATAACTTTGAAATCTAAAGAAATATCCATGACATTCAAACCACTGTCTAATGAGTTCACACAATTAAGCCGATCAGCTCCACATGACTCTCTGGCTTTATAAGTATAGCAGTGTTCGGATCTCTACTAAGTCCACTTCATTAATTTATTTCAAGAAATATGTCCACAGAAAATTAGATTTTAAAAAAACTCAACTATGATTCCCAAACTTTTCACATGCGGAAACCCACTGCTTTTTAAAAGACAACACACACAACTACGACCTAACGCACGATATAATGTATGTTGGATAAATGAATCTCAGCTTAATTTTGTGCATGTGCATTTAAAACTGAAATAAAACCTCCAAAAGAAATGTCCCACAACCAATATGTATATACATCATATACTGTATATACTGTACACATAACACATGATCATGGGGGGAAGATGATGATCCACCAGCGAGGATGACTGAGTGGATTGGAGCCTGTGTCACTTTGATTTGTCACATGCATATGACTGTAATTGCTGTGTTTCAGTCATCGTAGGTTGATTATGAACCTTGACCTATCACATACACACTCACGCAGTATAGACATGCGAATGTCTGCAGGACTGTGTTTTTCCTGCAGCCCCAAAAATTTAGACACCAAGCAGCGATGAAGAAATAATCCTCACTGTCTGATCATCACTGTCTGTCTCCCCTCCCTCTCCTCCCTCCCTCTCCTCCCTCCCTCATTTGCTGACCCGCTAATGTCCTGTTCATTTTCTCTTATGAATAGATAATGGGCAAAAATCAAATCTCTTCATTTGCATGTAATACAATTAAGACCTTTTCAAACAATGACAAATGGAGGGAGCAGCGAGGTGTCAGTCAGCCTCGCGACAGTGAGACGGCAAAGACAGCGTTCGGCGAACCCCTTCCACTTTTTAACGAAAATTAATAAAACCTTCAAATGGGATTTTCTCGCCACCATCTGGAATAACAATCACAGAGACACTCCTAGACTCTGGCTGTCAAATGGAATTAAAACCCTCATGAATTTGGATTCAAAGCCTCCAACATGTCTCTACCTTAAGCATTAGATTTGGGTTTATCAGTAATGCAAGCCTATGTGACCCGAATTCACATAAACATGAATTTTCCTTTCATTTCCCTGAGGTGGTTTTAACAAAATAAATGGAAACATGAACTTAAAGAACCATTTTCAGCCACATTTAAAAAAATAAAAATTAACAATAATATTAGCTTAGCGTTATTTAATGTTCATGTTCATGGGAACTGAGAAGTAAAAGGGCAAGGACACATTTTTATGTCTATCTTGAAACAATTCTAATGTGTTCATGTGCACATTTAAACTGTTTTTGTTGCACTTACCAACTGCACAGGCCATTACACTATTGGTTAAAAGAATTGTTCTGCCTCAAAACAAAGTCCACAGTCCTTAGTTCAGCCAAAGACAAATGAGAGGCTATGACAACAGTCCATAAAAACATGAAGACACTGTTTTTAAAAATACAGATCATTTACACTGTTGCAGTGTAACAAGGCACAAGGATAAAGTGACTGATGTGCAGTAGTAGTAGTAGTGGTAGTAGTAGTGGTGGTAGTAGTAGTAGTGGTGGTAGTAGTCGTAGTAGTTGTCGTAGTTGTAGTAGTAGTAGTGATGGTAGTAGTCGTAGTAGTTGTCGTAGTTGTAGTCTAAGTAATAGTAGTAGTTACAGTAGTGGTAGTAGTAGTAGTAGTAGTAGTGGTGGTAGTAGTCGTAGTAGTAGTTGTACTAGGAGTAGTGGTAGTAGTATTGGTTATTACAAAAATAGGGAGTGTGATCATTCTAATACAGAAGCTACATTTATATTCATACATATAAATTCACAGATGTTCCCCTCTTATACACATCTGGAAACATGTGGACACAAACACATACATGCACAACACACACACACACATACTCTCTCTCTCTCTCTCTCACACACACACACACACACACACGCCCAGGAAAATTAATGAGCTCTCATTCATAATCCGGGACAGAGAGAGCCATATTCACCCTTGGATGGTTTATTGACTGATTTCATTTATTTGTGTGGGATAAATAGGAGGTAAACATTGGCTCGCTCCCACATTTTCCGCGACACACTCGCTGCACAGCATTCTGGGAGAGCGATCCCGCCAACAGCAGGGTCACTGATTGGCTGTACCTCGTCAGCGCATGACAAATTACCCAATGAGAAATAGGTTGCCCGTTTTCACAAACTAGTTAACCCGGGTGATAGTGAAACAAATTATTACATTTATGTAATATAATTTCACGTGTGTTGACAGGCTGTACAGAAATCTTTATCTCTGTGCTTTCCCGCCCCGTTGATAGCTTCTCCTTTGATTATCAACACATTCAAACATCCCAGAGGTTAATTGGACACTCTGAATTGACCATAGGTCTGAGTGTGTGAGTGAATGGTTGTTTGCCTCTGTTTTCCCTGCGGAGATCTTTTAGTTTAGTTTTTATTTTTATTTTCTAAACTATTTATTTAAAAGTTTAGTTTATTTCAAATAAAAAAAAACAATAACAATTGTATACAAACACAAAATTGTCCAGGTCTTGAATGAAAAGGAGCAGAAAGAAGAAGAATCTTATTTATTCTGCCCCTTTATCCCAATTAATCCTGTTGTTAGACAAACAAGCAAATGACAAAACGTCAAAGGGAAAAAAACAAAAAACATCCTGTGTTTATATGCAAGATATTCAAATTTCATTGTACAGTATTTCCTTAACATACTGGTTTTAAGGTCAAACGACCCTCACGTGGAGGATAAAGCGGTGGAAAATAGATGGATGATTGCACTACTTTGAGAATAAATCGTATTTTACAGAGTAAACTTTTGTCCCTTTACAGATACAGCATAATAACATGCACCTGATGACAACCCCGAACCTTTTAAACGTCACAAAATGAGATGATCAAGAAGTTCAAATGTAAAATAGAGTTGTGCTTGTGAAGCTTTACGATGCAAATCGTACTTCTGGTACTTTTGGACTTTGATGATGTAGTGCAAAGACAAGAAGCAAAAATGCTGAAATAAGACGAAAAAGGCTTCCAAATATCAGATAATCTACTATAACACTCACTGTGTGACACACTGACACTACAGATTCACAGCACAGCAGGCGCCTAATTGTCTAACAGCTTATTCTCACAAAATGTGTTTTTTTTTTTTTTTTATTGTTAAATGTAGGTTTAGTAATTAAATGTGTGCTCGTGAGACGACTTTTGCACTCCTGTGCAGTTTGAAGCAACGTTAACTTTAACTCTGCAGCAGATTGACGGGAGAGATTCTGCTATTTCTAGATCACGAGGAGGAGGAATAAAAAAAAGAAAAGAAGAATATTAGGTTCCATTCTAAAGCAGAACAGATATACTTGATCATCCAGGCACACATTATATTTATAACGACCTGTGGTTTACAGTTAATTCATAGGATCTACTTCTTAAATGTAGATGCCTTCATGTGACATGTGTCTCAGATTTACCCTCATACCTCCACTGCCACCATGTTAAAGCTCAATGTTCTGGTTGTGCTTTAAGCCTCATGTTTGAGTGCTCCTTCTGCGTCAGGAAGCTGCTCACTGTGTTTCAAGTTGCTGGTCAAGAGAGTGCTAAATATCCATCTTTTTAGCAGTGCCAGCACAGGTATCTTTCCCTGTGAGTCCACGTGGCCCCTGTGATTGTTCAGGTCCACAAACTGACCGGGTGAAAACCAGTTTTCTCACAGTGTGAAAATATACTTCATGGATGAGGAAAATTAAAGTATTAAAGCTCTGTAACCCTCTTCAAGTCCTAGCAGAGACCATTCCTTCCAAGTCAAGTCAACTTTATACCTAGAGCACATTTAAAAACAACCAAGGTTGACCAAAGTGCTTTACAGAGTTAAAGGCACAGCAACATAAAAGGTATAAAACATAAAATCAATAAAAAAATATAAGTAAAACAGTGAAATAGTGACATAATAGAATATTAAAATAGTAAAAAAAAAAAAATACATAGAAGTGTCTGGGTTGACTGTGGTGAAGGCTGATTTAATTTCCTACACTTTGTAATGTGTTACCATTCACATTGCACTACGTAACATGTGACCACTTAGAAAGTGATTTAAAAACACCCCTTTTAAAAAAGCTTTTAGTTGAACACGGTTTGTAAATGATAATTTTATGTATTGTATTGTGTTTTGTACTTTGGTTGTTTTTATTATTTTATTATATAATTTTCATTGTGAAGCACTTTTATATATGAATAAAATGTACTTACTTACTAGAAAGCTAGTGTTAAGTATAGTGCAGCTTGTGAAGTATTGCATGTAAAGTAATGACGAGTCACAAACTTTCATTTTCCACTGATAAAATACTTATATGAACATAAATCTCTCATTTAGATTCTCCCTGCTAGGCTGCTGGGTTAAATAGCTTCACCAAGCCTGCTGATAAATGAGCCAACACTTCACTTCCCGTTACCCCATACAAGCCAATATTATGTTTTCTGACCTCATTTCACTTACATACAGGGGGAGTTTGGTAAGAAATTCTCCTTTTCTTTTAGTTTTTGCTCTCCAATTTATTTAGCTCAGCCTTTGTTGCTGCCACTGTTTACTGACGTAGTGGATGGATCTACGGCAGTTTGTAAAGTGGCAGCGTAAGTACGCTGTACTGGGCTGTATGGGGTCATAAGTCTAAAATCAAAACTAAAAAGCCTCACGACTGCTCTCAAAAACATCTCGACCAGAAAATTAGACAAGTGAGTGTATGTACTGTATTTCAGATGTGAAGTTAACATGGGATGTCATGGGATATTTAACACCTATAATGTTCTTACAGTCCATTATTGTTGCACTATTGTCTCCTCCCATCATGTGATAACAGGTGTGTCCACCTGTTACCTATCGTGAAAGTCAATTTCAAAGAGCGGATACTCTACTGCTTTGTAAATAGAATTTTAAGTGTAATAAATAAATGTATTCGTATGAAGTAAGAGAAGGGTTTTAACTTACTTGCTAAAAGACACATCGGCACAAACAGGCACTGTGGTGTTTGACGCTGATGCAGCTGAGCCAACCTTACAAACTGCAACCAGGCAACACTGACTTCATTTTCTGTGATGGCAGCTGTGGCATTAGAGCAAAAAAAAAAGCTTTTATCTCTCCTTTTTTCCATCACAAATCTCTCCCTGTTTGTATCCCTCTAAAGGTCAGAGCTGATGAATCTCTCGCAGGAGCCAATACATTCCAGTTCAAACCATGTTTCCCCGCCCTTGTGAATAATTATCAATGTTCAAGGTTCACTTTATTGTCATTCAGCGTGTGAAAAACATGGAGGAGGAAAAATTGTTACTCAGGTCCAGTCGAAATAAACATACAATACCTATAATAGATGATAAATAAAAGCTAAAACCTAAAAAGTGAGAGTGCATCAATCACTTCCATCAGTAAAAGTGCCTCCTTATTATCACATGATGATTTTATATAATGTAATATAATATAATATAATGTATCTATTTGTGCAGCTGAGCAGACGTGGTGTGAGGATTAAAACTTACAGTAAATGCTGTAAGCTTCAGATCCTGAACCAGGAGATCCTGATCTAAAACCAAAACAATGAGGCACAAGAATCAGGAAAGGAGATCTGGTAGAATTTGGTAAATCAGTGCTTGAATAATGGATATTAAATTAAAGAAAATTTGTACCTCTTTTTGCTTTTTGACTGAAATCATGTAGATTCTCTTGGAACAACAGCGCCGACCCAAGGCATAAGCGCCTGTTTATGGCCCCACTGACCACCAGGGGGCCCCCTAGAGCATTTCATTATCTTGTTTGTTTGTTTGTTTTTTGTTATTTGACTTTATTGTTTGTGCATGACAATAACTGTGAGTCTTTTGCACATTTCAGACAATGGTTCTTAAACCATTTTGTTATCTTGTTACAATTTCTCTTTATTTATTAAGTATCTGTTTTTATTGTAAGTAATACTGTTTTTTGTGCATCTGACTTTCATTGTGTTGTTTTTTTGTACTATATAATAGAATAGTCATTTTTGTTGTTGTTGTTTAATAAAAACTAGTAAAGGCATTGTCCTGGTTACAATAAACACACTGTCTATTGTTTTATTTTGTTACTTTTTCGTACACTGGCACCATATTCACCTCTTAGTATTCTGCCATTTTGAATACTAGTGAAAATCAACACAAGACCGTTCTTCTGAGATTGCAACCATTTAAGATCAAAGCTAATATCAAGGTAATAACATGGCGTTGATAAAGGGCCCCCAAAACTACATTTAGCTTAGTTAGGGCTCCATGAAGGCTTGGGGCCGGCCCTGAGCAGCAGAATGCACAGGTGTTTTCTTCATCATCTGTGGAAAAGTCATTCAGATGTTTATTATTCAATATTAAATTTCAAACTTCCGTATTATATTAGCATTAATCCAATGTATGCTTTATTACACATTGTAAGCAGATGTTTGTGTTTAATAATGCATCCAGCCCATGTGGCCACTGACAATGGAGGCTGCTGAATCATCAGATATAACGAATAAAAACACAGTAAGACATTGTTTTAATAACACAATCTACATCTTATAAACACTGTACATTAATATTCATACAGTTCAAATGTACTTATATGCACACATACAGCTTTGTTAAAGTGTGCAGTAATGTTTATTTTTTTACCTTAATGTGTGAATGCTAATTAAAGCTGGATCATTATTTTCTAATTTTTGCAAAAGGTTAACAAATAAGGCAGGAATAGAGTCTTATATGTTTAAATCTGCCTTTTTAAGGGTTGTTGTTTCCTTTTTTTTTAGACCTTTTCTGAAAACCAAAACCAGGTCCTAATGAGGTATTAGGTATTTGAAAAATCAGGACCTATCAGCCAAAGTAAAGATGTAAATGTAGAATTGTTAGGTTTAAATTCATCTTAAACTGATGCTTTAACAAGAAGCTCATCTTGACCATATTTATATAATGTTGGGTTGTTTCTTGTACTTAATTTAAATCATGTTTTTAATTAAAAAAAACCCATGTATCGATAACTGTAAGATGCAATAAACATTGTTTCAAGTATCAAGTACAAATTGTACAAAATTGAGTAAATGCACCTTTACCTTCCCAAAATGGCCATTGGTTTGTATTTCAAAGATGCTTTTATACACAGACAAATGTCGTATGAATAAAAGGGTTAAGGGGAAAGAAAAAATGACAATACAATAATTATAACGCTCATATTTCATGTGATCTGTGAGACGCCGTGCATTTTAATTTTGTTTTTCTGTGTCTGCAGCTATAATGTGGGGCGAGATCACTCACAGCCTCCATCTGACACAAGATTGGACAGAAGATTGGATGGTGAACTCCATGATGGATAATAACCACAGATATGCAAATTTAAAATTTGATATTCATAATCTCGTTTCATCAAACTGAATGATATGGTGAATCTGGGACGTGCAACACGGATGTTTTTTTTTGGGGGCTGAAGATGGACACAAACTCTTTTTATTTATTATTTGATATTACACTTTTAACTCGAGCAAGAAAAAGAGGTTTGATTCACCACGGTGCCATAATTGAAAATGATTTTTATTTGACCATTTACACTTAATTGATATAAACATGTCCATGTAAGGAACAAAACAAAGAGAAAATGGCTCAAACATTTAAGAAAAGTCATATTTGATAATCATAATAAGCACAGACATAATCCTGGGAACAGAATGTATCACAAACTGACCAAATGGGAACAAGAGTGCTTCCCCTACACAAAACATCCTATATAACAGATTATAGTTAGAGTCAGTTTCCATGTCTTAGTTTGTAGAATTTCCCTTATTATTTTTTTTCATTTAATCATTTATTTTTTTCTCCCCTGGACAGCACATGCAGTCAAGTCCCACTTTCAGGCTCCTCCTTCTTCCCTTCTCTCCTGATGAATCTCTCATGTGCTCATTCTTTTCTTCTCTTTCTTTTTCTTTAAACGTAGGTGTCTTTTGTGTCTTTTTGGCCCCTTCACAGTTGCATGCTGTGCAGCAGGTTTGAGAAATAAAGAAAAACAACAAAAAAAGGTGTCACCTATATAGTTTTGTGTTTCAAAGTATATCCACAAGACATTTTTTTTGTCTTCATAAGTCGTCGAGTCGCCAATAAGCAAAAAAAAAGGTCTGGCCTGCAACAGCAGCAGCAAGGGCCACATAAATAAATAAATAAATAAATACATAAGTAATAATAAATAAATAGCAAAGGCGAGGAATTCATTTAAATGGACAAATAAATAGTCGTCATATACATGCGAAATTATAAATTATAGCTCATAGCAGAAGCAGCCCTAAAGCTTCAGTTTTCCCCTCTTTGTGTCTCTGATGTGGGAGAAAAAGTAGCGCCAGGTGCGCCGCTGCGCGCTCATGAGAACAGGTATCCTGGGTGTAGTTTTCCCGGCGGATGGACAAGGTAAGAAGGAGCGAATGCAGAAGGAGGAAAAACAACAACAAAAAAGGGAAAGAAAATCTCTCCTGCTCTTCTTCGCACTAGGTGAAACTCATGGAAACTGTGTGCTCCAGCGCTTTGCGGCGCAGCGACGCGATGCTTGTCCCTCTCCACATGTCACTGTCCGGGGAGCTACACAGCTGAGGCGAGCCGGTCACGTTGGTGGGGCCGGATAAGGAGGCGGGAACCATCCCGGGGAAAGTGGGCTGGTAGAGGTGGGACTGCAGCCCGGAGCCGTTGGACGACATATTGGACAGACCCATGGAGTTCGGCGGAGGCCCCGCGCCGAGGCTGCACTGGGACAGAGACTGGGCCATGGCCTGCTGGCGGCCCAGCGACGGCGGCAGCTGCAGCTGAGACACGCCGGGCATCCCCGCCGTGGCCCAGCGGGTGTCGTTGGCGTGGAAAGAGCAGAGGCTGTCGCCCATGGCCGCCGCTGCCGCCGCCGCGGACGGGAACTGGGGCAGACCGTGGTGCGTCGGCAGCAGCGTCCCCGGCGAGCGGAACACATTGGTGGTCTTCTTGCGCTTCTTCCATTTGGCGCGACGGTTCTGGAACCAGACCTGGAGAGAGGGGGAGAGAGACAGAGGGAGAGGGAGAGAGAGAGAGAGAGGGGTGAGCAGGTGTAATGGCTGCACTGACGGGTCACGCAGTCACATAAAAAGGTTATGACATCAGGCTGTGATCATCATGAAAACAACGACCACAATAATAAATCACATCCACGCAGGAGTGGAGAAACAACAACAACACAAACCCCCTCTCACGTGTTTGTATTTTCCACATGAACATGAAAACATTTGCACTCTTTTCTGTTAATAACAACAAATAAATACATCAATATCATATTTAGTTTAGTTTGTTTATTATGATCATCTGTTTCTTAAAACTGAAAAGGTAATAATACTTAAACGTAATAGTTTGTATAATACACTAAATTATAATATGTGTATAATAATGGCACACGAAAAATGAATGTAGATGGATGTAAATTAAATAGAATTAAATATAAATGTTTAGTATAAAAGTTTAGTAAAAAGCTTTTTGAGTATGTTTGTGTTATTTTATCTTGTTTCACCATATTTATCTCTTACTTCTCATTAGAAGTCACGTGCCTATTGAATCACTGAATTAAAGGGTTAGAAAACAAAACAATAGTAATATATCTATTGAAATAAACATGTTGATGTATAATTGAAGATAATTTAGTGAGTGAAGCCGAGAAAAAAGTATTAATTAAAAATAAAAAATAAGAACATTTCTCTTATGGGATGTAATCATCAGTGTCGTCACTATTAAAATCATCCTAACAGGATGCTTGGCCTACATCATATTCAGCATCTATTTTAAAAGATCTTATTCCCTCCTTTAACTCAGTGAACATAATATATGTTCGAAATATTCAATAAAATTCCATAAAAAAATTGGTTTCAAATTGATCACATTAATATTTTCCCCATTTTTCCCCTCGTCATTTGAAGGCAGCACCACCACAGTGATGTGGATGGAGCTGTAGTAAAGGTGTGTGTGTGTGTGTGTGTGTGTGCTGTCGTAATAAAGATCATGTTTCTGCTCTGACAAATAGGCCTCGCTGGCAAACACACTTTATTCGCTGAGTCCTTGAGCTGCTGCTGCTGTGTATGTGTGTGTGTGTGTGTGTGTAGGGGAGTGTATGGCTTTGCTTGTAAGCGGCGTCTATGATTAATGTGGAGATTTGGTTGAGAAAGTGGGGGCGCGGTAATAAGAGCGGGACTCTCCCACACTCTCTCTCTCTCTCCCCCTGCATCTCGCGTGACCATGCAGCCGTGAAATCCGGCCTGAAAACGCATTACACTTCAAAAGGAACGAAAACGCAATTTCTCATTCCGTTAAAAAAAGAGAGAGAGAAGAAAAAAAGACACAGCGTCCGCCATTAAGACATAGAGAGAGAGAGAGAGAGAGGGAGAGAGAGATGATAGCGGATGAGCATCATTACACTAATTCTTATTTTATGTAAATACTATATAGGAAGTGAATTGGCTCTTATAATAACGATTATTATGGTATTAAAATGAACATTTGCCATTACTATAAAGCAGTGTCATGATAGGATTCCTATAATATGGTTGATATGTTATTGGGGCAAAAGAAGGAAGAAGTCCCTGAAGGCAGCACTGTATGCACCGACAGTAAAATAAAGCAGGATGGGGTGATGCATTCACGGTCACCAGGTTAAAATGTGTGGAATAACAGCGCAGAGACATTGTTTTGTTGTTGTTGTTGTTTTTTATCCAAATACAACTCGACATTTCTTTTCTTTAAACAAGGGGAACTCAAGAGTTTGGAAATTGTTGAAATGTGTGATTAAGGCTACGAAATAAAACACACATTTATATCGTTAAAATAATAATAATTAAAAAAGATTTTCCTCAACTTGTCTCACATTTGGTAAAAGTTAACAGTCTGTTACGCGGGTTCGAAACCAGACGTGGTCCTAAAATCCAGCACACAATCACTCATGTTAACACACACACACACCTGGAAATGAGTGCGTCGTTATCCTTATATTCACTATATCGTTGTTATTATTATTATTATTATTGTTATGTTTATTACCGTAGTAACTATCACACTTTCCTCTTCTGTGTTCCTCCAAAATATTACGACCTGAGTGACAAAATATTTATTTCATCTGTGGCGCATGAATGGAATAAATTAAATATGTTACAACACTGGGATGTCATTATAATGTGCGCACGTGCATTTTAATTTTACCGTTTTTAATTATAGCAGTAAAACAAAGGCGTTGATGAAGAAAATTACTATAAAAACCCCAATACAATAATCTAGATGGTGTTTTTTTTTTATTGAATTGTAATTTTATTTAATTCTACTTTATCTTTATTTTATTTATTTTGAAACTAATTATGACACATATTTGATTGTTGTTGTTGTTGTTATAACAATAATAATAATGATTACAAACAAAAATTGACAATTTTCTGTTTTCTTCTTGTAATGAACTATATTTGCTGCTTTGGTGTGAAATCAAATGTCATGTGTAACAGAAGCGTCGCTGTCTGTCGCTTTAACGTTTATTTTATATTGATGAATATGAAACACTGCTGACTGATAAATGAATGGATGAATGAATGAATGTGTAAAAGAGCATGGTTCTTACCTGGACTCTGGACTCTGTGAGTCCGATCCTCAGCGCCAGCTCCTCCCGCATGAAGATGTCAGGATAGTGCGTCTTGGCGAAGCTCCTCTCCAGCTCGTTGAGCTGCGCGGGCGTGAAGCGGGTTCGGTGCCGCTTCTGTTTCTGCGCTTGTTGTCCTCCAGACTGGTTCGGGTTGTTGTTGTTATTGTTATTTTGTTGCTGTTGCTGCTGCTGCTTCTCCTGATCTTTGCTGTTCACCTGCACCGGGTTGTTGGATCCTCCGCCGCTGCTGATGTCATCACCGGGGAGCATCGTGGTGCCCTCCACGCCGTCCGGACCCGGGCCGAGCTCTGCGGAGTGTCCCGGGTCAGGTCCTCCTCCTCCTCCGCCGCCGCCGCCGCCGCCGAGCCTGCACTTCAGAGCCTCTCTGTGGCCCAGCAGCTCCGCCGCTGCATCCTTCATCCCTGCAAACACACAAACACACACACACACATAAGAAACACAGCTGTGAGCTTTGTCCACCAGTGAACTTTCTCTGCAGGAGGAAGAAAACAAACATGGTTAGGCTTTTTTTTTTTTTAAATCCAAGCAACATAGACGAGATATTTTGAGGCAAAGCAGCGCATGCATTAAAACATCCAGGTACAAAAATGCAGAAATTAAAACAGGAGCTCTCACTGCATGCACACACACACACACACACACACTGCTCCTTAAATACTCTTAACTCAATTCGATCACACTGATATCTCAGAAAATTGTTAAATCAAATTACGCAGTAATGTAATGATAATAATAATTACTTTCCCAATGAATTAAGCCAGTTTGGTTCACTTTGAGCCGCATTAACACCGCGTAACAAGCAAATTGAACAATTTTCTGAGCTTGATTTTATTAACATTTTTTTTCAAGGGAAGATTATAGAAGTGACTCCAGCTTACAGTAGAGTTGAAGACCGGAGTTTGGTGATGATAACTCACCGAGGCGAGCATCCAGGAGGTCGGCGTGAGAAAGCATTGCGCACCGCTCCAGGGCGAAATGCTATTCCCACTATGAAAAGTTTAGAAAAAAAATATCTCTACGACTTTAACCTATTTAAGAAATATATATAGCCTAAATGAAAGCAAATTCGGTTTGTGGTTAAAAAAGGGAGGTTGGTTGCATTATAATGTAGTTTAGAGGAACGGGGAGGCGCTTAACGACGGAATGAACCCATGAGCTTCTCCCAAACGAGGACCAATCAGAGCTGAAGCCTGAGGTATGTGTGTGTCAGCTGCGCGAGACCCTCCTCCTCCTCCACCTCCTCCTCCATCCTCTCACATCCACAAGTTCATTCCTCCTCATTCCCGTAATTGGCTTTGATTTCTCCTCCAAATTACATCCAATAAAATAACCTGATCTAATATCTGTGTGAAAAAGCTTCGACCCGTTCGAGAAATGTTGGATCACCACAATATTTGTTTAATTGCGCGTGCCGGTGCTGCTGCGCGCGCTCCTGCTCATATAGAGTATAGGCCGAATTGGATGGTTATTCATACATGATGGAGAAACACAGACTGGTGACACCGTGAATATGGACCACAGCCCATCACATTATTATTAGTAGTATTATTACCAAATGACAGCCTCCATTGACCCACAGGGCTGGTGATTGACCCAAAACTTTTCTTCTTCTTTTTTTTAAATCATCATTTACAAAATATCGATAATTATCGCGATAACGTTATTTGCTTCCAAGTGAAAGTTGATTAAATCCGTCAAATGTGCTATTAAAATGCGTTATGGACAGAAAACAACAATCATTTCAGAAGCAAATAATAGTAGAATTATAATAAAATAGCTCTTTCTTGTCACTATTGTGAAAATAAACAGTGAAAACACATTCATTTGCAAGTAAGTGTGTTTGCACAGTGCATTATTATAACATTAATATATATATACTCAACCTTTGTCATACTGATAATGAAGGAAATCATATCATGATATATGCTGGTATTGAATTATTCGACCTATTTACGACACTTGAACGCCTCTTGGAGACCAAGTAAACCCGCCTCTGATAACATACCCTTAATTCCCACTCAGACAAACAACAGCACATTTTTACATATATAATCCTGAACCAGGCTCATTTTCAAGGCCATTAGGCTTTTATGTAATCAGTGCCAAATCCATACGCCTTTATTGCAAAATATCAGCGCGAGATCAGTATAAATTAGAGGTAATTTACTAGTATTTAGGAGCAACTGTCAGGAGGGGAGGGCCTCGGTGTAAATGATGTGTGAGCAAATTAATTCGGCGGAAAGCGGAGGGAGTTTAACATGGAGCCGCGAGTGGCTGCCATGCCTTTGATAAAGGGACACAGTGAATGTAGCCGAAAGGCAGCGCGGAACATGACACCTGAATGGATGACATGGGTAAACACATAGCCGTGTTTAAACACACAGAGGAGCCACTGATTTGGAATTTTTCGCAGAAATCTGAATGAGATCTGGTTCTGGGTTTTTTCGAAACTTCAAAGGAGCTGCTTAAATTCACTCACATGGCACTAGGGGGGGAATATTTAGGAGAAGAAGAAGCAAAAAGAGGGAGAGACACCTTTAAAGACAGATGTCGAGACGTTTATTTATTGTGAGATGGAGAAAGGGGGGAACAAGTGGCACAAAGGAGGCGTCCGAGCGTGAACCCGGGGCTCGTTTGGACTCTTTTCTTCATCCACGCGGGCTTCAATTGCCTCTGCTCATCTTTTATTTGTCTGCAATCTGGTGGCACGAGCGGCAGACTGAGAGAGGAGAGAGGGAGGGAGGGAAGGAGGGAGGGAGGGAGGAGAGGGAGGGATGGATGAGAGTGGAGTTGTGTGCGGGCGCCTGTTTCGGACGCATCGCGGGATGAGGAGGAGATTTCGACTTTGCGCTGATGTTTGCGTCTTTTTTTTTCCACGATGCGGGGCAAGAAAAAAGAAGAAGATGCGTCTTTGGAGATATTCTCATCCTCTGCTCTGTCGAGGCTGCATGGCTCTGCTGTTGTTTTTATTTTGAATATGAAGAGGTTTGAAACTGGATTGAAATGTTGATTCAGTTTATATTTAGTCAACTGTAACCCGTACATGGCAGCGTTTGTTTATTTCTCTAATTGTTATGTATGTAAATCTACATGTTGTATTTATTGGAATTAATAATATGATGCAAAATGTATATTTTATTATGTGTTTCGATATTTTATTTTATAAACTGTCTTTTGTTTTTTTTTCGAGCGCGTGGGGATCTGATTATTTGAAATAAATGATGACATTGCGGGATGAGTCGATTCGTTCTGTACAACTTTGCACTTTTAGGTGTAAACAGACAAATAAACAAACAAACAAGAGAAGGACTCCGCTCAGAGCAGCAGCAGCAGGTCATATGTCATCATTTATATATGTTTGTGCCAAAGAAGCAAAAATATTAACTTGTGATATTTTGACTATATATTTTTTTTGTTGCAATAATGTTATTGTATTTTCCTTTCGCCTACACACACATTATATATAATTTATGATAGCTCCAAACAAATAAAACTGAACTGGTTTAGTTGGGTAATTATTATAATAACTATTGATATTATTTTCATAACGGATTATTGTCGATTAAAATGTCCGAAAATGTTGTTTGGTTATAACCAAACATGGAAATTATGATGATGTTCTCACGTGTCTTGTTTTGTCCACACACAAAAAAAGATTCAGTTTAATGATTTCTTAAAAATATTCACCTTTAAGAAGCAGAAACACTCAAACCGATAAATCAATACATTTAGTAATCAATTAACACACGAGTAATTATATTACTTATTACAGTATATACTATATTATAGTGTAATAGTAATGTTACTAACAAACTGCTAAACCTGCTGATTGATTAACTGCCAATGTGTGTGTGTGTGTACCTGAATAAACCATAAGGATAAGACATTTGGTCTTATCCTCACAATTTTTAACGGTTTGGGGTGTTGAGGATTAGGGTAAGGCATTCGACTAAGGCATTTAGTCGAGATGGTTACGATTAAGAGGAAAAATGAATATGTATGTTGTTGTATTTGTTGCCTCTTTATGACTTTTTCCCAAACCTGGTCCTAATGAGGCAGAAGGACGTTTAGGACTGAAATTTAAATTAGGGTTATGGTTAAGTTAGGGATGATGGTTTGGAGAGTCAATGCAGTGTCCTAAGAAGAATAGAAACCCGTGCGTGTGTGTGCGTGTGTGTGTGGTGCGCGCGCGCACGTGTAAAGGGCTGTAATCGGGGCTAAACGAGGAGCAGAGTTGAACTCCCTCTGTCCTCGCGCTCGCATCAATCTCATGCATGACACAAATAATAAAAAATAGACAAACACAAATTCTGCCTCTGTGAGTTAATGCGGCGCATCTGAGTGTAAAGTAGACATTTTCACGCGCCGTGGAGATGAGCAGTGACTTTTAATAAAAACAGAAAGGAGAGGAGGAAAACAGAAAAAGTCTAATCATCCTAGTGATGCAGCGCCGGAGCGTCAGCTGCGTTTCTACCGCACATTATGGGATGCTGCCGAACAGATAGAGTCGGTGTGGTGGGGAGTCGAACCCGCGACCTGCCTTCTGTCCCCAAACCATCACCACCACCAGGCCCCGGTGATTTCTGCTCTGTGTCACTGTGATCATCAGCGTCTGCACCGAGTGTTCAGTCAGTCCCAGATTTCTGAGGAGAAAAACAATCGATCTTCCCTCCGCGTTAACAAATTCTGCTTTCATGCAGCTGATTTGGCGACAGTCTGGAGGGGATTAGGAGTTAATAATAAGTGTGTGTGTGTGTGTGTGTGTGTGTGTGTGTGTGTGTGTGTGTGTGTGTGTGTGACGTGAGGAAAGGATGCTGATGCTGCAAAGCTGCACACACAACGTCCTTCTTTCTCCTTCTGTTTCACTTTAAAGTTTGGAGGCAGCATATATGTGTGTGTTTGTGTATTTATATACATATATACATACTGTACATATATATATATATACATTTGTAAACATGGTCACACATGTGCTCATCCTCAAACACCATGACTGTTATTTCGCTACAACAAAGCTGTGATGCGTTCACGTCCTCCTGTAAACTACAGTTTTACAATCAGTGTCACATATGCATTATACAAATGTTTTGTTAATACCTATTCATCATTATATTTATATTAATTCAAACATATCACATGTTGACATACTGGACTTCGTCTAGAGCAGAGCAAAAATGCATTTAATTCCTTTCCACGGATGAATAAAATACCCTTTTGTGCTTCTTCCTCTTCTGTTCACTACTTTATTATAGATTATTTTATCATCGTTGTAGGAATGTAATACTGCTGCAACATACAGTAGACAGATATAATTAAGTCATGAGTGATACTAAAAAAATACCTTCTAGTATGTACTTTTACTTAAGTAAGTTTATAGCCTGACATTTTAATCTTCATATAGAACTGTAAATACATTAAATATGATTTAGAGCAATGTTTTCCAAACTTTTTGAAGTTTATTGACAAACTTCACAATATAAAAAGAACGACAGGAGCAAATGTGTCCATAATTATGATGTTTCTGTATTTCAAGCCTTTTATGTAACACACACTATTTCCACATGTCTGATAAATAAATCACAAATTCATTTTATGCATTTTTTTCAAAGTACAAAACTGGGAAATAATCAAAAATATTCATTTAGTGACCTCAAAACATCTTTATCAGTCTATCTGTGGGTCCTGAGTCTCTATAGAAACTCATTTACATTGTTATATCAATAATGAATGTCCTCAACTTCAAAACTGCTTAATCCGGGTTTATAGTTTAGATCAGTGATTAAAAAAATGTGGGCCACGCCCCCTGGTGAGCCATGAAAGTACTGCATGTGGGCCGTGAGGTGTCATAAATACAGGGATTTTTACTTTTTGAAATTAAGCTTCAAATAATGCTGAAGGTTTCTTTTTTAAAACATTAAGTTGCAAAAAAGGAACTTCGTTAATGAGCATGGATTTAGGAATTAGCAATTCATTTAATTTAGGGTTGTGGTTATAGGTTTTCATCTTGTTGACCTGCTCTAATTAACTTTTAATGTTATTGTGTGTGTATATGTGTGTTTTGTGCTCTTTATTTCCACACACTGACTGAACTCTGTAGATGATAATGTGCTTTATACAAATACATTTCCCTCATGTTGTCATTGAACGCCTCACGAGTACTTTCAGGTTCACATTAGACATGTTTTAGTAGTAACAGCAGTATTTAAGCAGCAGTAACAGCAGTATATAAGCAGCAGTGGAACAGAAGCAGTATAGCAGCAGCAGCAGCAGCAGCACACCTTACACCTCTGCTGCTGCTGCGGCTCCTCCGGTCACAGCAGCCCGCAGGTGCAGCGCGCCGCCGCCGCATCTCATGCCTCAATTAGCGCCGCTGCCCTCTGCACGGACTCGATTAGGCCGTGATTTATCCGAAAGAAATATAATTATACCTCCAAATAAAATAATCAGCATTGAAGAGCGATTTCCTTAACGAGATGGAGCGGGGTAGATGTCACGGAGTAGCAGCGCCTCATTAGGGCGGTAATGAGACTTCGGGGTGATCCCGATAATTATCGAAATGTGTAAAATAAGGATCAAGTCAAATGTAACCTTAATTTGTCTGGCAATTGAGTTCATTCATTAGTATGACTATTTAGGAAGGACTCCCTCAGCTTTAATACAAGGTGTCGTTATTTTAGGCGACGTGTGTGAATGATGGAGCTGCTGCTACTGCCGCTGCTGCTGTGACGTCACTGGCGGGCCTGGTTTGTCGTTCATGGCCAGAACCAACATTTGTCATGTGACTGACATGACTGAGCCAGGAGGATCAAACACGACTCATTTAACTGCTGGCAACATAAGTGGAGAACCAGCAGGTGAACTGACATCTTTAAAAAGACATGTGTATCAATTAATCAAATAAAAGCTTAAAATAAATCAGTTATTCATTTTTGTTTAATAATTAACCTATTAGTTGACCCATGTTCAGTTAAGTAATCAAATCCATTAAAAACCCAAACCATTGATTCACCAGTTTGACTCTAAATTAAAGCCACAATGTGTAACTTTGGGTGATTTTTCCCCTTTACTCTGGTAAAAGTGATGAAAACATTATTTGTATGTTGTGTCGTTCACCTGAATACAAGCTCTGTCAAGACCTGACTGACCTGAGGGAGCGTTTGAGAGATCGAGCTGTGACGTTCACCAACGAGTCAAATCTTTTGAGCGACTCTTTTAAATGAACGACGACAACCGAATCGCAGTTGCAAGCCGTTTGCAAATAAGTATCCCTGTTTGCCTTCTAAAAAATAATGAAATATAAGAATAAGCCCATTCTTTTGTCGCTCTCAGGTCTGCAGCTGAATTTGCATTTTGTGACTTTTTCAACATGAGGTGCAAAGAGTTGTCGAAGGCGGCCATCACTCTAGATACATGGTGTGTGTGTGCATTTAATCACATCCAAGTCCAGAGTCCAAAAAAAACCACTCCTCCACTGTTATTAACTCGTTTCATTTTTTATTTTCTTCACTGATTTTCATGGTTTTCCTGTGGGTGTTTACACGTGATGCATGCACAAACGCGGTGGCACGTTCAGAGTCGACGGTAGAAATAATAACTGGAAGAACATGGAGACATGGACCCGGCACGGTTTACCTCCAGGGTCTCCAAAACAAGGCATGATGAAGTAAGGAATGATGAACATTTAGGCAAGTGGATCTCACAGTGCGAACAGACAGACGTCACAAATCATCCTTCAAGCTTCACCGAGTCCAGCGTTTTCCTGGCTTCTTTGAACGCGTCTAATTCAGCCAAATCCTCCTCCGTTTCCTGGGGAGACACAATCACACACACACACACAAACACACAGTTTAGTTTTTGAACGACACCATCGTCTCTGATGCACAAAATTACCAATTAAAGATAAATCCACACGTCGTCAACATAAACATAGTGTTACCAACAAACCAGTCTGGATGTCACTTCATTGACATAAAACTTGATGCCTGAGGTCATACTTCAGATGTCACTGTGTTATCCATCCATCTTCTACCACTTTATCCTCCACACGCCCTATGCCAGTGTCAGTTGACAAAGGGAGATAGGCGGGGTCACACCCTGGACATCCACTACGGTCAATTTAGAGTGTCCAATTTACCTAATCCCCATATTGCATGTCTTTGGACTGTGGGAATAAACTGCAGAACCCGGAGTAAACCCACACACACACGGGGAGAACATGCAAACCCCATGCAGAGAGGCCCTTGTTCCGACCAGGTCTCAAACCCGGGTCTTTCTTGCTGCAAAGGCAAGAGTTCTAACCACTACACCGACCGTGTTCTATGGATCTACATTTGGCAGTTTAGGTCTGGTCCAGGTGCCGATGATGCGACTGCATGGTGTTCCATGTCCTTTAGTCAATTGTGGATGAGTTGCTGTGGCGACAGCGCCGCTAATCAACTGTGATGAGCATGTGCAAGTGCGCATGTCTGTCAACACGCGCACACATGTCTGTCTAATTATTCAGTTTGAATGATTCGTTATTATGAATCAAAGAAAACAGAAAATATTCACATTCTCAAACCAATTATCAAAATAGTTGACAATCCAATAAGGATTGGAATTAATATTAGTTCTGATGATTTAACCACATTTAAAAGTGTTAGGTTAGGTCTTAATTCATGTAATTAGTATTCGCACTATATTTGTGGTACTAATGCATTGGTTTAATTAAAATGTCACAATTGGAAGTAATTAGTGATTGACCTAGTGTTTCCATATGGAACCGGGGTTTATGATTAACAGCAGGGCAGCGAACGCAACATGTTGAAGTTTATCTTTTTCCTCATTGACACTTCTGCTGCCATCCTGTTGTCAACGACAGGATTTGGCATGCTGAAACACATTATTGACACATTTAAAGAAGTTGCTTTGCAATGTTTTACCATGTATGCATTGATAATTAGATTATAAGGACAATTACAAAGATTAGATTTAGATAATTAGATAATTAGATTTTAAGGACAATTACAAAGAGTCCTTTATGTTGTACTCTCATGTCTGTCTAACAGTGGCCAATCAGATGGTGAGAATATAAACTAATAACGACAAAGCTGCCGAAATCAGATGATTATGTGAGACGTTGTTGCACCGATGAGTGACTGACCTTGTGTCTCTATTTAGAACTGGGGTTATACGATTTACGACAGGACAGTGAACGCAACACAGGCAATTGAAGCCATCCACTGAGGATGCCTTCACTGTTTACTTTTTGTGGACCCACCACCCAAAATTTTGGTCAGTTTGCTAAATTTTGCAAAATAAAAAGTGACCTGTATTATTTACAATGTTGCTGTGAGTAAAGTCTGCCACACAAGTGAGGACTTGATTTTAAAAAACACGTTTTGTAAACAATTATCAGTGTTTTAATCCTGAGAATTCCAGGGATTTGGGATCTCATGGAAACCCGCGTGATTTAACATGACTTCAGAATATAAATAGACATGGAGGCGGGCTGTCAGGACCGAAATCTATTATTCTTGAGTGTGGGGTGAGCTTTAACAAGGTCACATAAAACACTTACAAACTAAACAATATATAAGTGAGACAGCTCAGTGTATCCGACTGCTCAAAATATTCCAAATTAACCCACACAAACTCTTTTACCTGAGGACTTTTATTGAGATTGTTATGTTTTGAACACCACAAGTCACATTCAGACACAATGTAACGGCAGAGAACATACGTTTGCAGTAGATATATGAAAAATAGATTGTGACACCAATATAATTAACTATAACGGCAACAAAGCAAATGAACAAAAGCACAACAATTTGGTGCAATTGTGGAGATTAAAAACATGCTTCCATTTAATGGTAAAATATTTCAAGTAGAGTATCTTTCAAAGCGGACGCAAAGTGCTTAAAACATAGTTTAAAAAGAAATTACACAATAATGAACAGACAATAAAAACACAAGCAAATGAAACAACAACAAAAAACATTCATAAAGTCAGAGACTCACTTCTAGTAACTGAACCAGGGCTGCGTGTGCCTTGGCCAGGCGGTGGTGGCAGTCTGGGATCATCATCCTGGACTCCTGTAAAACCTCTATCTGAAATCACACAAGAGACCACGTCAGTACGTTTCACCAGCTCTAACCAGTCACCACTGCTGCAGTGATCTTTCTTCTAGGGCTGCAACTAACGAATACTTTCAAAAACCGATTGATCTGACGATTCTCTCGATTAATCGAGTGCTTGAAAATGATGAAACATGTTATCAAATGTCTTGTTTTGAACACAAACCATAATTATTCAGCTTCAATGATTTCCCCGTTATGTGGAGCAAAGAAACCAGAAAAGATTACATTAATATTAAATAATATATCACATTTAAGAAGCTGACAAATCCAAAAGCTTGTTTTAGTTACAGGAAAAAAACATATTCAAAGGGATGAATCGATTATCAAAATAGTCGAATAATCAATTAATAACAGATTATCCGTTACAGCCGTACATTTTTCATGACCACTTCTAACGACAATAAAGAATGTATAGAACAAAAATACAGGAATATTCATTGGCTGTAGCTTTGGTCCCGAGAGTAACGCGCAGTGTTTCCCACATACAGCACACGCAGCTGTGGTTAACATCCACCGACAAGCCGGCAGTATGAAAAATGTTATTGAGTTATCGATCGGGCAGGGAGTCGGGCAGCAGGGGACCACCTCCGTCTGACTGCACACCTGAATGAATGAAGAAACCCTGAGCCGAGGGCGCCGTGATCAAGGCGTGAACAGGTATTACTACGCCTGGAGCGAAAACGTGTTATAGCCCGGGGAACTTTTTCACAGCCACGGCTGATGTGGAATTCCCCCAGCTGGCACCCTAAAGAGCAGAGAAGAGATGGCTAACGCTGTCAGACACACTCGCTCATGACAGATGCTTCCTCACCTAGCCCCTCTGTCAAAACATGGACTCAGTCACACGCGTGTACATTACACGGCTATGCACAGTAAGAGGCGCCGAAATGAACCCGTGCACAGGCAGCCCTGGCACACTCACTGACGCGCGGCAAGACAACGAGTCGAGCCGGTTGCCATGTAGATGTGACAAGGTGAGTCAGACTTGAGCAGAGGAGAGCGGCAAACAGAGAAAAGTCACAGTGCCCTCCCAGTGCAGTGGAATGATCCCATCAGCTCTGGATAAAGATGACACTTACACTGTATTGATTCCATTAAAACAAAAAACCCTCTAATCCATCCTGCCTCAGACCTCTCATCTCCAACCATAATCCATCTGGCCTCCCAAACTCCCCATTTAACACCAGCCAAGCCTGATGCTCAGCCCGAGCCGCCGCTCCATGAATGAGCAAACAAAACAAAACACAGGCAGAATTTTAATGCCGCCACGAGACCTCGTCAGATGTGGGGGCCGAAAAAGTGCACACGTCAAATCCAAATTTACTGGGACACTGCTCTCTTGTTAGAGGAAGTGTGGATCATTGTTGGTGGACAAGGACCACTTGTTTTGTTACCTTCTCTTTTTGGAATATAGGTGGGCATTTTACTGGTTTTATCATTGGTGTTTTGTTTCTTTCTTTTTGGAGTTTTCATTAAAAATCTGCATGCTGACGATCTTTATGGCTGCAAGAGATGGAAAAAAAAAAAGCTAGCTTCCCCTTATTTTGGTGGTTTCAACTATAATATCCTGACAAAATCTTTTCAAGTGCTTCTTATTTAAAGACTTTTTTAAAACATTTTTTTAACAGGTTTAAGTTCGGGCAGTGTGTCGCCCAAATCAGCAGTTGTCGTAGTTCCGATTAGTTGGCAGCAGTTTCAGTTTAGTGCTTGGGGGTAACGTGTAAATGACATGTGTAGTCGTGCTACAACGGCTACAGCCCTCTGGCAAGCCTGCAGGACGTCACACTGGGGGCGTGGTTAAATCCCTGAATACTTAAATCTCTGTATACTGTCAGCAGGCATGAACGGCAGCTAGTAGCCACTTAGAAAAGGTGCAGTTACTCACAAGTTACTCACGAGTGAATGAAGTTTGTTAGAGCGCTTGCGGGGTAGTTTTGTTAACTATGACCTCTGTGCTTCATAGAGCCATATTTTTGGACACTCCTAAAAACCCTTTAAAGAACACTGCGTTTAATCCACAGTAATTGTAATTTTTTCTCCACATGTTCTCAGCCACTACCTTCAAACATATGTAATGTGTGCATTTGCTTTACAGGCACTTTAAAGGCCCCGTTGCAAGAAGGTTTAATGGGCCCAACCAATTAATCGGTCTACCTCTGCCCATGTCTCTGTTTCCATGCCCTATATTACTATATGCATTGTCCATGTAAACTATAGATGGCTGTAGAGCTGCAACTAACTATTATTTTCATAATCGAATAATCTGTCAATTATTTTCTCGATCAATAGTTTGGTCCGTACAATGTCAGAAAATCTTACAAAATGTTGATTGGTGTTTGTCAAACCTGAAAATGGTGATTTTCTCAAATGTCTTGTTTTGTCCACAAACCAAAATAATTTAACTTTTAATGATTTCTTTGTTATCCAGAGCAAATAAATACCCACATTTAAGAAGCTTAAACAATCGGAAATCTTGTTTTAATCATGAAAAAAGCTTCAAACCGATTATCAAAATAGTTGTCGATTAATTTAGTAATTGGTTTATAATCGATTCAGCTCTAGTAGTACTCGATTAATCTAGAAGATAATCAACAGATTAATCCATTGTGAAAATAATAGTTAGTTGTACGAACAAAATAATTGGAATCATTGATATACCTTTGCTTCCTACTATGCAAAAGCAACAAAAACAAACAAATTTGCTAACTGAAACATTCATGTTCGGTGAAAAATAAAGTTTTCAACGTAATACATGTAAAAAAACAAACAAAAAAAGCTAAAGTGAAATGTAGGATCCATATACCTGTTTCTTGATTTGATACTCATCTGCTGCATCTGCTTTCATGCACTCGATCTTCTCCGCGATCTCCTTTGCCTCGACGATATATGAGGCCTTCTCTTTCGCCAACCTGAAGAGAAGAGGAAGAGAGAGGGGGGGAAATACAGTTCATAGTTAAAGGTAGTGACACAGTTGTTGTTCCATCAAACATGAAACATAACGGCGCAGCCTCAGAGACAGATAATATAGGCTGAAGCATGAAAAGGCAGGCTGTGATGGTCACCTTTTACAGACAAGGCCATCCATCCTCATTCCCTCCTACGTTACACTGACTGAGGGGACACAGTGAGATCATCTCCCGCAGGATGACAAGATACACACCTCAGTAACAACCAGCCAACGCATCACTCCTCCTCCTCTGCAAGGCCTCACATAGTTTAGGTATCCATGAAGAGAGCAGCTTCAATTTATGCTCTCACCTAAAACTTTTCATATTATCCATAATGTGTGTCCTAAAAGCCAACTTTGGAAACACTGACTTATTATGTAAATGCCGAAAACATGGTAGCAAAGATCAGTTTATTTACATAGACAGCAGTACTGTTTAAATAGCTTAATAATAGGATAGGAATCAGTGCCAATAAGCACTGTGGTAGGCAGCCATAGTCATATGTGTCCTCCCATAGCTGCCACAGATGTCATTAACCTTGTTCTTTCTCTCCCTAGTTTGTGTCTTTCCTTCCTGTCCTCTCTCTTCCTCTCTGTGTCCTGATCCAGATCCAGTTTTGAGGCTATTATTATTACTATTATCATATATATATATATATATATATCATCCCCATTTTTATTATGCTATAATTAAAGTTGATGTCAGTATAATTAAATAATAATCATAATAATTAAAATAATCAACTATCTTCTGCTGCTTATATAAATGACATTGTGGTTCTTTCAACATGTCATCACTGACTCAGAACTGTCCTGTCGAAATCTATAACTTTGACAAATACAACAATTGTTGTATATCTGCTCCTGGTCTCTTTCTTCTGTCACTACCTCACCTCCCCCTTGTCCTCTCTCCCCCCTTTCTGTACCCCACCTCTACACTGTCCCCCATTTTTGGGGGACAGTGTAGAGGTGGGGGACAGTGGTCGAGGCAGATGGCTGCACATCTTTGAGTCTGGTTCTGTCAGAGTTTTTTCTCTCCACTGAAGCCTAGTGCTTGCTCATTGTGTGAATTGCTGGGTTTCTCTGCTCTCAATGATATTGTCTATGTACAGTACCTTGAGATAATGTATGTTGTGATTTGACAAATACAATTGAATTGAATCATAAGAAACAAAACATGACACATTGTGTGAATATGCAACAGATAAAAAAATAAGCATGCATCATTTTCTTAGCACACTCATCGTATACCTAAAACCACACGGGTGGCGTTTCGAGATTTTCCCACTCTGGGACACACTTTTCAAAAGCAGCGGGGTTAATGCTGCCACAGTCCTTGGGAATAAAAAGCCGTTATGATAAAAAAAGATTCTCTTGAACTTAGTTTATTGTGTACGGCCCCACAGAGTTTCACATTTCACATCATGACAGACAGAGGGATGGCGTTGAAAGAGAACATCAGGTTTTAAGGAATTAACCCATGTTCTTTGAAACATGAGCGAGGTAGTAAGACACTACTCTGTCAGAGGTTACACACTGGACCTTTAATATTTTATATAATGGAAGACATGTATCAGGTGCATTGCATGTGTGTTTTGCTAAATTCCCCCTGAATTTGCCACCATGAGGGATGAAGTTTAGTGCCCTTCTTAGTTTGAATTCATGTCATTCTTCCTAAAATAGCCCCGGCAACGCTTTATACAGACAACTGCGACAGCTGTAATAATGTATTTCCCCATTGTGAAACTTCTGAATTTGCACAACCGCAGTTACCAATTGCACCTCTCGAATAAACAACTTCCAGGATTTCTTCATTTCCAATCAGTCCCTCTACTGTTCCGGAGCTCAGCAAACACAAAACCTTTCTGTGACCTTGTTAACTTCGTAATCCCTTCCAGTTTGCACCTCATCACCATGCTCGTCTGACTCGTACATCCACCTCCATCTCCTCTAATGCACAGACACGCACACACCCGCAGTCACCCACACACTACTAGTCCTTTTTAGAGATTAATTGATCATCAATTTAGTCCCTAATTTGAACCAAGTCAGGTGGTAAATGGGCCTCTTTTCCTTGATTGTTAGTGAAAACGGGCTTGAGTACATTGATAAATTTTGATTATTTATCAATTACGGGCCAAATGAAACAAAATCTATTAAACAGATTCTAACCCTGATTGGCATAATGGAGTTTGAAAATATCGCTATTGATAATAATTCCCATCTAATAGTCTTTTTCCGGCAGTGCCTGCTTATTGGAATGACAACACAAATTTCATTTTTCATAAAATCAGCTGCGTGTGCATAAGTGAGTGATCCTTCATTAATCAGTCAAATTACTGGAGACCCTTCCCTCCGTGTTGCACTGCTCCTTGCTTAGCCAAGGAAGCCAACGCCACTCTGTCATATTTTACATCAATTACCACTCATTCTAATACTGTTCCATCAAGGAGCTTTTAAACAGGCACCATATGCAGCGGCAACAGCAGCGGCTCGTGCCTTGCATTCTCTTGCTTGATGCAGAATGAGTGATGTCATCTGTTTGGAGTAAAAGATGCTGGCAAAGAGAAGCTGAAAGATGGAGGAAAGGAGGCTGGAATAATTTGAATAAAACTGAAGGACAGTCTAATAACAAAATGTCCATTCCTCCCCTTCCAGTCCTGATGTTAATTTCTTATTTCTCCCTGACTCGGAGCACTGTGTGAATGAGGGGTGGGGTCGTGGCTGGTTTTAAATAGACCTGCCACCTCAGGCTTAATGGAAAAGGCAGCTCTCTGGAAAATGGAAAAAAAGGGAATTAGAGTGAGCCGACACACACACGCACACAAACACACACGGGCACACATTTGGCCGCCTTCTCTAGCACTGTATTTTTGAGCCACGATGTAGTCTGTGCTGGGACCAGAATGACAAAGGCAAATTACTGTTGTCGTTTTATTAAGGGCATCCGCCTCGCTAGGGCAGAAAGGCACTGACTGGAATGTGCAAAAGCCACTGGAAATAGGCCCCGCTACAAGAGCAGGCAGGATTCCTCTTAGCTCAAATATATAAAGGGAGGGAGAGACTGGGGAAGGCAAGAAGAAAGAAAAGGAAGGAAGGTGAAAAGAAGATCTGAATGATGAATGACGACAGACTGTACATTTTAACCCAACAACTTGATTAAAAGTCCATGTCACAGCAGAATTTATGGCCTGGGTGGAGTGAGATATCAATTTTCTTGCCTTAAGTCCAAATAGTATTATCAGACAGTACATTTACATGATGAAAAATCGAATTATTTTGTTAGTTTGACTAAAAATGAACATTTAAGATACATGTTAATGAGTCAGAATTGTTACTCAATCAAATTTCTTAAAGTTGTACGAACATTACCAGAAAAGGGAGGCAACTATTAACTGGTTTTACTATTAATCGTGGTTTAAAACTGAACGGGTATAAAAGGTGTTTTTCTAAACAGACATTTTCCTATTCCAATTTTTGCACAATGAAGAAAATGACAAGTTTTATACGGGCACAACAGACCATAAGATCAGTTACCCAGCACAATGGACCACACATTTAAGAATTACCAGAACTACACTACACTATGCTTTTCACCACCCAACATTAAATTATAGCTAAACAATGGCTGAATTTCCTTAAATTAACACAAACATAAATGTATAACTTAGTAGGAGTGAGTTAAGAGTAGGGCTGAACAATGTTAGAATAAATGCGATTATTTTGACAGGAATTGCGATATGAGTCACAATATGATATAATTTTTAAATTGTCATTTTAAGTTTCATTTGTAAAACATATTTAAAATGATTACTGTGTGGTATTTGTGAAGATCTGTGAGAAACAAAGATGTTCTCTTCCATCTGTATAATATGGTGTGTATGATCAAGACAATAATTAATCCAACATGATATTTTGACACACATTTTGGCTTTAACAAGTATTGCGCCTCATGCGATCTTCGATAAAATTTCGATTAATAGTTGAGCCCCAGTTAAGTTTTTTTTCCAGCATTATACTCGTAAAACTGTGAAAACAACAATCACAGAATTACAATCTGTAACCACTGTATCCCTGACCCAGATGATGCCGTTTGCACTTGAATTATTGCAAATATAGGTTTATTCAGACCTAAACTGGCCCAGGTCCTGTATGTGCATTCCACGGATCCTGCCCCAGGAAAATTAAAAGAATAAGCTGATAAAAACGTTCATGGATGGTAGGAAGACTCAGAACGGAACTCAGAATGGTGCTTTTCCTGCTACCAATTAGCCACGAGCTACAGTTGTTTTGGTCTGTGATGTAACAAATCAACCAGAAATGCATTATACCAACAGCTGAAATGAGACATATCACCACCTAATTGTAGTGCTTGTTTACTGATAGAAGGACAGTAGTAGGGCTACAAAGGTTATGCAATAATCAACTATTAATCCATTACTATTTAATCCATTATATTTTGGTTTGGTATGGCCTCTTTGTTCCATATAACAAAACAGAATTAAAACTAAACATTTTGACATTTTATGGACAAAATAACTAATGTTCAATTGAGAAACAATTAAAAACATATAATTGTCGGTTGCAGTCCTCGACAGTAGTTCTATTAAATGGCGTAACGTAGCTATGCATGGAACTTTACCAAGAGATGTCAGTGCAGTAGCGACTGATGAACTGCAACACTGCATTGCTGTTTTTCCTTCAGTGGACACTGTGACATTAGCCTCTGTGGGAAATCCAGCCTCCATCATTACCACCTCAGGGAGCCTGTTAGTAATCTGACCCTCATCAAAACACAATCAATAGCACATTACACAAACGCCATTGACAGCAGGGAATTAGAGGTCTGCCTCATCGGCGAGAGAAACACTCAGACCACCACACAGGTACTACTGAGCCCATCGCCTTAACCACACCTCATAATATCAACAATATTTTCGATCCCAGCTTGGTGAACCAGGCCATTGCACACATTATAATGCTAGCTCTATTATGAACCTGGTTTAACCTGCATAATGAGTTCAAAGAGTCAAACATCAAAAGTCCAGTTTTGTGGCATTTTAAATCTTGATGTAATCAGGATATTTTTTTGCTGTTCCCAACAAAAAAACCTAAAGACAAAAAAATTGTACCAGCATCATCTGTCACCACAAGCAAAGCTATGCTGATGGAGCAGGAAAACTGAATAGAATTGGACATAAAAATGAACCTGGACCAGTGAATCCAAGGAGTTAACAGTACATGTCTATGGTTTCAGCAAAGTTTTGGAATAATGGTATGCTCTTGTGCCAGATGTTGATCGGTGTTCGTCAAACCTGGAAATGATGATGTTCTCAAATGTCTTGTTTTGTCCACAAACCAAATTATTAACTTTTAATGATTTTTTTGTTATCCAAAGAAATTAAGAAAATATTCACATTTAAGAAGCTTAAACAATCGGAAATATTTTAGTCATGAAAAAAGCTTTGACAAAACAATCAATTAATAATCGATTTGTTTCACCTCTAACATATATATAATCATATGATATTGTATGTAATGAATGTAGCATCCTATGACTACCTGTGACTGTGAAAATATAAATTCCTAAACAGGAAATAGCATACAGCTGTGAGATGTTATTATGCAAGTAAGGTCTATAAATGTTTTTTACCAAAAACATAAAAATATGTAAACAATAAACAACTATTAATATTCTACAGCACATGATAATAAAACATGTCATATTCATTAATTAATCAGTCTATTGCGCTTGCCAATTAGACAGATGTCCACATATGATCATGTCATTATTGTGAATAATCACAGACCCAGTCAAGAAGAAGGTGAACAGAAATACGAGAAAGCTTTGGGTGGATGACGAAGATGAGGGTATACACATGCTTGACGTAAAGTCCACTCTTGCAGCCCTACATGATATCTTAAATTAAACAGTCATGCAATGAATAGAGCATCTCATCTAAAAAAAAAAAAAAACACCCAAAAGAACCCGCCAGCATTAGTGTTCTGTTACCAGAGGTAAATATGGGCTACTTTTCTTTTACAGCCACTTCTTAAATATAACACATACTAAATGAAATTAGAACTGCTTAGCCACAGGCCAATCATTCATGAGGCACATGTACGATAGTGCAACATATTTAAACTAATATACAAAGCAAAAAGACAAAAATCCAACTTGCCAGACGTTAAAATGCTACAAGCTAACTAGCTAGCAAGCTAACTGACAGCTACCATGAGTGGACAAACGTTAGCTACCGCTACAAGAAACAAAACATTCGAGCGCCATCTTTGATGGTACAATGAGTTGTCACTGTCAAGTCAGACACAATAACCATGCTTTAGACAACTATAGTGTAGCTATCGCAAAAGAAAATCACTGCAGAAAGCTTCGCTGACCATCGGCCACAAAAACGCACCCACGTAAAGTTAAAACCGAGCGGGCACAGAGTGTGTCGTGTACGGCTGAGTGTCAAGCTGAGCCAGCCGTTATGCCGGCTATGCTACTCAGCTAGCTTGAGATGTGATTAGCATCTTTAAAGTGTTACATTATCTAAAGCTGGAACAACAACAGCAACAGCAGAACACCCTACCTCTTTACGACGCCGGTTTTTATCGTGATTTGTCGTATTCTAGGATCCGCCATGGTTGTGGATATTGTGATGTGATGTGTGGTCAGATGCTGTGAGGCTGTCGCTATGCAGGTGGAAGTCAGTGCTGATGAGCTGCTAGCAGAGACATCGATAAATTGTAGTGGACTATCGAGCGCCTTGATCGGGGTGACAGGGTCAGTGGAGACTGAGTTACATTAAATATTACATTAAATAGGGCATGGACTCTCTACCTCATTTAAGTTGCTCCCATCTGATAGACACTATTGCCATCCTTTATTTACAAAAAAAGAAAAGATTCAAAATGTCCTTTATTCCAAAAGCTTTAAAGTTTCCAACTCTTACAAGAATGTAACTGTTGCTATTGATAGATAATATTCAATATGTTAAGTCAAAAGTCAACAAAATGCATAATATCCTTACATCAGAGTCACTGAATATATATATATCTATATCTATATAGATAAAGATGTATATACATTATTTGATATAAATGAGAGATTTTCATAATACACACTACTATAACAAGGAATTAGCATTACCTGCTGTATAATTTGAGTTGAGGTAATTGTAAATCATATTTTGTGGACTAAAACAACCACAGTGACACATAAATAAAAGACACAATAAATAAAAGGCATAGAAGCTCACACACGGCAAAAAGATACATCCAAAACATCACAGATGTATTAATTCCTATGTTGGTCTTTCATAATACACACTACTACAAAAGGATTACATGCTGTATATGTATAATTTGATGTAGTTAACGTTGTCATAGGACATTATATACTATATGTATAGATAGATATATTGATGGATAGACAGACAGACTAATTTTAAATTTAATCTAAAATCAGTTGTTACAGTTTTGGGGATGCACTTATACTTGAGTGGAGAAATACTGTTTAAGACGAGCTATACCCCAAAGTTTACTCTGCAAGTTTGCCACGGGTGTTCTTCATTGTTAACACATATCTATTTGGTAGGTCAGTATATTTATTCATTTATGGAATTAATTTGGCTTTTCACTTTTACTTTCAGCAGACATTAAACTCTATATGCGGGTAAATATTTGACACTGCGTGAGATTAGGTTTTCATAAGTCTCAGAATAAGCCGATGCCTTCATTCGCACAATAAATCACTTAAGTTAAACAATTGACATGGCTTATCAAGCTTTGTTACAAGTACAGCACACATTCAATATCATTTGAATCTTTGTTCATCTGATATTGATCTGTGTGATCTGTGGCAAAAAAAATAATCAATTTCATAGGAGTCTTCAAGGCTACCCCTCTCTCTATCTCTCTCTCTACACACACACACACACATATGTATATAAAGTTAAATGATGTATGTCAACAACAGAAATTGAGGGTCTTAATTGCTCATGACAACTAATCGTAATAACAAACCCACACCTGATGAGCAAAGCAGGTGTCAAGTGTCTTATAGAGCGAGGGATATTTACATATTTCCTTTCAAATTTGTCCTGTGTTGCGACAGGTGGTACACACCTTTTATTTCTTTTTATTTATTTATCTGTTTAACATTGATAATCAGATCATAAAATATGACAAATGAAAAAAAAAAAGAATGAATTAAAAGAACAATTAAGATCATGTGGAGAAGACCATTAGCATGTGGGATTTATTCCATGTTCCTTTTGAAAATAAAAGTGAATTAAGTGAACATTTAAATACACACTGTACAAACATGTATACAATAGTACACCATAAAATGGCAGTAGAAAATGATTTAACCAGCTTTGTGTGCATTTATATTCCCAAAATGAGGGTCAAATATGAAAAGCTATGTTGTATATAAATGATAATAATGATTTTTACTTGAGTTGCACCATACCTTTTATATTTATGTGCATGTTTTACCTCACTTCACACATCATACTTTAACTGGACACATTGCACATGCACTGCCACTTAAATATGACTCAGGTATGAGTGTTTTTATAAAAGGATGTGTGTTGCTCAACTGATATTGTTTGTTTTTAATATTGATCCTGGTTCCCTGTGTCTTTTTAATCCACACGTCTGGTGAATGTGCAGTAAAGTGAAAATACACTCTGTATATGTTGCATTAGCACACCTATATTTTATTCATATTTGTAATGATCTATTTAATGCTATCTTTTGTTGATCCCTGCCTTTCTGCAGGACTGCATACATGTGACAAATAAATCAAATAAATAATCCTTGCAATCTTTTAGCAAACTTTACTATAGATAAAAATATATAAATGAAACCTTCACATCCACCAGTTCTAACATTCTGACGTTAAAGTAGTAGTGGATGAACCACATGTAACTATTATCATTATATATTCTGTTGCATGCCTTTAATGTGTTATTTTTGCCATCAGCTGTGTTGTTGCTATTAATTTACATTTTTACTATTATTAATGTTGGTTTAACAGAAGGAATCAGACTATTCTTACATTTGAGATTTACCATGCATTAATGAATTATTAAAAAAAAACAAAACTATATCTATAACACATATATGAGCTTGTCCAACATAAATAGTCTTCCCCATGCACACGAGGACGTGAATACAGAGTGATGGAGGTTCCTGCATGCCTGCATCATGCATCATGCATGCATGGCAGCATCACACAGAAAATCCTATACGGGGCGAAGCTCGGTGGGAAAAACCCTGGGGCTCTTTTCTCCTGCAGCTTCATGGCCGTTGATTATTGGTATTTTCCGAGTTTTCCAAACTAATAAGTGGCACTATCAAGCATTTGGAAGCGCCGTGAGAGTACAGACGGGCTGCTGCACTTAATTGATATTGAGCGAGGCTGTGGTAGGCGCGGACGGGGCCGCTGCTGGGTAATTTGCAGTTTAATCAGCGTTTGTAATGAGAGCCGCTGATTAGCGCGGGGTGGAAATAAAAGAGAGTTACAAGGAACGTCTGTCAGAGTCCGGTGATAATTCACGACTAATTGTAATGATTAGAGCAAACTGGATGACTTTGGAGGGGTTTTTTTTTCCTGTGTTTGTGTGAGCGTTTGTGTGTGTGTATGTGTGCGTGTGTGTGTTACTTGCCTTGAAATGAATTGTATGGGCACAGTGGTGTACATAGATATTTTATTGTTTGTTTGTTTTTGTTTTTTTGGGATAGTACAGAGCCCCAGACATGACTTTGGAAAAAAAAAACTTGTGACCACTAAATACTCATTTTTTCCCATGAAATAAAAATATTAAAAATTAAAAATATTAATTAATAACATTCTCATGAATCATCGGGAGTAAAGAGACAGAGATTTTTCACATCCTGCTTTATCAGTAAGCCAGCCCGAATATTTCTACTAAGCTGCCAAAGATGCAGAGATGTTCTACTGTCAGTGTCTTCAAAAAGTTGTCAAGAGAATTTCACTAATTATATCATTTGCCCTCAACACCTTTTTGAGGCCAAACTGTACCTCTCAGGGCGACTAATAAAACAACAGAGAATGTCAACGTTTTTGTAATCATGTAAAGTCCAAGTTTCCCCAGAAAAGAGCAAGATTTTGACCTTACTTTACCTTAATTACTTACTTTACACTTACCCCTAAAATAAAGTGATAAAAAATGAACAAAAATGAATTTTAAAAGGAGAAAAGTTGCAGGTGCTCTATTTGTGCACATGCGTTCTTGTGTCTTTGTAAGGACCAGAAGAGCAGACGATGTCAATGGGAATAGTAATCACTAAGGTTACCTTATAAAGTCCAAGTTTCTGACTGGAGGTAAAGGAGCTGCCTTGTATTTTAGCAGAAGTTGTAAGTGATGCTCTGTGCATACAATCCATTGAGCATTGATGTTTCCCTGGTTGTGAGCTCACTAATATTCAGCACTTATATGAAGCAGGTTAGCATAGTCAGATCACTTATGTAGGTGTTCAAGACTGACTGCGTAGTTATTTCGTTTTTCAAATGTGTATCCATGACTTCTGTTAATTGATGCACTTTTTTTTGCAATCCAGATGTAGTTTGCTCCATCTCTGTGTCTCACACTGTTACTGGTGTGCGTCCACACGCTGCGGTTGACTGCATGTCAGTCTGCAAGATGACAGGACAGACAGCGTCGGCTTTGTGGAAGTATTTGCGGAACATCACGGTAAAACGCCAGCTGTGTCCGGGTAAGAGTCTGTCAACTGTGAGAGAGGCTTACACACCTGTGACAGCGAGGCCTGGGAAAGAGGAGGAGGAGGAGGACGAGGAGGAGGAGGAGGAGGAGGAGGAGGATGCATCCAAGACAACTAACTTTTAAAGTTGCTAAAGCTGTCACTCTGAGAGAGATTTACAAGCTTGTTGCAGGCTTCATGTTGGAGGAGATGCTACCACTCAACTGTGGAGTTTCTTACATTCAGTAAGATTATCAACAAAATTCCCATGACACGTATCAAAGAAGGAGCTGTACCTGTCAGACAAACATCTCCTGCTGTACTAAGACAAAGTTTGACGTGGAAAAACTTGTGAACAGCCAACAATAAGAGTTTTATGGTCATGAACTAAAGCTGCCATAGTGTATGGCGTGGTTTCCAGGGATTAAGCACAAAAATCAAAGGGTTTTAAATTTTAATTAAGTTTTCAGTGAGGTTGTAACGGAACAAGATTCAGACTGTCTTTTCTTTTGTAAATATTGTTTGTCCTTTTAAACTAATTATGCCCATTGTGATTTATTATAACAGTGATCATCTGTCTATTTATCTGTGCTGTTTGTTAAGCAATGCTGTTTTTAACTTAAAGGCCACAAAGGGAAAAAATAGTTAAATAAATTAATAAAAATGTAAATATTCTCTTTTAAAAGGAGCCTGTGTGTGTGTGTGTTCATGTCCATGTATGATGTATGAGATTGTGTGTGTCGTTTCAGTGTGTTATAAAGGATAAATGTGTGAGTGAGTGAGTGAGTGAGTGAGTGAGCCTATGTACATGTCTATGCATTTATTTTAAGTCATTGTATCTGGTAATCATCCCATAATAACACACCTGTCATTGTTTCACAACACCATCAGATATTATTTTTTCCAACTTTATTATAAGTTCAATGAAAATCGCATAAGGACTGGAAGGCGAACGTGTGTGTGTGTGTGTGTGTGAGAGAGAGAGCTCTGTTCCTATCAGATATAAATTCACTTTAGCAATTTTCTCCATTAGCTGTAGCATAAAGCCTCCATTGTTCCATTGCAAGTGTGTGTCTGTGTGTACTTGTATTTGCTACCTTTTCTGGGGTAAACACTGACCAGTATAATCCTCATGGAGACCAAAACCCGGTCCTTGTGAATCACATTTCTGAGGAACTGGTAAAGATTTTGTCGGTCTAATATTTGAGTTGTGGTTTGGTTAAAGTTAGTGGTAGAACTTAATTTAGAATGTCCAAATTGATAGAGGTCAATGCAGTGTCTTAGGAAGGATAGCTGTGCAAACCTGTGTGTGTATGTGTGTGTGTGTGTGTGTGGGTGATGGGAGGGAGTAGGTTGATGGACCCTGGTACACTATAGCTAGTGAGGGAGGGATGTGTTCCTCGAGCCGTGCCTCAGCCACTGCTAGAATAGCAAATGTGAAATTAGTGAGAAATGTGCGTATGAACACAGTCAGTCAATTAGCAAGAGGCGAGAGGTAGAGGAGGGAGGAGGGGGAGGAGGAGGAGGAGGAGGAGGAAATCAGCTGGTACTGCACACCCACACACACACACACACAGGTTTGTGCAGCTATTCGTCTCAGGACACTGAATTGACTTCTATTCACGTGGATAGCCTAAACAAAGCCTTATCCCCAACCCAAGCCTTAACCTATAACCACAATTAAAATCTTACTCCAGAAACTTAAACAGTACCTTATTAGGACCAGGTTTTGCTCTCCATGAGGACTACTGGTCCTAACAAGTGCAATGTTTATTGATGTATTGTAAGTTTACACATGCACACGCAGCCTCCTGTGCCTTATGTGATTTCAAAAAAGCTCTGATGGTGATGACGAATAACGACAAGTGTGTTATTCTGGGATGTCTATGTGGATGCATTTGCTGAGCCCACATTAGCGTCCACATTTCTCTGAAATAAATAACCTCTGCTGGACTCTCCAGTTCTGTTATTTTAACTGCGCATTATCCAGAGTCTGTCACTGTTAACAGATCTCAACTCTCAAATGCAGATAAACACACACCTATAGTCCAATCATTTGCAGATATTGCATATGCATTAACAGTATCCAGTGAAAATGTTACTCAAGTACAAATATACAGGCTATTATCAGCAAAATGTACTTAATGTAAGTCATTACTCATAACTGTGGGAAAAAAAAAATTGGCTCATATAAGTGTTATACTATTGGATTATAATTACTGCTGCATTATCATGTGAGCAGCATTCTAATGTTGTAATTAAGTTGCAGTGGAGCCTAATGTAAATCACTTAGGGGAGTTTAGTCCATAGCAATGCAGCACATATTTTTGAAATGATAAATTTGGTTTGAAAAACCTGTTCAATAAAACTGTCAGGTTTATTTTTATTTTTTTAAAGTAACAGGTCTAAGTATCACGTCCTAAATGTATTTAATTTTAAACTCAAATAAAGAGATAGCAAGAGATAACACAAGGTCTCAGGGATCATGACCCCCAAACATGACGACATAGAAAATGCAGAAATGTCTCTAAAATGATGTGAGTATTTCACTGGGATAAATATCCCATTATGGAGCTTTAATGAACAGCTGGAACAAGCTGATACAGAGCGTGACAGAGTGAGATGATCGTAACAACCTTAAAGCCTCAGTGGTAAAACTGCATGGTAAACTTTGGCGAAAGAAAGCAGCGGAAACTCTTGATGTAGCAGCTGCTGACTCTCGCTTATGTCTGCCTCCTGCCATAACAGTGCTAACAAATGTAAACTGCAGCTCGCCATCGTCATGTTACCGCCAGCCTTCATGAGCCGGTCATTCACTCGTCTTTGGTTTCTTTGTGATGCACTCCCACGTGATTGTACCAAAGGTTAAAACAATGATACACAATCAATAATAATAATCAGAATCAGTCAAATTTGTTGTTTTTTTCCTTTTTGTGACGTTTGACAGTTCATCAGTGAACATGTAGGTTTTAGTAAGATGCATAACTCCTTTTAAAGATTAAAAAAAGTGAATTATTATTGTTGATTTTGTCAGTGTTTCACTCCACCACCATATCATTATTGTTTTAAATAATAAAAATAATGTCTAGTCTTTTTTCTCTTTGTTCTTACTTTGTGACAAGTAACAAAGCCACATATGAGAGTTTGAGTTTGTACTGACAAAAATGATACTGTTAGATAAAAACTATAGAGACCGCTCAGATTTACTCATCTCTGTCATCATTTAGAAATACTGTTTTTCTGTATTACTCGCTACTAATTTATGTAACTTTAATCAATAAAAAATTCAAATATGCCAAATTATTGTGATCCAAATGTGTTTAATTCATTAATTTTAATATATTTGTTTGACAGTATTATTGCCCTTTTGTATCGTTGTAGATGAAGAGTCATCCCTCAATGATTTCTTGAATATAAATAAAGGTAGTGCTGTATCTATGTATGTATCTTTCACGGGACATAACTGATCCATGCTTTACTTTTTTATTTATGCTGCTCACAATGTGAAAAACAGACCTCGGCTGAAAACATAACTTTGTTGGCGGTGATAAAGAAAGATGCAAAAAATGCAAAGAAAAAAATAAAAATGAACTAATCCCTAGAAATAATAGATATGCAAATAAAATAAAAATAAAATAAGAAAGACTGTCACTTTGTTGACAGGAGGCCCCTTGATGCCTGCTCTCATCACAGGGACACTGCTGGCACCCAGACACTGTTTGGGGGGATTTAAAATTCATAAGGCCTCCCTGGGCAGTCGCAGCAGCACCACCACCACGGATGACCAGTTTGGTATCAGGTGCCACTAAAGTGACCTTCTCCATCAGATCCTCTGGTCCGCCTCACGCAGAGACAGAACTGGACAGGCCAGCACCAGCATCAGCATCAGCACCAGCATCAGCATCAGCATCAGCATCAGCATCAGCAGAAGCAGCACACGATCGATTCTCCGGCGAGAGCTTTTCTATACGTGGTATTTTAATGTCACAGAGTCAGGCCAAATTGATAGTGATAAATATTTGCCGGAAGATTAGGTGAGGGGAGTGTGTTGAAGGCACTCTATCTTAGACCTGTAACCTCGGCAGAGCTGTTCCTCTCTGTGTCGGATTAGCCCCATCCATCCAGTGTCAATGGCTGTCTTGTTGAGAAAATCAGTGAGTAAACACGGCTGACAGAGGGAGGAAGAGAGAGAGAGAGAGAGAGAGAGAGAGAGAGGGGGAGGGAGGGAGGGGTGTGCATGTGTGGTGGTAGCTGATTACTCAAACAAATAGACTCAAAACTCTCTCCAAAATCTCTCTCTCTCTCTCTCTCTGTCTGTTTGCCTCCTCTCCTGTCTGTACTCCCCCTGCTGTCTCCAAGGATCCCCCCTCACCCCCACATCCTGCTGTTACCACTTTGTCCCCCATCAATCACTGCACCATTGTGTCCTGGATGTTATATAGAGTGACTTAATATCCCCTCCTTCATCTCTATTCACTCCCAAAATCATTCTCCATGAGGGGCCCGTGCTGCAACCACGCATGTGTGTGTGTTTGTGCATGTATTTGTATCTTTGTGAGGTCCAAAGAAATGTCAAATACTATCTTTGCGAGGACATTTTGACCTTGTGGGGACATTGTGTCTGAGCCCCACACCTTTAAAGGGCTTTCTCATGGTTAAGACCTGGTTTTAGGGTTAGGGTTAGGTATTTGGTTGTGATAGTAAAGGTTATGGAATGCATTATGTCTGTGAAGTGTCCTCACTACGATATAAAAACAAGTTTGCGTGTGCGTTTCAGTGTGTTCGCCTGAAAAGGATGAGAGGGCCATAAAAGAATGACTTTCTGAGGGATAAACGCACCGTACACTGTAAAACAGGAATCGTCTCAACTTATGTACACTTGTAATTTAATTCGAGTGGATGTACTAATTCAATGATTCAAATATTTGACTGGGGACATTACACATTGATGCACATCAGTGTGTAAATATGTCAGATTGAAGCCACTGTATAATAATTGAGGAAAATCAAACCAAAACGCACATGTACATACAGAAAATATAAAAATAACAACAATAAAATAACATAATAAGGCTGTTAGGATAGAAATCATAACTGCTTAAGGGACCAAAATGTAAAATTGACTTGTGCTAACAGGCTTAGTTTATTGCAAATAAAGTGTTTGAAATATTACACGTACATATAATAAGTATAAGGCTTTAGCTTTTTTTAACCACTCTTGACAGAAGTTGAAAGGCCTCAGTAAAGTTCTCTTCAACATGGTTGTGATTAAATTAACTCAAATATCTTCTAGTTGTTGAAAAGTATATACAAAAATACAAATATTACACAGGTTTGTTATTAGGATTCAGTCTTTAGGTTAGCATAGCTAGCATCCACATTGAAAACATGGGGAACACAAGCTAGCTTAATTCTCTGTTGGTGTTTGCTTTGAGGTTTGTTCTAATTGAAATTAAGCTTCAGGACTGACAGTGGTTTTAACCACAAACAAACAAAAAAACAATACTAGCAGGTTCCCCCATGTTGTAGTTTTAATGCTAAGTGAAGCTTAACAAAGCTAAGCTAACATTGTGCTATTTTTAATCTGACGTTGTATTACACACAAATAAATTGTGTCATTAATTCACTTCAGCCAACATATTTCTCTAACATTTACCAACGTATATCAGTGTAAGCATAAAGGGTGTAAAAGACGTAAAGGTTTATAAATAATTCACATTCATTATATAATCATTTAGACTTAGCCTATAATTGAAGAATTTCAGGTGCAGCGTTGTTTCAAATAATGCAGTTTTTTAAGACTGTAACCTACAAAGAATAATAAAGTTAAAAAAAACAGTTTCTTTAAGAAACCTATGAAATAAAGGGGCACATGCTCTAGTCAAAGGAAAAAAAAAAGGAAAAAAGGACAAAAAAGAATAAATAAAGTAAAGTAAATAAATCATTTTAGTCACTATTTATAAAACACAATTACAAAAAGAATTCGTTCATTTCATTTCTGATTGTTGAGTAATTATCTTGTTGGATTTAATGTAAAAATATTCTAACCAGGTAATTAACATGAAAGTAGTTTCATGCCTGCTGCTGACTTCATACAAACTTCATTTTTCTGCACAAACACTCACAATGAGTGAAAAAAAGAAAGAAAGAAAAGAAAGAAAAAGGAGAACAGTCTTTTTCTCCCTCTGGGTAAAATGAAGACATCACATCTCCAACGCCATCCCCATATTTCATCGAGGGTCTCTGACAAATAGGGCCTCCCCGCTACGCTTGGATGGCCTCCTTCATTCTGCACTTGGCTTGTTTACATAGCACCAGGACCATTTCCACGGATTAAACAAATCACTGCCCGAGGGGGACATCCATAATCCGCTAACGGGTCACCGGCAAGACAGTTATAAATGCCTGTGTCGAGTGTTAGGGGTAGAATAGATGTCCATGTCCAAGGATGACCTTCCCTAGCTGCCGCCCCTCCCTGCAGTTTATTATAGGGAGGGGGGAAACAGAAAGAAACAAAGGCTTTGACAGGAAAAATGTTTTATTATATTGTTATTAAACGTCTCATTTTGACAAATTTTTTATTTCTGGAATCATCTTTACTGCAGGAGGAGTAAGTCGTGGTGATGAGTGCCTATCACCTTTTATCAGCTTCTATCAGTCTGTGACATCCACAGTAATAGTGGGAGACATTTCCCCACAAATAGAAAAGCCAGTGGAGAAGATCAGTGAAATACTGTGTGGATCTCGGACCAATTTACTTCATCATTAAACATTACAGCCTTATGAATTGTTCAAATTCGATAACAAGCACTCAATTCGTTTTATTATGTAAGTTAAATTATTCTTTGCGGCAAAAAAACAGAGTTGCAGTGGAATTCAGTGGCTCCTTGGACGGAATGTAATTTCTGTGAGAATTTGTTGTATCTGTCACAAATATTCACAATTAGTATCGGTAATTATTTGATAGTTTCTGCAATTACGGCTTAAACGGGTAAATTTGGAACTGTGCGCAGCCCTAATTGCTCTAAATGCAATATTTTGCATATTTGCATAATGAGGAAATTGGTAGAAAATTGTGTTCATTCATTTGTGAAAAATCCTATGAATTTTATGAATTTAAAAGGTCTGTTCCTGCAGTCTGTGACTTTGCTGGCTGCTCCCTGTGGGGCCGGTCGGGCACATGCAGTGAGCCAAATGGAGGAGATTTAGGAGAGAAGGGGAGAAGAAGTGCAAAGGTACAACTTGATGTTTGCAGTCTGGGGCCAGTGAGAATTTGAAATAACTTTGTCTGATTTTTGTTGTAGATACAAAAGCTGATTTTCCACCATGATGTGTAGCTTATTCTGCTGTACAGTTTAAGAGGGCAAACCCTTTTTGGTTTCTCTTTTTTAAGTGCTTGTTTGATGTTTAAAACCCCAATCCTCCATCTACCCCTTTCCCCTTGGAGCTGAATTACAAGGGGTTATGGTTATAAACTTGGTTCTACAAAATGTTTTTGATGGAGATTAAAAATGCCGTTCAAAAAATAAATAAGTAAAATAAAATAAAAAATGTAAGGTATTCTCATATCACTACTGTGTGGGCATTATTAAGCCTTTGTCTGCAGTGAAGTGGCAAAATGTCACCACCAGGGGATTTTGGTAGACCAGAGTACAGTACTGTATGTACAAGAGAGTTAAGTTTTCTTGGAGTCGTTTAATCTGTGAATAATCTCATCGCTGTCCGTTGTGTGCTCCTGAAAGATCTCTAACTGGTTAGTTAGCTAACTAACTAACCATCAACTAAGCTTGCTTGGAGCCCACTAGTCACCACAAAGCCCCAATATAGCACAACATTTTAACATATTATTATAGCATATTCCATGTTTTTATGTTCCTGATTTCTTTGTTTTATGTTATTATTATTGGAAATTAATGTTTGTCTATTTCTCTACCTATAAAAATAAAGTGTTTATAGGAAGTTATTTGGTTTTGTTTTGTGGTTGAAGATCACACATTTAATGCACATTTGGTGCACATTTATCCGTTCTACGTTGCTATTGTGTTTTTAAGTTCAGTATCAGTATATGAAAGTGCAAATTAATACTAGACCGCTTTTGCAAAAAGAAAAAAGAAGATTAGAAAAAAAAAATGGTTTAGTGTAAATAACACAATAACTATAATTAATGCAATAGTCAAGCACAGGTGACTTGGGGTGTGGGTGTGTGGCATAAAGGCTTGAGAAAAGGGAAAAACCAGGTACTAATCACAGTAATAAGTAATAATAATTACAACTCAAATAATAACAACAACAATAAAATATGATTTGAAGAAAAAAAATAGACAGACAAAAATTGCCACTGCACACGTTAAGATGCCCCTCTTCTTCTCTTTTGTCCCAAAACCTTAAGCACCACCTTTGATTTTTATGTGTGTTTGTGTGTTAATTGTTGTTAGTTAGAAAACCAATTAGCTTGCAGAGGCTACGCGCTTTCAACCACATCCAGAACCCTGAGGAGGTGCTGGCGGATTTTCAGGTCGAGTTTTTACTGACAGTAGAGAAACAATGTCGAGCGAATAGGATCAACATCAGGTCACATTTACTATAATATAAATCGGAATCTGAAACAATGATTATTGTCACATTGCACTGCTTTGGTCCAAACGGCTACAAAAACACCTTATTTAAAGCCATCAAGTTAAATACTCTGATTAATTATATTAATTAACTATTATTACCGATGCATTAAGGTGCATCATGGATGATAATCTGTTTATCAGGAATCCAGAGAACCCACATTATACCGCGTATTAAAGACTTTTCCAAAGCCATCAAGTCACTGTCAACACTGCTAACAACGTGATGCTTCTTCCCACGCTCCACTTAGTTATTTATAACAGTGGAGGCTTGTTTATTTTAACAGGCTTTAGCAGTGAGTCTTGCTGTTTTATATCACTTACACATAAAAAGAGATGCATTTACAATCATTCAAAAATATTAAATACCTTAAATACAGTATATGGGTGAAAACGTGGAGCCCCCTTAAACTGTAGCGTGTAACTTGAATATGAACGCGTCTGTTGGATTTGCTCTGATGTCGTGTGTCGCCCGGTGACATGCCCGCACTGCACACAGGAAGTGGTTTTAGAAGTGAGACAACTGGATTAAGTGAATTCTACTGCTCAGAAAACCGGATCATTCAGCAGTTTGACTAGATAAAAGCTTTTTGTCCCCACCCACCCCTGCACTGCTGCTGTATACACACAAACGCTCCCTCAGTCAGGTCTGATATTAATGCTTGACAGGGCCTGTTTTTAGACGAAGGACGCAGCAAACATATGATGTTAATGAAGTTATTTCTGTTTATGAGGAATAAAGAATAATAACATCAATAACAATGTTGGGATGATTAGTTGTTGCCAAGGCAACGACTTCTTGGGGTCTCCATTTGCCAGTGAACTTCCTCTATTATGCAGTTGTTGATCCCTGTGTGGTCAGCGGGCACAAAGTGGTCATTCAAATTGTTTAGATCTGACAGTGTGAAGACAAGAATTCATTATAAGGGTTGAGGGGGTTATAACGAGCGAAACATCGCACGGTGTCGATAGAAATTCAGATTTTCGAGTAAAGCAAATCCATTCCCGCATGAACAACGTTTTCACATCATACTTGGTGATGTTCTCCACGGGGGAAGTGTGGCTCAGGTGTTACGGAGCAAGTTGGCCACCAGGGCTGCGTCGGGAAGAGGCGTAAAAAAAACAAAACAACAGACATAGAAAAAAGGGGTGGGGTTTGGAGGTGTGTTGGTTGGGCGGTCAAAACTCAGATTGCATTATTTTCATTTTAATGAGAATCTGTTTGTTTATGTTTTGTGTTCTCGGGATCATCCACATTAATTAAAAATTTGACACATCCAATTAAAATTGTGGGCCCATAATAATGCGACGGGGTCGCCACCGGTGGAGCCGCCTCAAAACAAACAGCACTAGTTTAATGTAAAGGTTGAAGGGAGCAGATCACAGAGCCTTGAAGAGGAGGATGCGAGCGTGCGCGCATGCGGGCCCATTTTCCCACATAGTCACTCCTCTCTGCCATTCCCCAGAACCTCATAAAGCTCATAGACAATAATGATCCTGCCATAGACCGTAATGATCCTGCCATTTCATGGGGTATTACACTATAATGATGATAGTCCTCGACATTTGCATCCCATCCAGCCTTTAGCTGCTGAGCTGCACCTCCATCTTACCTGGCACGGGTAATTTATAGAGCAAAGGCGTGAAGAAGCCACTCTGGAATAATACAACCCACACTTAGAGTCGACCGCAGAGATTTATTACAGGACTGTAAACCCGAAAGGCAAATAGAATCGTCCGGGCTCAAATGTTATGAGTGTGTGTGTGTGTGTGTGTGTGTGCGAGTTTGTAGCCGGTGTTTAAGAATGAAGACATCCTCGAAAAGCCGCCAATGACAGCACATAAAGGATGATGGGGAGGCGGGTGTGAGACCTGAGAGAGGAGGAGGAGGCGGAGACGTGGGTGGGAATGTGGGTGTGGTGGAATCATATAAAAATATTTGTCTGCCAAAATATGAAAGAAAAGGTAAAAAGAGTAGGAGGAACCAGGAAAAAATAACAACAACAACAACAACAATGCGAACTCCATCATAAATATGTTCTTTGCCGGAGAAATGTTTCACCACTGTTCTCTGTAAACAGAGAGACACATGCAACACAAAAGACGACACACACTCAACGCACAAAATCACTGGGAGGAGGAGGAGGAGGTGGAGGAGGAGGGAAAAAAAAACAACAACCCTGCGCGTATTTTACTCTGAGAGTTAATGGGAATAAAATACCTTGGTGGATGAGTGCAGATGTGTTTGATACAAATAGTCATTTTCCTATTTGCTGCCTCATTGAGCATGATGAATGATGGGAGTCAGGGAGGCGGCGTGATGAATGGCAGCACCTTGGCTCCATTGCATGCCCTATTGATTCTCCTTCTTTATTACTCCTACAACCCAGCTGGCTGCTCCTGCCCTCCCTACACTCTCTCCTCTCCACTGAAGGGGGGGGGGCGGGAGGAGGGGAGGGAGGGGGTGAGTGGAAGGCCTGCAGGGAGGGTCTTCTTCCTACAGTAAGGCCCCACCTCTTACAGCAAAGCTGTGTGTGTGTGTGTGTGTGTAACCATACAAGTGAACAAACATAATGTGTATTTGTGCTCATGGGCTGCCGGGTGTTAGTGGATTGAGGAAAGATGAGTTTTCTGATGAGTGGGTTTAGAGGCCAGCAGTGGGGACACATGTGTGGGAGCTGCTGAGGTGGGGGGGGAGGAAGAGGAAGCAACACGGCAAAAGGAAATCCAACCGGGGGAAACGGGGCGAGGACTGAATCTGCACAACCTTTGTTAGCGATGTGGTTATGTCAGTCGTCTCTGTGTACGGAGAACATGAGTGTGGACACCGGTGTGATTGACAGCTGGCGACCTTTGGTGAACTTCCAGTTGGGAATAACTGCGATTCTAGAAGCTTCAAAATGTTCTGATTCTCATGGATATGATATAATCGGATTATTATAATAGGACGCAACAGAAATGATTCACTTTATTGTACAAACTCGTACAAATATTGTATACAAACCCTGTGGTAAGAGAACGCCATGAAACTATGACACAATCCTCTGTCAAAGGTTTGTAAAATGTATTATTTGTTTTAATTGAGACTGAAGATAAAAATACATTTTATTTTTACGACTAATTACATTATATTAGAAGTCTTTGAACCTGAAATTCAACCTGCTTTTGTGTAAGAGAACGAAACTTTTTTTAAAGATTTTATTAGTAAAATTGTAAATAGTTTGTGATTGTAGCTGAATTACTTTGAAGAATCTACACCATCAAAAAAATCCAAAAATAAAACATACCTCAAGACGTCAATCACTCAAGTGGACAGTCGGCTTGAAATATATAAGATATGGCTTTTATATTTGCTGACAGTAATAAAAATGGAGCATATTGCAAAACATACAATTACTACATTATTAGATGTGTGTAAATGTGTGTCTAAAATAAACACAAGCTCACAAGTGAGTGCTTAATGAAGCGTAATTGTACGAAGAAGATACTTCTTCATCTGTACACGGTGGATCAGAGCGAGCCCCGAGGCGCGCTAACACACATGTAAAGTGGTCTGAGTGACAGCGCTGTGTTCTCTGTCAGACTGGAGCCTCGTGAAGATCAGAAAACACATCGAGCCTCCGACTATAACCTCAGTCCCAGTGGCTCTGTCAAAACAAAGGGCCGTTCATCCATTCATCCTGTCATCTCAGTCCACATGTGAGGGACCCGGGCCTCGTCTTGCATGTGCAACAGCCCCGTGGGATTTGGACATTTGAGCATAAGTGTGTTGTCACTAGTTTGCCTGTGTGACGGGGGGAAGCGATGCAGCTCAGCGTGGACGTCACCGGCCAGAGGCTCGACACAGAGGGGGGGAAAAGACAGGAAACGCACTCTCGAGACTTTTTAGTGTTTCTCTGAAGTCAAGCATGAAGACAGCAAACATCTAAGGGTTTAAAATACATGTAAAGATGTTATTCCTACTGAAATTGTACTGAATCAGTCAGATCAGATCAATCAGATTTCCAAAAGTCAGACCCAAACTGGTCCAGGAGCTCTGTACATTTAACATGTTGTTCTAAGGGTTAATATCCAGCCCGGAATCAGATTTTTTTTTTTGTTTCATTTGCTCTCTTAAATTTGCAATTTCTACAATATTATTTAGATTATTATTAGATTAGAAGAAAAAAAAAGTGTTTTTCCTGACAAAGATAAATGATGTTTTGGCCCAGTATTCAGTTGCTATGGCCTAAGAGGCCAAATTTATTTGCTGACCCTGCTGTACAGTTTCAATCCCAGGGCTTTGGCCCAGAAATCAAAGATGCAGCCAGTACACATGAGAAGAGAAAATCCTGGCTGGTACATTTTCAGACTGAGACCAAATGTATGCACCATCAACTCCAAGAATTTGGAGTTTAAGGTCTTTGAAGACTCAGAATTGCACTCAAGCTGCTGCCTACCAGCCACCAGCTGAAGTGGTTTTGTCCTAGGACATAAAAAGTCATCCACAATCAAATCTTATTGCCACCTAGTGTAGCGGAGGCGAAAACCCTTTCCATAAATTGATTCCCTGTTAGCGGTTGTAAACTGGGACAAGGACAGTCAAGCTTGACGTGGAACTGAGCGCGGAGACGCACTGAGTGCTCAGCAGAACCTATATTTCTCTATGTGCCGAGTATACATATACTGCAATCAACCAGGGTGAGAAAATCCAAATCCAATCCCTGCTTTGAGAAACAACAGGCATAGAAAATAATGGGCAATCTCTGCAACTGATGAATTAAATTTCGATTCATTTCCTAAATGGGATAGGCAGAGATAGAAATGATCCCAACCCATAATATGCATACACATATTACCCTCGCAGGCTAACAAACACACACACACACACACAACCATCTTCCTCTCAGCATGGCCTGTGCGAACCTTCCTCGACTAAATTACAAATGTTTCAGTGGATTGGAGTTGCAGGACATAATGAAGCAGTGCAGCACGCTGAGAGGTAATTACCCAGCAGCACTCCTGCTGTTCTGCAGCCCTGCGAGGTGAGAGAGAAGATGAATAGCCAAAGTACAAAACCACTGACCCCTCAAAAGTTTCATTTACCATCTCCCCCCTTTATCTGCCTCCCCCTGATTTTGGGGGAGCTTGGAAGAGGTAATCATCTAGGGACAGTTTTGGTAGCTTGATGAATGGTGTGTGTGGCTTTGGTGCTCGTACACACACGCACACCTATTTATCTACTCCGGCCCTAAACGCAGCCAGGCAGGGGCTGGAGATGTGGAGCATGCTGAGACTTATTGAGTCACCAGGGCGAGTTGAGTGGAGAGACAGGCCTGTTGAAAAGGAGCGGGGAGTGAGAGGGATGGAGCAACGGAGGGAGGACAGACTGCCCGGCTGGGAGGCGTGGAGCCGATCAATTTTCCCCTCCAGCCTATCAGTCATGTCCTCTCACTCTGTCCGTTTCTGCTGATGACACACTTTCTCTGCCCATCGGCCCATTTCCAGGCCAAGAGCTAAAAAGAAAGTCTAGGTGTGCCTATTTGTCTTCAATGTGTTTGTGTGCACGTCAGTCAGAGGCAGACAGAAAAGGAGAGCACACACCAGGGCCGGTTGTCCGAGGGGATCAGTGTCGAAGGCAGGAGGAGAGGAGGGGAGAGGAGGGGAGGTGGGCGGTTTGGCTTAGCTTCTGTCAAAGTTTCTTCTCCCACGAGTGCAAACAAGGACTGAGGAGCAGGGAAGGGAAAAGCAGAGCAGCGAGTTCCCTCAGGTGGAGCCCGACTCTGCCTCCTCTCCCAGTCGTGCCAGGGAAGGTGGCAGGATCCAAAGCCTTGTCAATGCATAATGCATTAGAGGCCTCCTTCTACTGACAGCCCCCTCTGCCGCCTTACACTCCTGCAGCCTGCCCGCTAATCAAAAACGACACATCCGAATGTCCAGACGCACACACGTGTGCACACTAGCACAGCCAAACACACACACACACACACACACACACACACGGGCAGCTGAAATTTACTAATCAAAAAGTGTATTTCCTAGAGGCCGACTCCCAAGAGAAATCCAGCTGGAAGAAATTGGAATAATTTATTAGCTTACAAGTTTTCGTTGACAGTTAGCCCGAGGCTATTTATCTCAGTAATAGAGAACGTCTCCAATGTGGCAAAATTGACCAAATCAAACAGCTTTGATCAGAAAATGAATCTGGCAAGGCTGTCTGTCTCTGGGTGTCCCGCGAGGCGAGCGAGAAACAAACAAAACTGAGAGACAGGGAGTGAGACTGGGAGAGAGGAGAGAGAGATTATTTAACAAAGTAACCGTGGGAGCGTCTAAAAGAGAAAAAAAAAAGAAAAAAGAGAGAGACCAAAGTGTGGAGATCGGGCTCAGATAGCGAGTGAAATGATTATTAATCTGACAAAAGGGGTCGAGTGATACTTAAAATGGGGGACACTGCTGGGTAAATGATGCAACGGCGGCGGAACGTCGAGGCAATTTGTGTGCGAGTTTACGGTCGCTCTTCATTGAGTTTCAGATGGCAAAAATTGTTCTGCTTTTTCATATTACTGCGGCGCAATCGCTAATTCACTTTGTCAGCTACAAAGGCAACGAGATGGAAAACATAAAGACAACAGTCTGACGGGAAAAGTTCCCGCCGCACCCTGCGAGAAGCTCTCCTGCTCCTCTTCATATATATATAATATAATATAACATAATATATATAATATAATATATATATATATAGATATAGATATAGATATATATAATTGTTAAATTGTAAACACAACTCCCATCTGCAATCTCTCCACTCCTGACGGGATTTGAAAACACTTGAGAGTCACATCTATTTCCACTCCCACACACATATCTGTCACTCCGTCTCAGCGACAGAGACACTGAGGCGAGCTGTACAACATGCTTTTGACATGATCCCCAGACATGCCTCTCACACTGAGGGACACATCCATTTGTCGGGAAGACTGACAGACAGTTCAAAGGGTCGTCAGGCTGACACCGAAAAGTGGGACAGTAAACACACCACAACCGTCTCAATTAGCGGCCGGGCCCTTTGATTCACAGCCACCGCGCGGGGATCACGGAGATAGGTCTCATTATGTTAAATGCATGTCACTCACAAGGCAGAAAAGTGAAGGAAGGCCTGATAGAGGGAGGAGAAGTGGTAAAGGTGGTTATAGATGAGAAAACTATGGGAAAATACACAGTCGCCGGTGTCATACGTCGGCATGTATGCAATTCTGAAAAGCTAGAAAAGGTCCGGTGTGTTTTTTTAGTACCATAATAACCGGCACCAACCACTCCTTTTTTGGCACCCTTCCCAGCCAGAGTAAAATGGTACGGTTCAGTCTGGGAGGAGCTAGATCGGGTCCACCCGAAACCTAACTCTCTTCAACGCCCGCAGTTTATTCTCAAACAAAGCTCGACGTTTTATTTCGACAAACAGCCACGAACTGTTTCTGTTGTTGTGTCGCTGTCGTGCGTTCGGTACGTCATCGCGCCACACCCCGCCTATACCAAGTAAAAGTACTCCGAACTGTACCATGATGGAAACACGGCTAAAAAAAAAAACCCTGGATGAGAACTGCTACCTATTTCCAGGAAAAAAAAAAAACAGAAATTAAAGATATATTACGTAACCGATCATGTCGTCCTGCACCATTAATGACTTTATCCGCTTCACCTTTACTTTACAAAATTCCCATGAAGCCACGCTGCTTCCTGTCATCATTCAACTAGCTTTCTTTGTAAGTGATGTAAGTAATATAGAGAATGAATCCCAATCACAAATGCAGAAATGTTCTGTGCACTGATGACGGCAGAATGTGCACAGTTAAAGCTGAACTATACAGAACTGTTACCCTGTGCGCTTTGTTCTCTATGTTGTGAATAAATAGATACAACCTGCACATTTAACTGTTCACGGATGTTCTGTTTGCTTGAGTCGTGAACGTGGACCATGTATCGCGGATTGCGTCGTGATTCCCACCCCGAGTTGGTACAAGACAATTCTACAAACCATCAATATGTCGAGCGACTATGTACTCAACACTGTGAGTACCCCGTGGTCTGGATTAGGCACAAGAAGTACCAGAGGAGGGGTTACGTCACTACATCACAATATTCTTTCCACCAGAACCAAACAGACTGTTGGTTCTGGTGTTTGTTTTGCTGCTTGGCAGAACCTCCTGCTTCATTTCCACATTATTATGTCTCAAATACTCAATGCTGGAAATGTTGATACGGAATGTACGAACCAATTTGGCAAAGCGTCACTTTCAAACGTTTGATTCTGCTGACTTGGAGAAAATGCTGACGTACAATGTGGCCGTGGTGAAAATGAAAGATTTCCCCGTGGTTGGCAGAAAAGTATAATAACAACATTTGGGGTCTGGGCTGTGTGTGAGTGGGGACAAAAAAAAAAAAAAAAGATGAATTACATATTTACTGTGTTTGAAAAGATCAAATAAGTTCCACTGAAGCAGAATAGAAAACTTAACTCTGGGGATTTGGTGTTTTGACCTCACAGCTTAATGGAGAAGTTTGCTCTACAACAACAAATTCTTTCCATAAGTGAGGAGGAAAAAAAAGCCACGCGGTAAAGAAACAATGATTGGATCACATTGGGAAATTTCTCCATAGACTGGCATTAGCATTGACCCCCATCCTTACTCCCTCCCCCGTCTCCACCTGTTCCGCTCCACACCCTCCTCCCTCTCCTCCCACTCCTCGTCCTCTCCAATCTATCCGCCTAATGAATTTTTACCTGGCACAGACTGTTTTAAACTCCATTTGGACCTGTGCCTACAATTACCTCCTCAGAGTCTCCAAAGTAACTGCGCACAGCCTAATTAGTATGCATTATCAATTAACAAACTTAATAGCTGGCAGATTGATTGGATCCTCTGTAGAAGGGGGCAGAGCTGGAGCGAAACACAAAATGAAAAATCATCTCCCTACGCACTTCTCATTTCTCTTGCACACAAACACGTGTCTCTACGTGTGTGTGTGTGTGTGTGCTTTAAGATGGAAGCGGTTACATAATGTACATGCAAACACGTATATTGGTTTCATTAAATGGACTTTGTGCATCAACTGTGGGAAAAACAATACATATAATATTCATATGAAAGTGCAGCAAAGTATTTAATTGAGTCTAAGGAATATTACCGCTCTGTAAAAATACCCACAATTATGAGTAAACGGCATTTTTAAACAAAGTAGTGGAAGTTTTACCAGCAAGTTATCAAGTGCAATATTATGTTGTAAATATGAAGCAGAATGGCTACAAATATTTGATCATTATGATGATGATTGTGTTGCTACCCTGTAAGGCTGCGGCTAACTTTAAAAAAAAACATTCAAGTTCAAAATGTACAGCCTGGAATGGCATCAGACTGTTTGAAATAATGGCCAAGTTGTCCAGCAGAGGGCATCATAGTGCAGCTCGTCCTGCATCCGTGTCCTCGCAAACCGCAGATGAGTCTTTTGGGAACATCTAAAGAAAGAGAGGACTCACTTTGTATAAAATGAAGTTCACATCCATCCATCCATCCATCCATCCATCTTCTACCGCTTTATCACATAACGGACAGATGGACTAGTCCATCTCAGGGCCCCGTACAGCAACAAACAAAACATCAACTCTCACACTCTTACACCTACGGTTAATTCACAGTGTCCAATTTTAGTTTTTGGACTGTTCCGACCGGGTGTCGAACCCGGGACTTGTTGCTACACGTTCAGATCCATAGCATGAAAAATATGCGTGATTACGCATATACGTAACTGACAGTTATCGCCAACTTAATTTGCACAACTCATTTTGTGATAGATTATTGTCAGAAGCGTTGATTAATTGCTGAACCCCATTTTAATCTGAAAAATCTAATGAACAGTTGTGGGTTTACGACAAAATCCAACCCACCACCTCCTCTCGTCAAGCCCCTCATCAAAGTTACGCCCCCAAAAATGCTGAAAGCTGTTGTCCGTAGTGGAATCATGAATTTTGTCCGTGGTTTCCATAGTGACCACACCCGTATTTGCCCACATGTTGGTCCCATGTTACTGAAACCATAAGGGATCTGCATAATTACCCAGGTAGCGTGGAAAGAGTGGGCGTGGGCTTTAAGTGGGCAAACACAGGTGGGGCCACCATGTGGCTTGGGACCTGCTTGGGAACCATATTGTCAGCCTGAATATAAACTGATTGGGATACAATATATACAATGTAATCAATCCAGTACTTCAAACTAGACTTACGTGTAGTACTTAGTAACCGCCACTGTAAAAATACAGTATATACACAATCTAAGTTATACGTCACATACGTACATTACAGCGTGAAGAATTTCAAAAAGGTTCTATTTTCATTTTCTGTCGAAAAACTTTGTAGTGAGGAATTGATGGACATGGTGTCAGAAATTCAGGTAAATTCAGTTTGAATAAACAGGATTCTTTTAAGGGAACTGTAGTAAGGAGTAATGTAGTATTCTTTATGTTACCCTTATCATTTGTACTGAAACAGATACTTTACTGGGGGTGAAAGTGTCAATATTGCAGTCATACGACTAAAAATCTGAAAGTAGAAGTAAAAAAATCACTAGTATAGTAGTAGCTGCATGTAAGTACAAGGGCATGATGGGATATACTATTACAGATTACACTATGGAATTGTATTTATTGATGTATTAATGTGTAACTGTTGCAGCTGCTCAGGTTAGATTTGATCTGTGTTGTGTTACTGAATCTCTGCTGTATAAATACGATCTGAGACAGGAAAGACGACGTCCAATAATTCAGTATCAGGAGTTTGCAGATGATGTTCGACCACGTTGGTTAAAAAAAATCAAAAAACTGAGGAGACGTTCAGCGACAGACACGATGAGCGAAAGACACTTATTTATCAGGACGAGGAGAATGATCGTTAGAGCTCGTGCTCATTTCCTGGACACGTCTGGACGTCGCCGTTAAATCACGCCGTCTAACAAAACAAGTCGCCGCATCGAGTTTCACTCTTCTCCGAATTAATGCCACTTGTTTCCGTCCACAATACGATTGCGGGAGTGTTGAGAAGAAGAAAACACATCCCCAGCTGTGCTTTCATTGGTCCCGCTGTCCTGTGTGTTAAAGCCTGAAAGACTGTTGTGTTTAGAAGTCTCAATTTTCTCTGATTATGTTGATGCCACTTGGAGAAATGTCCCTCTCAGTCAGCGTTAGAGTCCTTAACTTCAGGCCACTTTACTGTGGCTACTTAACACTCCACCAAAAAGCAGATTATTTAACTGCAGTGAGGGAACATAATCCACCTTAATACTGCTCCTTATCCGCGGCACTAATGCCTGAATAACACTCATAAACGCGTTACCAAAACATGCCCGACAGAGTCGTTTTAGATGCAAATTGGCCAATACGTCCTCGGCTCTCAGTGCGCTGTCCATGCAGCTAAAAATGAACGCTGCATTGATTCCCCCCCCCACACACACACATGTGCTTTCTCTTAAACGAACGCCTGCGTTTTCACCTGATTTAAATGGGCCGATTAAAGAAACTCGCTTATTTACATAAATACCAATAAGAAGACATTATGACAATTAGCCGCCCTATTGGGCACAAACTTTATATGCTTGAAAATATACTTTATTTTCATTAGAAGGCATGAAATTCAGTCATTAGTGCATTAATTAAGGCTACTATAAACAATTATCTGGGTTAGGTTTTTTTTCAGTTATCCTGTAATGGGTCATTGTTGTGATAAAATCAACACTGCACTGGGACTAATTTCTACACAATGACATTTAGGAGGGGAGAGAACCGAGGGGTGAATTCCTACAGTGAGAAAATGAACAAATAGAATAATGTTTGGGCTTTTACAGGGAAGAGGGAGGGAGTCGTGTGTGTGTGTGTGTGTGGGAGAAATGGCATCTCAGCACATCACAGCTGTGGAGGAGGGGACCAGTATAAAACAAAAAACAATCCATTACCTGGTGCAAACACCGGTTGTCCAGATAGTTCATAGCGTGGTAATACAGCGGCAGAAATGTGCTGTAAATGCAGGGAAGCGGTGAAATTGAGGAGTCACATGCAATGAGCGTCACCTCAGGGAGGGGAGGGGGAGTGAGGGGGGAGGGCGCGACAGTGGCCTGTGGGTGCAGGGTGGGGTGGTGTGGGGTTGGAAGGGGAGTTAGGGGCCACAGATTCAGCAGCGCCTCCTGAAACACTGCAGCGACTTTTATTTCTTAAGAAAGACGAGGAATAAGAAGAAGAAATGGGAGAAACTGAAGTGTCAACGTTTGCTGAAATAAAAAGTATGAGACGGAGCAAAGGTCACGCAGAGAAAAACTCGGGAATTCTTGATCATCACAACAATAAACGCGGTCTGCGATCAAATAATCATGTTTTTAAAAGCAGAACAACGCAGTTCATTCTCTGGTTAGAGCAACGGTGGATGAATGAATTTATTATTACATTAATATTACTTACCAACTATCTATCTATCTATCTATCTGCACTGTTAAAAGAAAACACCTAAACGAATGAAGTTCATTCAAACTTAAGTTTCATATAATTGTATGAACAAACTGAATTATTAGTTGTCATTAACTGTTACCAAGTGAATATTTGTGTATATTCGGGTATTTTATAAGCAAAAGAAGCAAAAACATAATGTAGAAATAAACAATCAATCAAATGAACTTGATCAATCTTTATGTTCGCGTTGAAGAACCTTTTCTCAGTGTAATTTCATATTCTTTCCTCGCTGATTTTACAACAGCAGTTACGTTAAAATCTGCTCACCAATGTCAATTATAAGACCATTAACTGACAAAATGGCTTCTTTGTTCTGTTTTTGCTTCGTTTTTTAATTGGGTTCATTCAAGGTAAACTTATATAAAAAAAACAACAACAACAACAACAATTCTTTTACGTGTTTGAATGAACTTAATGGATTTGTGTTACCAATTGAAGTAAACTTTTTTTTACTTTTTTAATTTTCTGTTTTCAGACTTCCCTCTGGTGGGTCGAAGAATAAACATAAACATAAAATACAAGTTCCTTTAAAACAATAAATGTAATTAGCTCATTTGTGCCAATGACGTCTTAAAAAAAATGAGGCAGATTTAATTGAAGCGGCGCTTGAGGGGAGGACGGTGTCTTCGTCCTCCATGTGTAGCATCAGTGGCAGCTCCCTGTGGCGCTTTATGTTTCTAGGCTCCAGAAAAAGAGGAGTAAAAGCACAGAGCAATCAAAGACGAGGCCCACAGGTCCCTGTCCAGTTTAGCTTTTAGATTGTGTCTAATCGACTGAGAGCACGTTTAAAAGGCGCGAATGAACGACTTATCACTGCGGCTCTGATTCGATTTGTTGAGCTAAATGAACATTTGAGGCTTTCAAATGGCTCTTAGAGCACAACGCAGGTGGTGATGTCAAAAAAAAAGAAAAGAAGAAACAAATCACAAATCACAAATCACAAAAAAAAACTTTGACTAAACCGCAGGAAAACATCAACCCAGACAGACGAGAGAGAGAGATGCGAGCATGTGGCTGCCTCATCGTCACTTTCAGGTTTTTCTTCTTCTCTCTTTTCAGTTTTTTTTTCCATACCCCTCCTCCTCCTCCCCTCCTCCTCCTCCTCCTCCTCCTCCTCACCGGCGCTGATGTATATTTCGTTGTCCGCCGGCTTAATTTTGATTTATAGTCCGTCCATAAATTAGAAAAATATGTTTTAGAATTCCATCCCGTGGAAAAGGCGGGCCCGTGATGTCAGGGGATTGGGTGATATTTAAGATGTCAGAAATACATATTGGATTAGTGCTTTGTTCCCCACCACCCCTGCAACAGCAGGTGTTTAATCACGGCTGATGGCTGCAGCGAAATGTGTTAGGACAGGCCGGGCACCCAAGAAAAAAAAGGAAAAAACGGAGCTGCGTTCCCATCACGATAAATCATACGACCCAATGTTGTTACATCCACACACACATTTTCTCTCTGTCTCTGTCTCTCAGGTATGTTTACATCACGTGGCGACCACGCACACACTCTCACACACACACACACACACACACACACTTTTGCACCTGCAGGTTAAACCAATTGATCAGCAGTGTAATTGGAGCTATAGTCTGTATTAGCTGAGCCCCGACGCCATGACAGCGCAGCAATTACGCACTAATATTAATTCAATCAGCATTTACACAAACACCACTCCACTGCATGGATATGATTTGCTTTTAAATACCTATCTTTCCTTCCTTCCTTCCTTGCTTCCTATCCTTCCTGTTGGGTGAGGTGTGTTGTTATGTCCTTGTATTAGCACAAAAAAGAATCATGACTTCATGTCTCTCACTCTGTGTGTGTGTGTGTGTGTGAGTTTAATTGTGTTGTATTAATGTCTTGTTGATGATGTCCACATAGGGAGGTCATTTGCAGCCAGGGGCGTTTCCAAGGGACTTTTGGGCTAAAGGGGGCCCAACACACTTTAATATTTTTAACCTTCTCAGCATGGAGCGTATACCTGGTATGATAAATTATTCACAGTATGATTTTTCAAATTTCAGAATGTATTTTTTTTCCACCCTGTGTTGTGTTTTACCATTTTCTTTGCATCTTTTGTTTCATTTCAAAGTTAAAAAAGGGTTTTAACTTTTTTAACTTTTTTAACTTTAGACTTTACCTTTTCGTTCCACCCCGTGTTTGTGTTTTATTGTTGTACTTGCATCTCTTTTCTTTTCAAATTTTATTTTCCTTTTATTGTATTCCAACTCTGTTTGTTGTTGTGTTGGTTGCTTGATTATGTATTGTCTTCTTATATGTACTAAATATATAAAATTGAGCACTTCAAATGTATGAAAGGCTATAAGAGTCTCAAGAATAGTCATTTTAATAGTAATAATGCCTTTTGTTAATTATAATTGATTAAACAATAAAAAAACATATAAAATATAGGCAATTAAGTGAGGTTTATAAGGAAATAAAAATACATTGAAATACAAAAAAACAGTCAATAAAGACACAAATCAACTGCATCATTTAAAAGAACACTTTGAGGTGAGGTGCTGCAGGGTCTGGTACTGGTGCTGCCTCCATCTGTGGCACGAGTGGATGAGAGGCGGGAGTCGTGTGAGTGGACGCAGGAGAAAGAGAAGGAGAGGGAGACGGAGAGGGAGAGGGAGGCGTTCAGGAGAGCAAACATTCTCAAGGTCACCCGGTGAACTGGAACCAGGGAGAAGGGAGAGATGCATGAAGAAAATAGTGCGTTTTGACACCAGTGCGGCGTTTGATTAAAAGGCAAAGTAATGGGTTTAAACACACGCACCGAGAATGCCGCGAGACTCTGTTGGCTTTTCTCTTTTTTTTAACCTCTGCAAATTACTTAACAGTGCAGTGATGGAAATAAGGTTGTAATGTTTGGTAATGGAAAAGAAAGCCTATATATTCTCCTTTTTTCTGGTCTTCTTGCTGTCTGACACACACAAAATAAATTGCCCGAGCTAATAACCATGGTGCATGAGATTCCTTTCTCTTTGTGTGTGTGTGTGTGTGTGTGACACACAGAGAGTGGGAGGCATTTTCTCTTTTCTTTTTTTTTTGCCATTCGTTACCAATGAACAATAATGGTCAAAATGGTGAAGCATCAATCTTGTCGTGCAATGTTTGTGACATGGTGACAAACAACAAGCTTCTTGAAAGGAGAATTAAAGAAGGAGAGGAGAGAGGGCGGGGGGCGGGGGGGGGTGATGACAGCGGGGCACCTGCAAGAGTGAAGGAACCTGCAGAGCAGAACAAAGAGGATTGCAAAACACACTGGAAGATGATTTAATGGTGGCTGCACGCGTGGGGAAAACAAGGCCGGGCGTATTAGCTTCCCGAGAAAAGTGCTAATCATGCATGCTCGCCAGCCGCCTGCAAATCAAAGCTGCTGGATGAGCTCGCTAAATATAGAGGAGGCTTTACTGAACATGGAAACTCGATAATCAAAGCACACTGCAGGAAAAAAAAAAAATGAAGAAATCCACCGAGGAGGGCCTGAGCTCAGAGGCCTGTCTGTCTGTCTGCCTGTCTGTCCGTCTCTGTGACGGCCCGGAGCCACCTCTTCAATGAGTCTCTTAATTCCTCTCTAATTCCACGTGTCAGGGCCGCGTGTCCCCGCTGTCCCGCCCAATGGCCCTTCGTCGCCCCGTTTCCAACTCTCCCGCTGCAGCATTACTCAGCTCAATGACACACGGCAAATTGCATTTAATAAATTAGCTTAATGGATTCGACGATCGGTTAGCGGGTACAGTGTTTCCTCTGGTTAGGCAAAACATTTATATCCTACAACCTCTCTCTCTCTCTCTCTCTCTCTCAAGCACTTTTTCTGTGTTACATCACACACACACACACAAGCACTTCTGCAGGAAACTGAAACGCATCAGGAAACTGATGTGAGTTCCGTGAGGTTCATATTCAGGCTGACGGTGTGGGTCCGTGGTTACCATGGTTGCGCCGCCCATGTTACTGAAACTATACGGGACCTGCATTATTTGCCCACTTCATGCCCCCTGCCCTTGGTATTAAGTGGTACAACCACGGACTAACCCAGCGTTTCTCCGCCCACATGTAACTCTGGGTGCTCATTCACTTCCAATGGAGCAGCGTCAAGTGTTGTAGGATTTCCGTTGCTTCGCTTCGCTTGCGCCTCACGTTGAGAAACTCGCAACTTTCCAAATCCAAGCAAAGCACATGTGCAAATATACCGACAGGTGTTAATCGATCAAACGTTCACGTTCATGCGTTTAGCTCAGAGGGCTCAAACTCGCGTGCTGTAATATTGATATATATATATATAACACACTCTGCCGCTACCTCTCACACGCTGCCGACACAAGGACAGCAGCTGAGCTGGGAATCAAACCCACAACCTTCGCGCTCCACAAACTGATAGTCCTGTCAGACAAAGTTTACCCAGCAACGGTGGACGTCACTTTAGCAACATTAGCAAACTCTTGCTCCACACTTCAAACATTAACGCGATGCACCATGTGACTTAGACTTAATGACACATGTGTGTATTTGGCTGACTCTGATAAACAAATCCAGTTAGAATAACCCGGTCTTTCTGCATGGAGTTTGCATGTGTGTGTGTGTGTGTGCGTGGGTTTTCTCTGGGTTCTCCGTCTTCGTCCCACAGTCCAAAATACATGCAATATGGGGATTAGGCACACTGGACACTCTAAATTGACCGTGAGTGTGAGAGTGAGAGTGAGAGTGGACGGTCTCTATATGTGTCCCTGTCCCTGTGATGGACTGGTGATCTGTGCCTTTCGCTCTATGTCAACTGGGATTGGCACAGCTCCTCCCACGGCCCTCATGTGGAGGGTAAACCAGTAGAAGATGGATGGATGGATGGATGTAATGCCAAACCACAATGTGCTATGATTTTCTTTGGCAATAAATAAAATACATTAAGTGACGAGGTGGTGAGTGTGTACTTATGTGCGTCATTGTGTGCTCGTGCATGAGGGTGATTCCAAAAAAATGTTAGCCAAATAAATCCTCACCATCATCCCTCTCATCATCATCAGTCTGGGCATTACTGTCGTCTCTTGATGCCACACTGACTGCTCACAGTTAAATGTCATGACACCCTAACTCCCTCCCTCTTCTCTCCCTCCCTCCCTCACTCATCCCCGCACTACAGCGATCCTTTATGGCCTCTGCATGTTTGGATGCGCAAAACAATCTCATCGGACATTATTGATGTTACAGATGTTGTAGTAATCAAATTATCGGCCTGTGAAGGGCCCCTCTGTCACCGCGCCGTGTGATGAATTATGGTAAAGGTCACAGCCCGCCGCTGCTTTATGGAGGGTTTGTACGGTAACGCTCAGGTGAGCACCTCCAGGGCCGACCGGACGCTGCCTCGCGCGCGCGCACATCGCACACATACCGTATATTTCTTTTAGGTTGAGAGGTTTGTCACCTTGTGAAGATGAGGTGTGGAGGGACTTTTGGCCTCAGGAGCTGCAAGAAAAGTGCTCCAAAAAGTTTGATTTATTATTTATTCATTGTTAGTCTTGGTCTTTTCTTGGTTTGAGGCCAAAATTAACAGTGAATTGATCTCACTTACATGTTGTCTGTGTATCCAAGGCCTGATTAGTGTTATTGCTCTGTACCATTGAGCTTCAAACTAGTGAAAACTCACCACAACTCTGCCTCACGTCGTCCCAAATCCAAGTTTGAATGAAGTTGAAATGAAATAAAGCTTTTTAAGATTAAATGAAATGACACAATTGCCATGTTTCTAAAGATCTTCAGAAGGAACTTAAGTCCATAAGTAATTCTTGTGTGTTAGTATTTTAATGGGAAGTGATGCCAAGAAACAATCAAATAAAATAACCTCCTTCTGCTTTAAAATATAAATAAAAATGTTTTTTTTTTACTTTAAAGTGTACTGTGCCATTCTCATTTAGCTGCTTCTGATGACTTAATTTGCCCAACACATGATATTCCGGTTGTTTTATTTCTGAATACAATACAAAACACTAATAACTTATAACTTACTAATTATTACCTTATGTTAAAAATCACATTTGTAATGCTATATATGACAGAATGTGGGATTAAAATGACCAAAAATGACGCTGAAACATCTCACATTGAGTGAATTTCTGTCTTGTCTTCATTGAATATGATGATAAAGAGAATGTGTATGAACGGTGTTTAACATTTAAATTGAATTTAAAGACATCACCCGAGGCTCTGGTCAAACACTGATCACATTGACTGTATATTATATTCCCTGGCAATAATTCAGAATTCACTTAAAAAAACAACAATAATGAAAGCAATCATTTGATTCCGCTCTGCGGGAGACGTATAAACGCGAGTGAAGACTCGTAATCGTGAGTTGATCTCTTTACATTTCACCGTTTGTCAATTTGCAGTCATTAAAGTTTAATCTTGCCTTGTTTCATCTCGTCTCAGGTTTGCTGCTCATATTTGTGCAGCACAGAGAATCATTTCCCGCCACACTCTGATGATGGAGACGCTGGAAATATGAGCACATGAGCTCAAGTGTTTTAGTTTAGTTTATAAAAAAATACAAAAGGTGTTATCGTCTCATACAGAAATAAACAAGTCATCAGTACGGGATCGCTCAGTGTCTTTCAACTCAGAGGTTGTGCGTTCGATTCCCGGCTCCGCTCGTCTACGATGACAAAATACTTGCATGATAGACTCTAGACGCGCTGTGAGAGAGTGAGTGAATGGGTGAACGGCAACACTGTAGTATAGAAGCAGCTGTGAGTGGTCATCAAGACATCAAGTGTTGTTTAAATCATGGTAATCCTCGTTCTTTGTGTTATAGCAGAATTTATACCACATTTAGAGTCAATTTCATCGTTTCTAACACACGTAAAATATCCTTCATTTAGACCGTTTACCATTTAAAATGAAATTCTTAGTTTGTCTCTATGTCTGACTGCAAATTATACTCAGTAGAAAATGAAAAAAATGAACTATGAAATAGAAAATGTGGATAGAAATGACCTGAAACAGTAATTCACTGATTTATTCATTTATTTATTTATTTTACTGTGGTTAAATAAATAAATAAATACTTTTCCACAGTGGTGAAATCAATAACTAGTGAACAGAAATGCTTTGTTACTGTTGTTAGTTAAAATAATAATAATAATAATAATACACTACACAGTAGGGCTGCACCATATGTGATTATATCATTAAATATTTCATTGATAATATGATTTGCAATAAATAAACAGAAACCTAAGTGTTAATAAATATCTTTCTAGGTTTTCTGCTAACATGAACTTGGTGAGGGGCGAGTTACCAATGGAGACATTAAAAAGGAAAAGAAATGCATTCATTTCATCTTATTGGAATGTAAAATGTAAAACAAAAACATACCATACTGCTTGTAGTTTTGATCGAAATGTTCACTAATCTGTGTCTTATTAGCCTCTGTAGAGTTTACTAACGGGGGAAAAATCTGTAAAAATTCCTCGCAAAATTTGAAAAAGCTGTGCCACAAAATCAGTCATTTGAATCGCAAACAAAATCATAAAAGAAATTGTGAAATCCTGGAAGGACAGAATAAAGGTGGACATGTTCATGTATTCAAAACGAACTGTTCTTTTTGAAAAGAAAGCATTGAAACCGACCATTTCCGACATGTCAGGGTTTGCTGTGCTAGGCGAACACATTAGAGCGTAATAAAATAACAATAATAATAATAATAAGAAGAAGAAGAAGAAATCCAAGAAGTTCTTGGCTGAACAAAACTATCACAAGGAACAATTTACACTTCCTGAAATTAGAGCAGTCAATTTACAGATTTCAGATTACAGATTATTTTAAAATGACTCTATGATTCTATTTGATGCCCTCTGTTTTATCCAGTGTCCTGTGTTTTTATTTGCACCACAGAGTGGCAACTTGCATTCCATTGAATTCACCTTTCATTCAAAAAGATGTTGATATTGTACCAGGAAAGCCTGCTCTCTGTGTCTTATATAATCCTGAGCCTAAAAAATAGTGCGTAAACCATCTGTTCAATGTTATTCCACCATACAGCGCGATGTCCATGCAAATAAATCACACATGTAATTATGGTGTTGTTTCCTTTAAGAGCTCATAAATTCAGTGCCAGAATCATTGTCTTTTCCTGAAGAGCTAATGTGCATGTGGCTGGTGAATGTGCCGGGGAGCTGCACGCGCCGTCAGGCCGGGCCACATTAATCCACACGCAATTAGGTGTCAGAGCTGCTGCTGCTCTCACTTTGATGATAGCCTTGGGCTGAGCACGGCGCACAGAGCCCTAATCAGGAGAGTAAACTCCGCTATATTTCAATTTGGGAGGGCGCTCTTCCGCTCCAGGGGGGCTGTGGCACCGGTGATAAATAAAACGCCCATTTACTCCCCCCTGTTCTCCCACACACACACACACACACAGGCGTCCATGCTGCACCCGCCGCCACGCAGGCCCGTAATCATGGCCCGTGTTTGGACGGAGGGACATAAATCACACAATGGGAAGCGCCGTGATTACAGGTGCCAAACTCAAACAAATGCAGCGTGTAACCTTGTCAGCGCACGACACTGATGTGAAATCATCCTCAGTGAGGAATGAAACTAAATGGAACAAGTGACACTCATCCACACACTCGGCTCCGTCGCTCTCTCTCTCTCTCTCTCTCTTCATGAACTTCAAATAAAAAAGAATGGGCGCCACTACGCCCAGATCACAGTTGTAATCTTAACCTAACAAGATTAATCACCTCCTCGCATGTAATCCCCCAGAATTATAACATATCTGTTATTAACAAGTGGGCCAGGCCTTGAGATCCCTTTCAAATGTTAACCAGCTTCTTCCCTCAGCCAATTAAAGTGTTAATTTACTTAATATTATAGCGTCTGATTAGAAACAAGGCGTCAGTTTAATCTTGAAGTGATTATACACTTATAGAAACAAACCTGTGGGTAGTATATTCAGTTTCTGCCAATAAATGCTTTTAAATGTTACACACTGGACCATCACAAATGTGGAAAGAGAACTGAAATATTCTGCTCAAGTAAAAGTACCACTAGTTTGATTCAATTTTACTTTAGTACAAGTAAAAGTTCCGGTCTAAAAATGTACTCAAGTTTAAGTCAAAAAGTAGCTTGTCTAAAAGTTACTGAGTTACTTTTTTAACAAGGTTGTTTTTTTTCTTGTGTCGTGCAAAAATGACAAGGGGATACAACAAGGAAAACTTTTACAAACTAAAGTGCTGACAAAATAAAATATGTTTCAGTCAAAATAGGTCAAAGGTCAAAAACGCTTTATCTTTCTCACTCAGGGACCTTAACCAGCACCAATTTACCTGTCATCATTCACCGGTCCTCATCATTCATTCACCTGTCCTCAACATTCACCGGTCCTCATCATTCATTCACCTGTCCTCAACATTCACCTGTCCTCATCATTCACCGTCCTCATCATTCATTCACCTGTCCTCAACATTCACCTGTCCTCATCATTCATTCACTGTCCTCAAGATTCACCTGTCCTCAAGATTCACCTGTCCTCATCATTCACCTGTACTCATCATTCATTCACCTGTCCTCAAAATTCACCTGTCCACAGCAATCACCTGTCCTCATTCATTCACCTGTCCTCAACATTCACCTGTCCCCATCATTCACATGTCCTCAATATTCACTTGTCCTCATCGTTCACCTGTCCCCATCATTCACCTGTCATAATTCACATGTACCCATCATTCACCTGTCCTCAGCATTCACCTGTCCTCATCATTTCCTGCCAAATTTCCGGTGCGTGATTTATTTATTTTTTATATCAGGCCAACATTTTTTGTACTCTGTAATGGGTGTTATTTAAAATGTAGTAAAGTGCAGTACAAAACATACTTAAGTAAAAGTAAAAATACTAATTTTACTTAAATTACTTGAAAAAGTACAAGTACACAAAAAACTTACTCAGTCACAATGTAATTCATTACTTTCCACCTCTGCTATAATGAGCGGTCACTGATTCCATCTAAATGTAAAGATGTAAACACTTTCAAAATGCTAACACTAATCCAAACACTCTCGTTTCTCTCCATGAATCCACAGCATCTCACCCAGATCACAGTTGTAATCTTAACCTAACAAGATTAACCACCTCCTCTCATGTAATTCCCCCCCCAGTATTATGACACATCTGTTATTAACACACGTGTGACAAAGGCACAAGAGGAAACCTGCTGAATCCTTTTCAGATGTTAACCAGCCTGTGCAATGAGCCGCTTAAATTTCGTCAATTTATCTAATCCCACAGAATTAGGGTGGCTATACCACAGACAGCAGAGAGTGTTTACATCCCTCCTTCCTTTTCAGTACTTAACTGCACATTTTGCCTGGTTTTGTCCATTTGGGGCTGCCGTAGAAACATGGCAGCACAAGATGGCTACCTCTGCAAAGCAAGACCCTTGTCTGAATTACATTTAAATTTATTTATTCTAAGGTGTCAAATCAAATGAGTTTTATGTTGAAGCGGTTATACACTTATACAAACAGACTTATGGGTAGTATATTTAATTTCTCCTAAAAAGAATCTTAAATATTACACACTGGGCCTTTATAGAAAGTCAAAAACCCAATCTATAATGAAAATGTGGGATGTAAACACTTTCAAAAACTCTCTATTGCATCTAAATGGGACAAGTGACACTCGTCCAAACACTCTCCTCTCTCTCCATGAATCCACAGCGTCTCACCCAGATCACAGTTGTAATCTTAACCTAACAAGATTAACCACCTCCTCTCATGTAATTCCCCCCCCAGTATTATGACACATCTGTTATTAACACACGTGTGACAAAGGCACAAGAGGAAACCTGCTGAATCCTTTTCAGATGTTAACCAGCCTGTGCAATGAGCCGCTTAAATTTCGTCAATTTATCTAATCCCACAGAATTAGGGTGGCTATACCACAGACAGCAGAGAGTGTTTACATCCCTCCTTCCTTTTCAGTACTTAACTGCACATTTTGCCTGGTTTTGTCCATTTGGGGCTGCCGTAGAAACATGGCAGCACAAGATGGCTACCTCTGCAAAGCAAGACCCTTGTCTGAATTACATTTAAATTTATTTATTCTAAGGTGTCAAATCAAATGAGTTTTATGTTGAAGCGGTTATACACTTATACAAACAGACTTATGGGTAGTATATTTAATTTCTCCTAAAAAGAATCTTAAATATTACACACTGGGCCTTTATAGAAAGTCAAAAACCCAATCTATAATGAAAATGTGGGATGTAAACACTTTCAAAAACTCTCTATTGCATCTAAATGGGACAAGTGACACTCGTCCAAACACTCTCCTCTCTCTCCATGAATCCACAGCATCACACCCAGATCACAGTTGTAATCTTAACCTAACAAGATTAACCACCTCCTCTCATGTAATCCCCCAGTATTATGACACATCTGTTATTAACAGGCGTGACAAAGGTGGCCGTATAAGTGGGCCAGGCCTCGAGATCCTTTTCAAATGTTAACCAGCATGTTCCCTGAGCCGGTTAAAGTGTTAATTGGCTGATTGAGTCCATTTATCTAATCCCTGAGTTTCAGCGCTGCCCTCAAACCTCCCTCACAAAAATGACCTCGTGCCAGTGGATTTTGGGTGAAGTGCTGCACACGATCTCTATTCAAATATTTCCATATGACAACTGCTCACGGACCACTCCAATTAAAGGCCAGTCACTTTCTATTGAAGCCGCCGCGGAGGATCGCCGCTGTGTGCGTGGCACAAACAAAAGGATCTTTCCAAAAGCATTTAACTCCCCAAAAGTGGCCTAGGCCGACCCGGGATCCGCCCCTTCAAAGGCCATCTCAGGGGATTAGATGCTGGATTTAGGACAATTGGGGGTTTTCCCTCTTCCCCCCCCCACTCTATGCTAAAGAGGGGCTGCCTGTGCCTGTTCAGCAGCGTGGAAATGAGATGCGCATTTAAATCTGAGAGCGTGGTCGTCCGCCTGTGGCCATGCGCTACCAGGAAACCCGCCCGCCCGCCCGCCCCGCCGTCCGGCCCGGGGGTTAATTAAGCGGCCTTCAGTGCTGCGGGAGAAAGAGACAGGCCGGGTTTGATGCTCAATACATCTGGTGGTTTCCAAAGAGTTTGTCCGCTGCAAAGAGAAAGGGGAGGATTTTTAAATAGCGTATTAGCATTCAGATGAGAGAGCGGCGTGCTATGGCACCGTGCTGCAGAGCGCCGCGGAGAAAAGAGGTAAAGACGGTGACATTATGAAGTCCGGAGGCGGAAACCAACCAACAGTGTTCGGATTCACTGTCCGACGATGGCTTTGGGTCTGAAGACGAAGCAAAAATATGCATTTCTGTCTTAAAACTCAGCAAATAATCCGTGTTTTATCTTAGTTTCTTTCATTCTTTATGATTGAATTAGAAGTAAACAGCGCGAGTAAAGTGAGACAACAACAAGCTTAGCAGAAAAGTTTCAGTGGAGGATTAAATATGGCTAAAAACAAACCAGGACACAATGTAGGAAGATTTTATTTATTTATTTGGTAGCCTGTGTTCTCTATGAACAACAATTAGACGCCCACTGAACAGCTTCCTGGAGGAAGTTAGGATGAGTAGTGTCATGGTAAAAGACAGATAACTTCCTGAAATACTATACAAGGGAACCTTTAATGTATTTTTACTAGAACAATCAAATAATGAGTGATTCCGTTCCCTTACCTTTGATTCAAATTGCAATTTCAATGGGAAAACATCTAAGTTTTCAGCTCAAATTGTAACTGTTACAATTTGAGTGGCAATAAAACATTTGAAGTCAAGCTTCTGATGAGTATGTAGGAGCATCAGGACATGAGGCACCATCAAAGATGTTTAAAACGATGCTCTCCTGCAGAAATGAGGACCTTGAGTGTTTCTAACACGTGTGCACGGTACACAAAACAATCAAAAATAAAACAATCAAATTGCAGCCTAGGGCAATTTGCCCGTTGCGTTGTTTTCAATTTGTGTTTTCAATTTGAAAACGATGAACTGTTCAGTCCCTTACATGTAACTAACTAATATTTCCATTCATCTGCTGCACGGCGGTTGTGTTTCGGTGTATAAAAATCACCGTGCACAGCGCAGGTCCCGCTGCATTTCACTCCTCTGTGTAGTGGAAATTAATTTACTTTCTAACCATTTCAGACAAAGAGAAGCAACACGTTTGACTTTTTTTGTTTTGGTTAAAAAAAAAAGAAGAAAAAAAAAAAGACAAACAATTATATCGTTAAGATATTTTTTTTTCTTCCAATCTAAACTGTCCAATCTTGTACAAAACAAAGATTAATTTAGTAAATGGAACTAAAGTTTGGCACTGAAAACATCCTGTCAGAGACAAAAACCCACATTTGTGAGCTGTCTTAAGGGAACAAGAGATGCCGAGAATAAAATGTCAAAAAAAAACAACTTAACAAACTTTAGTTCCCCTTTTCATACTGTTAATAACTATGTGTAATGTGCAGCATTTTAATTTTGACAATTTCTGCTTCTTCTTTGAGGCTAAAAGTGATTTTATAGCCATTTACTCTCCAAAGCTGTCAACAGCAGTGGTTTATTTTTACATATTGACACATTAACATGTGTCAGTTCTAGTGTACGATCAGATTTATTTTTTTCTTATTATTTTTATCTTATTAAAGTTTTTGTGGGCCAACTTCAGAATGTTGACGGTGATTCAATGATTCTATGAAATGAACGAGTGTTAAAACGGTGTGTTTTTCTTCTGCATCCACAGATCTATTCTATTCTATTCTATGTGTGACGTCAACAGACTGCTGGCCACTGCTTTGCAGGATGCCGGCACTTGAAGAGCCAAACCGAACAATGCCGAACTGTAGGTCGGTTAAAAAGACTTAACAATGCTAAAAACGTGGGCTAATTTGCAAAATCTAACAAGGAAATGTCTAAAATCTCAATATTTAACACAGAAGTCTGGTGTCTGGGCGACTGCGAGCGGCGAGCGTTGTATTTCAGGTGTGACAGACGGAGTCTGTGCTCCGGTCATGCAGGAAGTTTTTTTAATGAACTGATTCTAAGGAGGGCCATACGGTGGTGTAGTGGTTAGCACTCTCGGGTTCGAGCCCCGGTTGGAACAAGGGCCTTTCTGCATGGAGTTTACTACGTGTGTGCGTGGGTTCTCTCCGGGTTCTCCGGCTTCCTCCCACAGTCCAAAAACATGCAATGTGGGGATTAGGTGAATTGGACACTCTAAAATTGACCGAAGGAGTGAGTGTGAGAGTGAATGGTTGTGTGTCTCTAGCTGTGTGTGGCCCTGCGATGGACTGGCGAACTGTCCAGGGTGTACCCCGCCTATCGCCCGATGTAGCTGAGATTGGCACAGCACCCCCCGCGACCCTCTGGTGGAGGATAAAGCGGTTAGATGATGACTGACTGACTGATTCTAATGATTCATCTTCACTTTTTCACTTTACAAGTCACTAGTGTGTGTGTGTGTCGCGGGTAAAACGAACGTCACAGCAGTTTCATGCAGCGGCGCTATGATGACTCCGCCCACATAGGAACTAGACGACTGGAAAACCATACCAAACCGCGCCGCGCTGGGACCGTAAAGTGGAAAAGCCGGGACAAACACTGACGTTGGTGGGCCACCGGTTGCTGGTTCAATATCTATCGAGCTGAAAAGGTGCAGACTTGTGATCTTCTGAACGACCACGAATACACTCGCAAACGGTTTAATTAGAAGTCGGGGAGCATAATGAATCGCGCGTTCTTTAAAAAAGGACAGAGCCCGTAATGGTCCACATCAGCGGCGAGATTCGCTTTTCCTAAATGCAAAGACAGTTCTTTGAATGAACAGTGCGTTCATTCAAAACATGAACACACAAACACGCCGAGGCACTCTGTGGCTTTTATCATCATTGAGGGGAAGGATGCTGCGGTGCTGCATCCTCTGCTCTTTATTGTCACATACAGGTCTTCATTAGGAGCGTCGCGCGGAGGCTTTACGAGCGGCTTTTGTGCGCGTGAATCACGCTGGTTTATGTGTCTTGTGCACCGCTAATATGCCACTATGTCAGATGGAGTCTGTTTTAGTGCGAGCCTTTATGGGGCTAAATTGGTGGCGAATGGGACCGCGGAGCACTTTAACAGCACTCACCTTCCCCTCACCCCTTTTAACTTATTAACTTTTATTAACTGGTTTTAACCTGTCAACAGGGCGCTGCATTTGTATCACAAATAAATCACACGTGAGGGTGGGGGGAAAAAAAAAAAGGTGCAAAATGTGTTTACCTCTGTGTGAATCCACACACACACACACACAAGCTTTTACCTCCAAGTCACTATTAATGAAGCCAATCTCCATTTTGACTGTGGGATCACTTTTTAATGCACTTGAGTGGTTTTTAAAGTGCAATCAAATGTTAATTAAAGGTTGGTGCGGTTCTTTTTCTTCCCCACTCACTCACTCACTCACTCACTCTGCGTCTCTCTGTTCCTGGCTGACCATAAATGCTCCATGTTTTCTTTTGTGCACGCTCTCACGACAGCACAAACACAAGCAGGAGTCAATTGTTGGATGCACCTGCACTTCTCTTATGTTTGATAAGAATATAAAAAAAAAAAAGACACAAAAGTGGAAGGTAAACAGTCATGAAAGCACAGCCTTTCAAAGAATTTGCAATGATTAGTTGTTGCTTTTAACCCTTTTGCTCTGTGAGTGACAACAACACAGCAGGGCACGAAGCCCTGATGACGCGGTGCAGCTTCCACTATGTTTCTACGGAGAAAATAAATCTTTAAAGTTAAAGTTTAAACTATATTTTATTCATAAATATCACTGAGAAAAGTGGGTCATATCTCTGTGAGAAGACGCTCGTGATTCCGACACAAAATCAGCATATTTATGCGTGAAAATAAAGATTTTTGAGTGAAAACTTCCACGTCCAAATATTTTATGACCCATTTGAAGGAATGAGGATGATGATGATGATGATTAGAACCATTTCCTGCTAATGAAACAAGATGAATTATGGATTTATTACACAACGGGACGTATTTCAGTCGGATTGCAAGAGGAAATTATAATTCTGTAAACCAATTGTGTAACAATAATAACAATAATAATAATAAGGCATAACAGCTGTGTTTTGGTAGATCTGCAGCATCATCTCCATGAGAATAAATGACATGTGATCCCATGAAATGATAATAATAGTAATACTTTGCTAAAATACTTTATTTGACTTTATTTTCTTAGATTTTCAACTACTTTTCCGAAAAGAAAAAATGCACAAAACATCTTCTTTATACTTTGTTTACAGCCCACAGAATGAAGACGTTTCACATGCTGCCGGCTTCTGATGAGCTTGAAAAGGCTGAACAGGCAAAAACAGAAACCTTTTTATTATTTATTTATTTATTTATTTAACTCTTAAAACCTTTTACTTCATTTTAGGACCATACACATGTATTTTCTTAATCCTACCCTTGAGTCTCCTTTTACAGAAGTTATTTTCTATTTTTCTGCACCTATTATTTTGTCATGCTCTAGTTTATCTCACCCTTCGTTGCTTGCAGCATTTCTTTTATTTACTTGTATTTATTTTTAATATGCTTTAATATTATTTCCTCCTGTTTTTAAGCAGTATTTTAGTGTCTTGTGTTTTCCCCCCCCCTCACTTCACTACACTCTTCATCACCTCTTTACTTCTTCTGGTCCTGATTCCGAGGCGGTCCAAGGCTGAAGCAGACCAAGAGGCTGCTTATGCTGACTGTGTTGATAAAAACAAACATTATACACATTTGAACATATATTTGGTTTTAGTTTGGAGTAATAACACAACTATGTTAATTAATGCAGTTTATAGTGTTATACAGTCTTGTATAAAGTACCTTAAAGGGACACTTAAACACTTAAAAGCAGTAAAAGCACAAGTATCTTACCAGAAAGTGACTTTGGTAGAAGTTGAAGACACTTTTTCTAACATGACTTAAGTAAAAGTCTTAAAGTATATGACATTTACTGTACTTAAGCATCAAAAGTCGTTTTCTGATATAAAATGTACTTAAGTTTTAAGTATTAAAAAAGTGACAAGTAAGGATTGAGCCATGGTGGCTCAGTGGTTGGGGCGATTTGTCCTTTAACTGGAAGGCTGTGTGTTCAATTTCTGGCTCTGTTAGTCTGTAGCAGCATGTGAATGGGTGAATTGCAAAATTGTAGTGTAACGCAGCTCAAGACAAGAAAAGCTCTATAGAAATACAGACCATAATACCAACTCTTGAGTAATGAGTAACAAAGATAGTGAAAGGAAATGTAGTGGAGTGAAAAGTCAAAGTTGCTAGAAATATAAATAACAAAAGTACAGATGTGTGGATTTTGTACTTTTAATAAAAATATAGTAATATATTATTAGGTACTTAAAGTACTTTTATTTTCTTATGAAGACACCAACATTCAAATGTAATTCTGTTGACTTGAGTATCGATAAAGTGTATGGGCAATAATCTCTCTTTCCCAGAAGACCATGGCTCTTTGATGGGCACAGACATTATAGTCTTGTTTCAGCGGCTGATATAATATCTACAATATTTAATGCCTTGCTACTTGAACCCACGAGCCAGAGCGTCGGTGTCGACGTGCGCCTCCGCCGTCTCCTCGTCTCCTCTGGACCGCACAGATTGATAAACGTGGGGCCACGGACAGAGACAAAGTGACAAATCAAATCAGCACAACGTGAATGTATCTGCTCGCCGCAATCATGGGCTGATTGAACATTTCAGCGGGGAAACATGGAGTCATTACTGTCCACGCTCCAAAGAAACTTTCAACACACACCAAAAAAAAAATGTAATTACAATACAGAAGACACCGGGAATAGTTGTAAAGCGTCAATTTAAGTGTAATCACCACAATTACACTTCCCATGGGTCTGCTGCGTTTATAGTACACACACACACACACACACACACACATATATAATAATTGTTTTGGGAAATAAATTGTGTCTTTCTTAGGAAAAACAAGTGTGATATTTCATATTTTTTTATTATTTTTTTAATCTCACATGTTGTGTATTTCTTCCTCGCACACTCCAGGGACCAGCAGGTTCGTCGTCTCGGCAGGAAACAGTCGCGTTTGGCACACGCGTGGAACAAATCGGGGCGTGACAGCGGGCAAAGCTCAGCTGGGGTCGACGTTTGCATGTGCTCACTGCACGACACAAATGTAACGTCATGTCATGTCACGCGGGTTTTTTTTTTTTTTAAACCTTGAGCACGTGGTATACTTTCCGCGCAACACGTCCCCGGGTATACCCGCGCGTCAGGGTCCTGTAGTATCCCACTTCACCATCGGGCGGTGCTAAAAGCAGCGAATAGGAGGCATTCTTATCAAAGAAGAGGAGAACAATGTGTCATAATACACAAAACAGAATCACACTCGTTTTTATTAACTCCCAAAAGTAACAGCTCCTTCATTCTGAAGACAAATCCAACTATACTTTATTTTGCTTATTCCCTCATCCCACCTTTTTTCCCCCCACCCCGTAAAAGATATTTGGGGTGATATTTTGGTGTGTGGACGAAAACAAAAAAAGCTCCAAGTTTAAAACCAAAACAAAAATGGCCAACGCTGTAATTTCCCATAGTTTGTGCACAGTTGTCACCCACTTGCTGCTCTTTTCCACGGTCTATGCTCATAATTAATTCAACAATAATTACAGCATGGAAAAGGGTGCAGTGTTTTCTAATTGGGGGCTGAAGTGAGTGGTGGGTTTGTCAGCAGCAGGAAATTGGGAAAGGAAAAAAGTAGCACAGCACGGATACGGCAGTGTCAAGAACGCCCCGTTATTTTAAGTTTGTACATTTAAACGAAGAGTTTCTCGTCATCAGTTATGATTTATTATTTGCCTCTAAAACTACAGCACACACTCAAATAGCCAACACAGATTATTTAATCCAAAGTGAAATGTATAAAATCTAAGATCAACAGTTTATGATTATATTATAAGAGGCTTATTCTAAGGCAATTATACAATATTGTACTCATTTGTATGGATAATAAATTAAATTCCTGCTCTATCTATCTATCTATCTATCTATCTATCTACACACAGTATATGCCACACACTGTAACTTTAAAAGGGATAGTTCAGATTATGTGAATTTTGGTTATGAGTTAATGGCATATAGTCAGATTATAGTGACAAAAAGATCTCCTGATAAAATCTGTTGTCTGATTTAGTCGATAATAACTTAACTTTGCCACCATTACACTGACTTTTTTTGACCGAAAAGTTAACTTTGTACTCTGCTCACTGGAAACGGCAAACAGCAAGTAAACAAGCAGGCAGGTAGGAAGATGCGGAGAGTACCAAACAGGAAGCTCACCAGACAGAAACCAGAGACGCAGGGACAGGGACATGCAGGAAATAAACACCGGCGAGTCCTGCATGAGGGACTGAGGAGCTGGAGTACATAGGGAGGGCTGATTGCAGGAGATGAGGAGCAGCTGTCATCACAGGTGAGTCGTGCTGGCTTGATGAGGAGGTGTGTCTTGGCAGGTAGAGTGGGGTGGAGTCAGAAAACCGGTGTTTTTAGCTCACAGGGTCACAGAACACTGCTGCTGCAGCTGATTTAAGCAGGTGTAGATTTTTAAGATAAAGTCTGTTTTTCCTCGTTTTTTTCCCTTAAGATTTGAATTGAGTTCTAACTCCCCGGCCCTTTAAGCTCTTCTCCGTGAACGTCTGTGTCTTTTACAGACCATAATACTGTAATTGTCTTAAATCACTGCAGCCCCACCAGGAATCATTTCACCCTTTTTTTCTTTTCTTTTCTTTTCTTTTTTACCCCCCTGTGATGTTAATACGGTCTGGATGAAGAGTCCAGATTCCGTGTGTACGACGCAGACGACCTTTTAGTTTCCTCTGAGTCGTGAAAGGTTTGAGTTTAAGTCATAAACGTTGGCGACTGTGTTGTCGTCGTTCCGGCGGCGCCATAGTTTCACAGCACAGAGGATTTTTGAGTTGTTTGGTGAAGTAACTTTAAGAGTAAAATGTGTAAACATGCCTGGACGTGTGTGCCAGAGCTGACAGTGCTGGTGTGTGTGTGTGTGTGTGTGTGTGTGTGTGTGTAATGGGAACAGCTGGCTGAGGGAATGAGTACAGAGGGAGAGGTGATGGATGCGAGTGGAGCTCCTGTGACAGATGAGCTAACAGGTGTTCACCACAGCCCTCAGAGAGACGCTATTTATGAGCCAGAGAAGACAGCCAGACGCAGGAGCACACTACTCCACCACCACCACCACCACCACCACCACCGCTGCCTCCACCGGCCTCCTCAGTGCTCCACCACATCACGTACTGTACACCCGCACAGCTTCAATCAACGACCGGCAACTCAGTCCAAGTGTCGTTAGGCAGTGGCCGGGCTTGAGTTCGCTAAAAGCATCTTCACTCTTTCATCACTCACTCCTCGCGCGTTCGCCACAGAGTGTTCACATTAAATGGATTTACGCGTGAAGCTGGCGTCGTCTTCACCGTGCATTAACGCGACCATCGCTTCGTTCTACTCACACCGAACAGAGCTTCTGCTGCCACAGTTTAAATAAACATTACGACACCAGAGTCTCCTTCTGAAACATTCATGGCATGGGGCTACAGTATGTGAGTGGCATATATAAGAGGATAAGAGCTACACGGGCAAACATATCATCATGTTTCCAGGATGCTCAAAGACCTTTTTTGTGTTTTTAAATCCTCTAAATGAAAAAACAAAAAATGTGTTTGCTGATCAATGAAGATTAAATTTAAACACAGAATGATCTTAATGTATTTATATCAAAGCATTGAAGAGAAATGTACGGAAGAGTATTAGTGCCACATGTAAAAAGAAAAATTTAAAAGAAAGAAATACTTTAACTTTATTCTCGTATTTTTTCTCATAATTCTGACTTTTTTCTTCTTACTTTAATGTCAGAATTCATGCAGGTTTTTTTCGTTGTTTTTTTTTTTTACATGTGGCACTAATACTCTTCCGTATATGCATGTTGCCATGTTACTTGAGGACACAAAAATAAATCTTAGTTTAAATTGTATTAAAACTATATTATAATAAGTTAATAACCTAAGAAATGAAAAATAAAACATTATTTTCCACATGGTCAAGAGTGCGTTTGAAAATGGATTTTAAATGGAGTTCATGGTATTGTCTCATCTTTGTGTGTCTGTGCATTTGTGTTGTGTTTACTGAAATTCCAGTGACTCAAACATAAGAGTCATGAATAAAAACGTGTGCATTTCTGTTGGTGAGAATAATAATAATAATAATAATAAACCTCTGCTCTGGTCAAATAAGCCATGAAATGAAAGTGTCTCCATGTCTATGTCCATATACAGTATGTATATTATTTGTGGTTTATTCAGACATAGTAGTTTATTTGCTTCTCTTCAAATGGGGGAAATTGATTTGTAGAACATGTTTTACTTGTACTGTATATTATTTTATTATGTTTACTTTGTTTGATTTGTTGCACACTATGAAAACCCTCATTTAACCACACAGGAACTAATCTGGACCATGAGCCGCTGACACTGCTCCCATTTGGTTTGAAAGCAACAATGAAATGTATAGTGGAAGAAATAAAGGGAGGAATAATATACAGCAGAGGTGTCAAACTATAATGTCTTGTTATAATGAAAACGTGACCTCCTCTTCCTTTTGAACACAGTGAACCATTTGAGCTTGTTGGGTGTTTTAATAACAGATGTGCACATTATTATTGAGTTGATTTCTCTATTGCATCATAAATATGGTATTATTGTGGGACAATACACAGTTCCATGTCAAAACAAGCACTTTTACTTTGAAATTCAGTGAAATATCATCATGATATAATTTTAAGGTCATATTGTTCACCCGCGGATATTCTCTATGGACTTTGGTGCAGAAGAGGAAGCAGTTTACAAACCTCAGTTTGCAATAGAAAAAGGCCGTTTATCGTAGATATTCCAGACGCAAAGAATAATGTGGATTATTAATTTCACTTTTTTATTATTCAGCAACAGTAACACAGATAAAAAAATGACCTGATTATAGTCTAATGTATATGTTTTTTGTATTCTAACATTATTTTCACGTCGAAGGCACTTTCACAAAATATGATTCTGGGGAAGTTTAAAGGTTGAAATTGTAAAATAAATCAGGCACAGAGACTAGTTTGGCGCGGCTAAAGACTCTAAAGCTTTGCACATTTCTGACAAGAGTGTCACTGGGATTGAAATGGCGCTGCTTTTTCTTGGCAAATCACGTCAACACAAAGTGAGAAGCTGAGGCTTGAAGCGTCTCAGAGAAGGATCTCCATTTGTGAAGACATGAAACGTGGGCTGTGGATCTGTGTGCAGTGTGGCCAACGGCGTTCTCCTTCTCACATATTATGTGCTGGCGCTCTACGCCTGGGCCAGCGCTTGTTTCAGGTCTCGGAGCAACATGGACGCCATGACGCTCTTTTCTGTGTTGATGGTGAGCAGAGCAGAGCAGGACTCCTTCACCTCCAGCGACACCAGGACCAGATCTCCACTGCTGACCGTCCGCCCGGCAAACCTGCAGGTGAGCAATATCACATGGGTCAGATTTATTTATTTATTTATTTATTTAACACTTCACTGCCCTTCTGTGTTTTCTATTTAATCTCTTTTATATACATTTATTTCAGTGAATCTTGTATTTTACGCCCATTTGACTTGACTTTGTCGTGTGAGGTGTGGCCTAAAGGTGAGCGACTGATTCTATCACGGAAATAGTTTTGTTAAGATTTAAGAAAATCCTTTTTTATTGTAGTATAATTTAAAAAGAAACAATACAACACAAATAAGTGCCCGAAATGTCATTTTCTGCCCAGGAAGACGTTTTAAATCCACAATTAAATCAACTTTCACTAACGAGCAAATACTGTATAACCTTCAATTACTGTGATAACTGTCAATATGGATTTTATTTTTTAAGCATTGTTTTGCTCTATCTACATTGATCTCAAATTCACACCAGGGCAACAATTATTCAATGATACGATTTTTATTAATCGATCACTGAATTAATCATCTAGTATTTCAGATTTTTTTAGCTTCTAAAATAGGAATATCTTCTCTCTCTCTATATATATATGTATATATAAAAAACCATTAAAAGTAAATAATTGTGGTTTCGTGGACATTTGAGAACATCATCATTTTGAGGTTTGAGAAACACTGATCAACATTTTATGGACCAAACGACGAAGTGAATAATCAAGAAAATAATCGACAGATTAATCGACAATAGAGGTAAAAAAACAAGATTTCTGGATTTTCTGGTTTCTTTGCTCCATTTAACAAGGAAATCATTAAAACTGAATCATTTTGATTTGTGGACAAAAATAAAACATTCAAGAATATCATCATTTCCAGGATTGACAAATACTTATCGACATTTTTCAAAATTTTCTGACATTTTATGGACCAAACGATAACTCGATTAATCGAGAAAATAATCGTTGGTTGTAGCCCTTATTCACACCCACTGTATTTGGGGCATCAAACTTTTATTTAAATACCACTCTACCACTCAATTAGTGGACAGAATAACGAGTGCTGGTGACAGGTATGTGATGATATTTAAAAATAAAAGCAAATGACATTATGTCTAATATGTACATTAACCGTCCTTCTTTCTATTACATATTAATTATCATGTTTACGTTCTCTTTACACAGATAATGACATGTAATCTCAGTGCTAATGCTACAGATTGTATGATTCTACAACTAAATAATCACTTTTTCACATGAAATACAGCCACTGACTTCCACATCATTGAACAGCTATTGCATAACAAACATCGAGCAGATTAGATTCAAAAACAACAACAGATAAATGCATTGGGTCGGCCATGACCTGCTGCTCTTAACTCACATTTCTCACCTCAGCCCATAAATCCTCACATTAGAAAATTCTCACACCTCGTAATTACCCCCAAATTAGTGAGGGAGACAAAGAGGGAAGATGATGCGACAGGAAATACAGAGAGCGGCACAACAGACACTCTATTATTCCAGCTGACTAAAGAGCCATTAGGGCTGAGACACGCCCCTCGTGCCAGTCAATCAAACCTCAGCCTGTTTTTATGGACTGTCGCTGTCTATGAGTGTGTGGGAGCCTTGGGACCAGGATCAGGGAGGGGACGCCCCCGTCCCACCGTCCCACCAGCTCCCTCTGGGCCATCGGAGAATTCGCCGTCTCCTTGGAAACCGTCCCTGCAGACTGGTGGGCAAATCTGGACACACATGGTCCCCATTGAGGGTGCTAACAAGAGGCAGACAGGGGCTGTGACCCACCGTGACCCTGTGTGAGGGGGACAGAGCCGAGCTGGGCCCCCCACCCTCTCCCTCTCCCCCTCCCCTCTGGCCCTCTGCATCTCGGAGCCTCACGTGGCTAACTCCGAGCCATCTGCCTCCATTTAGCACTACATCCCCGCAACAAAGACCCCCCGTGGTCGCCTGCTTAGGCCTGACAAACAGCCCACAAAGAGCCCCACTTAGGCCTGACTAAAGCTGGTGAAGAGGCCCCAGAGGGCGGCCTGAGGACAGACACCGGCACAAGAGCGCCCTCCTCCCGAAACCCTGTGCCGCGCGGCGGGAGCGACTAGCACGTCCACCAATTAGCACACACAAGTTGGGTGCATACACAATGAACCTGTGCTGGCTCACAAACCCAGTGTGTGTCTGTGTGTGTCTCTGGGGAGCTGCTAAATTATCATCAACAGAGGGGAGGGAGTTTATCAGGGAGGAGAGGGAGAGAGAGAGAGAGTCCTCCTCAGGCTTAATTAAAATATTAGCCACTTCAGCAGGAAACACAAGCCATTCACAAAGCGGATTCATTTTTCTTTCAAAAAAAAAAACCAAAAACCCCAACAACTCTTTGTTCTGCTCTCACTTCCGTTAAATATTCAAGGGCCGTGATGACGAACTGTGGAAATCCAGGACGTTTGTGCTTCGTTCAACCCTTTAAAAATCCTAATTTCCTGTCCCTGTTTACACGCACTATTCAACAAACAATCACAAACGCGCAGGTCTCTTGTCCACTTCCCTCGTGCCCCCGCTGTCAGCAGCTTAAGGTGTCTACGTGGTCCCTGTGGCTTTGCTAATGGATTTAGGATATAAATCTATCATTTAGTCAGCCAGTTAACACTACCCTAAGGCTGCTTTCATTCTGTCTCAGGAGACGCCGCTGTGCGCCTTTGTTCATGTGATGGAATAAGAGCCGGTGAGAGAAACAGCGGCGTTTGGTTCTCCGAGCGTGTTCCCGTTGAATATTTTCACTCCGCTGCCGGTGAGCGGACAGACCTCGTCTCCGCGTCCCTAACGCGGCGTCAGTGCATTTTTAAGGACAACAGGGGGAAAGATTAAGGGAAATGCAGGCCTTAAATGGGTCATTGGTATTCCCCCGCACTCGTCACATACTGGGGGCTAAACACTGGATTAATTGCAGTGTATGGAAAGAAAAAGCAAAGCATAACCCCTGGACTTAGAGCGGGCGGATTGGCATCGATCGGCAGGGCTGCGGCTAAGCATCACTCTCCAATTATCTGTGATTCTCCTCAGTGTGTGTGTGTGTGTGTGCCATCTGCCTCCCCCTCCGCCCTGCCACTGCAAACACAGAGTGGGCTTCACCTTTGCGTTCGCCCTCACGCGGAGAAGACAGCAAGGTTTTTGGCTGGACTTAACCCACGGCAACTACACTATCACCAACCCCCCCTCACCGCCGTATCTTTACTGTGCACATGTTTTATTCTCTGGAATAAATAATTCAAGGTGATTTATTTCAAACCGGCCCAGTAACTACCTTTAACCTTAAAAGAGTCACTGCAGAGCGCGGTTAACAAAGTTTCCGACGGCGTTTCACGCACATCCACATACATAACTGTCCCAGCGTCTGTTTTATAACATCAGACCCATTCAATACAGTTTTGCACGTCAGCAATAGGCGATAGAGAAATAGAGAATTTAAGCTGCATGCAGCGAGGAAAGGACACTCACAACCCCGACGTGACTCAACAACAGTCAGCTTAATACCTGTGCCAAATTCCATGAATCCTGGATCAACCGCGTTGTAACGGGAGCCCGAAATGAACGAGAGGGGGCGCTACAGAGCCAGTGTATCACGCGACAGCAGTTTGTTATTTCAAATTTGTGCGTCAGGTTTTGTGAGAATCTGACTTCTCTAAAGGGCCTTGAACATGTATTCGTAAATAGAAAAACACAGGAAATCCAACACGGCCGACTTCCTGTTTGGTCAAACGTTCCCAAAAAAGAAAAAAACACAAACCTCAGCAGGTTTTTCCCTGCATAAGAAAACAAAGTAAATATGGAATTGCCTCATCACATCGAATGACTGTGAATACTTTGACGCAGTTTTGTGTTCATTAAAGCTGTCGAAAAGTGGGATTTTAAAGCAGTCGAGCGACGATGACAAGATAACAATAATGGGCTGTAAAATAAATAAATAAAATATATTTGAACACATCTCTACTGCAGACCCTCCTTCTCTCTTCTCCTCTGCTCGAGACGTTTTTGAGACGAGCAGTGAGGCATTTTAGATTTGGCAGCGAGCTGCAGATTAAAGTGTTCTGGCAACCCTGGTGTGTGGCAGCAGGTGGCGCAAGAGACAAAACACCAACCCCAAACATAAACACAGTTTTGCTAAAAATGAAAATTGAAACTGTGTGAATACATTTCTTATATAAAAAAGCGCTTTAAACACGCACCGTGTTTTCACTAAAATCAAAAAAATCCAACAGTGTGGAGGAGGCTATTGTTCCATCCTGGTACGGGGCCAGGTGGGCAAGTGGAAGAGTGTCCTTCAGCCGACTGGTCAGCGAGGCCAGAGGAGAGCCAAACACAAGCGGCCAGACTCAGACCAGGCAGATGGCCAAACCTATTAGCCCCAATTAGAGGCAGGAACCCTTCACACATCTCCACAGCTCGGGCCATACGGACACACCAGCGCAGCGCTGCACTCAGAAGGCCAGACGGACATGAAAGGTACGAGAGGATATGCAGAGGCTCGAGAAGAAAAGGGACAGGTTCGGGGAAGAGGAGAGGATTTTAAGTCAAGGGTCTCAGCTGTAACTGAGACAAACACTGCACACGCGACAGGGAATAACCCACATTACAGGATGTTTTTAGGTGTATTCTGTATCATCACATGATAGATCATGTCCCACCAGTGTCGGCTAAGCCATCTACAAAAGAGAGAGACCAGACGTTTAATTAGTCTTAGGTTATAAATGACGCTCCGTTCCGTTTTAAACGAGAGACGAGAATTCAACTTCACCGAAGATTCGCAGTGTTTAGAGAAGCATAATTGAATTACATGGAAGTGTAAAGTCGAGAGAGAGCACAGCTTATAATTCAAGGGGATCTTTCTTTCCTTTTTTGGAAAATTAGGCTCTAACCAGACGGATTGGCAATGCATGCAGAATTCGATCAAATTTGCTTTCAAACGGACTGAAAAATAGAGCACATTTATTCTATTCCGCCTGTTTAGACATAAACAAGAACAGCGTTGTCTACATTTGCTTTCCTGCTTGATTTATTGCCATCCTCCTTTCCAGCAATCAATTTCTGTGTTTCTGTGTTCCCCCCCTCCTCCCTCCCTCCCTCCCTCCCAGCTCCACTCACCTTCCACAACTGTGTGGGGAAAAGCAGTGCTGCACCCTGCTGATAAACAAGGGGAGTGCAGGGATGCAGGGTGTGTGTGTGTGTGTGTCGTTTACCACACAAAGCACACGGGGTCAGTTTAAAGCACACACACGTCAACACGTGTCATGAACTATATCATTTTTCCTCCTCATATTGAAATAAAAATCCATTATTTCCCCGTGAAACTCCCACCGGTGTGAGGGCAGAAGCTGGGGTCACCGGACGGAGGTCACCTCTCAAGTCACATTTAATGACGAGCGACCTCCACCGTAAAGCTCTCAGTGGGTGTATCCGATCAGATCGATCGCTCCGCTCTGCGCACGCGTCGTGCCGCGTGTTACTCGGCGTAAAAAACCTAAAACGCCGACTGGAATTATTACAGGTGCTGAAATGATTAGCCGATTGATCCGGCGGTGGATTGGTGGAATAAGAACGGGCAGAAAAACGACTGTAAATCGAGTTGGAGTCACTTAAAGAGCAGCCAGAGCAATCTATGGGTGAAGATTTTCAAGTGTAGCCACTTTGATGTTTTGTCTGCGTTATATTTATTATCATTATTACTAAGTTGTTGATTCAATTTAAGTGAGCGACTGGGCAAAATCTGAACATTTCTCATTTAACTCTAGGAAACTGTCCTGGACACAATGTCGTGAAGAGAAGACGTGGTGTAAATAAACCTAACTGCACGTGGAATAGTCACAAAAATGGGAATATAACAAGTCGACTGATAATGCCAATTTTCTTCCCTGACAATTATGTTGTTTCCCTTGAAATATAATAGTTTATAAACACAAACGTCATTGAACAACATTTAGGATCTGTTTCTCAAATGTACTTTAAATAAAAATGATGTATAAACTAATGAAGAAATGCAAAATATGGGTAATCCCACAGTTGAATTATGTCAAAAGAAATCGTGGATGAAAATCTAATCTTATCTTGTCTAGTATTAAATAAAAACTGCATTGTATTGTATATTTAAAAGGATATTTTCCACGTGTAAAATGACCATCCTACCTCGTGTCAAATACTTACAACAAAACAACACTTTCATTGCATTAAATCAAATAGTCAGATCCTACACAGGTGCTGGCATCAAAACAAAACACTGTGCACGTACTGAATTTAGAGCAACCCGCGAAAAAACACCCCGACCAAATGAAACTGGAACGCTCGCTGGAGCTGCTTTCTACTTCTGAAATACTGTCAAACCTGCCCGCTTCAAATCTGAGGAGACAAAGACTGAGGATATTTGTCAGCGAGGAACTCAATCATTTCCAATAAATAGGACGGACACCGCCGGACAATATGGAGGAGAGTGTCTTTATTACTAGAAGACTGCGGGGTAACATTGGGAGACTGTTGTCCTCTTCAGTCGACACGGAAGCAGGAGAAAGATTGATAGCCTGCAGTCATTTGAGTTATTGGTTATTCTGAATGAAGTATGGGCTTATTGGATGCCAGCCTCTCTCACTGGCTCACATTGATCTCCACTCACTCCTTCAGCTCCCTGTGCCCTTGCTGCTATTGTCTCCTTCTTGTGTGTTTTTTTTATTTCCACCTCTCTGACTTCCTCACTGTCCCAGTCTCCTGACATCCTCCATCCCAGCCTAAATCTATAAAGAAATTATCACCTAAGACATGTAGAGGGAGAAGAGAGAGAGAGAGAGGGGGGACAAACGGGGGGGGAGGGACTGATCGTGTCGCAGGAGGATGGAGTGAAAGACAAAGAGGAAGTGAAAGAGAGACAGTGGCGTGGAGGGAGAGACAGATGGGGGTGCAGAGATGAAGTGAAAGAGGGACAGAGCAGGAAACAGAGGGAGAGAGGGAGGTGTAATTATCTATCAGGTGTTCGGGTGTGCGTGACAGAGGAGGAAGCTCATTAGCACACTCTGTGTACACCAATTACACAGGCAGGCTTCTCGGGGCATTCCCCTGGCATGTGTGCACGAGGGTGAGCACAGCGAACACAGGCACTCTCACCGAATTCACAGCCACAGACGTTTGACTTAACTCCACATTTAAAAAAACAACAAAAATACACACAATTATGCCTGGCACGCCGACCGGCAGCATTTAACTAATTACAGGTTTAAGTGAGAAAACAAAGTCTACATGTAAAAGTGTGTGACTCACACATTTACTCTCCATCCTGATACAAAAGGTGGGTAAATCATTCTCGCTGCAGCACACGGCTACATTTTGTGCTTTGGCAATAAGAAAAATACAGTTTTGTGTTGTTTTTATGTGCGCTGATTGATCTTCAGCATCATTTCCAACTCCCGTCTGCATTCAAAGTGAGATAAAATACCCACAATGAAAAAAAAACCCCTTCCTATGTAGCTATTATATCATGCATTTTTCAAAGACATAATTGGCTCAGCTACAAAGACGCTGTACAGTAGCCTAAGACCCAATGCTAATATAATTTGTCACACTACACGATTTATGCAAGACAGAATAAAATTAAGCAGAGCTTTACTGACTTTGTAGCGTTAGGGAGGGGACGGCTATTTATACGAGGACGTTAAATTCACAGTTTATCACAAACTGACTAGTGTTTTGTGTTATCGTGACCTATGATACAAAAACATGGATTTGTAAGCCATATATGAAGAATGTCACATCTATTTCTATAGCACGTTTGACAAAGTCAAAGTCACGTTTTCACATTTTCATCAGCATATCTTGACGTCGGTGTCTCCTTTACCGTATACTAAACAAAAAAACACAGGAACTGTGCTCTCAACTGGACAAAAGGGTGCAACTGTGACACCGTTTCTTCTTCACCTTGATATTTAAGAATTAAAAACATATTTCAAGTTGCATAAGCACTGACAAAGCTGCATTTGGTTTTATTTAATTTTATTAAGACCAACATGTAATGTAACGTGGACATTCTGACAGCTCACTCGTTGATTAATAACGATAAAAATCTAAATTTAAGTTTAAAGACATTTAAGGCTGACAGGAGGACTACTCGCAAAATATTAATTCTGGTTCCAAATTCATCTCCGCTGTTTTCGTACTGGCGTGTGGGCGTACCTTGTGCACCTGTCATTTAGTGTGAAAAACTCCATTATTGTGTGATTCAAGGAATGAAAAGTATACTCTGTAACAAGAAATACCTTCACATTATGCATTTTAGCAACTCTGTCCTTTGAGAGCTGTTGTTTTGCTGACATTTATATGAGCTATAAAATACTATTAGGGTTTTTAAATAACGTGCGTTCTTTTCCCATCAGAATTAAAAAAAACATCTCACCTGTGGAAGTTGCTCTGGCTCGATGAAACCACCCCTAAATTGGCCACAGACAGGACCTGCTTGCTGATGGCCTGGCTGGAGGTGTTTGCTGTTGCCATGGTGATGGTTTCCGAGATCTCATTCATACCCAGGAGCTTACCTGAGGGGACGCAAAACATTCAGCGGTCAGAAACAGAGCCACATAAATAGAAGCCACTCAAATTCAATGTTTTTATCCACGTTAAACCAAAAAACAAATATATGATTGTAAAATAAGTAGCATCACAGTCAGTTAAAATGTCTATTCAAGTCTGGTTTCTGGTTTGATGCTGATGGAACAACCCAGATGAAACAGCCCGGGTGAATAGGAGAAGCAACAAAATGGCGCATCCATCAATAAAGAAAGATTAAAAGAGAGTGAAGGCAAAAGGCCAGTCCATGTGCTCTCAGTAATGAGCGAGGATTTGCACAAAAGAATGGAGATAAAGATGCACAAGTTAGGTAGAAATAAAAAAAGTAAGTAAAAAGCAAATATGGTGGAAACCCACTTAATGAAAGAATGAATGAACCTCACTCAATCAGTATTAAATGCAAGGAAACTTGCTCTACTCTGTTCAGTCGGGGCTTTTTTTTTTTTGTCTGAGTGCAGGATGTATTCAGCACCGCGGCGGGTGAAGATTAATTAAGGCGGCAGCAGCATTTAGAAGGCACTTAAGGGCTCGCTGATGGCTCGGAGGCGAGCGCGCTCTCAGCTCTCAATAGCTGCCACACTGCGACGCTCTACAGGTGTGTGTGTGTGTGTGCGCGCTTTGTGCGTTTGTGTAGGAAACGGCATTAAGTGCTTTATAAGAGGCGAACATTTTTTATCTTTAATGATTCGGGTGAGAAAATGTTTGTAAGAGGCAGGTTAGGATTTTAGTTTATTTCCTCAGACGGACGATAATAATATTAATCGTCTAATATTTTAACTCTAGGAATTATAGTTTAGATGATTACATCTGCATCGGTTTGTTCGCCTTTAAATAACTGTTCTGGTGATATTGTGTAGTTTTAATGGGGAACAATTTTGGCTGCTTTTTTTCCATTACTACGTTTAAACGTACAATTTATACAGAGACTATAAGAATGTGCAACCTCATGAAAAATATATATTTTATGTACGTATATATATATATCTGTGTATGTATATATATATATATATATCTGTGTATGTATATATATATATATATATATATATATATATATATATATATATATGTATGTATATATATATATGTATATATATAAATATATAAACACACCTGAGCAAAAGTACTCAAAATGTTTAAAATCAGATTGAATTTGTGAAATTTGGAAATACGTCAAACTTTAAAGTTCACGTGTCTCATTTTTATGAACAAAAAAAAGAAAAACACCCTATTTTGTGACTTCTGCACAATTATTGTTACTTTATATCACTACTAAAAATTTAATATAAAATTAATCATAAGTTTGACTCAACAACACATCAGAAGACAAAAAATACGCCTGAATGTGTGAGCTATAAACACACACCCCCAGGACGTCCATATAAGGAGTTGTGAATTATTCCCACTGCAATTACCCAGGTGCACTAAGGGTTAAAAAGTATGGGCCTTTTGCACTGCCACCATTTTGACATGTTATACCCTGAAAAGCACAGAGTTTTTGTTGAGTATTATCCTAAAATATACATTTCTCTGTGCAATAAAGCTCATTTTCTGTTGCTGAAAACCCATCTCTCATACACATCATCACTCTGAATGACATATTGCTTCACTACTGACACTACACAGATCCATCGACAAGGCAAATATAGCGACTGATTGATATTTCAGTATCATACATCGACACATCATTTCCAACAGAAAGTTGACGAAAGAGCAGAAAAAGGACAAAATGGTACCAACACCGAGACAACAAAGACTCGTGTTGCTACCATTTTCTAACTTGAACTGAATGATGACGACGATGACCTTTGAACTCACCTTGCTCCTTGGAGAAGTCCTGTTCTGTCATGGTACTGGGCATCAACAGCTCTCCTACGGCCGGCTGGATGGACACACTGAACCCGTCCTCCTTGGTGCTGAGGGAGAAACACAAAAGTTGAAGTTATATAAAATAAAATATATAACTTAACTTAATTTAACTCTTAAATAAAAGCGTCGACTGAAGATATTTGTGACTCTGTGTTTCAAGTTCATCTCAATCTGCCCGATTGGAGTGTGTGTGTTCATGCCTCGTTTGTGTATTAAACGTTTCTCTTCTGATTGCTTTTGCGAACCCACGCTCTGTGAATGGCATTTTTGGGCCGGATTGATTCCCCCCCATCCCAAACAGATTTTCTGATAAGGTTATTGATCGGCTGAGCAGCGGTGCCAATGGCATTCAGCAGGTTGATTTGGGCCGGGGCTGATTACTGCAGGAATAATTGTTATCGCGGGGAAGTGGGATCAATTGTGGCTGATGTCTCACCTGGGAGTGCTGGCACAGAGCAGGTAGAAAAAAAGGAGAATTAACAAAGAAATGGACAAGAGAAGAAAAAGGGAAGAGGAGATACAAATAAACTGAAGAAGGAGAAAGAAGGGAAAAAAAATAGGGCGATGTGATGGTGAATGTGGGAAGAGAATGAGAGCTGTGGCAGAAGATAAGCAGTAAAAAAGATGTACAAATGAAAGAGAGGGAGAAAATAAAAATACACCTGACTTGACATGAGTAGATGTCAGGTTGTCTTACCACAACTGGAAGTTGGCTGCTTGCGTCGAGTCGCTGAAGTCAATACCCATGGAAACCGTCACCGAGGCCTCTGGCTCCAGCCGCTCTGAGAGTGGAAAAGAGGGGAGGGAAAGACAAAAGGAGGAGAGGGAAAAAAGTGAGTGACAAGGGCACAGTGTGCATTGCGGGGAGGGATGGAACAGCAAAGGCAGAGGAGGTGGAAGACAAGGTGGTGATGGTGGGTGGCAGCAGCAGAGTGGAACAGACAGACATCCACACCACTTGTGTTTTCTACTTCACAAAGCAAGGCCACCGTGTGTGAGAAATCTATCCTTCAATCTCATTCCCCCACACCTCCAACCTCACAGAGGACAGGGGAAAAAAAAAGCACACATGAAGGACTAGCATATTTCCAAAACAACAGGCCTGTCAAAGAGAGCATCAGCATCAAGAGGGAGCAGGTAAGGGAGATAGACAGAGTGGGTGAAAGGCGAGATGGGAAGAGAGTTAAGTAAAGCCAAAACTGCTGAAGAGAGAGTCTGGACAGCTGGAAGCCAGAGGAGGGGGGAGGAGGCGGAGGGAGGGAGGGAGGGAGGGAGGTTAAGGATGAGAAGAACACAGAAAGACAGAAACATCCTCCACGCCTCCCCAGTCGGCCTGTGTTTCTCTCTCTGTGGAGCCGGGCTATTTTATTCTATAACTCTTTCTACAACCAGAGAAGAGCAGAGCGGAGGCTCCAGAGGAAAGCGCCTGAAAACAGAGTCATCATGGACTCACACTGAATCCAGCCTTCACTGCTCCCTTAAAACACCTTTTTTTACTCTGTTACTTCTCCAGTGTCAATATAAATATACTGTATATATAACTAGCATTATACATTTAAATATAGATGATATAGAGCAAATTAGTCATTTGTCTAATAAGAGGTGTTATTAACCAAGGACAGGCAGGTTTAGATCCAGCCTTGATTTGGCTCAACTAGTTCACAAAACAGAACAGAACTGGATTTGCAAAACTCATCTAAGTACTGTTGTGAATATACTTACATTTTGATTTAAAGTAACCACTATGGCGGCTAAGCAAAGAATTAAAAACAACGTCTGACGCAACAACACGTCTAATACAGGTCCACAAAATATTACTGTTGTATCTTCAGGGTCCAAAATCTATGAATCAATAAAGATTGGATTTAAAACTCCACCCACAGCCACTAGATGGCTAAATTAAAATACGAAAACATGGGCTGGATGTCTGTGTGATCACCATCGCCGACGATATATTGTCCTTTAAAGCTGGAATAAACAACGTCTAGGGTTATGATGTTAAAACTGATGGCCCAGAGTGACGGTGAAAGACAAACCTCACCATCTATGTGCTCCCTGATGTTCTCTTGCCTACCAGGATGTTTTTGGTAAATTGATTCAAGACACTCTAACCCACACGCAGGTGTGTATTACGCAACAACACAACAAAAGTACCTGTGTCCTGTGTCTTTACAACACAAATAAAACAGGAATCCCTACAAGCAAGAAAACTCTCCGTCTCGCCCCGAAACTCAAAAAGTAATTGATGTTTACTTTGCTGTATTACATTACACTTTAAGCAGAATTACAGTTTTAACAGCCGTTCACATGGTGTAGAGCGGCACTGCACCTCGTAGATGCACCGTGCAGTATTTCTTATTAAATACAAACACTGCCATGTGACACCCGCCCCTCCCTCTAACACAAACAAAACACCACAAAATAAAGATTTGTCTGTATTCATTCTCTGCAACTTATACAAATCAACTCCAGCCACCCGCTCACACAAGCCGCGCTCAATCGATCCAAATTACCCACTGTTTGCCTGCTTGAGTTCCTTCAATGGCCAATCAATCGCCTGCAATTGACAGTTTTAATGTGCTCCACCACACACTGCTTCTGTGTGTGTGTGTGTGTGTGTGCATTAAAAAAGAGACACTCTTGAGGGAGAGCTGCTCCCTGTCTTATATTACACTCAGTGTAACGACTATACAACCGTAGGACAAGAAATATGGAGATGGCGCGCGTCTGCTAGAACTGATCGATACTAATGACCAAGGATTAGTCCGAATAGGGATAGGGCTATTTGCTGGGCTGACAGCGATCACGGTTATGGGTGTTATGGTCAAATAATGATCATTTCATATCAGACTATAGGCACAGCTCATTTCTAAAGGAGATGCAGCAACATCAGACACTGTGCAGGTTGGAATAAACGTGGCTGACAAAATACAACAGTGAAATTAGAGTTGGAATCACGTGTGAGAACTTAGTCATAACAAATCAGTAGATTTGTGTGTATAGTATAATAGGGAGAGAAATGTATATTATTGTGAGAGCTCTACAGCCATTTACTGCACATTTTTTATGACCTTGTTAAGAGAACTGGAAAATAGAAAAAAAAAGAAGAAGTAGCTTTTCTGGGTGTTTATTCAATTAAATGGATAATGCTCATTTTAATTTCAAATTACAATTTAGCTCTATTACCTATACCGTTAACTTAAGACTGTAATGTGGATTTATGCTTGGCAATTAGCAGATGTGATGTTTTCACCAAGAAAATGGCTCCTTTTGCTGGAGTGATATTTTATAACTTTGAATAGTTTATGTTAGCAGTGGGCACTGTCTTCTATTCAACATTATTCAAAAATACATTTTTCTGATACTTTATAAAGTAATTACAGCAGTAGTGAATCATTAAAAACTGGGAATTAGAACACAGAAGTAGTACATATCAGACTTTTGCTCATTAGTTCTTGGTGTTGTGTGACTCCTGGACTATACACACAATATCAAATGCTCAGTAAATGCCTATATTTTACGTATGGGTAGCATAGTTTTGCATTTTATTTTAAAAATGCATCACAGTGCATTGTGTTTATTATTCTATCCTCTATTGTTTCTGCTGCTCTAACACATATAACGTCTCCCTTGAGTGGTTAATAAAGTGATATTGTATTGTATTCTATTCTTATCCTTTAATATTTTGTTTATCTTTTTAGTTCATTTAGATTACAACAAGCATCGTTTTTGCTGTAATCTTAAAATGGGTTTGGTGAATTTATGATGGGGTGTGATGAGTCTTCTCCAGCACATCCCAAACATTCCTGAAAAGCCTGGTCATGTGGTCAGCTGACCTCATTTTTAGGACATCGTGGACCTGACCACTTGCAAGCAGACTGTACAGGCTTGTGCAAAACGTTCCAATCAACTATTTTTGCTCCATTTATGCTGTAATGTTATACATTACAGCAAAAACCATGATCATAATCTTAAAGGAATACTTCACTGATTTGCATTTAGCTTTGTATTACTAGAATAGGGGTAGTAATATCTTCATTCTTTTTTTTTGTTCCACCAGTGACACTTGGTCCTGTTAGTGTAACTGTTAGAAGTATTCCTTTAACAGGACAACTTAATGGACCTGAATACTGACAGGCTCTACAGTGGCACCTTTACTCACCGATGGTGTTAAAGCAGTGGATGTTGAGGCTTGCAGGGTTTCGCTCGCCAACGTGGATCTCCTCCAAGGTGTGATCCGAGCTGTTGGTCAGTATGACCTGCACCCCCACCATACTGGGCTGGTACAAGCACGGCTGCCTCGGGAAGTGATACTTGGCCGAGAGGCCTTTTCCCGTCATGTGGTGAAGCAGCTCGTGGGTTTTCATGGGGCCAAAGGACGGAGTGGTGACCTGATCGGAACAGAATATGAATGAACAGATGAGGAGTGTGACTTTGTGCAGGTAGCAAACAATGCGACTCATGTGATTATCAGAGTGAGGAACAGCTGGATTAATCACAAACAAGAGGAAAAACAGTACGGGCGGAAGAACATTGCACAGGAGCGCAGGACTCTCCACATCGATGGACGACCTGTGCATTACAGTGCAAATGCATCCACACAAGAGGGCAGATTAATACCAGAAGCTTCGCTCTTTCCATCACGTATAACCATGCAAGTGATTGTGTACAATCAGCGACCACAATGCAGCACTTTCCTGTGGAGTGGGACAGAGCTTTGGCTGATAAACCACCACAGCCACCATCCTCCCCTAATTGACTCTGCAGGGTACAGAGAAGTCCATTTAAAAATGTCCTAAATCAGGCCGGTTAGATGGAAATGGGCTGGATGCTCAGTCGAACCAGGCTGACTAAAAAACAACCTCTAATGAATAGAAACACAAGTGCCTGAATGGGCCAAACCAGCCACTCACAGGCCTTTATAAAGGGGCTTTTACCTTTTCAGAGGCAGGAAATCACATTAGATTTGAGAGGTGAGGAAAAGAAAAGGAGGTGGAGGTGGTGTCCCTTTTTCCCCCCCCTCTAAAACCTTTAAGATGAACCTTGTTCACACTTGGTGGCATTGTCTATTTGATGGAGGCACAGCTCCTTTAGGTTAAAACTGGGTTACCCCAACAAGTTATTTATATATAAATATATACCGTTACTGTCTGTCAGGAGCTGTCAAATATGGGAATATTTACCAAAATGGGCATGAACCTCTGCTGCGTCTACAAAAGCAGGTGTAGATTCTTCCACCTTCTTCCGTCTTGAGTGACAGAACTAATTAATTCAAAACATCCGTGCGTGTAAAGAGTTTTCACATCGTCTGGAACACTTTGCACCCGAGTGCAACAGTCAGACAGATGTACAGGAAGCAAAAAATAGCTTTTGTTTTTTTGTTTTCTACCACCAAAACAAAATATAAGAAATCCAACTTTCAAAGAAGCAGACGAGTTTAAAAAAAAGAAAAAGAAAAAAAGAAAAGTTTGATGCATCATGAAGTTTTATATGGGGAAAATAAAAAAACAAGCACCAGAGAACAAAAACGGATCCTGTAAACAACACACTTAGATGATTAGGCGAAGTGTGTGGACTAATTATCTTAATTGAATATGACTGAGAGTTTGACACACGGAGAGACGGTGCAAACACGCAGGCATGATGCCACAGCTCACAATGTGTCGAGTGGTGTCAGCGCACGTTGTATTGTTTGAAGCCGGATGTAGGGCGCACGCGTGTTTGGGGGGGAGAAGAAATGCGGCGCCGTCCTCACACTTGTCATGTTGCGTGTGAGGATGAAGAATCGGCTTGACGTACACGGAGGCGACGCGGAGACGAGTCCTGGTGTGCTCACTGTGACATTGTTGAGCTGACATCAAACACTAAACCTGTCGCACAGCAAGATGCGGAATTAAGCAACAGGTTTTGGAGTTTGAAACCAGATTTCTATCAGGAAGCAGAACACTGCGTCAGATCAGTGTCTTTGTTGTGTTTGTGTCCTTTGCTTATTATTCAAATTTTTATATCAAATACTTATTTTAGATATGATCCAGTACCAGAGGTGGAAAGTAATGAATTACATGTACTCGCGTTACTGTAATTGAGTAGGTTTTTTGTGTACTTTTTAAAAGTACGTAGTATATATAGTATGTTTTTTTGGAAGTACTGTAGTTCACTACAATGTTGGCCTGAATTTAAATAAATAAAACAAATACTAACATTCACACTCTGGAAACTTTGGCAATGAATGACAAGGACAGGCGAGTTGGCGCTAAGGAGAAAGTTAAAGGAATGTGTGACCTTTGACGCAATTTGACTGAAACATTATGTGCTTACATATTTTATATTGTCAGCACTTTAATTTGTAAAGGTTTGCCTTTAATTAAAAACAATTCATGAGAGATTTGTGTCCCCTTGTCTTTTTTAACCCCAACTTTGTTAAAAAAGTAACTAATAGTAACTTTTACTGTAAGTAAATTTTAAACATGCTACTTTTTGAACTTGCACGTAAGTCAAAATGTTATCAAAATAGTGGTACTTTTACTTGAGTAGAATATTTCAGTTTTTCCACTAGAATAGAACAGAACTTTCCATAAAATCAGACAGTCATAGAAACACAGTTAAAATAAGATAACGGGATAATTGGAAAAGACATGATAAAGAGAATAAAAAAAAAAAAAATGGAGGGTTAAATTACATTAAAACTGCCCTTTACTGCAGCCGTGAATTAAAAGCTTGGTGGTCAGTTTGTGGAGAAAGAAATACTTATTGCACTTGGAATGATTTTTAGCTGCCAGGAGAACTCAGGCTCAACCTGACTGTATAGAGTATGTCTGTCAACAACTATGCTGTACTGACAGGTACAGTAAATTAATAACATTTATAGAACAAACTTATATATTTATACATTCCCTTCACATAGTTCTTGCTGTCGACAATAAATTAATCTTACATATTGTGTACTGATATGTTTTATCTCAACTCTCAAGACATCAGTTTGGGTTATTGACTTTCAGACACATTTTCCCCAGAGCCACGGAAGACGTTACAGCACTGAGACGAGACTCTCCATGACAGATTGACTGGCCTTGAATGAATCCTGGCAGTATCATCAGTCAGCTGACCTTATTTTTTTGGGCAAATACTATTGGTGAACTTAGACCCGACCAACTGAAGCAATCCGAGAACATTACAGCGCCCCCACAGTGAGTTTTCATATTAGAGCTCCACAATCCAGGTGTCATGTAGGGACTAGTTTAAAAAATACATTTTTTAAAAAAAGAGCCAGCTCGGGTGACATGAGCCATGGAAAACCCCGCCAAAACAACCACAACATCATCTCCACATGTCTTTGTCAGACGAGCAGCGTCTCTCGTGTCCAGACGCGCCCCAAGCGCCAGCGAAGGAGGTCAAACAAACATTTGCGGCGGCGCCATCGTAACGCCACCGCGCCCTCGCAAGCGCCCGTCACGCCACCGCCAGCCTGCAAATTTATTGGGCCACTTTTGGATGTGTCAGAGCAGTCGGTGTCGATAAAGCTGGCCGTAATGTTTGCCACCCCATCACAGCGGTGATTTACCTCCCTGACAGACACATCCTGCTTCAAGGTCCTGTCTGACGCCTCGTCCTGAGCAGGCGTTACAGCGACAGGACATCGCTTCAAACTGCTTATTATCACCAATTTGACATAGTGGACAGTTAAAGTCCCCACACAAGCCCCTTCATCCACCCCCCTCCATCTACTGTTATAAAAGCACAGGCCCATAACACCTGAAGTGTAAATAAGACAATAAGAGGGATGTAACCTTGACTTCTCTGTCACTCTCCCTTTGTTTTTTTTCTCCCATCCTTTGGCTTTGGCTCCTGTTCTCTATCCTGGACAGGAAGGAGGGAGGTGACAATGAGGGAGGAAGTTGATTGAGAGGCTCTATTATGCATCAACTTAAAGGAAGCCGCTGTGATGGATGACACAGGCACCAGTCACCTTCAGCGCCCGCGGACGCCACGTTCCCCGACATCCTCTCTGGCAAATGACCTGAAAATCCCGCTGACATATTCAAAAAAGGGCTAAGCGGAGGCAGGCAGCCTCCTGCCGTGTGCATAAGGAGGCCCATTTAACAGAGAGGGGGAGTTGGGAGTACAGAGATGTATGGACATTATATTGAAAATCCATTTCTGGTTTTTAGACGCCGTCTGCCTCCAATGGCACGGGCAGGATTTCATTATGTTCTACAAGAGTTGTACAGACGAAGGTAAAAGACATGTGTTTGACTTTAGGGCCTAATTGTTCCCTTCACTCTGAAGATGACAATTAATTGAGGGGCATCACAAAGACCTTGGTGGCAAATTGAATTAAATAAATGTTACTACAGCCTCCTTAAACTACTTTAATGTAACAAGAAGTCTCTCCAGCGCACAAAGACAGGGTTTAGTTCATTTACACTAATTTATCAGTAAATTAGATGATCTAAAATGATTAATATTGTAATTTTTTTCCATTAAAGGACATTAGCAATAATAGAGTACTGTTATTCAGACGCAGGAGTGTCCTTTGTCCGGCTTTGTAAGTTTTCTGAACAAACTGCCCACAGTTTCTGGAAGGCTGAGATTCTGTCAAACTTCAGGAGCTGCAACTACTTTTGTTTTTTTTTTAAATATCATTAGCAATTATTTTCTCAACTAATCATTTGGTTGTATTAATTGTTGGAAGAAATAAACAAAAAATGCCTGTCCAGATACTCCTGCGTCTGAATCACAGATCACCACCAATTTTGCGTATTTAACAATTAGCGTAAAATATCTAATTGCGATTTTTCCGACATGTGTCGACATTGTGATTTGATTTAGGAAATAACCTTTTATGTCACGCTTCAGTCCGATATCGACTGCGTTATAGATTTTTACAAAAGATGGAGCATTGCCTCATAAAATGCCATCAAAATAATAACTTGTACACTCTAATGCAAGGACGACATGTATTGCACTTCTTGAATTAAAAAAAGAACATGGAACAATCAACTAAATGATGATTACATTGCAGTCTTTGCAATTATTTTTGATTAGAAAAGGAAAATTAATTGTTCAGCTCTACAAGAAAATACACATTCTGTCTGTTTATACTTCATATACATAATATAATATAACATAATATATAATTATATTTGTTATAATATATAGTACAGTATTATATTGTTTACTTCTTGAAGCTCGAGCAGAAATCAGGGGTGGAGTGGCTCAGTGGTTAAGACCCTACCTTGTGTACCAAAGACATCATGGTCGCAAGTTCGATTCCACCCCTGGCTAATTGTACTTGATTCTATTGTAAGTCGCTTTGGATAAAAGCGTCTGCTAAATGACATGTAATGTAATGTAATGTAAATCCCTCCTCCTGCTACTTTTCAAGATTCCCACACGTGTCATAGAAACACAGTAGAAACCTGCACTTGCATAGAAACAGAACAGCTGCATTAAAACACAAATATTTCCCAAAATAGGAGACAACAGCAATGACTGGCTATTTCCGTGTGGGCATTTATTCCTATTTAAGAGGCAATCTCTGCAGTTTGAGTGGCAGCGGGAGGTTTGGAGGGCAGGGGCTGCTATATACGCCGGTGCTTGGGGGTCCTTCTGCTGATTCATAATTAGACGTGAACCCAGAGCGCTCACTACGGGGAGGTCAGAGGGGTGAGGAGGAAGACGAGGGAGGAGGAGTGGGTGAGCTGGCGCCCGCCTGATGGACACCAAATGAACAAATTATGATGGCCCCCTCTTGGCGTGATGGGGTCAAACACCCTGCGCCCTGCCGCTGACAGTTCAATTTCCCCCCAATGCAGTCCCATTCGCTGACTGCTAATTATGAATGAAAAGTTATCAGCCTTAGCCACCCCATCGCACACACGGACAGTGGTTGGAAGAGGTTTGGGGGCAGAATGGGAACGGGGGGGGGGATTTAAGAGGCATTTGTGAGAGATCCTAATGTCAAAATGTTATTAGAGGGAGAAACTGTATGCAGAAACTGGGGAGAGGAGGAGGAGACAGAAGAGGAGGTGGGTCAAAGACACTGACCAGGGTTAATCTAAATACCTTTGATAACCATGCAGTAATTCTCTAAAAGGGCCAGAGCGCTCAGCTGAGACAGACTTGCTGCCTCTGTGGGCAGATTGCTGAGAAATAGAAATGACACTGGGACCAGCGTGTGTGTGTGTGTGAGCTGATATGTATGCATCCACATGTATGGGGAGGGGTACGTGTGTGTGTGTGTGTGTGAGAGAGAGAGAGAGAATAAAGGTGAGGTTGTTTACCCTTGGTCTATGAATTCCGATGCCCATCATGTATTTATGCATAGAATTGACTCTAAATCAGATGTTGATGTGCAAAAAGTTCCCTGTTCTAATCTGCATTTCTATTCGCTATTACTCCCTGGCCTTCACCTGAGGAGGAGGAGGAGGAGGAGAAGGAGAGTGACTAACAACTAACTTGTGCGGCATAAACGCTGGCCTAAGAGCAGCAGCTGTCAATCATACTGACTGACAGGCGGCAGACCTGACGGGCAGGATCTGATTTTAGCATCGCAGCAGCAGAGCAGGAACAGTTCACAGTCAGTAGTGAAGGCTCATTGTACATGCAGGGACAAAAAAAACAAAAACTAAAAATGTACATTTACAGCTGCAGTGTGTAAGTTTTGGTGATTCTTCTTTTGTTGTCGTTGATGTTTTTATTCTGCCTCTGTTTGACGTTGAACAGAAACGACGACTACATTATGAGTACGCGGTGTCCTTCATCTGAAAACGGGGCTCTGTCAAAACTTTTCACTACATTTTTGCAACCTTTTTTTTTGCCTATAAAGCACAAAAAAATATTGTTGCTTCCTTGTCTTGACATAAAACAAATCACTTCCTGTGTGCAGCACAGGAAAGTCGCTGGGTGACGAGATCTGAACACTGAGAAACGCGTGGAGCCGACTTAATCAGCACCGTGTGAACTCATCTGACGCTGGTTTGAATCAAACTGTCTTTGCTTTTATTTACGGGGCAACAGTTTTGAAGTAGGGCTGCACACTTTATCAACGTGCATAACTCAGAGTATATGTCGCAAAAGATGTACAAATATCGCCAAGAACTGCATTTAACGCAGTTTGGTTTGGCCAAGAACTTAACAGAAAGATACAGACTGTTTTCTGCACACTTTACAACAATCTGCCTTTATACAACAACACTATCGCGACCTGTTTTGCACAGGCCTGAGGAAAATAAATGGTTAGGCAATGGCAATGACAGATACGGTATCTTTATCTTTATATTTATTTAAAACCAAACGTTTTTATTTATGTATTTCAGCTACAGGCAGAAAGGGATGTTATCAAGTCTAGAGAGCAAACTAAATTTGAAACACACTATATGAAAAGTATTGTTTCAAGTGGTGACATAAAACAAATATCATTAAGCCCAGTCTCACATAACAATCATGTTTTAGATGTATGACCTAAAACATTAACTGAATAATGGACAAGTCAAACAACCAAAAGGTTATTGTCAGCCATTTTGACTGATTGATTGATTCTTTCATTGCAAATAGGGGGGAAAAAGGGTTTTGGAGATTGTTCTTTGTGGGTGGAAAGTAATTTTTGGACAAAACCTTAACCCTTTAATCAGTAAAAAAAAACAACTAATAATGACTAATAATTTAATTTAATTAAACTGTATGTCCTAGAGTCGATATGTTTAGGGCTTTAATTTGCCTAAATACTCAAGAAATAAATTCATCATGTAACTTCACCTGAAGTTTTTCCCCCCCCATGCTTTTCTACAGTATTAACATGTACCAGGACTTGAAGGATTAGAAGGATCTTAATTAAGAAAATTAAAAAAAGAGAGTATTGCAAACACATGCACAGACTAATAAGTTAAATTATTATTATTAACCCTTCTTGAATTTGAAGTCCTCCAATGGCAGATATACCAAAGAGCCTCACAGTGGAACACAAAATAGATACAGCAACAGCAGAAAGAATGGTGTGGACATTTACCCTCCCGAGGGAAGACAAGATATAAGATACACTGAACGCGTGGAGCCGCTCACACGCTGCGGAGAGAAAGGAGCCGTCACACCGGGAAAGGTCAACCATCAGATATACACAACACAGAGTCACGGGGGACGCAGCGTCGGACAGAGAGATGGAGGGTGACAGAGGGAGAGAGAGAGAGAGAGAGAACTTATAGATGACACACAGAAATAGAGTTCAAGGGTGTGGAAGAGCAAAAGACTGCATGGGTGAGAAAAGACAGACTATAAGAGATAAAGGAAACAGGCAGAGCAGTTGTACTGTCCTGACTGGCTATAAATATAAGAAGGCAGAAAAGGTCAATAGTTGGCGTCTGGAGCAGAAATGTTCCACAAGGGAGAGAGGCTCATTTCACCATCTCATATGCTGCTCTGCTGTTCTGTCAGTGCCACACAGAAAGGAACAATTGACTCTCTCTCACTCACACACACACACACACACACACACACAGATGGAAGAAATGTCATCCTGTGTGTCTCTAACACACACACGAGTGTACTAACCTGTATGGTGGGGGAGACGTTGGAGAGAGACAGGCCTTCGAGGTCTGACAGCAGGCTCGAGGACAGGACTGCAGACTTTGGGGTGTTGCTCTGAGGTGCTGGAGAAACTGAAAGTCAAAGACAACAACTCAACACTCGAGAAAGACACTGAAAGCTTTTGAACAGTACGACGGAGTCCAGTAAGATACAGTGTTGTTTGAGCACCAAAGAGAATAACGTTCAAATCCAGCATCAGTAGCTTTAAATTCCCACACATTTCCCACACAACAGCATGCATATCTGCACAGCACAGATCTTTTTTAAGGTTCAGCGTGTAACATTTAGAAGAATTCATTAGCAGAAATTGAATATACAACCCCTAATTATGTTAGTATGGTTGCATACTTGCATTAAAATAGAAAATTCTTGGTTTTCATAGCCGGAGATGGTACTTTGTGGGTACTTTAGGAAAGCCAGCATCTTGACCTGCCATGTTTCTATAAATGTGCAAATGGCCACAACATACGTATGTCGTTTTGAATCAGAACCTTGTGAAACAAGGAGGAATGACATTACTTTACATTGACTAGTTGCAGTAGCAGTGGTTTTCACTCAGTTTAAGAAAGCAAATGATGAATAAAAAAGTTTCAGGATCCTATTTGAGCTTATTGTACGTCACTGGAAAATGTTCAAATATTCAATGATTTGTTTGATTATAAAAATGTGTCTATTTGTGATTAAATTATGTTTATAAAGTAATCCCCAGTGACTGTTTTGGCTTAAAAGGCCAATCTTTTATACTCATTCAGTAAAACATGAGCCTTATATTTATGTTGTTATGAGAGTCACTGTATGAAAGAGACTGTATGTTGTTAGCCCAATACTCTAATATTGAAAATATCTGGGCCCATTAGCTGGTAGATGGAGTCTGCTGACCTTCTCTGTCTGCAGGGCAGGAATAAGAACATTTGGTAGAATGGAATCAACCGGACTTATAGATGAAGGGGAGGGTTCGCTGCCAAGTTGGGTGACAATTCCTTGTAGATGCTCCAGAAGTTTCAATAATTCAAACCACTGCTAGAGTTCATTTGGACGAAAGTAAAAAAAAATAAATAAAAACTGAGTGAAACTCACAGTCGTCTAGATCCAACAGTGAGACTTCCTTCTTGGACTTCACTTCCACCTACAAAGCAAAACACAACAAATGTAATGATGAGAAAACAACTGCAGTGGATGTAATGCTACAGGACAATGCTGGAAAAGTACACGTTGTGTTCATCAGTGTATGAAATGTCTCAGTTTTGTTGACACCGTCTCTCAGGATCGCGACACGCTCGTCCAAAAAAACAGGTAACCGCATTTATACGCAACATGTCTGAAATCTCCGACGACCGTCCATGCACGGCGCCGGTACCGCTGCGCGTCGCCTCATGCGACCGAGCCGGGCTTGTCAGGTGTTGACTTGTGGGAATTGCAAAACACGCCTCTGTCTCGCCGCACAACAGGCCCAATAAAAATGCATTTATACATACTAGCACTTTTATTACCCTTCTCCACACCCTCCTAACCAACCAGGGCTCTACTCGCGTCACATAAAGAACCATAAAATTCCACTCTGCATACTCCAGGCTGAGCAGATGGGAGGAGGGGAGAAAAAACAACAACAGCACAGACGAGGGAGAGAGGAACGAGAGAGAAAACAAATAATAAAAGTTAGAGGCCGTATCTTATCAGATATTCTCTGATTGACGCTCGGGGGTGGTAATAGAGACGGAAACCTTGTTAGTAAATGGAGGTCTAAAAGAGCAAGAGATGAAAAGTGAGGGTGAACGAGAGATAGAGAAAGAGAGAGAGATGCATAATTCATGGGCCGGGCCCAAATGACAAACTATGAAATGAGAATTTCATAGTGCAGAAAAGGAAAGGGGGGGTGGGGGGGGGCAGTGAGAAGCAATGTGACGAGCAAAACGGGTGAGAAAAAGGTGGTGAGGGGTGAAACAGAGGCGAATGAAAGACTTAAAGAAGAAAAAGAAAAATCTGACAACATGGAAGCAAAACTGTATCTATGTGCAAATGATGATCTCAAAGATCTGCACATCATGGATGTGAGTGTGAGGGACAGCGACTGCCTGGGACAACGTGCCATTTCCCCATATATTGAACTTTTGATAACGAAACACTTTAATTATATAGTATCAGATAATTAATTAAAGCTGTGATCTGTAACTTGTTTCTCTACAACTTTTTGTGATAGGTATGCAAGCAAATTAAAGATAGAGTGTGTAAAATTTAGCATCACGTATTGGTGAAGTTTTATGTTGCAGCTTAATATCCCTGAACTCTTCTGACCCTAGTCCACCTTAATTTGCACATAATCAGATTTCTGAACACACCAGGAATGCAACTAGCATTTATTTTCATCATCAATTAATCTATCGATTATTTTCTTAATCCATCCATAAAATGTCGATGTTCTCAAATGCCTGGTTTTGTCCAAAATTATTCAGTTATAATTATTTTTTTAATTATTAATTATTTAAAAAACAAACACTCCCTCACCAGATAATAATGTTGGGAGTCTAATTACTAAGACTAGACGCTGTGTATATATCCCAGGTTTTTGACCCAGAAATAATAATAATAGTCAATTTAGAGTGTCCAAAGCTAGACCCAGAGAAGCTAGTACACAAAATAAGAACAATGGTGCAATCCAGACATTTCTGAACTGATGAGAAGACGGAATTTATGCTCTGCCGGGTAGAAAGACACTCAATCGTGCATGACATTGTATCAATTAGCTGTCAAGTTAATCTGTTGCGTGACATAATCAACTGGAAATGGTCAAACGTCAACAAGGTGAAAAAAGGCATATCGCCACCTAGTGTAGCTGAGTCAGACTCAATTAATTCAATAAGTCAGTGCACCGCTAGTGCTTCTATACAGAAGTCCATTCAAATGGAGTAGTTGTAACTGTACTGACTGGTTTGAACCTTTCTATAAATGTGAAGACTTCATCCATGTGACAGCAAATGAAATCAGAATATCACCTTGGGTTTGGACTTCACGTTATTCTTCTTCTTTTGCGCTGCCGGGGAGTCGGAATCAGAGTCGCCTTCAGAGTCTGTTTCAGAGCCGGAGGAGCTTTCGGCCGATGAGCTGCTCGAACTGGCTACAGGTCCGTTCCCGTTTTCATCCGAATCACTGAAATGCACAGGAACAACACACAACTGCCTCAGACATGGGATCAAAAGAAGTAATAACAAACACGAGTACTGCCTTTAGTCTCTTCAGCTTTTAAATAAAATCCATGCAGTATTTTACAAATATTTGAGGAAGCAGACAAAGCAAACTTTTTTTCTTCCTCTTTAATCCTAGCCTGACGTTGTCAGAAGAAAAAAAAAAAGATCAATGGGTTTTTATTTGTGACGTTAATTCAATATTGCATTCACTCTCCCGTCTTCCTCCTCTCTCTTTCACTTGCTCTGTCCCTCTTCAATTTGTCCCAATAATGAGTGTTTACTTCGCCTGCCTTGGATTTTCAGCCGTTAAATTAATGAGGGGAATTGTGACGGTAACTGGCTTTTTAACTTGGGCGATGATGAAAAGCCAGTATTAATTTGGCCTACAGATTTCATTTGCTGCGAACAGGAAAAAGTGATATAAATCACTGTGGGCCTGATTAGGCCCTGCCTGAAATGACTGGGCCATAATGAGGGCATTATGCTGTGTTTGTTGTGGAAGCACTGGGGTGAGCGGCTCTAATTGCTGTGTGTGTATGTGTGTGTGCATGTTTGTGTGTGTTTGAGCACTGGGGTGAGTTGCTCTAATTATACTCTCTAATGGAGAGAACAGGGTCAGTCGGCAGCCTGTCACACAGCGAAATCAGGTACATTCCGCGCGGGTTTGTGTGTCCGTCAGCAAATCAAGTCGAGTGCATGAGAAACTAAATTTGCCACTGTGTAAGAGAGTGCGTGTGAGCATATTCAGTCGTAATGACTTAAATCTCATTCATTGGTAACACCAGGCTGCTAAATGACCAATCAAAAGTCATTATCCATTAGCCATGTAAATGTGGACCACGCGACTGGAGGAAAATTCTCCGTGATCAGCTTGTTAATGGAACTCACAGTAACGATATTCCTGCCACTCTACTGCCCTGAGGATGTGAGAGTGGACAGAGGCTGTGTGTGTGTGTGGGCTACAATAGGTTCACATGATATTAGATGTGGATTAAATCTGTTAGATTCCTATATTTGGCCTGAGAAAGTTAACTGTGGTCACATATATGAATTTTAATCTTTTTTCAAACCTATCATTAGTGTTTTTTAGAAAAACTATTTTTTGCATGTTTCCTAAATTTTTAAGTGGAAATCTGAAATGCCTTCAAGAGAAAATCAGTTCATGCCGCGTGTCGTGTTTGTTACAATTTGCAAAGTAACTGATTATTTCTTGGGTATAGACGAATCCAGCAACCTGTTCATGAGTTACACCATGTAGCAGAGCCACTATTACTGCAGTGGCAGGTCGCAGTGACTCACTGCCCGCTCACAGTGACAGCAGCATGAAGAGTCAGATCAGGCAGTAGCCACACATTACTAATGGAAGGAACAAGAAGAAGAATAATGTGATTCAGTAAAACAACTGTTGTGACAAGTAGACATTGGCAGATATTCAGTATCTGTATCAGTCCATCGGATATTTAGAAAGAGAAAAAAAAAAACTAAATATGCCTCATTGTGAACAGGTGACATTCTCTAGAATTATCATGTGATCATGTGACAAAAACACCAGTGAGGAAAGACTGCAGAGGTCTGCGAAGCTGTTGCAGCATTGCATTTTGAAATGATTAGTTATGACAAGATGGTTTAATACATCAGCAGAACTATATTGACAGTTTAGATCTTTTTAATAAGGGTGGAAAAACAACTGTATCAGACTGATATCGGGTTTGACAGATTCTCAAGTTGGCGAAATCAGAACTGGATATAAACAAGTGGTATTTATTTAGCCATCAGTAGTGAAATGCAGTGTAATGTCGTGATGCGACTGTCACTTACTAGCTTGCTAACCGAAGCTATGGCAAGTTGAAAGGTATTTTACAGCTCAGATAAAACAAATTTAAAGAGCAAACACGTCCTCTGCTCCTCTGCTCACCTGAGGAGCCTTTGTCAAACGTATACACCCGACGGGCTTTGTGTACTTCACTGTCACAAAGTTGAATTGCATCACTGCCGAGGCTCTTACAGACTTTATAAACGGCTAAGGACAAAGACTGTACATTCTTAGGCTCTTGCACTCAGACTGCAGGGAGACAGCGTCTCCTTCCGCACACAACACATTTAACGTGTACATTACTATTGGTGTTTCGTCAGACGAGGATGTGGGTAAGACCACACCTACACGGGTGGAACGAGCATTACAAACACAGCACATCGACAGCCTGTTGATTCAACAAAGTGTCCGACCGTCTCTGCTGAGCGAACAGGAGATGTGAATGTGATAAGGTGAAAACGGCAGCCGGGTCACAGAGGGAGGCGTCCGGCTGCCTGTGAGGATAGTAAAAACTTTATGGATGTTTTATCGGCCCACCGTGGAGAGAGTTAGGGAGGGGGAGAGAGTGTGTGGCAAAATGTTTTAGAATAAAGCAAGGGCACAGTAAAAAAAAAAAGGAGAGATGTTATATGTCATATGTTATGAGAGGTATATAAAATGGCTTCATTAGTCACAGTCAAAATTGCTGGACCATATACACTTGAAAAGATGATTGTGGACGTCTTCAAGATCATTCACGATTTAAAATCAACACTTGACCTATGATGGTACCTCATATTCTCCTATATTTAAATATATATGTATGTACATATATATATATCTATATATATAGATATATACATATACACATGTATATATATACATACATATATACATACATATATATACATACATATATACATACATATATACATACATATATATACACATATACACATATATGTATACATATACACATATACATAGACTAAAGCTTGGAATTTAAGAAAGGTTGACGATTTAAAGAGGTACAATGAAAGACGCTATTTCTGTTGTTGTGTTGGGTAAGTGTTAACCTCTAACTAACCTTTAGTTGAGTACCGCTGTGTAACCTCTGGGGGTTTTTTGTTGATGTTATTATTCTGCCATAAAGCAGTTTTTATCCCTCCGAACTGCTAAATGACTACATTTACAAGCAGTAGAATTCATTTCTGAAACTTTTTTTTGGACGCTTCTTTGTGTCATACGTTGCTGTTGCCTCCATCCGTCTTCACATAAAACTATTAACTTCCTGTGTGCAATGCGAGAATGCTGCCGGGATCTAAACACCACGATACGTGTATACTATACTACAATTGTTTGTATACAGGTTTTAACTGGATCAGGTGAAAATGTGCGTTTAGGGAAGAAAGGAAATGTATTGTTGCAGCAGGTGGGTTGTCATATAGATTCTAAAATGGCTGAAGTGTTGAACAGATGGAGGTTGAACTTATTGATGCAGCAAAACACTGATCACATTTGTTCTCACAAACACCCACCTGTCTAATTAGCTAAGGCGGCGAGAAGGGGGGGAAAAAAAATAGAAAGACGCAGGTAACATCTGGACACACCAAATTTGCAGGGAAGAAAAATGATGCATTCAGAGTCAGACAGGCTGCGGGGATTTTGCCGTACCTGTCGGCAGCAGCTGGCTTGCTCTTCTTCTTCACCACCTTCTTGGTCTTTTTTTTCTTCTTGTTTTGTACCGAGTCACTGGAGCTCCCCTCTGATCCAGTTGAACTCTTTCCAGAATCACTGGAGGTCTTTTCTGATGTTCCACTGCTTTCCTCCTCACTCTCACTGCCAGACTCTGTGCAGACATTCACACACAAGTTGCAATACATGTATTTTCATGAAAGTTAAACTTCATTTTATTCCTTGTGTATTTGCTGTTCCATTAAACTCCACTTGCTGATACCGCAAATAAAAATGTGCAATCATTCAAGGACTGAGGATAATAACTCCAAAACACCAACTTTTGAGGAAGCAGCAGAGCAAACATACACTTTTACAGAGTTAGATAAAGACCTTCACTGCTGCCGCTGCTGCTGCTGCTGCTGCTGTCCTCACTGCCACTGCTATCAGACCCTTCCTCTTCTTTCTCATCTTCTTCATCCGAGTAGAACTTGTCACCAGATTTGGGTTTTTTGGCCTTCCCAAGTGATGGTGCCCATTCTTTCACCTAAGCAGACACAGTGAGAGGAAGTACAGGTTATTAATGCTGCAAACTGAGATTAATCATTAAAGATAAACACACTTCCAGATATAATTAGAATATATTATATAAATTATACTGAAATCAGAGGAATGATCACATAGTTATACATATTATTCAACAACTGTCATGTCAAAGAAAATACGATAAGTCTGGTGGTAAGCGTTCAAATGAGTCAATTAACGTATATTTTGTTACCCGTGATATTATCTATTAACTCTGCATTCTACCTTAAACAAGAAATTAAGTATATTCACAATTTCTTGTGCTCTCCTTTATCGATTTAATATGATCTCCACATCTTTTAAAGCGTATGCTTCTTCAGATTAAAAAACAAACATTGATTTGTATTGAACTTTGGACATTTTGTTTAACTTAAGTTTGAACCAAGCACAGCAAACTTCTCATCTTTGAGCTGAATGGTGATAAGCATTAACGTAACTTTTGTCCAACACCGATCCCATAAAACATAGAATTCACACATCTGACTTTATAAAAGATCATAAAAATATGATTACAGTTGAGAAAACAACCATGTTGGAGGCCAGACACATACTATGCAAGTCTAAATGCAGACACAATAACATAAATATATTTTATTTCACCAAATGTTCGAGGCTACTGAGAGTATGAGGACTGGTAATCACACATAAATGGGACCTTAATTAACAAATTGATGTAAAGCTGTATGGAAAAAGACCCGAACGTAGTGGCTGATCGTGTTGGGTGATGTCATAGTAAAACACTATCTCTGTCCCATTCATTCGTCATTTTGCACGTCGAAGGAGGGCTTATGATGACGGACGAAATAGAGCAATACCACCGTAAATCTTGGGGGCAGTATAGAGTCAGTAGCCCAATCAGGAAAACAATGAATAAGAGTTTATATGGGCATTTAAAATTGGCTGCCAGAGTTTACTGGCTTATCCGTGCAGCCAGAAAACAGAGAGTGACTGCCAAGCACAGAATTAAGTTGTCAAAAGTCGCCGCGGACATGGGGAAATTTTGAAAATGCCGCTTGTCACCAGTGTCCCCCATCTGCAACACCACCGAGTAATATCCTCCATTAAGGGCACAACCTATATTCATTCTACCACAGTTACGTATGCTTGTGTTTGTGTCTATGACAGATCAAGAGCAATAATATAACCTCTTCAATGGTCGCCATGTTTGTTGATGCCTGCACTCAGCACTGCCCTCTGGAGAAAGTACTGTGTAACATCCATACTAATTCTAACTGAAAATTAATATTAGTAGTTAATATTAATTCTTATTTTTTTTATTATTTTAAAATATTTTTTTATATATTTTAATTATGAATTATTATTAATATTAATAGTTAAGTTATAATCTGTAACACAAATCAAGATTAATGAAACCATATTTCCACCCAATGTATTTGTGGAAACAATACAATCAGTTTAACATGATTCATAATGAATTAATAAACGGGAATATCAATGCTATCAATACCACGGCAGACACCAGAATCACATATACATCTACATGCTCTATATTTCCAGCAACATAAACATCTTGTGATAGCACCCGCGTCTACATTGACTGACAATTAACTACTATGCGGGATGCAAATTAGTCAATTATGAATTGGTTCTATGATAAAGCTGGGTAAGATGTCTTACTGGCTCAATGATCTCCACGTTCCTCACAGACTGGTCAGGAGCCACGGCCGGCCAGTCCGGGAGCTCCTGGTATCCACTGGCTTTAGTATTGAGACTGTGGGAGAGGGTGCCCAACTGGTAACGGTCTCGATCTGGAAGAAGGGCAAAGAGGAGTGAAGGAAAGCCAAACATAAACAGGTTGGTAAGATAAAGAGATTTAAAACACTTGGGCCACTCGGGGTCGCTCAGTTTAAACGGTAACAAAAACATATTTGATGATGACTGGAAGCAGGATGGGATGAAGAGTAGTTGTGAGCCATTTGTGAAAAAACCCACACAATAAAATGAAAAAAATAAAAGGACTACACGATGGCAGAGATTGTAAAGCAGATGACGCCATTAAAAGGCAACAATAATAAAACTGCATTACCTTGAATAATTGAATGCAGAAATGTGACATATTGTATCTTTAACATAAGATCTAGGCATCATCTCCATCTGCATTTCAAATCCACTCTCTGTTTTTCTCTACATACTGGTCAACACGGTGGATATTTGGACTTATGCTCTAAAAGCTGAGCTTTGCCAACCAGGCAAAAAAAAAAAGGAGAGAAAAGAAAGACTTTGAGACGTGAATATTAAGAATGACAGCGGTGGTTAATGCTTTCCATAAACATCCAGTAGGTGCAAACCGGCTCTGAATGTTAATGCCGTAAGAAGCCCTTTCTGTCGCTTTAGTCAACGAGGGAGTGCGAGAGAGGAGAGGTAGCTAAATGAAAGGGATTATTTTCCCTCTCAGAGTCAGAAAAAAGGTTAGCATTAGCTCAATAATTTACCCATCTCATTAGCCCAAGGCAAAGAGGTCTGACCTAACTGCCCTTCAGAGAGACAGACACACCAGAATAATAAAACCACTGCCTGAATCATCTTTGCATACTGCTGGTAATGGAGTCACTTGACGTGAAATAAGAGATCCAGTTAATATGTATTCAGTGATTCGCTGAGATGAACTTACTAAACAGACAGAATCTAAATTTTCAAGACATTTAATGGAATTAATGCTTCAGAGTAAAGACCACTGATTGATATCATCAGTATTTATGAACTACCTTTGAAGGCAGATTCAAGAAGCGGAGCAGGTTTGGGGGCAAGAAGGATGCGCCGGGCATATTTGTTGAGGGCGCCGCTCTTCTCGCTGGGGACTATGAGTTGCCTGATGAAGCGCGTTCGGTCTCGGATGTCGTAGTTCTGGTCGTATTTGCCAAGGTTCAGGATGTACTGGGTCAGCAACTTGGTCTGGAGGGAGGAGACGGGAGACATTAGAAGAGACGAGTGGGACAACATGTTCAAACAGCAGATATATAACATGTTACTGACACGTATAAATCCAACCATAGTTGTGAGGCAAGAATATTGACGTGCGTGATGTTTGTGAAGGAATGATTTGACCTTTGGGGAAATGCCACGTCTCTACAGAGAAAGTGAACGCACCAAGAAATATTTCAAGTATGTAATTTCCTACAAATCCAGAGCTCCTAACATTTCTTTTGTTGAGAAAAAAGATATGAAGATGTTAAGAGGTTCGTTATGAAATATGGATGTTGTTTTGGATGTTTATGGTAGTATATATTTTAGAATACTTAGAATATATATCTACTCAGCTAATATGCATAAACCTCCTTTCCAGACAAAGTGTGGATGTTGCAAAGTGGGTCACACCGTGGCACACATTTCAGAGTGGAGCTGAAACAATTAATCTATTTGGATAATCGATTTATCAATTCAAAGCTTTTTTTTCATGATTAAAACAAGATTTCCGATTGTATAAGTTTCTTAAATGTGAGTATTTTCTTCATTTCTTTGCTCTGGATAACAAAAAAATCATTTTGGTTTGTGGACAAAACAAGACATTTGAGAACATCATCATTTCCAGGTTGGACGAACACCGCTCCACATTTATTAAGGTTTGCTGGTATTTTATGGACCAAACGATTAATCTAGAAAATAATCGTTGGTTGCAGCTCTAATTCAGAGGTTAAAAGGACACTCTATAGTGCCCATAGGTGTGAAAGTATGGGTGAATGATTATCGATATGTCTCTATATGTTGGAGTTTCAGGGACCCGGAGATCACCTGAGCTTATATTTTAGAGAATGACGTGCATGCTCACCTAACGGGAGAGGCAGAAAGCCGCATTAGCATTTTACTGTGGATGAGACTGTTTTTCTAGCAATCCTCTCTTCTGCAGATTTAATATAACTAAACCATTTCCTCAATACTTGGCACATAAGATATGAGAGTGGTATAAAAAAAACTGGGTTTCCAAAAAGTTGAACTTCAGTGTAAAATGGAATATAGCTGAAACTTCTTGTATCATCTGAACTTTTCCAAATCGTCCTCTGTCTCTGTTGCATTCTTGGTGGATCATTTCAGCCTGTGGCCCAAAATAGGGAGAAAGAGCACTTGTACTGACATAAATTATTTAGGCAGGCATAAAAACAAAACCTACTGCTGCCGTGAAGGTGGAATAATAACCCAAATCTTTTAGCGCATTGACTTTGTGTCTGTCCACTCTCCTCTGCGACACATTACAGAGAGCAAGAGGTTTAATGATCTGCTCGTTTGAAGAGGTGGCGTTTGGGCTCATAAACCCAGCACAGGGGCTAAAATTGCCCACTCTCACTGAATGGGCCTGCAGACACCAAGCTGCACTATTAGTACGTCAAAGCTTTCTCATTCACAGCTCTACAGTTAAACCAGACGTTTAGCACAAAGCTGATTGTGTGTTCAGCGAGAACAAGACAAAGCAGTGAAACTAAATATTTCAAACATCACATTAAGATATGGGAAGGTGGTTTATCTTTTAATGGTCACCAATACAAAGAACTATAACTATAAATAAAAATGTGTCTAAAAATCTATCCAATGGCAGTGGACAACAGTGTTTGGGTCACTTTCAGAGTGACAGGAAGGGCTGAAAAATGTATTGTTTTCAAATCAAAATCCCAATTTAAATGCAATTTAATTTCTCTATTTTTGAACGTTTGATGTTCTTTTTTCTATGCAAATTGAAAACTGGAAATCATAATGTTTGGAAAGAGTTTGTATCTTTAAATGATTGGAATAGAAAATAGAGTTGTTGGTGTTTTGAAACTTTAAAGGGTTAGGGTTACCTCAACTCAAATTTCAATTTATGTGAGAAAAAGGACAATTAGATATTTTAATCAAATCGAACTAGGTTTATAGAAACAATTATCAATACAGTTATCGTTCTTGGTGAGGTCGGCTCAGCATTATTGCTCTTTCAGGAATCAGCCGTAGATGTATTCAGTTAGTATTTCATCTATTACCTGTTTAGAGTTGGTCAAGTAGAGTTTGGCTGCTAGGTTGACTATCTGCAGCTTGACAATGTCCTCCTCCACAGTGAAACTCTTTGCCATCTTACGAAGAACGTCGGGTGCAATCTTTGGAACCTTCTCGCAGTACTCTCCCATCAGCCACAGGATGCTGGCTCGGGCCATGGGGACCTGCAGTTCAGGTGACGACAGACAAAGACCACAGTTTACACCAGTGAACAAATGCAAGACAGCAAAAATAAGAGAGCGAAGAATCATACAGTGATGTTGTCGAAGAGCTTGGCCATGTGTTTGATGATCTCGCTGTGCTGGGTGGGCTGAGTCTGAAGCAACTTCTTGATGACCACCACACTCTCAGCCACCACGGTCTCTGCACAAAGAAAACAAGTCCTCGTGACTCCAAAACAACACAACTGGACCGTTGCAACCTCTCAATACGATGTGGAACTTAAACAATGTGATGATACAGATGTGGACAAAAAAAAAACAAAACCCACAACTATCTCTAAAATAAGTTGAAACGGACTCGCATCATGATTTATTCCATGTTTATCACAAATCAGGCTTTTGCTTTTGAAATTGGATGCAACCAAACATTTTAAGTAAAAAAATAAATGGCATGGACAAAAATGATTAAACCCTTAAATTCTATTGCACAACTGTTACTAGCAACAGGTGACGTCTGTGACTCCCAATGACAGTGAGAATTCAACAGTCTCTTCTCCATACTGTATCATTTAAATATTTTCATAGATGTTCAATTGGATTAAGATCAGAGCTCAGAGGATGATTTCAGAATAGTCCAGTATTTTCATGAGCTTAAAGCTGTATGTTTTGGATCATAATCCTGTTGGAAGATTGATTGTGCCCCTGCATAGATTCAAGAAACCCCATGCCAGAAGTAGCAAAGCAGCCCCAAAACATAATCAAATGCCCTCCACGTTTCGCAGGAGGGCATCTGGGCATTTGGTGCTCTTTTCTTAGGGAGCATAATTTTCCTGTCTATAACCACAGAGCTGATGGGAAAAAGCTCCACATTTGTCTCATTAGTAGAATATTCTCCTAATCAGAATTTGCTCCAAGAAGCTTTGCAGCTTGTCAACATGTATATTGGCAAATTTAATTCTGACATTTAATTGAATCACATGTCAGGCAGAATAAAACATTGATTTTATAAGCTATCTACAAGGATAGCAAAGATTTTTGTCCAAGTCTGTATTTGTTTACTTGAAGAAGCCATTTTACCATCTCTGTTGGAAAGGAGCAGAACCAGACCATTGAGGCAGGTGTCTGCCACCTCAGAGATGTTGGTGGCACACCTGCCAATGGCCTGAATGGTGGCTGCTGCAAACGCCTTGTCCTGACTCTTCACATACGTCTGAAAAGAGGTGAGATCAAGAAGAAGAAGGGAACTTTTATACTCCCAAATCTCAAAAGCAGGAACCAAGTCTTGACTGTTGGTGTCAATGAATGGTACAAAAGCACAAACCTGGAACTCCCTCAAAATAGTGGAGATGTTGGCTTCATTGGCAAGGTTGGTCAGGATCTCCAACTGCAAAATGTGTGAGCTTTAATTTATTAAAGCTGGAATACATTGATTTCCTGTAAGGCATTGTTGTTATTGTCTTTAATTAACAGCAAAAAGGAACTGCATTATTCTGTATTCACATGAGAGAAAAGAGTTAATCTGGTATTTATCGTGTTTTTTCACATAGGTGTGTTCTTTATGAAGACAACACAACACCAGTTTTGAGGAGAAGTGCTTCACAGGCAAGTACAAGCCAATTCCACTTTTTACTTGATGAAGCCATCTTTTAAGCCTGTGAACAAAATTTGGGAGGAATTCGATTTTGTAAATGCGTCGTAAATCTTGGAAAAAATGTGAAAATAAAATGCATGTATTTGCGGGTTAAAAAGGAAATTTGAAGTTAGGATTGTGGATTGAAATTACAATACAATCCCTTGCATTATTGCATAAGACAAAAAAAAAAATCTTGGTAAAGAGTGATAATATGTAATGTAGAGCAGTGGTTTTCAATTCAAATTTTTATACAAAAGTACCACCTGAGAAAATTACAGTTAAAATACAGTGGCGTGAGCAAAGTCAGCTACAGACTTTTGACAGGAGATAATTAAGATAATTATCCTCCTCTTCCTCTCCTATACTTCAGACACCGGTAAAGTGAAATTAAATTAAGATGGAGCGAGAGATAAGGTGACTCTAATTATCATTATTTAATTTATCATTTTTTTTCATTTCATACACACTCTGGTCAAACTTCCACAGCTCCACTCTGATCACATATATACAGTAGAACAGTATTTCTGATTTTCCTCCAAGTTCCAGCAGAGGAAGCTCATGTAGCACAACAACAACCATGGATGTAGACAATAAAACAGTGGTTACCTTCAATGTCTTAATATGTGTGGCATCCGTAGATCGGACATAGAAACTCTTCATGGAGGGCTCAAACATCCCCTGTTTGAAGACAATTAATGCAATTAGCCATCCTGCATCATCGCACAAGACCTTTTTCCTGCTGTCCAGAAGCAAACGTACCTTTCTCTGAATGGACATGGTGGCGATGTTCTGAAGAACAATGTACTGCACTTCTCTACACAAGAGAAACAAAAGAACATAATCAGACGACGAAGATAAAGTTTCTAAGTGAGCAACTTTGGGAGGAGGCAGACAAAGATGCAGTATATCTTTTTTAGAGCTGGGAAGCTCTACCGATTTCCTGACTTGATTGGAGTCAGATGCAGGTCCCAATTCAATTTGATTTCCCATTCTATTTGATTTAATACTGATTCATTTACAGACATGTGGAAGATAAAGTGGTAAACAATGGATGGATGGATGGATGGATGGATGGATGGATGACCACACAGTACAACTCATTAACCTTAAAAACCTGTTCAAGAGCAAAAAAATCCAGCATAGAAGTGCAGCAGACAGTATCAAGTCATTACTAATGTGTCCAGCAGAGGGCACTGTGAGCACAACTTGGCCTGCATCCGTGCCCTCTTCAGTTGTCCTCATGAGGAGTGACATGAGTCACACGAGACTATAAAGGTCAAGTCTCGTGAGATTTGTGCAGAGGATACAGAAAATAGTATGTTCTAAAAGACCTATGTAAGGATTTTCTCAATCAATATCGGATCGTTCAAAATGAGGATCCATATGAATCAGATAATCAATTCTACATTTCCAATCCTAACATTACCTGTGGCTTCTTAGAAGTCGAACCAGTGACTTGGTGACAGCGCTAACTTCATGTTTAGGGGCCAGATGCCAGTAAAGCTGAGCTACGGACATCACAACCTAAAAAAAACAAAAACAAAAAAACACAGTCAGATATTTTTTTCCATCTTCTTCGAGCAAACATTTATAGAACAGCGTCTATATAATGTGTGTTACCTTCCTCCAGTGATATTTGTTTCAATTTCTAACCACTTTCCAGAATTTGAAACCCTCTAACTCTATATGTTCCTCTAACTTGATTTTATGCTTTTTCACACTTGGAAAAGCACTTTCAAACTTTTAAGTGCTTTCTTATTATTACACAACCTCCGGTGCCATATACCATCTGTCGACCTGAGCAAAAATAAAAAAAATAAATAAAAAACCTTCATTCACATGCATGTCATTGGGTTTCACAGAGGCACTCATGACACGACTCTATAAAGGTAATTTCTCAGCAACGCTTTAAATAGCCAGAGGACGTGTGTCCATCATTGCAGGCAGAATGAGAGGGTTCATGCGTCTGTGAAGATGGAGGATGTCGCCGTGTTGTCGTGAGTAAAGACACGGCGTGTCACATTTTAATCAACACTTTCATTTGGGAGCATTTTTCCTCCTGCTGCTACACGACGACAGAGACCTTGAGACTCGTGGGTGATGGAGATCTGCACTCACTTTAGCACAACATACACACACACACGCGAGGTAGAAAGTCTCTATGATTGATGTGTCCAGGTGTGTACATTATTATACATATAGCATTTTGTGGAAGAGAATTTTTTGGGATGGGAGTGCATCCGAGTGAAAACGGGGCTGTAACACTCCTATGCCACTTTATTAGGTACAGCTGCTTGTTAACACAAATATCTAATCAGCCAAAATCATACAATGAATTTAAGAATGTGGACATGGGTTAAAGTGACTTGCTGAGTGGTTCGTCAGGTTTGAGGATTTTCAGGCACATCCATCTCTGGGGTTTGCAGAGAAAGGTTCGAGGTGAAAACACCTTGTTGATGCCACAGTTCAGAGGTTTAAGATGATAGAAAGGCAACAATAATTAAAATAACCACTCTCTGAACACACAAAATGTCAAATATTGATGCAGGTAGGCTAGAGCAGCAGCAGAACACACCAGGTGCCGCTCCTGCCACATTATTAGGTGTTCTCTCTGTACCTAATAAAGTGGCCAGTGGGTCTATGTTGTTGTCATCTACCTTTTAGACCTGAAGCAGTGGTGATATACGATACAGATACCACACTCACTCTTTGAGAATAGGGTCTGTGTGGAAAAAGCTAGCAATTGCAGGCTACACTTCAAAAATCAAATATAGCCCCATCCCCTCTTGTCAGCACTTTTGTCCAACCTCCATCCCAAAAACACTGGAAGTCATTTTCTGTAGTGAAAGTGGGAATTTTGGCTGCACTTTCTTTGCAATTTTTCCGTGACTCGGTTGCAAACCTGGGGCTATTGTCTCCACGTCAGTGGTATCCAGCTCTCCAGGATGTTGTGAAGACTCCATGCACTGTGAGAGAACAGGCAGGATGCACGCGGGCAAGCAGGTCTTTTAGTGACGGACAACCTTATTTATTAATGGATGTCAGGATATGAGGATTTAAACTGATTAGATGTTAGTAGATGTTGCAGGAACAAACTACAAAGCCAAGCTTTAATCATTTAAAGATGTGACTCACAGCAGTGTTCCTGCTCTGCAGCAGAGGTTTGGTGTTCCTGAGCAGCAGTCTGTGGTCTGGATCCATGATGTAAGGTTTGTCCTCCGTCGGGTCTTTTTTCTCCTCAGAGTCAGACTCGTAGAAAGCCTTGTCATTGTTCTCATCGAACATGGCGCCCTGGAACACAAACAACCTTGATTGCACACCACGTCAAAATCAGCTCAACTATGCATGGACTTACAGTAACCATCATTTGTACTGATGTAACGGAATAAAACAGGTGATTTTAGAAAGTTGGATAAGCACACTCACAGCATTATGAAATATTTTACTTTCCCAATAGTCATACATTTTCCATACAGAAAATAATAAGACTCAAATGTATAAAAGGAATGAGAGTGAGTCAAAAAACAGGACTTCTACTCAAATCTTAAAATCTAAATGACTATATCAGGACTTTGTTACTTCTTTTCTCATTTGTGGAATTGTATTTTTTAAAGGCAAGGCTAGTTTTTCCTTCTTGTAGCTAATCCAAATAAAAAGTAAAATAGTGATTTACTACATCTCTGTATACTTTCTCTGTATACCCCACGCCTAAAAAAACAGGATACACATTGAAGGACATTATTAAATAGAAATAAATAATTTTAGACTTTTTTAAAACAAGGTTTATAGAGAACATTTCAAATAAGAATAAATCGTCTAAAGTAAAATTACGATCTTTATTTTTTTAAGGATTTTTAGTGTGTGAATTACTAATCACCTGACTTAACCTTAAAGATCACAGAGATTCAAGATTCCTACTGAGAAAACATATTCATGATTCAGATTCTGGATGTTTTATTGTTCAGAGGTGTGATGGTATATATCCTCAAGACGTTAGCATGAGCAGGAATAGCATGTCGTGAGAGTCGTGAATGTCTCACCTCCTTCCAGGGACTGACGAACTGGGTTCTGGCGTAGCGGGTCAGCATAGAGATGATGACCACCTGGCCCCACTCTTCCACATCCACCAGCAGGTTACAAAGCTTCCTGTAGTTCTTATGGATCAGGTCTATGCGATCGGGACAAACGTCTTCGAAGGCCATCACCACACTGCCGGCCACCAGCTACAGAAGAAAATGTAAACGAGCTTAAGAATTAAGTTGAAGAAGAGGTAAGAATGTGTAGCACTTCACAAATTACACAAAGACTTTTAAATCTTTAACAAACCATAATACAGATAGAGACTCCAGAGAAATGAAACGCCGGTTAACAGATATGACCCTTGTAAAAACAGGTGCTGGAATCGCACTTGGGGATGAAAACAAACACAAGGCCAATTTACATCTCTGATTACATCTATTTTTGCTTTTTAAGTGGTTAGCTGCTAATCAGAGGGAAAATGTTTGCACTTTAATTTTTCACCCGCTTACTTAATAAACCGTTCAATCCATCAATAAGTGGTTCTTGCATCTATTTTAAACATTTAACATTTCATTTCTTTTTTTTTTTTAAACCTAATTGTATGTCCAATTCACTGGAAATGAAGTGAGATGACAAAAATGGACGTTGAAGATGGAGCTGTCGGGCAGGAGGATAAGAGGAAGACCACAGAGAGGGTTCATGCATGGATGTTGTGAAGGAGGACATGAGGACAGTTGGTGTAACAGAGGAGGACACAAGGGAGAGGACAAGATGATCTGTTGTGGCGAGAAAGGGAGACAGGATGTGCAATTCACTGGAAAAGAAAGTAGAAAAGGAGGGGGAAACACATTTGGCTGTTGCATAGCACTCCTAACACTGCTGCTGCTGAATGTGACACTGAGTGAGTGACATGATGGTGTATTAATATGCAAACAGCATTATCACGGGCAGGCAAGGGTGAAGAAGAAGGGAGAGAAAGGGAGCAGAATCTGGTCTTCCCAATTAAAGCCTTCTGGCCCCCGGTGGCCCTGTGGGAACCCGGTGCATTTACCCATCAGCGTTGTCATGAGCCTGCATTGATTGTGTGTGCATCACTGTGTGTGCATGAAATGCGTACTGGCACGGCTCCTGTCTTGGAAATCAGGGTCTAGAATCAAAGCGATCATTAGCCTCTATGACACCCATATTTCTTAAGTTATATAAATATAACACGGAAATCCTATGAGTTGAGGAAATCCTCTTACTCGTGGATTCAGCGAGGAATAATTACATAATAAAGTTGGCTATTGCAAATGTGATTAGAATTTTATATAAGTCATGGTTCAGTTCAGTATAAAACAAACAACTACAACTACTAGATGGAATAAAAATGAAGGAATTTAATTGCAGCATGTGTGACTTACTAATGGCGTTCAAAATTGCGATTTCAATTTGAAACCAATGAACTGTTGAGCCCTAACTCAGGGTGTAACTACTGACGACCAAAACCTCATGGCAGCTAATAAGAATATTATTATTACATATACTATTCTGTAACTCTGTAGATATGATATTTACCGTACCACAAATAATCTGTGTAATCTGTGAAATAACTGTTCTTCAGCGACATTACTTGAGTCATTGTAAGTAGGATAAACTGGAAAATAAACTGTGCACAGTCCCTGTACATACGTGGATTCAGCTGTTGAAACCAACTCTAAAACATTGTTTTGGGTACATTTATTTAAATGCTCAACAGTCAAGTCCAAGGAGAATTTAAAGCGGAGTGTGACAGTGAAGGGACTTCCCTTTGTGTTGTGTTCATAGTATATATAATTCTTAAACTCAGCAATGAGTAAGAGATGTCGTTTATTAAACAAAACAACCCTCAGAACTAAAGACCTTGATCACACCACAATAGACATAGGAGTAATTAACACTCCCCAAAATTGACTGCGTTCCATTTAGAGGTGACAGTTTGAGGACCTTGGTGTTGTGCATATTAGCTAACAAGTACAACCAAGTGGAACACAGTCATTGTGAATTACTGTATATATAATTTCGACCTTCTGCTTTTCTTGCTGTGACAAGCCACGGCGCTGTGAAAAAAGAAATGACTACTTTGTCATTTAGATGGTTTCATTTATTTATTTTTTCTGTTGTTTCTTTGCCCAGATTTCTGCCGCCGCCTTGATATAAACAGGTTTTGATTGGACAGAAAAATCAGGTTTAAATATTCAAGAGCAACATCTCTTCCTAACAGACCGACTCGCTGCTTACTAAGACAGTCCATGAAGCAAAGTCACCACTGAAGGAACTGGTTTTACCAAAACATCTGCCATTAAAATAATCTATTAACTATTAGAGGAGAACTTGCTGATGGAGATTTAAGTAATTTCAAAAACCAAACAATTTAACTTATAATGAATTATGAGAGTGACACATCTAGTCCCTGTTTCTCTGAATGCTCCTTTATAAATGTGAACTGCTAAAGGGGGGAATATTATACGAGGTTCCAATGAAAACTATTTACAAACAATGATGAGATGCAATACATTAAGAGGACCGAATGAATAAAATCATGAAAACTGAATAGAACAGGCTTGTGTCTGTGCTAAAATAGCCTTTCAGTAAAGTCATCAGTTAGATTCTAAATGTTCAGTGTGAATTGGTACACAGTTTTGCATGCGGGCTTCATTCTCGCCGGGCGTTCTCCATAGACCTTCTCATGTCTCTGAGCCCATTAAAGGCAACACTATTTCTGAGCGTGTGGATCCCAATGCAAGGCTTTGTGCATTCTCTACCAACTTCCCCCATTAGACACAGCTCCAAGGTAAACTACATGCACCATCAACAAAACTGACACCCCAATCTATGGAGTTCATACACCTCCTCCTCCTCCTCCACCACCCACGACCATATTATCTACCCTGCGTGACAAGCCGGTAATGGAAAAATCACACTAAGCAAATGGTTCTTCTAATAACAATAAATTTCCTATAAAATTATGAAGGGCCCAAACCGTTTCCTTGCATCTATTTTGCTATGAATTCTAATTAGGGTGCCAGAGAGGCAGAGAGTGCTGGGTCATCACGCGAGAGACAACGTGCGCCTTTTTGATTGATGGCCCGGTGTCGGGTCGGTCTATCCTCCCCGCGCTCGCGCTTCTCCCGCACTCGTCCCTCTCCCTCCTTTTACTCTTAAATTAATGGGCGTCTCACCTAGCCCCTAATCATAGTACCCCCCCGCCCCTCCTTTCTGTTCTCATTTCAATTTTGCAGAAGGCACACGGGGGGGAGCGAGGGAGGGATCGATCATTTATCTTGTAATGGCTGGATAATAGATCCATCACAGTAAAACAGCTGCACAAACTCCTATGTTGTCTCTGTCATCAGGCCTTCCCATTTTCTCTTTAAACCATCCTGCCTATAAGCAGGATCCCATGTGTCACAGCCATTTAAGCAAACATGCACATCTGTAAAGGTAAATGTCATTAGGCCTGGACAACGCTGCAGCCTGGAGCAATAACCAAATGTTTCCTTCTTTAACAGGAAGCATAGTGACATTAGCTAAAGAGCATTTACACAGGATTTCACTGGTCTGTAGTTACACTACAGAAGCAGAGAGTTGGCTGTTTTTAAGCCGGAAAAGATTATACCTAAGTGTCAGTAATAGAGAAAATATTTTTGACATGTTATAGCAGACAAAGGAAGGGGTAATTAATAACATCATTCCTCATATTTCCCCTCATTTCATCCTTTTAGATCTGAGGTCACTGTATTTTGCAAACTTGACACGTTTGAAGAAACTGGTTGAATAAACCATCTGTTAACCATTAGTGGAGCTTTGTGAGTCATCTTCAAAAGCAAACTATTTATTTGTATAAAACACAGGTATAGTCATCTAAGAGGGAGGGCTGCCACTGTTGCTTAAAAAAAAAGAAATAAATGCCTATTACACAAAACACCATCATCACCTGAGCACACCGACAACTTATTCAGCATCGTAAAGAAGTCTCAGAACGTAAAGATAATTTAACTGGTGCATAAATGTTACAAACCCATCAATCTCTAAACAATTCCATTCCCAGAGTGATTTTCATTATAGAAACAAAACAAGTCTAGGTCCAGTGATAAATACACCGCCTCTTAAGTTTTCCATGATGCCAGCGATCACTAAAAAGCATCTTTTTATCCCTACCTAGAAAGTAGCCTTGCCAAACTATTACTAATAATTACAACTACAATTATTACTACTATGACAGCCTGAACCACTGTGGACAACATGCTTTATTATTTGCTTGTACATATGCACTGTAACTTCAGTTGATGTTTAAATGAATGTATGTGTATGGAAGTGTATATAAATGTTCTAACCAATATGGACTCAACACATCCTCATTACTGAAAGCCGCTGTGACGAATCAGGCGAGTTGATCAGCATGGATTGTGGGCATTTGAGATGATCACCCTGTATTTATGGATAGTCTGAGGACGAGCCTGTTGTGTATTCCTGCAGAGAACATGGTTGAGTAATACTAATGCGGATAATGACAATACAAATAAACTGATGTACTTGTGTAGTTGCATTTCCCCCCCCCCCAATCAGCAACATAAGAGGAAAACCAGGAGCACCTCATTTAGTTTTGCAGAATACTGCAGGAATACTGTGTATTATGGTGGGACTACCAAATGCTACATACAGTAGCTCCGTCGTAATATCACAAAAATGGCTTGGATGGCTATTATATATCCACTACGTTTAGGTTTTCCCCCTATTCATCAGTAGCTGCATGCTTGTGCATCTGTGTGATGATAGTGCCCTCTCTCTGTCCCCAGACTCACAGTGCGGGCTCCAACGGGGAGAAGTCATCTGTCTTCGTTAGCGTCTGGGGCTAAATATGCTATGCATCTGGTAGTGGGCTTTCCATCCCCCCTTGGCTTAAAGCTGCTTTGTTTTGTTTGTATAATGATAGGTATACGTTATGAATACACGATTACGACAAACCGTGCATGACTCGCACACGGACCGAACGCAATCTGCATTCCTTAGCCGGCATCTACACATGTGATATTTGCTTCTTTTTTTTTTTTTTAACGGCCTTACTTTTCACTGTGACCTCCAAAAATTTACTTCTGATAGGCTGCCACCACATTGTGTCTCTGACGGGCCTAAACAGAGTATGTGGGATTCTGACTGTGTTACAGTCCATTTTAGAAAAAGAGAACAAAAAAGAAAAGAAAGAGAAGTTAGCCTTTGAGAAAATTAAGCCGACACTAACATCAGTGAGAAAATTCCCTCCAAATGGACACTTAACAAGGAGCATCTGAAGATGTGTGGGTTTAAGTGGGTGTTAACAAACCATGGCATTGCCGAATGAGCTGTGGGATGAAGAGCTAAGGGGGGAATTATTTGACTGGGGCGCCCTCCAGTGGTCTCCGCTCTCCTACATGGGGAAATGTAGTGTACAGCAGCTCAGTGTGTACTTACTGTGCTTTTATCTTTCAACAGTTTCTCGATCACTTCAATCAACTGCTCCTTCTGGTCTGGATCCAGGCTAAAGACACGGGAGAGAAATGAACGCGTGTCAACAAAGGAACGGCAATTATTCACATAATATGAAAACTTGATGGACTTACAAATTAAATCATGTCGTCTCCGTGTGCTCAGAATGCCGATATGTTCACGTGCTCACAACAGATTCAATGTTCAATTCAATTCTCTGTCTCGATGAGCAAGTTTTACTCTCTGACTGAGGTTGTGTGTGTTAATCACTCATTCACTATCTCCCATGTAACAGACTGTAAACAGAAAATCCATTTCCAGTTGAAGCTGATCATATTGTTGATAATTTGGTGCTTTCATCTATCCTTTATATCTTCCAATGACCTTAGGAATTGTGGCATTGTTGTTTTTATACATATATGTATACATATATATATACATATATATACACACACACACACACACACACATATACATATATATATACACACACACACACACACACACACACATATATATATATATATATACACATATAGATGACATGATGTCACATTTCTGAGGTATTTTAATGGGCCTCGTCTCAGAGTTAGTTTCAGCCGGTTAATGTTGTTAAACTTTTGTGGTAACCAGATGTACGAAAAACCAGTCATTCAATATTTGTCAAACCTGTGAAAATGATGTCAACGCACACACACACACAAAACTGCTCTAAGCAGTGGCCAGCTTTCACTATGTTACAGAAAAAAATAATGAATCGGTTAATGAAGGAAATAATCAACATACTAATTAAATTAACCAGCAATGACATGACAAATTATTTTTTTCTTATTTTTTTTAATCCACGTTTGTTACTTGAACCTGGTTTTATAACAAGATGTGTTTTTCTAATTAATCTTTGTCATGTTTGTACATCAATTCTAGTTTGTCATCCTAATGAAGACTTGAGTTTGCTGCCACAAAGTCTTTTATTTAAAGACTTTTTAACTTTTCCACAACACAAGAGTACCTAAGGTTACAAACCCTGAGTTAGCTAGTTACAGTCTTTTACATTATATTTTAAACACACTTAAGAGGATGAATTTTGCAATCATAATTTAGACAGTCAAGTGAAATGGTACACATCAACTACAGAGGTAGAACGTTCATAAAAACCACTGAGATTTCAGACACATTCATGATTGAATCAAGTATGCCACTTTCAGTAAGACTCCGCTGATAAAAGGAAAACAAAAGCGAGGCAAAACCCTTTATGTCAACATTACTCAACGTTGGGTGTCACAGCGACTCAGTTCACTGCTCAAGAATGAAGTGGGATGGAGAGCCAAATCAGGTATAGTACATTTATGTGATATTAGAAATAAAAATAATAATAATAACTTAAAACGCATATAAGCATGTTCGTCCTTATGAAATTGAACTCAAAGTTGGACTAATGCACCCACATAATGCGATAGGAAATGGACCTACTACTGCATGTACACCTTCAGTTGGACAAGAGTCTGACTCACTCTGCACAGGAGATGCTGATCCCACCCTGAGATTAAACATGTCAATAATAGAAGACGCCAGGACATGAAGGAATAAGGCTGCATTTACACTGCAGGTCTAGCTTTTGAAAGACAGTGTCCACATCATTCGATACTTTAGGAGTCAGGGATTGACAGGGAGGAGAATATCTGATTTATATTAAATTTATTTCCAAATACAAATGAGGCATGATGAAACCAATCTACTAATATCCAAATCCATGTACTTTTTCACCTACTTACATGTTGATAGTGCTAAATGGAAAGAAAAGATCAGGATGGGTGACTTGCACCATAAAGTGTAAATGTAGCCTTGGATAACGGCTACAGAAACATGGAGAAAATTCAGGCCAGTACAGGTTTAGAGTCTGTCAGCTTTTAGAATTAATATTGTAAAGTTCATGGGTGGTAAGAGGACTTTAAACAGCACTCAACATGCTAACAACTAGCAGCAAGCAAAACTGGAAAATGCCTAATACTATTATGATGAAAGGTGGCATATCACCCCCTGGTGGAGTAGAGGCAGACACACTTCACAAATCGATTCTCTGTTAGTGTTTGTACACTGGGAAAAGGACAGGAGTTGAAATGAATGAGAACTGTACCTATAGAGCTTCTGGATAGCATGGGCTGAGGTCTTCCTGACATACGGGGAAAGGTCAGCTGCAGCTTCCTTGATGGCCACCATCATGATGGGAACAATTATGGGGACACGGATACTGGACAAAACCCTCAGCGCACTGGCCCGGATGAACTGGTTTGGGTCCTGCCACAAAGAAATGAAACCAGTGAGACAATGTCTTCTATAAGTCGACTGATACGGGTTTCTCTATGGTCAATGCTGAGGCTGATTTCCTCGGACAAAATATAACAGTTAATAATAACAAATTATACAAATTTGATGCATATAAATAAAAATAGATAGACAGAAAGACAGACAGAGAGAGTATTAAATATTAAGTCCAAATACTAAGGTCCAGTGTGTAAACTATGTACAGTTATTTTCATTTAGCAGAAATTAAAAATACAAGAATCATCTTTTTTTTTATGAATGTACAATTGCCTTAATGGGTGAGCTGATGATTTTCTATACACCAAAATACGCCTTCAGGAGCAGTGTCAGCTCTCAAAGGCAGCCATTTTGGCATCAATAGCCCACAATGGATAAACTAAACATATCTATAATGTAAATGTCTTTTTTTGATGGTAACTTAAGGCTTCTCCGACACACTTGGAAGAGAAGGGTGAGGTGAAGGAAATTCAGCTGCAACAAGTAACTTCAATAAAATTTTACACACTGTACCTTTAAATACATGTCAAACAATTTTTTTAGATGAAAAAGTGCATTTAGCCACATTAATTACGTTCATGAAAACAAAAATGTGCAAACCTGTGCTAAATAACAAGTTTAAAATAAAAAACTGTTTGTTCTCTAGGTTAGAGAGCCACTAAAAAGAGTTCCTAATAGTCCATTTCAACAGTTTCTTGGAGACCCAACTGGTCAAAACACTGAAGCACATATCCACATCAATAACTACAGATTTGTATCGTGTCAGTAAAAACAGAAGAAAATGAAATGTTACCTTCAGGGCCCGCTGGAAGGTGCTGATGGACAGCAAAGCCAGGTCCTGCTGCTCCTCTGCATACCTCACCAGGTAGACGTATACGAGTTTCTTAAGCTGCAAAGGACAATTAAATCACGAAGCAATCAAGTGAAGCAGCTGTAAGAGTGAATTAATGCAGCACACGGGGAAATCAACCTGGAAGACCAGATGTGTTCTGAAACTTGAGTTGTTTTTTGGGGTTTTTTTTTATTTCCAGGATGTTGTAACATCCGGTCGGGCTGTGCACCGTGGCCAAATACATTATCAAAGTGTCATACAGTGAAAGATTAAGAGAAGTTTCTTAGTTAGGGCTGAATAAACCAGTTCACTGTCATTTTTAAACATCTTCATGGACAGAAAACAACAAGCACTTACAGAATCCTTTCACACAGCTGAGGTAAAACATTAAGCAGTATTGCATTATTAGTATGAAAGTATGCGTCTCAGAGTGTGTTTACGATAGTGCATGAAGATTAAATCCATATAAATTTAACCTTATATTGATACTGAAGGAATTATATTGCGACGTACAGTACATTGTTAATGAACTCTTCTGTAGCCCTGCAACAAATCCAGTAAAAGATGAAGGAAAGAGATTAAAGGAACAATAATCAGCAACAAAGGAAGTCTTCTTTTAGCTTGTTTTTTTTTCTATGGGAAATTTTAATTTATTTTTTCAAGGGAAAAAAAAAATAAAAGAAAAAAGAAGAATGTTGATGCAGAAAGTTTTCCTGTCTTTATATCACTTGCTGCAGACTCAATCTAGTGTTATTTCAGGTGGAGAATGAGGTTATAAGTTTTTCTTTTTTTTTGCCGAAATTGCCGGTGAATGTATTTGCACCCCGCTGCTCTGCTGTTTGGGCTTCTACTCTTTTCTCACAGGAAAGCCTGAGACAATATTTGTCCCACTCTCTGACAAGTTGAAGTGGAGACCAAAAGGTTGCTCCTCCGTTGATTCACATCAACTATTCAGGGAGAGAATAAACAGAGCTGTTCGCCGTCTGTAAGGCTGTGGAGTTAAAGAGTGTGAAGAACTGGTGGTGGGAGGGGGGGGCGGGGGGGGGAGTATAGTTTGAATCAATCTCTTACTGGTGGGAATTTTTGTAATTTAATTTGAGAGCCGATTTAAGGCTGAGGTCAGGGGCAAGGTTACAGTTTAGGTGCAGTCACCAATAGCTTCATTCGGTAATCAGCACCATGCTTTCTAAAACAGTGAGTATTGACCTGCAGCAGTGCACCACAGTTCTCGGTCATCATTTCGGTCATTACTGCGGGGATTAATGGCATTACTCACTATAAAAAGGAGACAAAACCCATCTGGCCTCCAGAATCTGGTTCCTATGAGCACAAAGTACTGAACTGATTTCATTTTCAAATGTTAAGTGGGTGATTACACGCTTTGCAAGTGAAATTTGCACAAAATCAAATTTTACTTTATGTCATTTTTTTCCCCCCATAATTTCTCTACTAGTAGAAAAAATAATAATATTCAGAGGCTTGATAAAATATTAATTCACGTCAGACGGCGGTGGTGTTAAAATGAAGTGCGGCAATTATCGCAGAAAATGAAGGACATTGCTATTAAATCACGCCAACGCCGTCAATAAAGTGCAGCTACGCTCTCGGGCTGCTTTCTATTTAGCGGGGATCAATGTTAGCTCGCGGTGATGAGGAGAAAAGTGAAGGTGAGGGCAGGAACAAGGGAAGAGGCCATTTTTAGAGAGACGGGCCAAAGGTGAGGAGAGAGAGCGTGATAGAGCTAGGAAACGAAACCTAGAGAGAGGGATAGAGAGAAAACATCGCCCAAGACCTCACTCTACCTTAGCAGCTGGTGTTTATGAGGTGGGGGAGAGGAGACGTGAGTGTGGGCTCTCTTCTGCCAATTACATCCACCCACCTGCTCCCCTACCCTGCCACGAGCTGCCTCGGCTGCATGCCTTGCACGCAGCGCCCGCTTTCAGGCCCCATGCTCACATGCTGCCCCAAATGCTACCTGATTATTCTGCTGCTGCTGCTAATCAATATTCACAGGCTCTGGGCATGGGAACCCCTCTTGAGCTATTGCTTAGTGTTTTGGTCATTCACTTGAATAGTGTGACAAGGCATAGCTCACAGTCGACATGATTGAGAGGAGCAGAATTTACATTTACAAAGGCTCATTGTGTCTTGCAGCATCTTGTTTTTATTGCTGCTGCTGCTGCTGCTGTTGCTGCTGCTGCTGCAATGGTTAATGATTTGCAAAACAAAAGTAGTTATTCTACTTTCAGGCTGATAAGGGGGAAATTTGAATCACAGGCCATAACTCAACAATTGCTCACAAATAAGGGTAGCTAAGGCCGGGGTGATATGGCTTATGAATAATAATATTTTTTAGGCTATATCCTGATATTTATGAGATGTTTTTCTGGGCTCATGAAAAGTTTTCTTTCGAGATGTTCCTGCTTCTCAAAGGAGAGTGACGACACACAGTAAATACACTCTAAAATTAAATATCTACTGTTGATGATATGTATTACACTTTCATTTCAGATGACACCTGGTTCATTTCTTTGGCTTTTTCAAGTTAAATGAAGGATATTTACATATATGTGCGCTAGAAACAATAAAAATTGCTTATATGTGGTCAAAGTCTGCTATCACACAAATAATTAGGCTTAAAATGAGTTTGTTTTTTTAAATATAAATGTGTCGATTGCATGTATATTTCTTTTACACACTCACACACACCTGTATATGTATATATATATATATATATATATATATATATATATATATATATATATATACATACATATATATACATACATATATATATATACACACATACATATATATATACATACATATATATACATATGCATATACATATATGTATGTATATATATACATACATACATATACATATATATATATATATATATATATACATATATATACACACATATATATATAAAACTGACATGTTCTATTGAAGAAGACCTGAAACTAGTGATTGAGACCATTAACTCCACAGGAAAACGTTAACTGATGTTAGAAATCTAAGTGAAAAGTAGGCTTATTTTTCCACAGACTTCCATTCAAACTGGAGTCGCCCCATGGCGGCTCTTTAATACATTTTTACCTCCAGACTGCCTTCACTTTATATAAAAACAATCCACATTTCAAACTCAAGAACAAGAAAATACTCCTCAATACCTCAAAACCATTTTAATATCGGTAGAGGAGTGATCACAAAACATGAACAGGCCTATATTTTCAAATAAAGTTGGTAAGGCAGGCTGCCATTGTTTGTCTTGGGATTGGGATTTTAAGAGGAAGACTATTGTGCTGTCCTGTTAAATATTACTGTCTGTTACAGAAGGACGCCTTGTTGGTATCAATACTCATGTAAATGTGCATCTCATCATGCAACATTAATATTTAGCATTGATGAGCATCTCGGGTTTTTTTTGACAACCCAAAACACAATTAAATATTAATCGTCTAATGGCAAATGAATCAAATTTTGATCTCTGCAGATAGAATTTGGATTCACACAAGTTGGAACATTGATCTACATAACTGAGCATACACAAAAGAGGAAGGGTTGATTCAATAGTCAATTTGAAAAGTAACACTGAGGCTAAACTAAACTGTTAAAGACATGGTCATGGGGTCAAAGATTAAGGACGTACAGGAAATATGTTAAATTCAGTGTTAAATATGGAATTCTATTCATTATAATAGAAAGTACTGCTTCTGGGTCTAAGAGCCGTGTTATATTGTCTGATACATATGAGAGTAGTAGTTTTTTTTTACCTTTATAATTATTATTTGTTTATTTATCATATAATATTTTAACATGAGCCCACTATTTTTGCGTAGGAGCAATTTCCCTCTTTTGACGTCATATAGACAACTCATGTGCTAGGTTGCACAATATTAAGTGAATCATAACGGTCAGCTGAGGTGATAAAAAAAAAAAGATTGATGTTTTCTCACGGGATATTGTGAGTGAGCGATTGTAATAAATGTCATACCTCTATGTTCTTGTTCGCGACGTTCTTCACAACAGCCGGAAACAGCTCCGATGCATTTTTCCCTTTGGCGATGAGCTGAAAATACACCACGCAGTTATGAACCAACTTATACGCGAATATTATCACTAATACACACAACATTTAAAGAGACATTTGATATAACACACTCACACCAACAATCCTCTTCATGGCCTCCAGTTTGAGCGACTCCTTGTTGCTCTCCAACATCTCTTTAAGGTCTTCATTCCTGAGGACAGAAAGAAAAAAAAAACATTGAGACGTCTTATTATGGTCAACCAACATGACCCTCATCTGCAGAGGTGACTTGACTAATCAGTTTTAGAAGTGGGAGCTTGACCAAAGGTAGTGTGAAAGCTGCATGTCTGCCACATCTGTGTAAGCTTCACAGATTACAGGGTCAACACCGGTTCCTATGGCGCCATAGGAGTCAACGGCACACTGACCAGTCTTTATATCATTAAAGACGTGTGTGACTCAAACCTGGAAAAATAAGTCATCATATTTACATGGTCATTGTGGCTGGAACAGAGGGTCCTGACAAATGGACTGATGGTGACAGGTATATTGAGTTGTATTAAATTACTGTGAAGGCTTGGATTATGTAATACACAATAATGTATTCTCAAGCATCAACAAAAGGATGCACGTTGCACAATTATGCGAGAACATCATTATTATTAAATTATCTATGCTTGAATTACCATAATGAGCATCTTCCGCATCTGGCAGATGAATAGAAGACGTGTGACAGAACAGCTCCACGTGCACACAGTCTCTGAACTCATGTGTCGTTACACAGTGAAAGGTGCAGACTGGAGTCTGAGTTTGAAAAGCAAGTGAGATTGTAAAGGAGTGAGCACAGTAGTGCAGTCGGAGGAGTCTTTTTCAATAGTGCAGCTCTTTTCAGGAGTATTTCCTGTGGTGTCATGTCACCAAATCGAAATATCATCCACAGAAACAAAACACGTCTGTGACAGGGAAGGAAATGAACAGAAGGAATACTTTTATTAAACAAATGTATTTTTGCATGTATAATGTCAGATTCTTAATCTGCTTCTAACTTTTCATAAAGAAATCATTACCACACATGTTACAAACATTATTGATATGCTTTAAAGGCAAATAATTGCTCGTTGGCTCTTTTTTCATGACAGTATGCAGAGCTGAAAACAATGATGTCATATTCCCAGCTTTATCTTCCACTGCCATTCATTGTCTTGTGTTTGGAGATGTTTGAGACAGTTTGACAAACTAATACTTATGAAAAGTTACTAAAGTCAACCTGAAATGCTAGATATCACTAGAACACTCCTGTCTTTAGAGATTTCACACACGGGGGTAAAAAAATGTGGAATCTTAAAATACAAGATTGCTAGGTAGTTGCTTTTTTGAAAAAGGTCTGTAAAGTCGTTAAATATGCACACAGAAATAGCACGAAACATAAACGTATACAAACATTATGACATTATGTCCCTGTCTTTCCACTGTCTCGGTTCATCCTGTCTCTGTTTCTGTTATTATATCTGTAACGTGTACAACGTCTTCATCTCTGTGTTTGGTGTAACGTTACAGCTAAACTTACAGTCCTGGCATATGTACTTAAGCGCTTGGAGTCGACAATGTTTTTACGGGAAACTTTTTTAACACAGCAAAGAACAAATATTGTTTTCGTTTTACATTTGTATCAATAATAGTCAAGCACTGGCTACTCTGATGTGCACCTGAGTCAAAATCTCCACTTTAGCTCAGTGTTTACATGTAGATGGAAGGCCTAAATGCATTCAAAAATACTAGACTGAATGTGAATAAAGCATGAGGCTGGGACAAAACTCTGTCTGCTCACACACTTGCAATTCATGAAATCATTTGGGAAAATAAATCCATAAGCCCACGTGTCCCAGGCTGAATTCACATTTTTGTTTTTTTTAAAGATATTGTTATGTTTCATAATATTATCCATCTTCCCTCTCAGGCCTCAAAGCTCTGCCTCTTTGATGACCTGTGGAAACAGGAAGGAAGAGATCAAGACAAATGTTAAGGACAGAGAAAAGAAGAAGAAGAAGAAGAAGAAGAAACACCCAGTAGGAGAGAGACAGGGAAAGACATAGAACAGACCTTAGATGAAAACCTCTAATGAGGCCCCATGTCACAAGCTTGCTTCATAATTTCATAATTTATTTACAATTTCGAAGCAAGACGAACACTGAGGTTTGTGTTGTTGTGTTGAATAAATGAAGGGTCTATTTTTGTTGCAGCAGAACATCTGATTAGTTCAAATTCACTTCTAACAACAGGTAGTTTGTCAGTATGGGGGTCAGTCTGTATTTACAAACGTTATGGTTGCTGTCTAGTTTTCTGTGATATAACAGACTGTGATTGAGAGTTATCCATGTGACCCCTGTGTTTCTTACAAGGAGAAATGTTTTAAAACTGCACTGTGATGTGTGTGTATATGATATTACCTCATATTGTTCATTGGCAGACTGACAGTACAAAACAGCATCGTGGACAGTGGAGAACAGACAGGATTTTGTCACGTCATCGTGAAAGAATCCTCCGGTCTGCAGGTCTTCCACTACACTGGCTGTGAGGTCAAGACACACAGGGAGAGGATCATGTGATAACAGATCAGACGGAGTTGTGGATAAAATATTAGATAAGAACAGACTCCCTTGATCTCCCACAGTGAGGAAATTCACTTTTATTAGCAGCCAAACATCTGAGGTAGACAAGTGATGGATATGTGAATAGGAATAGATGGACTATCTATCTATCCATCTATCTATCTATCTATCATCCATCCATGAAAAAGTGCAGTGGCACAGGATTGTTGCACAGATTTATGCTTTTACAGACGTGATGTTACAGAGGTGAGCGGTGTGGGATAATAATATATGAAATGGACACAAAAGGGAACGCAGAAGAGTGAAAAACAGAGAGGACCTATTGTAATATTCTCATGACCCACTAATGCACACCCTGCAGCCAAGTGCACCGCGTCTTTTTCAGGAATTCTGACATAACATCAGAAAACGGCAGAGATAACATTCAATGTTGTTGAAGGGATTCAGATTTATGTGTGTGTGTGTGTGTGTGTGTTTGTGTCCGAGCGGTTGGGGACCGTGAATGTTAAATACATCCACATGTCTTTTGGAGAATATGGGACATGACAAAAAAACGAATTCTATGAGATATATCACTCTTTCAGACAAGTGCTTATGGTATCATTACATTTCCACAAAGGAAAAAGCTCATCTTAATGGATGTAAAGTCAGGAGGATCTATCATATAAACAGAAGCAGATGTTACTTGACGTTGGTCTCAGTAAGAAAAACAAAAACAGCAGTGGTTTATCCAGTTTATAAAAATGTTTAAATGTTTGACTCATCTTTTTTAGCAAAGCTGCTTAGTGAATGAATTCTTTAAATCAACACAAGCGGTGTGGATGGACTTACTTTGGCAGCCGGCAAGAATCACCTCTATTCCAGTTTCTCCATAGTCTTTGTGGATCTGAGGCAAAGCACAGAGCAAAGATCAGACTGACAATCGTTTAATTAGTCTGACAATTCAATTGATCGTAACTGAAAGCCCGGGGAGCTAAACGATATGGAGAGGGACAAAGGGATTCATGGCGGACTTGTAATTGTTGCAAGAGAAAAATCACATTTCTAAAAGGTCGTTAAACATGGAAAAGAGTGAAGATAAAATAAACAAATGGCACCTTATTATCCAGAGTAACAACTGACTAAACCATGTCCAAATCCCCCAGTGTCAGTCAGGTTTTTAAATATGTGTCCATACTAAGTCAAGCAAATCATTATTTACGGGTCATACTCATCAAATACAGTTGACAATGGGGGTAGTAAACAGACCTGGCAACCTGACTTGTGTCTTCAGTTTGAACCAAACATATTAAATTGTGTTTTCTTTGCACAAGTTATTAATAAATGTGCGTCTACTTCATGTTCGTACACTTTTTAGTGCTTTGACTCCCACAGTATCCAGGAAGTTGACAGGGCTGAGGTCCAGAATGATGGCTCTTGGGAGCGAGGGCGAAGGTTCAGCATTCATTTCAATGACAGCAATGTTTTGCTCTTGTTCCTGAACAAGGGGGGACAGGACACCATGAAGGACATTGTGTGCTTCAGACAGTGGATCACAGACAAAGGTGTTGCAGTTAAAGGAATGTAAAATGTCAAACAAATAAGGAAATCCATTTGAAAAAAAAAAAAGCATCTTCCATTCATCCGGTCGGCCTTACCTCTTTTTCGCCGCCCTCCTGTGTTTTCTTGGCGTTTTTCTTTTCAATTCGCTTCCTTTTTGCCTCAAGCTTCTTCTTTGCCGACAGGATTTTGGCAACATCGATGCCCGACTACAAAAACAGCAAAGACAATGAGATGACATTTTTACACAAGGTCAAATCTTAATATTTCATCTCCCAGTGTGACGGTCATGGTGTTAATGTCTGCACTCGTGCAAATATTTAAATAAATAAATTCAATAAGAAGGTGTTCGATTAAAAATGTCATATGCGTACACAGCAGTTGGAGGCGTAACCCATTATGCCAGTAGACATCATTGTGTAAATGTCTAACTGTTTAAAAACTTAGACAAACTTGGTATTGAACTGTATGGCTCCATACTGTTTTATGAGCTGCCAAGCAGGAGTTGCTGCTGAACCGGTTTTCTGTGTGTGTTTTTATACGGGGACTTCGCTCTCTAAAGATGACAAACCTCTGTGAGCCAGTTCACAGCGAGACGAAACGTGCACACAGTTGAACATGCAGTCAAAGTGTTCTTAATGGCGTTTCTGCAACATCTAATATCATTTTAGATAATATTCACATTTTATTTGATCTCTGAACCAGCCATTTCCATGTTTGACAAAAGAGTCACACCTTCATTTGATGTTAATTTTTTTGGTGAGCCCATATAAAAGACTGCAAAAATAAACTGCCTTTGTGAGACATTCATTCATTCAGACCAGCGCCATTTTATCTTGTAGCAACTAGAAGATCACAGATTACACCTGTAACCAGGTGGATGATACCAGCTGTCAATCATTCTACTCTCATGTGCTTTGATTGAATGTGAAGCCCGCCTTACCGGGCTTCACATTTTAAAGCAGGAACACTACTTCCATTATGGGCGACCCACAGAAAATCTCCCGCAGCCCATTCGACTGCGTTAACATACAATTACATTCGTTTTGAAAAAGTCTATTCCATGTAAGGGCTTACAAGCAGTGAGGATGACAGGCAGTCATCCACAGAGTCTCTGCCTCCATCATGTGGTTTACATTCAACTTAACAAGCAACCACCATGCAGTTGAAGCTCACAGCTTTGGTGATCCCAAAGAGGAGAACTTTCCAGCTGAACAGAACAGAGAAGATGTAACATTCCCTCAAGCCTTTGTGCTAACAAGCAAGGCTGAAAGCTCACCCAGGTCCAGCATGATATGATTTAACTGTAAAACTGCTCTTGCTGCATGACATCATCAGCTGATGCTGCAATTACAGCACTTAACATCTCGCTCCATACAGCCCATCAGCCGAGGTGCTGCCCGGAGAGAACAAGCCTCAGGCTAAGTGATCCCACATTTCCCCCGGCACCTTTAACCATTTCAGTTGCCTGCTTTACACACTGATTGAAGCCGACTGCTGTGGTGGAAACAACTATTGATCTGGTGTCAGTTTCTCACCTTAACTATAGCAAAGAGACTCTTGCACACTGTCTAAATTTGCAAGCATGATTTTGTTGTTGCAACATTTCGGTCCCTGAAAAGCTTAACTTAAAGTTCACGTTGAACTACAGCGATGAAAAAAGACAGTTATTTGGACACGTGGGTCATGAAAAACGACAGTTCAATAACAACTTATCTCTACTGGTTAAAAAAAGTTGTTGCTAAGCTTCCATCCCGCACCCCGGAAGAGGAGCCTCCCCCGTCAGTCAGTTCTTCAGCTTGAGGAGGATTTGTTACTCTACAGAGGACGTTAAAGAAAAGTTGAGGGACATGGAGGACAGATTTACACGGCGTGACTCATCTCAGTGGATAGATCACCAAGACATGATCCGACGTGATGGACAAAAAAAAGAGAAAAAGGTTCTCTTGTGCATGCGTGACTCAGCATTCTACCCACTCCAATACAATAACAACCTGTTTTAGTCCAAACTATCATTTATATTTGATGATTCCCCTCTTTGGTCTATGTCAGTTTCCATCACAATGAAAAATACAGCAAAGAAACTCAGACATGCTTTTTTCCTCTGCCTAAAGGCAAATACCGCAGTGACAGTTCTGATCCCCACGCAGGTAAAAGGTTCCCCATCAACAGCATGATCACTTGTGTATCCACACAACATACATTATGTACACAGACAACAGAGAGCAGAGAAACCCAACACTTCACATCTGCCTCGACTGGTTGGGGTGAAAGAGGAGAGGTGGTTGGGAGAAAGAGGGGAGAGAAGGGACAAGAGGGAGGTGAGGTCGAGAGACCATGAGCTGAAAGACAACACATGTCCTCACCAGTATTTGGAGAAAGACACAGGGCAATGTGTGTGTGTGCTCAAATTGTGATTTTACGAGCATCAGTGAACGCATCACGTGAGTTTGCCTTTCCCTTTCTCTCTGGCCTGTATGACTTACTTACACATTATTATTTTAGTATTATAATCACAAACAATGCAGTTGAATGTATAATTTACATAAACGAGAAACCAGTGTGCTGCTCTTTGTGTTTGAGTGTCAGAATGAATAATTCACATTGAAGTCTACGGTGACTGCAACGCAACGACCCACGACACATGCAGGAGGGGAAACAAGCTGCGGATTCCCCCCAAAAAAACGGCACAAAACACGCACATCCAAAAAGAAAATGTGAAAAACTGACCAACGGATGTCACCAGTGTCACGTAAAAAAAAAACCCCAATCACTCAAACTTGTTCAGGCTGCATCTGTAAATGATGACTGCAGCAGAAAAAAAAACAACATTTCCTGTCACGGTGCCATCCTGGCATTCAAAGCATCCCATCAGGCTGAAAAACAGTTACACCACGCAGAAACAACTTCCTGACGACGGTCTGAAATGTGAGCAAAGATCATCACAGCAAGAAAAGGGTTCAGCAACACAGAGACACAAAGGTTGGCACGTGTGCAGCAGCAGAGAGTGAAGAGAACAACAGGAAAAGGTAAGCAAAGAAACGCTGCCGCCTTCCCCCGGGCCAAGGTCGACCCTCCAGCGTCCTGTGACGGAGGGGGAGGGGCTGTGATTGCTTTAAGTTGTGCTGTGTGCTTCTATGTTGTTCCATGTCTTATTTAATTATTCATTTAAAGGCCAGCTATGATGTATGGCTTGGAGACAGTGACCCGGGCTAAAAGACAGGAGGTGGAGGTAGCAGGAGGTGGCAGGAGCTGAAGATGCTGAGGGGTGACCACGATGGACATGAACCATCTGGAGATGAAGTCTAAGAGAGTCGAGTTTGACGTGGTTTGGCCACGTGGCAGAAGAAGGGATAGTGATTATATCGGACAAGGGATGCTGAAGATGGAGCTGCCGGGCAAGAGGAAAAGAAGGCGACCACAGAGAATGTTCATGGATGTTGTGAAGGAGGACATGAGGACACTTTGTGTAACAGAAGAGGACACAAGGGAGAGGAGGACATGATTGACACATGTTTTTTTTTGTAACGCCAACTGCAACTGGACCGGATTAAACCATATGTACAAGGAAAATACTTCAACCAATCAATCCTTTTTAAGGCCTTTGAGAATTGAACAGATATTTAATTACCTCAGCTGAACAGAATGCATTTCTTCAGTACCCTTGTTTGTTTTCCCTGCTCTACGCTTCCTCCCATGGAAGTGGATCAGTCGGAGCCTGCGACCAATCAGAGCTGAGCAGGAAACACGTACGATAATAAAATTACAGGTAATAAACCGAGCAGACAGGAGATGAGAATTTCAGACTCGGCGTTAGACAGGTCGTGACCGTTGCATGCACGGGGACGGACTCTCCTTTCATTGGCCCTTAATCTCTCCCTCTCTGCTTCCTTTCTTTCTCCTCCCAATATCGTCTTCAACAAGGAAATGAAAACTAGGTCATAAATTCTTTCCACATGTTGCTGCATTGCCCTGACGTCCAGACTGGCTTCAGTGATGGATTGAAGGTATGGTTTTAATTCCCAAGCGCTCCCCTACTAGGACTCCCACCCCACACACACACACACACGCACACGCGCACACACACACACACACTCCTTCCCCAGGACCTAAGGCCCTCTGACCTAATATCCCGCTGCACTCCACCCCTCCAGCCTCACTATTCCCTCTGCAAGGCCCTCGTCTCGGGTAACTTCCAACCAAACTGTCAATTCTCCAACATAAAACTATTTCTATCTATTTCTGATTGCGACTCCCTGCCACCAAACCCCCTCCTCCTCCTCCTCCTCCTCCTCTTCCTTCTCTGGCCTCCACCTTGTAACACAGCACAGCATGTCGGCACTCTGCTCCAGGAAATCTGGCCACCGTTCTCCTTTCCAGGAAAAAAAAAATCTGAAGAGGAGCCACATCCAATCCTCGGCTCCACATGAGAAGAGAAAGAACCAGGCTTTCGTCTGCGACATGAAGCGATCTGTCAGGACAACACCGCGAGTGTCGCCCTGGCAACCAGATCCAAAGAAATATTCATTTATGAGTAGAATCCTCGTCTTTTCTAAACGACAGAAGAACAAACTAACTCCCGTCGCACACACGGCTCAAGGACAGGTTTATAATATTGACAACAGTTCAGAGACGTAATGACTTTGGACTTTTCATCCGAGTGTGTGCCAGACTTTTCACATCATCCGTGACAAAAGCTAGATTTTCAGACGTGAAATGTCCGGGAAATCTCTGAAGTTTGCCGCTGACGTATGAGGAATGCAGAGTCGCAGCACAGACACACGCGGAGAGTTATCGCCATTTCATCCCCACGGAAAACGGCACGTAGACAACCGATACGACGATGTCATCGTCCCACCTTTCTCTTCCCGTAGCGTTTAGCGTTTAACGTGTAGACAGCTAAACTGAGTAAATCTCGCAGATTTCATCAACATATATAAAAGTGATAAACATTAGTTCAGATTTAAGTATCTGAACATACGACACACACCTGTAAGAAGACATGGGGCAATTGATAATTGTGTTACGGGATACTTATTAAAATATGCTTCAATATACAGTCATGAGGAGCCAGTTGAGGTGTTTCGGGCACGTTCTTCCAGGAGGAGACCCCGGGGCCGACCCAGGACGCGCTGGGAGGGATTCTATCTCTCCGCTGGCCTGAGAACGCCTCGGGATCTCCCCGGAGGAGCTGGGCGGTTTGGACTGTTGTCGACCAACGTCTTTTCTTTACAGACTCTTGATACATGATACAAAAACACTCATTTCCGTATGAAACTGTGATAATGCTTCAAAAACACACGTTTTTTTGTGTGAAAACCTTGAATCTCCTCGTTTTGGCACAGGAAGATAAATCACCGGGACTGTATGTATATCTAAGTCAAACATTTCTCAATTTACGACTTCCCTCTGATGCGAAATTCCCTACCATGAACTCATTTTGAGTGTGTTTTTTTTTATTATATTATTATTAATACTACACAACACGTTGTGTATGCAGAAGTTGTTTCCACAGCCGCTAACTGCTGCATGTTTATAATGAAATGAGTCACAGCTCCATATCCAGTGGACAGCAAGTAAATATACGACTGGTGTGTGTCTGTCAGTGACTCTGTTGTGCAACACACAAGAGTCGGAGTCACCACCGAAAACCCGTAACTCTGCTCACATTCCTGTAAAGGTATTGTTGTTTTCCTTCCTGACTTCCACGCCGGAGCTTTGAGTCACGGTCAGCAGTTAAACCTGTGATGAAGTCGGTGACTCACGGCTGGAGGGAAAGTTTATAGCGGGTGATAAAAGCATTTGACACCAAACGCGCAAGAGCGAGAGACAGCTTTACAGCCCAGTTTGTTTGCAGTCCTGTCTCTAATCCTTTTCAATGGGAATGAGAATGAGCGAAAATGTGCAGAGAATTCCCTCACAGGTCGTCTGAAGAAGCCTCCGGGGGCCTTTAAACTGAAGTTTACTCGACTGACCCTCAGCAGAAGAGACTGTTTTAGACATTTCATTACGTAAAGACATGAATGGATTTACCCTCCGTTGAAATCTGGAAAAAAAAAAAACCACCCGTGGACGCCACTTTAATCGGAAAGTGTGTCGCTGGAGAGTGACATGAGTGTATGTGGAGACCAGGTCTCAGGGTTTGGATGTGAAAATCTCTGGCGACGTCATCACACTCCTCTCATCTGAGGTCAATCAACTCCGCCCAACATCTGCCATCTGGCTCCAGTTTTCTCATTACCAGAGGGTCGGCGCACACTGTGGAAATAATGATTAGCAGAGATGCTGCTGCTGCTGCTGCTGCTGGATATCAGCGAGAGTGATATCATTCACAGAGGAGAGACAGCGCCACTTACAGCTGAACGATTCATGCTGACGGACACTGTTCTGGTTCTGACACGACTGATCTCTTCAAGGGTTATCAGCGTTTGGCTCCAGACGGAAACGCTCCCGCCTCCTCGGCTGTTTGATGCTCCTCTCGCCCCCTTTCCTCTTCCTCTTCCACATCCTCATCCCCCCGACAATGAGGAGACCCGGAGGTGCGTTTCCTCACTTTCATTGCTTCGCGGTAAACAGCAGGATCTCCGTGTCACGACACTAAGAGCGTCTACATCATGGACTAAATGAGGAAACCACGTCAGTCCACCACTAAATATTACCACGCTAATGAACTGAAGCAGCAACGAAATGTGACCACGTATCACCAGATATTGGATGTTTTTATTCACGCCATCAGTTTGCACCTTCTTTGCGATGACACAGAGACACACACACAGAAAGGCCCTTGTTCCAACTGGGGCTCAAACCCTTAAACCCCTTCTTGCAGCTAAGGCACGAGTGCTAACCACTACACCAACCGTGTGGCCCTACCTTTCACAATTTCACATTTCCTTTTCTGAATCTTTGAAAATGTGTTCTCAGGTGAACCTACTGTTGTGATATCAACGGTTAAAACTTCACGTGAGTCACTCCTGTATAAGTTAAGCCTTCATTGGTCCTAGAATGTAACCGATGTACAGCTCCTCCTGGTGGAGCTCTAGAGTCACACACAAACAACAGACACAAACGTAAACAACCTTAACGACCACAACCACATTCTTAACCATGACCTTTAACCTCAACCAACGCAATTCTCAACCTAAAACCAAGTCTTAACCCACAAAGATCCATTTAAAGTTGTGAGGACGAACCAAAATGTCTTCACAGACTCCTCACCTCACAGTCTACACATGTACACACACACAAACCCATAAGCAGCGTACTTAAAGGAAACCCTTCGTCTGGATCAAATGCTTTTAGGGGAGCAACATCAATAAACTCATTTTATAGATAAGAAACTTTAAAGTTCTCCATGGCATAATCCAGTATGAATCTACAAAGCTCCAAAAACTCCTGGGCCAAAACATCGCAGCTTTGATGCCGACTTGTGCAACTTAAACATACACTGATTTTGAGCCCAATAAATGAGCCCATTCTGGTTTAACGAGTTTAAGTATCGAGAATATGGTACATTTTGAATTCCATCAGTTCACTTTTGAAACACGTGTTCAGTCGAGCTGCAACTCACGATTATTACTATATTAGTTACTTGTCTGGTCCATAAAACGTCAGAAAATGTTGGAAAAATGGAACGATGATGTTCTCCAATGTCTCGTTTTTGTCCGCAAAACCAAAATGAACCAGTTTTAAAGATTTATTTGTTATATGGGGCAAAGAAACCAGAAATCGTTCACATTTAAGAAGAGAACTTGTTTTAATAATTGACACTCAACCCATAGTTGATGATTCATTTAGTAATCGATGAATTAAATAATCGTCGCAGCCCTATACTGATAGAAGACAAGAACATCAACCAATATATTTGTTATTGCATCTCGTTTCAAATTAAATTAGTCCTTTATCAGTCTTCAGCCTTCATGTGGACAACACTTATAATAGTCCTTTAAAAAGCCTCTGAGTCAGTCTTGTTAAAAATGTTGTTTTTAGTGTGAAATAAGCAACGAGGAATGTCTGCCCGTGTCCCAACAAATTAAAATACTTCATCACATCGACATGAAAAACAATACTCCACTCCAACACTGCCTTTAAGGCGCCGCGCTCAGCGATCTGCATCATCACACCACAGTGTTACTGGGTCCGATCCTTTACTGTGAAGAGATTGGAGCACGTAGATTATTCTAGATTATCACCTACGAATCGTCACATGCATCTACACACACACACACACGTTCGCTGGTGTCGTGACTCAGGTCAGCGCTGAGCTGCATGTGTACTGTTCACCACACACACACCCACCTTTTTTCTGTTTGGGCCCACACCAAATAAACAAACTGTGGGGGAGGAGAGCCATAATCACCAGAGACAGAGCTGAGAGCTACAGTCTGTGGAGACACACAGAAAAATAACAGAAGAGGTTCAGCAGGGCTGATCTCATGGCCTCCTCCCTTCCATAATTCACCACAGTGAGTCAGAGTGGCCCGTGATTTGGCCTCAGACACACAACCGTAGTCACAGCACACACACACACACACACACTGAAACTCAGATACGCATGCGTGGACGACTAACTTTTCTTAAGGGGCCAATTTAATGTCAGAGAATCCCAAACTGAGCAGGCAGAGAGTAAACACTGAGGCGACAGCAGCAGGAAGTGCAGACCTTATTTAGTTCAGTCCACACACGACTCAGGAGCCGCAGGAGTCGTGGCGCTCGTAATGAACGCGTTGAGCCGGGAGCAAAACTTTTCATTGACCTTGATAAAGGGTGGAATAAACAGAAACAATGAGAGTTTTTATGAGCAGATTCAGATTTGGGAACCCTTTGTCCTCATGATTACAAGGTCAAAGTCTTTCACGTGGAGTCCGGGGAAAACACTGTGACTGTTGTAGCTGTCAAACACACTTTTAAAAAAAAAACAATATTTTAAGTCTACAGATTTTACAGTGAAAAACTGTCAAACCATGACAGAAAAAGACCGTAAACTTAAAAAGAGTTCAGTTTTTGTAACAGTGAAATATCGTAAATATATATATAGTTGCCGAAACAGTAATTTTCCTGTAAAAATTACATTAATCTACTGTTAAATAACTGCGTATTAATTACAGATATATCCCAGACCTGTATCTTTTGTGTTTTGTTTTTTTTTTTGTAAAAAATACATTTTCTTACTGTTAAACTTATTAACCATTGTGTTAATTTATGTAAAAATACCATCAAATTTATAAGAGCCTTCTGGCAACCACAGCTGCCAGTTTTACCATAAAAACAAGTAGAATTTTATGTTAAAAAAAATGCTGTTTTATTTCATGGAGAACTCCTTTAATTATCCTTAACTAATACTTTTACTTTCAATTAAAAACAGTGTTATTTATATGATAGAATGTGGCAAAACCTCCAACCTTTACTGTGAAAACAGCAGTACTCAAATCCTTTTACCGTAATGTAAGAACAAGTTCTACCCTATTTATTACGGTAGAATCCTGGCAACCACAGCTGCCAGTTTTTTACCGTAAAAACAACATTTTTTTTTTTACAGTGTATATTCAGTGCCGTACCAGTACTGTCTGCAACACAGTACTGGTCCACTTCTAAATCTTTCTAGCAGCACTTTCACCCGATTCTAGTGTGTATAAAATGTTTATTCTTCTTATTAAACAAGAATAATATTATCTATTGGATGTTTAAATCATTTTTACTAATGTTCAGTTATATAAATTGACTTCTTGCTACATTTGTGTCCTGAAAGAACAAAACTAGCAGAACTAAGCAGGACACTATATAAAATGGTTTAAATGTTCATGATAATCAAAATACACAAGTTGGCAAAATGTGTAACTTCAACCCAGTTCTTAGTTATTTTAATATAGACTAAATATTTCAACATATATATATTCAATATATTTCATATATTCACATCTTCTGGTGTCTTTTATTTACTGTAAAGTATTATAATTTAATGTTATTGTTCCTATATTGGATCCTCAGCAGTTACAAAAGACACAAACTAAAGGATAAAGGATGTTGTGTCGTGTGCACGCGTCTCACCTGCGATCCCTTGCAGCAATCCGCACACGTTGAAGATGCTCTTCTTCATGATGCTCTGGAAGCACATCGTGAAGACCGAGATGAACGCCACGGCGCACAGCAGCAGGATCCCTGTGGCCAAAAAGATGGAAGTGGCCTGCCAGAACCCGCTGGCAATCTCCCCAAAGTGCACGGCGTACGGCCCGCACAGGATCCCGCGGTGCAGGTGGGGCAGTTTTATACAGCGGCCGTAGATGCCTAAAGTGGGCCTGTAGGCCTCCCCGGCGGTGGTGGCCCCATGGGGGCCGAAGACGGCGTCGGGGGTGCGGGGGAATCCCACCAGCCAGTCAGTGCTCATGAAGGCGATGAGCTCGCCAAACGCCGCCACGATGCTCAGCAGAGTCCATAGCATGGAGCGGCAGGTGACAATCACATGGCACATGCTGACGCTGGCCCGGAGTTCTCTGTCCTCTACGAGACGCCGTCCGGGGACGTGGGATCCAGACGACACTGCCGCACGCAGACGGATCACGTCAATGATTGACACTGCTCTTCTGACGTCTTATCTTCCGCTGGTGTCCTTTTTCGCCACGGCTGTTGACCTTCCTCCTCCCCTGAGCTCGCCCTCCTCGTGTCGTCTCGCTGTCCTTACTCGTCTTATTTCCTTTCTCTTTGTAGGTGTCTACATTGTACTGAAGCTCTTCTCCCTGAGCCAGCCCGCTGGCGTCACATCAGACACACCTAGGAGATAAAGCAGAGGCGGAACAACAGCATGAGTGCCTTTATTGCATGTGTAAAATGGAACTACGTGCACAGATAAAGCACTGAGTTGATTGTCCCCCAGAATTAGCAGAAGGAAGAAAGTGAGGGGGAGAAGAAGAGAAAGGGGAGGAAGGGAGGATCCTGGTGTTGAGGGGTCTAATGAGCTGTGTGTGTTTGAAGTGGGCCTCTTCAGTTTCCACTGTGTTTATGTTTAAAGGATTTGTAATCAGGGTCCTCGCTGTACTGTATCGTCATAAATGACATGTCTTATAATAAGGAGAAATGATTTCACAGTATGTGTAAGAGTGTGTCTTCACAGAAACAGATTTGGAAACAGAGGAATGAGAAGCGGATGCAGACGGAGAGGAAAAACAAGCCTGAGGCCTCACTCGCGGCCCACACAGCTGACCTGGGGTCAGCAAACGCTTGATAACACAACGTCTGTCCGCCTGTCACATGACCGGCCGATAACCTCAGTGACTTAAGCCGCCGCTGCGCTGCACTACACAGTGACACGGCGCGGAGGAAGCAGCGGTTCATAAAAAGGTTGTTTTCCTGACAATAAACTGAAGGGAAAACACTCCTTTTATTCACCGGGGGGGTCCTCATCGTTTAAGGAGAAGATCTGGTGTCTGATCTCAATGATAACTGTGACACAATCGTCTGAGGAAACAGAATTCAGTGAAATAAACACATGACACAGACAGGCAGGTTTCACGCAGCCATAAAAACGTCTGCTTCAGAACATACATTTGACATTTTCACGACACGAAAATCTGGAAAACTGTGTTCTCTCTCTATCGTATCAGATTTGAGGTTTTTCTTATTGCGATATTCCATCCATCCATTCATCCATTCATCTTCTAGCACTTTATCCTCCACATGAATCTCAGCTGACAAAGGGCAGGAGGCGGGGTCACACACCCGGACAGATCGGCAGTTAAAAAAAAAAAGTTAGTTTAGGGGGAGCATTGGGGGTTGCTCAGGGGTACCCCAGCCCTTTTTTGGCCGGGTGGGAATTTGAACCGGCGACCCTCTGGTTACAAGTCAAGTTCCCTTTCCACTTGGCCACGGGCTGCCCAGTTATTGCGATATTCAAACGATACCGATTCCTGGCGCCTGGTTTGAGCATGCAGGAGGCAGGACTGTGAATTATTCTGAGCTTTTGGTACAGAGTTCTCCAATGAGCTCACTCTGGTCAGGATTCTAACAAAGATGCTGGCTGCAGAGGTTTGAGAAATTAGTCCGGGGGCAACTTTTGCGGACATTTCTATTATCACATGCAGCCCCTGCAAATCATTTCAAGAAAATGTCCAGACTTCGGCGCACGTCTGAGAAACACAGGCGGTGCATATCCAGAGAAGATGAAAACACACATGCAGAGGCCATGTTATAAATACAGCTCTGAGCCACAGCTGACAGGTGTTTCTTTTCTTTTCTTTGAGTCATTTTTTTTTTCTTCCTGCTCTGGTTTCCCCCGCTGTCTCGTGGGTGTCTGTAAGTCCTTCTCCAACCAGCGTCTGGCAGCGCAGCACTTGACACGTGTGCCGCCTGCACCGCGATGTTCCCTCGGTGCGTCCCTCTGCGGGCACGTCCCAGCGAGTGAGCGCTTTATACAAACTTTGATCTTTGTCATCCTGTCGAGATATCAACAACGGGCTCTCCTTTCTTTTTCCCCCCCGCTTCATCTTTTCCAGAAACTGTTTGTCTTTGTGTGTGCTAACGTCGACGCGTGCGTTTGGGCCGCTGTGACCTAGATGAGATCATAAGAGCAGGCACGGACAGCCGCCTCTGTCCGTTTGGATTCTCGTTGCCTCGCAATGAACAGATGCAGACACACGCTCACTCGCTGAGCTCACACAAAGACCGTTGATGTTTGGGGCGGAGTAGGGAGGGCGGGGGTCCTTTGACAAGACTGATGTTTGACGTTAGGGTTTAAGACAAACGGCTTTGCAGGCACGAAGCGCGGGCAGTCCAAAAGTTTTAAGGTCAAACATTTGCTGGCACGCTGCGGAGACTAATTCCTCACTGACAGGAATATTGTTGCAGCTCAAACAATTTGAACCACATGGGGAGATACGACGCTGTGGAGACCGGGACACTTAACCTTTAACCCCCGCCTCGCTGTTTTCACGCGTGTCGGCCACCAGGTTGCGCGATAAGCGCACAGCGAGTCTCTCAGTGTGTCTGCAGCCACCTTGAACGCGGGTCATTGGAGCTGAAACAAGTCTGGACATGTGTGTGCGGTATTTGTCGCGGCAAAGACGTCCAGACGTCTGCTCCTCGCTGTTCCTCGACGGACACAACTGAAGCCGTGTCATGAGCAGAGGCTGCCCAAGATAGAGTGAGGCCTGGTCGTTTGTATGTGTGAAGCCTGAGATGGATTTATGGTGTCCTTTATACTCCCTGTGTAACCCGGGGGGGGGAGACAGAGGATTATTCGAGTCTCAGTTTACATACACATGAGTTTACGGCCCTCAGATTGCACCCACCACCCCCTTGAACCCCTTCAACACTAATCCCCAGTGGGTGTGCACGGACATAACGATGTTAAAGGAAATGGAATGGATAATCACGTTACCATTCAATCTGCAATAGATGTGAGTTAACACACGAAACCTAATGGCAGAGGACATAAAGGACAGAGAAGTAACTCAGTTCTGTGGAAATCCTTTTGGTAAATATTGAGAAACATTTTGACGATCCGTCCTCTGGGCATCATGAACGTTTGTACAATATTTAATGTTCATACGGCCAATAATTGTTGAAACGGAACAGAAAATTGAATCACAAGAGGCCAGGAAATCATCTGTCTGTAAGATTAATCCAGAGTTAAAAAATCTAATTGTCGTCAGGATCACCCAGCTGAAGACGAGCTGTCCTCTGGACAACATGACTCACTGTACAACTCTTTCCCCCTCGGACAAGCCTCATAAATCAATAACAATAATAACAATGAATAACTCTGCCATCCCATAAATGTGTCAGGAGCTTGAGTGCACAGCCCATGCTCCAAGTGTCCACTCAGCCTTTCTCTTATCACAGACGTAAAAGTGCAAAGAACACCTTTCTACACAAACACTGACTGGAAAACAATCTTAGTGTGGGCGGAGTCACACACGTCACCATGGAGACATACTGAGAGGACATCAGACCTTTTAAAAGAATATTTACGACTTTATTATCATGAGCGTATACAGGAGAGTAGGCTGGAATAAACCCTCCCTGACAACAGGAGGGAGCTCCAGCAGCTTTTAAATAAAACCACATCAGCTCTGTGTCCAAACATAGAATTGAGAGTCAAAGGCAAACAGCCCAACTTAATCTATGACATAATCTGCCACAAACACGAGTGTGGCTACCATTTAATTTACAATATTACCGGCGGTTGAGATATTTATGAGCCAGCTCACAGAGAGTTGTGGTTACTCTGTGAACCTAAGGTGTACTTCTTCAAATGCAGTCATTACAGTTCAAACATGAACCTTACATCCCATATAATATCAAAGTTGACAGTGTAAGTGTGCGACGGTGACCGACTGATATATCCAGCTTTCTTGTGGATGCCCTACTTTCTCAGGCCACACGTCTTTGGCCTTTGTGACCCAGCAGCAAAGCAATCTAAAACAAAGCCAGTGTTTATAATCTGTGAGGATCTGTTTGAATGAGAAGCCCCTGCAGCTATGGAGGGGGAATTCAGGAGGTGATTGGTCACAGAGAACCTCAAACACTATAGTCCAAGAACGCTTCCTTGTCTAATAACAGCTCTGAGATTAAGACGAACCATGTGGAAGGAGAACGTACCACTAGGATCAATGACCATCATGCACAACTTCACAACAACATCTGAAGAACAGCATTCATTTTTTTGTCGTTTCATAGCGCCGGTGAAAGCACCGGAGGACAGAATAAACCCCCAGCCTTGTCATTACTTTAGGAAAATTGTAGACTTTAGTTGTAATAACAGCCATCGATAACAACACAGTCAGTGCAAATTCCGATTTTCCACAGCAGCAAAGAAACCCGTCTTCTCCCCTAACACGTCTGCACATCTGCTCAGCATCCTGGAGCTCCGTGACGCTACGAGGAGGTTGTGATTAGCACCTACAACATAATATTTATCTCCAGTAACATCAGCCAAGAGCACAGCTGACACTTTCTGCCTCAAAGGTCATGCAGAAGAATAAGACAACAGTGGTCCAAACCTGTCTCCATTGGCCCGGTGGATCGTCCAGCTCTCCTGGAGATGTGACTTCTCTGCCTCGACTCTCCTCCGCTGCTCACTCACACTCAAATGCCTCTCTCAGACTCTGACTCACAGACCCTCCCCTGCAGGCCCTCCTCCTGGACCGCCACGGTCTCCTCTGATTGGCCGGGCCCACACTTGGAACCACACTTCTTGAGAGGGTCCACATGGTGGCCATATTTCAATGCTGAATCTGGGTTAAAACAACAAGAGCTGGAGCTCCCCCCTCTCTCTCTCTCTCTCTCTCTCTCTGTCTCTGTCTCAGTTTCTAGCACCTTCTCATTCTGTTTTTGTTGCTCTCTGCAATCTTTCAAATCGGCCAATGCCAACATGTTACTGTCAGCTGACATGTCAACTGCATTTTCACGTTCTTTTCAGGGAACAGTCGGCCTGAATTCCACAGTATTAAAGATCCCGTGTGTGACATTTAAGAGGCTTCATTACTGGCAGAAACCAGTGAGTGTGTTTGTATAAATGTACAATTAATCCAAGATAAAAATCATTTGGTTTTTGTCGTCTTAGAATAAACCATTTATGAGGTCTGTAGTCTCACCATTAGATGTCACTAATTCTTACACACTTAACATTTTGCATTTTGTGGTGATATATTATGGGGTTTTGAAAAGAAACTTTTGTGGGTGACTTGGTCTAAAAATGGACAATCTTATGCACAAACGGCCAGACAAGGACAGCGTGTGTGTAACCGGAGAGTAAACGTCTAACCAACAGTATCCGTTGGGATGGTGTATGAATGAAAACCTTTGACTTTTGACGGCACGTCTAATGAACTCGTTCTGGCGGAGCAAGAATAAGGTCAGCGCTTTCTCACCCACTCAAGTCACTCCGTGGTTGAGCTGATCAGGGATCAGATAAACTGTACCGCAGCAGCTCCCAGCACCACGTATTTGATCCCACTGTATGTGTAGGAAAATATTGCTGGAGCAGCTCTTTCCCTGTTGACTTAAGGCGAACAATTGGAAATGTCGGTGTACGCGAGGACAGAGGAGCCAGACCATGAACGTACACAGAAAATCAGTTCCACAGACACAGCTGCACTATGGACAGAACGTAGGTCACCCATTGGCTCTCTTTTTTTACTAGAGATGCACTTTATAATAATATGTTGTTGTGTTTATGAAGACTCTTTGTCTTTAAACTCATTTTAAGATACCTTGAAGAATAAAAAGTTTGCTGTCGCAGTGTTATTTTTCTATGCAGAGTATTTTTGAATGTGAAATTTGGTGTTTTAAGTGTAAACTGTGCGTTGCGCTCTTTGCACGTGGTTCCAAAAACTGGAATGCGGTGCGAATTCGGTCCGCGCACACTCAGCGCAGAAGTATACCAGGGCCTTAACTATTACCTTCAGCTTTCGGGTCCAGTATGTAACATTAAGGGTGGTTAATTGGCAGAAATGGAACATATTATGCCAAATGATGTGATATAATTGGTGTATAATGGCTTTAAAATAAAAAAAAAGTTGGAATAATCCTTTTTATCTGTACTTTGGGCACAAACAGTCATGTGCTTTGTGCTTTAAAACAGGAGCTCACAGTCAATAGAGGGTGGAAAGTGTGTGAAATGTGTTTACAGCCTTTTTTGGTATGTGAAGGCCACCGTAGTTGCCTTGGACTTGGCAAAGGGAGGGTTGAGTGGAGGAGTCCAGTGTCTGTAGCACTCTGCAGTCCCAGCATCAAAGTGAACAATGGAAAGTGTTTGGTGTGTTATTTTACAGCATTACAAAGTTATTTGAACATATTTCTCATTGTATGCGTGAATTTTTGTTACGATAAAAGTACAAAAAATATTATATCCACCAGCATCGTGGCCTTTATGCAACACATTAACACTTAAGAGTTGGTGGAGGACGACAAACATGTGAACGCCACATTCAGTGGTTGCCTGGATAATGTGAGAACTGACTGATAGAGCAGACGCTTCCCTGTCTGAATAATAGATTTGCTCTGAGGCTGATGGGAGCAAAGTGTCAGAGGATTGCTTACAGCAGCTCTGGGTGCATTCAGCCAACACTGAAGTCAGCCACAGCATTCGTCTGACTCCGTGTTCTCACACAAATGACTTCCATATGAGGACGAGGGAGGGAGGGGTGGGGGGTGGGAGCAGTCGACTCAAACAGGAAGAAAAGCTGATAGGTCAGCCAGGCATTTGAACGCAGCGTGGAAGGCCCCGAGGAAGAGGCCGCTCTTATCAGTCTGAATGGATGTTAGGCCACGCCAGACCAAAAATAGAGGCCTTTCAGTGTGGCTGAATGCACCAGAACTAATAAAACCTCTCCTTTGACCCATTTCTAATAAAACCTGGTGACTCACTTTCTTCCTGCTGCTTGTGAATGGATGGGAAAATGTTAATGACGAAGTTTAAAGCCACAAAAACTCTCTCTAGAAATGCCTTTTTTTTTTTTCTTAAATAAATAAATAAATAAATAAATAAATAAATAAAAGAACTTACAATTCCCAAAAATACCCTCCTAGGGTTCATTGTTGTCTTATTCCCTTCATGTACAGCAGGTTACAGTGGTGACAGTAGCAGATTTACAGCTTGTGAGAAGCTCCTTGATTTCTCATTTTTAAGCCACGGACACACACATTGAAGCGATGATAATGGCAGCAGACACACACACATTCCTTACCCTTCTGCGCTTGTGGTTTCTGGTTTATGACAGAGTGAAATGACACCACCCTCTACAAATACACAATGCAGAGTCTCGGTATCACCACAGCCACATGCACGCCACTTCACCATGCCGGACACACCTGCTGTGTCTGGTATAACTGGACTATTTCTGAAACTGTGCCAGTCTGTACACTATTATCCTTCACTGCGAAACATGGGGTAACAGTTTGGATCTTGAATGTTACGTCTTGGGCTGGCAAATGTGTTTTCAGGTTTCATGTGTGTCATATCAACATTCCTAAAAATGATGTAGTTCGCAAGAATGTGAGTTGGAGGCGGCGCGCAACAGAAGAAGCAGAACAGCGAGGCGCCCGTGAGAACGCTGCACATCGCAGTTCAAGACCAAACATGAGGAGATTGATTGTGATTCACTGTCATGAGATGCTTCTGGGTCTAAATGTGACCACATATTAAAATCCTGTTAATGAAGTAACATCATTTTGTTCACAAACATACAGCATTTTATTCTTTGTTAACTCAAATAACATGTAATTACCACTTTTTTACTGTTATACGATTAACATAAACACACTTGTACTGCATGTATCAGAGTCATCTCAGCCCCATCAGGAGAAAAGCTTACGTGAGCAGACTTAGAGGCTGAATCCTCTTTCATCCTGTGCCTCTATCACTGAGCCCTATCACGTGTTTTTGTTTTTTGATTTGCTGACGGTATGTTGCATCTCCAGCGTCTGCTGCTTATGCGATGACATATTAAGTTCTTGAAGGGGGTGCGTTCCATTTCCCGGGGCTGGATTTTAACTAGGGCTGCACAATATTGTAAAATAAAATTGCTATTTGAAAATATGCAACTAGCAAATCACAAAATCTGCTGTCTACCCTGTCTATGACGAAGGTCATTCTTTATAACTACAGTCATAATTTCACAACTTATTTGAACTACTCTTGTAAGTACTCTTGTACTCTTGAGTAGTATTTTTGATGGTATTTCTTTGTGTCAGTTTTAAACCTATTACAGAAAATACCTGTATATATTGAACTATAGGGCTGCAACGACAAATCTATTATTAATCAGTTTGAATGTTTTTTCCATACTTATAAATACTTATAAATACTATTTTCTGATTTCTTTGCTCCATTTAACAAAGAAATCATTAAAACTGAATCATTTTGGTTTGTAAACTAATAATAATAATAATTTAAAACACTTTTCCTTGTAACGCGATTTTGAGAGGCAATGGATGAGGAGTAGGGGTTAAAAAAAGAGAGACAGGATTAGGCCTTAATGCACAGAAACACTCATGACCCATGTTTGTAGATACAGATACAAGCACGACAGGGAACTGACTTGGCAGGGAATCGATTTACAGCCTCGTGTAAAGCCCATGGTGCTGCTGCTACAGTCGGACTTTAGTTCTGGGGCTGTGACACAGAGCAGACCCTCACATCAAAGATGGGAGGATCAGAGAGAGAGAGAGAGGACAGAGGGGGGAGAGGAGATCCTCTGCAGTCCTGATCCCAGCAGAGCATCCGCACACATGTACACACCAGACACATGTCGGAGGGCAAAAACCATCCTTCATACTGATTCAGCAGCGCTCTCTGTGCAGAGTGTGCTTGTGGAGGCTGCTGCTCATTCATCACTCACTGTCACGCCGCTCAATAGTATCTTGTAGATCTAAAGAAAGTGGACGAGCATGAGGCAAAGCAGGGTCACATCTGATGGGAGTCAGATAACATGGTGGACAAAAGAAATCCAACTGTCAGTTTAGTTAATGCTGGTCTCTAACAACAAACAGGCGCAGCAGTTTTCCACTTAAGAAGAAAAGAAACGACATATTTTCTTATATAAAAATGATAAATTATTCATTGATTGTGAGAATAATACTATATATAATAATATAATATCGATATTGTCCTTAAATGTGGAGGAGATTACAATCAAATGTCCCGAAGAACCTTTTTTTATTTAACCCTTAAACACACCGAGACACATTGTTGTGTTTTTGGCTTTTCGTTTGGAGAATATTTTATAATTTTTTTCATGCATATTGCTAAAAATGTATGCCAGGTTGTACATTTTCAAGTGTTCTCAATTGTCTTCATGTATTTTTTATTTGTAGTTTATTGTAAACAATGTTAACTAAAGTATAAAAAATAAAATACTCACACCGACACACCTTACGCACAAAAATGTGCTCATTGAAACCCATTCAAATCACTATTTTTGATGCATCAAGACAAAAACTTTAAAAATTCATCATGATGAGGACTGATGTTGGTTTAAATAAAAAAAATGTATACTTCATTTAAATTCATTAATATTTGATATGTCTGATATGGAATGATGTTGGTTTAAAACAATAAAAAAAAACATGAATATACCATTTTTATAGCTCATTTTTTACGTGCACATTTTGGTGCTCTAGGTGTTTAAACGTAACTTTTTTGAAGGCCATCTTAGGGTTAAATGTGATTGCCTATTCTGATACAAACATGAAGCAAATGCAATCAGTGGATTTATGAGAAAGCCGAAGAGAATAATCTTACGTTACTATGCAGTTTCAGGTTTAAGTAGTCTTTTAAAGCTTGTTGTTTGGATTTGTTCTATTTGTCTTTTTCACCAGACAAACAAAGTTACCTACTAGTTATTGAGAAAAGTATTGTCTTTAGCAGCCAAACACTGTAGAGATGTTTATTTTATGATTTGGTGGAGATCAAAAGTGAGATATAAGTGCAGTGAATAGTGGATTTAAATGTGTTGCTTCAGGTGCTTTGACATATTTTCCATTTTATTTCTGCATTACGACCGAATATCTGGTTCAAAATAAAGTTTGATGCCAGATCTTTGACAACATTTGAATGCAGCAGGACAAAAAAGAGCCTGTGACGGACTATCAGAGGCAAAGGAACATTTAAAACCATACAAACTGTTTGTATCCATACTCATGTGGCCTGGATTCAGATTCAGGTCCAGACTGAGTCAGGAAGGAACAGATTTCACACTACAGAAAACAAATGCTTGATGCACGATTCCTCGATGTGCCGCAGATATCTCACTGAGGTTTTTTATCTCCACGTGCTTTCAATCACAACTGCACTCGCTCATGTTGCGTCACTCCACCGCCCTGCGACCCTGGAGAGGCTACAGGGGTTTACTTTACTTTAAAAAAAAAACTATGGCAGTGGAGGAGAGGTGCACGGAAAGAAGCGGAAAGGCATGATGGGATAGATTTGATATTTGAGTCATTCCCAGTTGAGGGAAATAGTAACGGCTGCTCGCTGTGTGGTTGGAATCAGATGCACGTTATTCGAGAAACTCACAAGTGTCTAGACAGAGGGCAGATCTAACAGCAGGTGGTAACAGGGAGGTAAACGCTATACCCTTCCATTTTATCTTTCAGATATGCAAGGCATTTCTCCGCCAACCCCCCCAAAGAAGCCGAGTCTAAAAGCAGATCTGACATATGGACGTCGGTGAGTCTCCGCTGCCATACATTCGCGTCTCTGTGCAATCAGAGAAGTCGCAGCTTAGCTTGAATACCACAGGGGGAGAAGCAGCTCTGACCATCTGGCCCCTGACACCACATCTGGCCTTACAACCATGAAGCCACAGCTTGATGGGTGTAGGTTCCATCAACAGGCACATGGAGACATGTGTTTAGCTGCGTCAACTGCACCATATATACAGTATTTTTTAACTCGCTAGGTAGAGCTGGGCAGAGCTCGCACTGATGCACTAGTACACGAGTTCTTGTACACGAAGCAAACACGAACTCTCTTTGAAAGTCGTCTTTGAAGCGGGATTGACAGTTGAGTTTCAGGTTGTTAAAATATTAACGTTTTCTGGACTGACTGTCTCCGTCCTGGGCTCCTTTCATCAGATGAGCACGGACAGATGCTTGGATTATACACACCAGATGAATCTGCTGATACTGACACATGTTTTACTGCGTTTATTGTCCAACTCTCTTTTAGACTTTTTTTTTTTTTTTTTCCTTTTTCCGCAGTACAGGCAGTTGCTGCCAGCACTGGAGCAGTGATCTTTCCACTGAAGTGATCCATGTGCAGAGTAGTTGCCATCAGAACGGCCAGGAGGATCGCTGCCTCTCTGTGAACTGTTCCACGATTGACCAAAAGTGTCTCATGAGGAGAAAAAACATTCTCAGATCATTGATAAATGATGCCACAATGTTATTTTGAACAACCTCTGTACCTTTAAGACATTTAAACGTTTCACAACTAAATTATTTTACATAACGCTTACAACACAGAGCATTTCGGCTGCTTTTTTCCATCACCATGTCATAAGAAGGTCATAAGAATGTGCAATAAGAGTGTCTTATATGCTTTTTTCAGCATAACCTAGTTCAAAGTTCACTTGGCTCATTTTTATGAACAAAAGGAAAAGAAAAACGCACGAGGATATTTTTTAACTTCTGCACAATTATTGCTACTTTATGTCACGACTAAAACTGTGATATAAAACAACACATAAGACAAAAAACTCTGCATTTTTAAAGCCTGAATATGTGACCTATAAACACACCCCCCCCCCTCCCCAGGATGTCCATATAAGGACTTGTGTATTATTATTCCCACTGCAATTTGCCATACCATTACATATACGTACCATGTGAGCACTGAGGGTTAAAAAGAGAAAAGAGATTTCCTTTCTGGCAGCCTTACAAAACACTTCCTTCCACCCACTCATCCATCCAACCATCCATCCATCCATCCAACCATCCTCCACATAAGGTGCCAATCCCAGCTGACATAGGGCAAAAAGCAAGGTAGACCCTGGAAAAGGTTTCCAGTCTCCTGCAGGGCTGAGATCTATAGACCAACAACAGACCAATTCACTCTCACACTCACACCTACAGGCAATTAAATGTCAAATTAAGCTTTGCATGCAAACAAAGATCAGGACATGAACCAGCAACCTTCTTGCTGTGAGGCAACAGTGCTCTCGCTTGAGTTTCACATTTCCATTAATAATAATCCAAGCAGCTTTGAATCTGAAAGAGTATTTCAACAATGCACAATAACTCGTACCCTGTACCGTCGTATGTCATGTTTTTAATAGAAATGCTGGGAAATATAACAACTGTCAACACTGGTTTGACTGCAGTAACTGCAGTATTATCTCTGCCGCAGCACATTTCCTACATTTATTAACTTTCTGGGGAGTACCGCCGGAGCATAAACACGCGGATGTGCTGAAGGTGAGGAAATCCCAACACTGAGCTTCAGACGGGGGGTGTGTGGGGGGTGTGTGGGGGAGGCTGAGGCAAGACGAGAGCGTGGGAAAGAGAGAGGGAGGAAAAGGGAATACTGGCGCAGCGGATCCCACAGGCTGCGGTTGGCAGGGAGTACACCTGCAAGAGGTGTGGAGTTGACGTGTCGGCCACAAAGACACAGAGGACTTACAGCAACACCAACTCCAACTGAGAGCAAAAGATGGAGCAACCGTGGAGAAAAGTATGAGTGGGGGGGGAAAAGAAAACAAGTTCACCGATCCCAAGAGAATGCATCTGAATGCATAATAAAAACACAGCAGAGCAGTGTACACATGCACACGTGGACGTGAGCAGGCGAAAACATGCACGGCACCGTTTGATCGCAGAGTGAGTGGTCAACCATTTCCCCGCTGGAAACATCTGTTTCTACAATCCGAGTGACCGGGTGTCAGTCTGGTGTGAGTGGTGAGGTGGAGCAGGAGTTACTCCAGAAAGGAGGGACGGGGGTAATTCTTCAGCTGGGCTTCTGTGGAGAAAAGGCGGAGGTCAACAATCCCTCATCCGCTCGTATTGGCCTTAACACCCGCTGCAAGGCGGGACCGCTGCCATGAGGGTTAAGAAGGCGATAGAAAACAACGGCCATCTGACAAATCGCGGTCCGACCTCTAAGTGGGTGGCCGGCTGGCCGCCACAGACACATGTGCGTGTGGGGGAGGATGTGTGATTGGTTCACTGGATAACTATCTCATGAAAACAGCGTTCTGTTTGTCACAAAAGGGAGTTTTATTTGTTCCTATCTCTGAGCTGCAGCTTTTTCAGCTCAGGATTAAATAAACTACAAAACTGAGATAACATCCATCACAACAGACTGATAACGGGACTATAATGATCACTACTACGGTTTCCTGGTATGCAGACCAAAACAGAGAGACTGGTTGTTGCAGGGCTGCAGGGATAACATATTAGAAGAGTAAAGAATATACAGCCCCATTTACACCTGGTATTAGAACGTGTTTTCTGTAATCGGATATTGATCAGATAGTGCTTCACTACATGCATTTACACCTGGCATTAACCCTTTAACACAGAGCGTATCGCAGACAACACGACACTGCAACAGTATTGTTAAGTTGCACGTCAAAGCACAATGTGTGTTTATTACGGTCATTTCACTCACGCTGTTGCAGGAAGCTGGCGAATCAGCTCCTTTGTCACCAAAGAAGAGAGAGTGTTTTGGCCTGTTTTTGGACACTGAGGCAAAGACTCAAACAAAAAAGGTTATTTAAAATATGTTTTACACTGTTCCAATTCCAAATTTAACAAAATCTGGTGATCGTGTGCAACTACAGTGTTTTTTTTCTAAATAAAACTTTTAGTCTTTCTTCATTTTAAATTGTTGATACACTATTTTGACATGCAGTAAATTGAAAATAACTGCCAGATAGTGAAAGTTATTCTGGAAGAAATGGGAGGCACTTACTCACAGGACATTTTCTGGTTAAAATAAGCAAAAAATATTGCAATCCAATCACAGGAAATGTATAGTAATGCCAGGTTTTGTGGCACAAGTGCATTAGGATGTGTTCAACTTTAAAGAAATGAGCCAAAGTCAGGTTGGACGTTACAAACAAGCGGCAGATGTTGATTTTTACTGAGACACAAGTGCACAGTCTCACATGATGTGCGACAAACTGACTATCTTTGAGTTTTGAAGGCTACATAGATTCCCCAACACAACATGAGTTTCCTCAGAGTAGAACCGCTGCTCCTCCACATTGAGAGGAGCCAGCTGGGGAGGTGTTTCAGGCAAGTCCTTCCAGGAGGAGACCTTGGGGGGGCGACCCAAGACACCCTGAAGGATTATATCACTCGGCTGGCCTGGGAACGCCTTGGGATCCCCCCCGGAGACACTGGCGGAAGCGACTGGGGAGACTTGGTCTGGGCTTCCGTGCTTAGACTGCTGCCCCCGTGACCCAGACCCGGATAAGCGGAAGACGACGACGACGACAACGAAGTCGGCATGTTATGTAGAACATATTTTCCTGATGAATCAAACAATAACTTGGCCAATAAAGCATAAAAGCACAATGTGTCTTCACAACATCTCTAAATGTCCTTGTTTTGTCCATCTAACATTAAAACCTTGAAGTAACTCACTCTAATACAATGACACGCAGATAATTCCCACTCTGGAGTCATGAAAAGTTATTTTGAAAGCCTCATCAGACTAATTATATAACTAATTATAATGGTAAGTTAAAAAAACAAATTGTGAAATGATTGTGTACATTCTTCACACCTATTACCTCTGACTGTTGATGGAGTGCGGGGGGCCCCGCGGTGCCCAACTCATTTTCCCACCACGACAGATTTGTAGAGTTTGGGGGCCCTTAAGCCTAACACTGTCTCCATTATACTTAACCATTTCCAGCCCCACCTGAGGCCTGGAAACAGCCCCAGGATCCATGAAGGTAGGGGAAAAGAAAAAAAAGCCCCCAAAACACACACACACACACACACACTTCAAATAAATCCCTCCATGCTTCTGTTTCTTGGCCCAGACTCTGCTGAGCCGGGTGGATGGTATTCAGCCCTCTTCTTCACAGGGGCTGAAGCCATTGTTCTCGCTGTGTTTTGTGTTTGGGAAGAGAGAAGTTTAATCCCAACTTCCCTGTGGCTCTGACCTGCTGCTCCCAGCTGAGTTTCCCACTGTAACACACACACACACGCACAAAAAGAAAACACAAACCCCCTGCAAGCTGAGACCTCGCTGACCGCTTTATCCAAAGGGCCCTGAGGGGGTGAGGGGTGAGTGGGGGTTGCATCGGCTGCTGTGGGCACTCCGAGCTTAACCTGATACTCGACTCAAAATCAAAAGTAAGCACCACCGACAAATGCTGGACTCCTCTCTCTCTTTCTCTCTCTCTTTCTCTCTCTTGAGTTTCAGATAATGAAAGTATCAGGTGATACCATCCCCGCTGCTCTCTTGGTCTTGGCCAAACACGTTAGCGGCATGTGCAGGAGAGGAGGAGGCGAAGGACGGCGACAAACGAGACGCTGGTGACGGCAAGAAAAGGTGGGAAGTCGAGAAATGCAGAAGCGCGTTGCGATTGTCCGACCGGTTTCGGGGGAGTAAAGTGAAATGTGTCAGTGCTTTCACTCGCAGACAAAGAGGCGAGTGTTGAGGAGCCGTCTCTTATAAAAACCCCTCGAAGCCCCTGTCCGTGTCAAATTATAGCAGGAACACCGCAGATATGGACACCACCGCTGTGCGACACCCGCTGCAGATCACAAGATCTGTCGGAATTAGAGCCGACATGGCGGGATATACGACGACCGTCGCGTCTCATAATTCTAGAATAAATGAGCAGAGACATCTTTGGATAACAGCTGAGAAGATGGGAATGAGGTCAATCACTTCCTGATTAAAGTAAGAGCATTTCAAACAGAGCCCGGAGACAAAGGAGGATAACAGGAAGTGGAACGTCTCCCTATTTCGGGAGCAGAGTGACAAACGATCGCTTTGTTTGTTTGTCTTAGCGGGGGGGGCTTTCCACTTTGCAATGACCTTCACAGGTGGTCTGTGCTCACTATCTCTCGCTGCCATTGTTTTCCTCCATGTTGGAAAAACATGCCTCCCCCCCCACCTCCCCTCCAACGCCCCCCAATTTCCGACCCTGACCACAATAAATATACCAGATCGATTTCAAGTGCAAGCACCGTAGACAATGAAAATAAAGCAGGGGACTGGGAGCGGATAAAGATGCTTCAGCTAACTGTTCCCACATGGTCTGCAGACCCGTCACTGTGGATGATGTCATGAAAATAAGAATCTCTTTTCGGGAATCTCAGAAAACTGCTTATAACCTGTCATGAGTGGGAAGCGCAATAATACATCTGCAAATTTGTCCCAGAAAGGCACAAATGGAAAGTTGGGAGTGGGTATTTTTTTACTGACATCACAATAAATAAACATCCATCTATTGTCTACCACTGACAATCCCCCATGCAATCCCCTCTCGTAGCCATTATGCATTTGTTTTCAATTTGTTTTCCATCTTACAGTCAGCACCTGGCTAGGGGGCGTGTGTGTAGTGTCATGACATTGCGAGACCTTCTGATTCCAAGGACGCCGGGACAGCGGCCCTGATCTTACAAGGCTGGTTTTCCACTAACAAAGTAGGAGGAGTGGATTTGAAGGTTGACGCAGCGGAATGTGAACAAGAAATGTTCCAAAAATGGAATTTTCATTTTGACAGATTTCTGAGCGGGGAAGTAATTGACCATAAGAGAGGTTTTTAAGGTCCTTAAAGGAGTGATGATGATGATGATGATGGGTAACACCTGCCCGGAACAACTGGAGCCATGGGATCAGCTTGTATTTCCACTAGTAACAGGCAGCTGCCAGGAACCCCACAGTAACATCATATGAAGAAAAGCAGGAAGCCACGTTTCTGTTTGTTTTGTTGGTCTGCACAACACCAAAGAGTCGCATATTTCCGGAGGAAAAAGCCGCCACACCGGAGTCATGTGAGGATGGACAAAAGGAGTACAGATGAAACTGAAGGGGAAAAAAAAAAACACACACAATGTGTTACGACACAACACCAACCTCTTGCATGGAATCTTGGGCCGAGCACACGGACAAATTTCTCCAGTTAAATCCAGATGGTGCGCGAGTCGTTTCCCGCTCCCTCACAACCTGTAGAGACAGTAGAAACGATGCAATGAGTCCAAATCACTAAACCATACCACCTCCAGAGAGCAACCAGAGTTCAGTCACTGCTGCCCCAAAACAAAATGAGCATCATTTTCTCTGCGCTCATCGGTATTTTCCATCCAAACCTCAGAGTGAGGAGCCACTGCACCTGGAAAAGCTCTTAAACTGTTTCATGTGTTCATTAAAAAAAAGACAGACGCTGATGTCGGCAACACTCATTGGATATTATGAGGGTCCTTGAGGGCAAAGCGGCAGAGACAGGACAACAGAATGCACTGCGCTGTGTGTACTTTTACGCAACTCAACCAGGCAGGATTAGTCATAAACACACACCTACTCATGATGATGTCTAGCTGGTTAACGGAACGGAAAACTACGCGCCTGATACCAATCCGAGTAGAGTGGAGTCGAGCTGAGTCGTCCTATAACTGTGGAAAAGCACCATAAAGAAAAAAAATACTATTTAATGTAGCCAAAGCAATACAATTAACCTAAAACCTTTAAGATACTCTTCAAATCACTATTTTATGTCAAAATACTTGTTTTTCAGTCGCCATGTCATTGACCTCACACATCCATGGATGGATTTGAAGATGATTTTGAAAGTTGTCTGTGTTGGATTCATTCTGGCTTCTCCCCATGTTACGCATATTTGATTTTTTCTTTTTATGCCGGATGTCCTTCCAGACACAACCCTCCCATTCATCAGGGCTTGAGACCAGCACTGGAGTACACTGGGTTTGTATTTATAGCGTCACATTAATTAATTATCAATTGGGAGCAATGGAGATTAAGAGACACCCCATCCCTGGACCTGTTGGGATTTGAACCAGCAACCCTATGGTTACAAACCAAGTTGCCTTTCCTCAAGGCCATGGACTGACCTTTGAAAATAATACGACATTCTAAATATAAAGATATTATAACTATGGGTATTTTTCATGTATGTGTTTCACTTCTTGTTTGGGCTAGTTATTGATGGAGATGGGTAATTGGCTGGGAAGTAGTTCAGAGGGTTTTATTGTTTAGGAGAGGGTTTAAGTTTGTGGCCGTGAACGAGAGAGGCTGTGTAAGCTGGCGATGGGTTCTACGGGAGTAGCTAGTTAGTTGGCCACCCTGAGTATGTTTCCCTGGGGACACCTCAACCTCGGGGTTAGCTGTTGATGCAGCAAGGGAATGAATCGTGGCTCTCCACCGTCCAGTTAATGTTAATGATTTGGAGACTCCCTGAATGCTACAGTATCAACAAAGTGCACAAGACACTGATCATTCCTGTTTGAACTGAAAACTCAATGGAACCATTGACACTGTTCAAACATCTTTGTTCAGGTCACTCTGCCTCACACATACATCAGACTGTAGATCATTAACTAATGGCTGACTCTCTTCCCATTGACTCGTTAGGCTGAGGCCCCTGTTAATGGATTGTGTCCAGGAATAGCAGCACTCAGCTCAGAAGATCTGACATCAATAGTTCCAACATTAACAGGATTGCAGAGCTTCTTACTAAACACCATTACCACAGCGTGTGGAGACAACTGGTGTCTAGACCTGGGGTCGCGTTAATCGAGAATTCTGCATCATTGATAGATTTTTTTTTCTACCATACTGTCATTTTGAGGGCGATCTACCGTAACTTCACCTAATTCACACACAACACCGTCAATAACCACCTGTAGACCACTTGTAACAGTGGTGCCGGCAGCCGTAAGGATCAGGAAGTCCCACATTCAGAGAGTCTTGCCGAGTTGTGACCACTTCCTTTAGAGAAATGTTCTCTGACTTCAAAACTATAGCCGAAGCCGCCCTGGTGATTCCAGTCTCAAGTGTGGCAGCATTTCGTAGTTTCAGCCTTCAGAAATATAGTCACAGGAAGTTGTCTTTTCAAGACAAAGACACAACCCAATGACAATCTCCTCTGCAGCAGTCATTCTCTGAAGTGAGCATCGTTTGCTCACATTTTAACTGTGATCGTCTAATTCTGTATCTTTGCATCATTAATATATGCGGAGAAATCGTGCTGCGGTGTTTTAGTTGTTTTTGAAAATTAAACAATATTACGTAGACTATGTGTCATTATCATCTTAAAGAAAATCTAAATGAAAACGATTTGAAAATGTTTTTATCGTGATAAACTTTTTGGCCATATCACCCAGGCCTAATTTACACCCTAATAAAGTCGACATATTAGTATTTCCATTATCTTATTATTACCATCTTTAACAGCTTCAGATGCAGCATAGAGCAACATCGCTTTGAACGCTCTTAACCCTGTCAGCAGAGCAGAATCTCACATTAACCGATATGACATTGGATTTAAATTCAATAATTCTACAAAGTGCACAGTTGAGCATCAGACAGGACTCAAATACTGAAATCAGTCTGAACCGGATCTACTCTTCAGCAAAGGCCTTGATGTCTGTGTCAAAGACTCCCTGATAATAAAATGCAACATAGTCCAACAAAACAAAATCAAAACCAGCATCCAGTTTATGAAAAGTGGAAAAAAAAAGAAGCAGCATTTTGCAACAATAACACTGGCATAAGCCTGAAATAACACAATTCTACGCAGCAGCGTCAGCGGGATCACTATGAAATACTAATAAACAACATACCAACCACACAGCGAGCGTGCAGGCTTTTGAATCTGAGCTGATCCATTCAATAAAGTTTTCATACAAATACAGACTTTCCTCACTATGTTTAAGTGAGTGTGACAGGTAAATGCACGCCTGACTTTACCATTCCAAACTGTACCGTACTGTCCTAAACTGAACCATACCATGATAGAAGCACATGGCTTCATTTCAAAAGTATCAGCTTAGCAATGCCGTCCAAAAAAGCCCAAGTGATGTCCAACCGTAATGATATGACTTGAGTTACATTCTTGTTGGGCATTTTGGAAAAACCTTTCAAGCTGAGTAGAGTTTCCCCCCCCCAAGCATCACAGTCCAGTCTATTTTGGCACTAAAAAGCAATGCTGAAAATAATGCCCTAACATGAATTAAACATGGGAATACCTCTCCTGTTAGAATGAGTTAGGAGTCGCTGTTTGAAGCTCAGCTGTTGAACCGCTCCACAGCTGGGGGCAGGCTATTATGTGTGTGACATGGGGTGTCTGTAGGTACGTTGGCTGCTGCCAGTCCCACCACAAAAGGCTCTTTCTTATAGTAGGGGGCTTTGGGAACAGGATGGAAGGGAAATATGTGGGTTGTTAACGTTTTAAAGAAATAGTTTTTTTAACATTTGGTTACATGGCTTCAGTGCTTTCCTGCTAAGACTTAGATGACAGGATCAATACATCTCTTATATCGGTTAAATGTGAGGATACAGCCAGCAGACGGGGAGCTTAGCATGGCATGAGGACCAGAAACAGGGGATTAGCCTGGCTCTGTTCAAAGTGTGAAACAGAAACTCTGTTCCCGAAAGCTCAGTCATTAATGCATTACATCTACTGTAGTCGTTCAGTCTGTACAAAATGGGAAGTAAACTGAGGATTGCCATGTTTGCCATTTACCATTAAATCAATCGATGTTTACGTGGACACAAGCAGTCGGAATGAAAATATGTCGTGTAAACATGAGTATCCAAAAACTCTAATTCGATACAGCCCATTTGGAAACAAATTTCATTCATAACGAAAGGTATAAGCTGATCGTCATTCAGATTGGTGTTCGTATCAACAGTTGATCAGATCATAACTTCCTGGTTTGGTGCTATCACGTGTCTGACCCACGTAAACGTGACATATTTCCATTTTGTTACTGTTGGATTGAAATATATTCATTGTCGATTATTTTCTCGATGAATTGTTTGGTCCATAAAATATCAGAAAAGCTTAAAAAATATTGATCGCTGTTCGTTTTAATGATTTTTTTGTTATCCAGGGAAAATAAATGAAGAAAATATTCACATTTAAGAAGCTTAAACAATCAGAAATCTTGTTTTAATCATGAAAAAGGCTTCAAACCGATAACCGATTATCAAACTAGTCACAAACCAAACAGGTGCTGCCGTGTTGCGTTCAATGTCGCTGTTACACAGGTACGATATCACACTACGTACCTCGCTGACCCAGCCATCAATACCAGGACAATGGCTGTCTTTGAAGCTATCATACGGGGTATCACCACTGCCACACCACAGCCCATAATCATACAATGTAATCCAGGCTTAAGGCATCCGACTACAATGTTCAGCCAAGAGGTTACTCATTTTATTATCTATTTTGGAGAGGACCGCACTGGTTTGTATTGGACCGCTGTAGAACCAGCCCTGATAGTTTTCCTTAAACTACTGTCAAACTCTTTTCCATGAAGTGTTTTTGTAGCTGCATTGTGCAGAGGAGAGAGTGAACAGTTCGAGGTTGCGTCTGCATCGGTTTGTGACACATCAAACAGCTACTAATACACCCAGACAGCAAGGGAACTAGAGATGTTCCGATACCATTTTTTCCCTCCCGATACCGATTCCGATACTTGTAATGTGGGTATCGGCTGATACAGAGTACCGATACCGATACCAGTGTGTTATAAAAAATATATATATCTTACTACGCCTGTAAGACTGTGATAGGATGATAAGGTTTAGCTTAGGTTAAACCCTCTGTAAAACATGAACGAATACAGCAAATGGACACCATTTATTTTTACCAGTGATATGTTATTTCGTTTTTCAGCTTGTACGTTTGTTTTGACTCTGGTCCAAACAACGCAGCACTGGCAGAGCTTCATGTTTCCATGACGACTGACCGGGAAAGGACGCGCGTGACATCGTTTTTACATGACTCCAGATTGTTAAAATGAGTCTCTGAAGTAACGCTAAACTTCAAAAACAGAGGCATACATACGCAGGACACAGGTACGCTGGTTAGCTGTAGCGCTGCTCTTTTCCTTTAATAAACGGGCCGCTCCAGTTTGACTGTAGGCGCGCTAATGGAGCTGGCGCAGCTAACAACGCTAACGGAGCTAACTGGTAAATACTGCCAAACCGCCGACATGATGAGCTAACGTTAGCTCCTTGTCTACGGGTGTCGGGTCAAGTTCTTCTTCACACCTCTAAGACAGCACAGCGCAACTGTTTCAAGAGCGGCGAAGAAGAACCGTGTCAGAGCTAACGGAGCTCTAATAAATTACGTGCATGGACTCCAGTACTCGCCGATACCCACATTTTCGGGAGTATCGGAGGCATTTCCGATACCGGTATCGGAACAGCTCTAAAGGGAACCAAACATTTCCCACTGCATTCGCCATATGTTCTCCTATCGTTGCTTGTGAGGCATGTGTCGAAGAGAAAACACTCTCATTAATGATAATAACCACCTCAGGAACCACATCCCTCAGGCTAACGTTCACAGCGCAGGTGTTACATGATGCCACTCGGCAACGGCTGCTTCTGCATTCACTGGAAGAAAAAGGATTTTCTGCAAGTGCGAGGGAAGAAGCAACTGGAGCCAAATACCAGGCACACAAATCTGAAAAGGTCAAAACACAACATGAATCCACAATTGTGAACCACATGGGAACATCTGGAATTTACAAAAAGAAAACGCACAATACAGATTGTCATTGTGAACTGGGTTATACAAGTCCTGCTATCTTAAGACTGGAACTTAATGGGCATTGCAGCTGCTGTGTGCTCATACAATAAGAAACAGATTTGACAAACAATGACTTCATCGTTGCACTCGGCAGCCTGTGTGTGTGTGTGTGAGTGTGTGTCACTGGAACATTTTTACAGGACTAGAGAACTGTTGCTGCATCAGCACCACAGCAACCGCTCAGTGGCAGCACATTAGATGCAGGATCATACATGTGAGACAGGGGGACCAATATTTCTCAAAACACAAACGTCCGTTCATGTTTCTGCCCTTCGCCGTGCAAATCCCAGGGAATGTGCCAAACGCGGGGAAGTAAAACACGAAGAATGGATAAATCAAAGCAATTATTGTTCCTGAGTATAATAACCATTGTCTGTTCTCGCTCAGCTGGGCAGCTGGATCACATTCACCACACATTATTTTAGGAGCCAGCGTTGAGACAGAGGGGCTTTGAAAGCCTTGCCAGGAGCTCTTCAAAGAGAACGAGGGAAAAACCGTTGGGTTTCTGGTGCTTGTGCAACTTCCGCTTTGAGTTTGGATGCAAGCATGACCTGCTGATGGCCACAGGGGGGCTGAGACAATGGCGTTTCACTCCCCCAGTGATGACTTAGAGTTGCTACAGCGGCACGAATGATGTTTGTGATGACACCGGTGGCAGATTTACCATGGAGACTCCTTTTCCAGCAATTACTCCATGATTTCAGTTGGAAGAAAATAAAAGCAGATTTCACATTTCAAGTTGCCAAAGTGAAAAAAAAAACAAAAACATATAGGCTACTGTTAGATTTCCTCAGCTGTAACTAATCAATTCAGCTTGTAGGGCGGACAATAACTATCGCAATATTATTTTATTTTTCAAAAGTAGTCAAATCAATCACAATCTCCTGCAATTTGTTCAACTCAAGAGAGTGACAGGGCTAAAGTGACTGTGCACAAGTCTAGATTTGTTGTTTTAGCATTGGTATATGGCCACACAGTATACTCTACATCTTAATAAGAATTCAGGCTAAAAAGCTTGGGTTAAACGCAGGATAGAATCATCACCGGTTGTCGATCCGTGAAGGAAAAACAATCGATAATTCCAAATTAGCATTACTCTTCGGTTGTAATGTAAAATAGTTAATCAATAGAAGACTAATATGATATGATAAAATGAAAGATTAAATTGTTGTTTCAGTCCAATGTTGTGCTGTTTGGCTTAAATCTAAATGTCCGTTTTGATGATGAACACAAGGGGGAAGCACCAACCACAGTTGCTGGAATCTTCAGTTTCCTCAGTCTAATAAACAACTGGACAGAGCAGCTAATGTTAAAACTTTGTACATATCATTCCCACCAAAGAAGTCTCAAATTTTACAAACGAGACCATCTCTGGATGAGAGAGTGAAGCTGATGAAGAAGTGATGGGTCACTGTGCGTGACACCCATTACCAATCACACCAAAGCTACACATGAAACCATTCCATGCTGGGACCAACTAACAGCCAGCATGTACAAGGGCTTCCCATGTGGGGCCCATGTTACTGAAACCATATGGGACTTGCATAATTTGGGACTTGCCCTTTCCAGGCTACCTGGAAAGGGCAATAACTAAGTGGAAATTGGCTTGAAGTGGACAAACAAGGGCAGGGCCACCATGGAAACCATGGACAAACCTGCTTGGGACCCATATTGTCAGCCCTGAATATATAACCCTAATGGGGCCCACGTGGACATGCTGGCTGGGAATTTACAAAATGCTGTGTCGAAGGCCTGAAACTACTGACCATAAACTCAACAGGAAAATGTTTACCAAATGAGAAGCAGGCTAATTTTCTCATCAACTAACATACAAACAGACTTCTTTTTGCCACAGGTTTCAGACAATTCCATGTCGCCTTCACTTTCCAGACCCAGGGACAACTTCCATTTTCTGCTTGCAGTCTATAATCCCAACAAAGTAAAGCAGTTATAGAAAATAATATAATAATGGTGATTGTGCACAGATGTGGACATTTGTCTTTGGCTCTGCAGGCTGATTCATCGCATAAATACAATAGAATAAATGAATAAGATAACAAAAGCTCCTCTGCAGGTTGTGAGGAACAGTTTAACCTTTCCTGTGCATCCTGAACAACTGGCATTACATTTTAACAGCAGATTGAAACACCCTGACAAATAACAATCAGATTTTTTTTTTGGTTTAGTGTCTTCATCTCTCTGACATCCACTCCTAAAATTCTTTAAAACAATTAACTGCACATGAAATTTGATCCTCGGTGATATCACCCCCGTTTGCCGATGACGTTACACCGCTTTAACGTCCAGTTCCATCTCCTCACTTTGGCTCTAATTCCTCTGACACAGGCGCACACACAACCCCCCTTTTCCACTTCCACAAAAAGCACTTAACACTGCAGCACAAGCTGGGCCATTTAGGAAGAGTAGTGTGTGTGTGTAAAAGTAAAAACACAAGGTGTGTTTTACTCCCTCAGGCGCACACTGATTACATACTCTGCACTAATGCAAAGATTATCCACACTCTATCCAATTTCCTCTCATATATACTGTACATATATATATATATATATATACATATATATATATATATATATATATTTGGGTATGTACATGTGTGTGTGTGTGCCTGTAAAGCAAAGACTGCACACAGAATGACATCACTGAGCGGTGATTAGACTTGTTAGCTCAGTGTGAGACACAACAGATGGCCACAGGGAGTCACTCAACGACACTGGAAGAAGAGACGGAAAAACGATGACTTTTAGCTTGTGTGTGAGTGTGTGTGCCATTTTGTTTAATGAGAAGAGGTGAAGTCATGACTGAGGTCTCTCTCTCTCTCTCTCCCTCTCTCTCTCTCTCTGTATGATAAAAGACAGGTGTATTAAGTGCTCTATAATGTGGATAGGAGAGTCATTTCTCTGGAGTGGATGCAAGCCAAGTCTTTCCTAGACTGTGATGACAGACATAATAGGTGAAGAGGATTCTCTCTCACACACACACACACACACACGCATGCACAGACGCATGTGTGCGCTCTACGGTGCAACATTACTCATGCAGAATGCATCTGGGAAAATTGGGAGCTGTGTGGTGCAGTAACAGCAGCAGCTGAGACTAACATCAGAATCAGATGCTTCATATATACATGTATATATACATATATGTATACATACATATATATATGTATATATATATATACATATATACACACACAGTATATCTATACATATAAATATAAATATACATATATATATATATATACATATACATATATACATACATGTATATCATTTTTGATCATACCACCCAGCACTAATTGCTACTTTATGTCATCATATCATATATATACATATATATATATACATATATATATATACATACATATATATATACATATATACATATACATATATATACATATATATATATACATACATATATATATATATATATATATCATTTTTGATCATACCACCCAGCACTAATTGCTACTTTATATCATCGTATTTTTCAAAATGTCAACATTTTTGCAGTGTACAATATACAATACCAGGTATTTTGTATGCATGACCATGATTGAGTGCTCCAGCAAGAGAGAGTTATAGTTGAGTGGGTTTGTGCGAGTGGTCAAGCGCGAGAGAGGAAGCGACGCAGCTGAGTGTGTGTTTGTCTGTGTGCACTCGATGTGCTTCTTAGTGTTTTCGTCCACAGTCCAACTGCATGCAGCCGCCTTGCTTTACTAAGCGCTGTGATGCTTTTGTGTTTCCAGAGAGGGTTATGTGGAACTGATGAATAAGAATTGTGGGAATTAATCTGACAATGATGTGAAAGTAGCAGACATTATAGACATGTCGCTTGTTTGTTTTTTAAAGTTCACTCAACCAGAGCCTCAGAGGAGCAGGCTTTGGTCCCATGTTGGTGCTTATACCTGATATACCGGGCGTCATCTTCCCCGTCTCGCCTCTGAACCCGTGAACCTGCAGGTTCCGTTCAGCGTCTCGGGTCGTTGGCTCCCAGGAATCTGATGGCTCTGCAGTAACAAGCCAGTTACGGCCTCTTTAAAGTATCGAACCATGCTGGGACGCGGATAAGATCGTGCAAATGTTTACATAATCTGGTTAAGTGCCTGCCTGCCGTTAAACTGTCTCAACTGAGCAAAGTACACACTCCTGCAGATGCATTTCAAATGAGGTGTTTGCAGCCCACACGCTGCATTTTAATGGCAAGTTCCCGATGACTTATTTTCCTAATTAGTTTAATTCTAGTTACGTCTTGAAATGTAAATGCTTAAAAAAGGCTAAATATAGCAGCAAGACAACCCTGGGTTAACTTTAATGAGCTGTTTTAAACAAGTGTTAGTGTTGTTTTTGCATTAAAATACTGTATATTCAGTACCAACATATATATATATTAAACTATACTATGATGGTTTTGATTTAAAACTCTCTGGTGTTACATCCACACTACTACATCTTTGGGTAAGGCTGTGTCTGTTTTCCACACTTTTTTTAAAAGGTTTATAAATGCCGCACGCTCTATTTTAGTTTGAAAACTTCGGCACAGGGTTTAAATCTGGGCAGAGAGGAAAAGAGACCCATGGAAATGATGACGCATTTACCCATATTTTTTCCTCGTTGGTTCAAACGAGTTGAGACACTACAATCAGCTGACTGAAAACTGCCATTTACACTTATGTTACATCCACACTCCTGCATTTTCCTTTAAAAAAATGCATCAAATCCACTCCAGAAACCATACTACCCTCAAGCAACGAAAATGGAGAAGGTTAGAAATGCTGCCAACTCCAGCGTAGTTTGAAATAATGTGGATCTGCATTTTAGTGTGGACGTTTAGAAAACAAGAGCAATGATAAATGATGGCGCAGTTATCCACATTGGCTTTCTGATTGATTCTTATTAGCCAAAAGTACTTTCACCTCACTGCTCTTACTAAGGCGATACAAAAATGAAATTCTTGTCTGGACAAGAACTGGACTGTTTGTTTGAAAATGCTAGTTTTTTCAGATGAAAACATAGTGTAGAAGTAGCCTTACTACTAAAGTTCTACTAAAGAAGAAGAAGTCTAGAAGTAGTAGTACGACTGTAGCCTGGGGTAACTGCAAGATTCAGAGCTGTGCAATGAGGGGAATCGGGCAGTTAAAGGTACTATGTGCCTTCGCCTGCAGGTGAAAGGTCACAGATGTGTGACCCAGAGCCACTCCAGTTAATTGTGAAACAAAAGCCTCACCTCCTCTTTTCTTTCTGCCCTTTAGTTTACTACCCTTTGTCCTTTTCCTTTTTATCTCCCTCTTTCTTTTTCACTCTGTGTACACGTTCAGTCTCCCTCCACTGTTATTACCACCCTCCAGAATTCACTTTTTTCACGCGTGTTTACTCTCCCCGCCGACGCAGCAAGGGACGCCGTAATTCCCACTGTCCTCAGACGGCAAATACCACTTAGCTGTCGAGGGCCGCCACCAAATGACGACAGCAAACAGAGAAATGTCTCATTCCCTGCTTTCTTCTCTTTGTCTCCAAAGCAAATGTGAATGTTTGGACGAGCCGAAGCACAAAGGTCAATCACAGGGAGAAACAGAAGCATTTAAACTATAAACACTTTTGATTACAGTTGTAGCTTCACAGCCATAGTTAGATAGTCAGTACATTTCCACGCACAGTCAATGTTCTTCAACTGGACGACAACATTTGCCGCTTCTCCACTAAATGGTCCTATCACAGCTCGACTCTACACAGTCTCTAGTTTCTGTAGTTTTTGGTTTTCCATTTCAAAATAGCACCTCCTCAACGTAGGTGGGGTCATCGCCGCACGGCTGCATGAAACTGCTGTGACTCCGTTTTATATGTGACTAGAAGCGGATATTTTCAATGTACTGAATCATTAGAATCAGTTTGTTACAAAGATTTGTTCAGTACTTCCTGCACGACTGGAGCATAGACTCCGTCAGAAAACAGTCACTGAACTGAAATACAGCGGCAGGAGTTGTGATGCGGCTCGGCGCTCGCGATCAGCAGTGCTGTCGCTGAACACACCAGACTAAATATTAATGTTATTATGTTAAATATTAAAGATTAACACAAGTTTTCAGGGTTTCTAAGTCCTTCTAATTGATCGTACGTCTTCCAGTGTCCACAGAGTTCAGAAGAGGCTTTCCACGCACCAGTCAATCAATTAAAAAATGTAACAGCCAATCAAAAAATAGCATTATATTTGTTTTCATCCGGGCAAAAGATTTACGTGATCCCACTACAACTTTCCACAGAAGACGACACACCCACTTCGAAGATGCGGCAGTACAGTAAGTCATCTCATCATTTGATAATATGATACAATTATTTGATACAGTAATGACAGCTGATGTTGGGGAATATTGTGTCCAGCTAATAATGTTTGATCTGTGAGCTTGTCTAGCCACTTCAAGCCAAACGACACACACAGTCATGCAAATCACAACTTAACCACTTTTTATATGAGGTTTAAGCTCCTGAACTCCAGGTTAGAATGGACGGCTGGCAAAAACATAGCAGGTAGATGTGGTTTATAATGAATACTATAAAATGTTGCAGTGTGGACGAAGCATCTGATAAAAAGATCTTACGCTGACTGCTTTCCCACTGGCAAATATTGGAGTTTGTTGGGTTTTTTTCGAAGCAAACAAGGTGAAAACCAATGGTGCTGAGCAGGAAGTACGTCATACAACATCAGGAAGCATCATAGAAAGCAGTGACAATGTCACAGTGATTACAAATCGAAATGTTTCGAAGCATGACTGAATCATTTTAGCTCTCATAACTTCACATGGAAAAGCAGCAGATGCAGCAGCAACACTGGCAAAGCACAGCGCTTCCACTCAGATGTCATGTTTCCATCTGCGCTGATAAAAACTCGCCTCTATTGCCGAGTCATTTGACCCGGGAGTGAGTGCCAGTGCTGACACAGGCCAGATGTTAATCAGCTGTTTTTGGACTTGTTGAAAAACAGATTAGAAACAAATAAAAGTCAAAGTGAACTTGCTGAGTTGTGAGAACAAACATAAATACAGTTCATTTATTTGTTGCGTCAGTGCTGCTCACACCTCAGATCCACTCCGAGAGGATGCGTCTGTTGACAAATCTGCCATTTGAAAACCAAACCCACCGTTAAATTCAGTCAACCATCAGTATTCACATCAGTGTGTTATAACAGCTGAGCTTTTAAAGTCCCAGCCTGACTCCGACTGTGTCCTTTGCGTGATATTAAATGTCTTCATTTACTCATGAAACAATGGGAAAGAAATCCTGCAGGCCCCCGCGTGCACGTCTGCGTGGTCCCGCGGGAGCTGTAACGCGATCTCTGACGAGTCTGGAGGAGCAGTCACCCTCACCTGGACAGTCCTCGCGCTACAAATCAATTCACAGCTGCACAGACCATTAGGCAGTGAGCGTGCAGGGCCTCTCAGCGACACAGTTAAGATTAATGGAGACATTCAGTTAAGAGGTTCCCAAGGTTTTACACAAAATGTTACATGAGCGTTTTACACTAAACCATAACCGAATTTAACGTGCGTGTAAAGCGATAAAAATCATCGCCTCTGATGTTGTCGCCCCACAAGAAAATGTGTTACTTTGCCCCGATTTGAATGACAAAGGGTCTTTAAATGCTTCAAATTAGGTGTCAGATCATGTAAAATTCTATTACATTCGATGTTCTGCCTCTTGACCGTGTGACCACGGGTGCACGACCTCTACACACACGAATACTGTACACGCTTCAGTAGAGTATATATATATCTATATATATATCTATAGATATATATATACACATACATACATATATATATATCTATATATACACATACATATACATACATATACATGTATATATATATATATGTATATATATATATATATATATATATATATATATATATATATATATATGTATATATCGCAGGCAAATTCAGCAAAACCATTTTAGCTGAGTCGTGTGAGCTGTTTGTTTCTTCTACAATATTGGAGAATTATATCTTTGAAATGACTCAGCACAAATGTGTTGTGTTGTTGAAAGTGATCGGAATAAAATCGATGTCGGTAGATACTGCAGTTTTTGATGTGGTGGTATCGGGACCAGAGGTGGGTAGTGTAGCCAAAAAAATTACTCTGATTATTATCTTAAAGTAACAGTACGTTTACTACTCAAATAGAAGTAAAATTACTCATGAAAAAGAATTACTCGTATGCAGTGGAAAAAAAGCAATGTTCAAATTAAGATATGTTAAATAATAATATTTTAAATAAAACAATAAATACGGTCTTTATAATCAAATACATCACCCTTTAACTAAAAGTACAATAAATTAGGATTATCCAATTCAGATACATCGGCACGGTAAAAGTATTGGTTGGCTGCTCAGCTGACAGCCTCCCTAGACATCCCTAGTTTATACGGAATATAAAGGTTTTCTGTCTTTACCCCACAGTTGTAATTTTCTCACACATTCTCTCACCTACTATTTTCCAACATACATAATATATGAAGCGGAGAATCCCTGAATTTGCTTTACATGCACTTTAAAAAACAACTTTCTTGAAATTCTGGAAATCTTCTAAGGCCTGTGAGACCTTTAGATCAAAACTCTCCCAACCTGAACCCACCTCATAAAGAAGTGTTCCATCAAACAACGCCCCCCAAAAATGATTCCCACAAAAAACAATACTAAATTCCCATACTTTCTTTATTACATCTGTATGTACAATAGTGAAACAGTCATAAGGGTAATTAACATTCTTTACATTCTGACTTCTAATAGATGATTTAATTCAAGTGCAAAGGTGTTTTTGAACTATTCATACAGCGAAGAATTGGCATTTGTATTTGATCTCATTTACATGATTTGAGTGCTTTCCTGCATTATGTCATATGTGAAAATGGAAAGAAACAGTAACTATGGAAGAATAATGGTCATTCACTGTGAGTGAGTGCGTAATGTGAACAGAATGTGACCTGCCTTACATTTAGAATGGGTCACTTTTATTAAAAAAAAAAAAATAGTTTCTGCCAATGCAGGATGCAGACAAAGACAGAGAAAGCCTTATAGTTTTTTTGGTCCTGCTGCGCTTAAGCCAGCAGGCAGCAGTGGTGATAATGGCCAGTGACAGTGTGCCAGTCCAAACCAGAATACTGTTACCATGGTGCTGGTGAAATGAGAAGCCCAAACACAGGGAATCACGGCGGTAATGTGGACTCACAACAGCTGCAGGAGTTCTCAGTTGTACAGAGATTTTGTGATAAACGGGGGGTGAAAGTGAAAGGACTGTCCAGTACGACCGAGCCAATCTGGGATTTTACTGAGTAGATAAACGGCAGGATGTGCTGTAGATGGGGAAAGCAGAGCATGACAGAATTGTAGAATTAAATCTTCTTTCATGCAATCATTTGCTGCTTCTAGTTTCTCAAATGTGAGGATTCACCACCTTTCAATCTGATTTAGCAAACAAGGTGTAGCGACTGATAGAAGTTGCATACTTGGTTGGTTTTTACTCATGATTCCTTCTAATATAATATATTCATTTGAAAGCTCAGATTTCATCCATCCAGCTATCTTCTCCCACTTTATCCTCCACATGAGGCTCGCAGGGGGTGCTGTGCCAATCTCGGCTGACATAGGGCGATAGGCGGGGCACACCCTGGACAGATTGCCAGTCCATCACAGGGCCACACATAGAGACAAACAACCATCCACTCAAATCTGCATGTCTTTGGATTGTGGGGAGAAAACCCATGCACACAGAGGGAGAACATGCAAACTCCATGCAGAAAGACTCTTGTTCCAACCGGGTTGCAAAGGCAAGAGTGCTAACCACTACACCAACCATGTGGCCCTATCTGGTTAGATTCATTTACTATCTATCTAGACTTGTCAACTTGACATTCACGTGCATTTTATTGCATCTTTTGTCCAACTTTTAGACTGTTTTGTAGGTTCCTTTGACGTATAAGCAGATGTTACTAGAATAGCGACCTTTCATATACACCCCAGTGTCCTGTGATTGGTCAGTTTGTCTCGTCACAGCCAGATTTCCCCTCAGATCACCTGATTTACATTACGCTGAGAGGTTATTTTAAAATAAGTTAACCGCTCCAGCTCTAAAGCTCTTGACAGTCATTGTTTTCTTATTGAAACATGAACCCAAAACAAAAAAAAAAAACACTGGTACATGGAAGCAAACCTTAGTTTTGGCCACATCAGAGACACAATGTGCAGTTTGGTCTTATCACATTCAAACATCTTAAAGCCTTTTCCATGACCTAAGCCAACCTGGCCACCTGATACCACCTTATCACACTTGCACAGACTATTTTAGGAAAGTCATAACCATACAGCTGTGAGGCTGTGAATCCCAGCCTGACTGCAGTTCCTATTTATTCGATATTGAACTATGTCTGAAACAGCGGTTGCCGGTAAAGACAAATGACGGGCGGGAGGGGGGATAAAGATGAGACGAAGCTCTCACTGAGAGGAGTAGAAGTGAGTGTTGAACATGGACGGCAGAGTTTAATGAGCCCGCAGCTGCTCAGGGACTAGATAAAGTGCTGGAGGCCATGCAGCTGCAAAACCCACCGTCTGTCTCTGGCACATTCCCCTGAGACTGACCCCCAGCTCACCACAAAGGAACAAAACTCCCTTCTTTCTTTCTCCTCATTTCACCCAAGACGAGGGTCATGCCTCCCCATGTCCTGCCCTTTGTTGAGTCATTCACTCCCCTGGATGTCTCACTCTTCCCAGGGGTGTGTTTATGCCACACAGGCCTATGCGGTCGTCTCTGGATTGAGGAAAAAGAACAAGTGTAGGGTGCAGTCATTGTTATTGCCAGGACCCCACCCCGGAGGTGGCTGTACTATGAGGACAGACTCATCTCTGGGGACCAAGAGGAAGGGGCAGGACCAAGCCTTCAGTAGAGAGGGGTGATTAACTCCCACACTGACTAATCTAATCAACAAGCATGATTACCACAGTGTTGTAGCAGGGGGCAGAGACCCTGAAAACTTCGTCAAGTATCTTTCAAACGGCTATGGAGGGAAAAAAGGCAGGAGGTCACACGGGAGAGGTCATCTTCGTGGTGGTGGCTGGACATCGTCACGCTCCACGTGACTATGATGCAGCCTGTTTTGTGTCACAACTGTTGCTTGCGAGTCTAAAAACTGAGGCGCTGAGGTGAAGGGGTGAGGCCAACGGCAGAGCATGTTTGATATTAGGCCTCTAAAACTCCGGACACAGCTCAGTCTCGACAGTCAGCTGACTGCACAGAAGGCCGATCAACCATGACAGCGTGTGTCAAGTATAAACATTGTAATAACACACACCAAAACATGTCCAACCAGCAAATGTGCACGTACTTCCTGTGACTGCACAAGAGGAAACTGCTTTCCTGACCAGTGGGTGGCAGTAGTGCGCAGTCGTCAATGAAGAAGAGAAACCGTAAGAACTATCTGGCAGCAGGCGTCACATGTTCAGTGATAATCTTGTTCGTCCATCTCACAGACAAATGGACAAATGGACAAATGGACTCACAATAGCATGGTGACTTGGGGGGGGCGGACGTCTTTCAACTTGGAGGGTTTGGGTTAGATTCCCAGTTTGACTCTGCTAGTCAACATGCTGATGTGGATAGGTATGAAAGATGGAGTGATAGAAGATGTGCTGTATGAAAGTGTGAGTGAATGGGTGAATGGAAAAACTGTCGTGTAAAGCAGCTTTGAGTGGTCATCAAGACTAGGAAAGCGAAAAAGTTGAAGATTTGCGTCCAAATGAAATGGAACATGTTCCTTTTATTTTAGTTTAAACATGATATTAAATGTTAAAACTCAAGAGCATTTTTGAAAAAATACACTCTGTGGCTTGTTCTCAGACAGAGGTGAAAAGGTAAGACCCATTTGGTCTTACGACTCTACAAAGAAGCTACACAGGTCTCAGGTGACTTCCATTTAAAACGTCCAGTTTTTGTATTTTGACCAGCGCCAAAACAATGGATTACAAAAAGCATGGGCGAAGCCACATCCACTTAAACCGAGAGATTTTGGTGGGATTAGATGTTTATTTGTTAAGCAAAGTATGGCTTCAAATATTTTTTCTTTCTGGTCATCTGGCAACCCTCCAGTAGATGGCGCCCTAGTCGGCATCACTGTCTATAATACACATGAGAATGATGATTAAAACAGACATTTTCAGTGAAATGTTATCTGAACATGTATTTGTTATCTGAAGCAGAAAGAGGAAAAAGAGCTTTGCAGAAATGTCCAGACCCAGTGAAACAGCTCATCTCTGACTCTATAAAACAGAAACCATCTCGGACACATGGTTGCTTCATTTCACTCAGGAACATTCCTTTCAGTAGTTTGAGATGGAAAGCCTTATAACGTAATGTGGCCCAGTTAAGATGTGTCTGAGTTTTAGGACTCTCTTCCCCTGCATTACATCAGTTTTATAGCCAAATACACTATTGTCAGGGTAACAGGGGGTGAACTAAAAAGAAAAAACCTCAACTTTTGTGATGTGTTGGTTTCATTAGAGAACTTCCCGGATGCTCCTGCCGAAAGTTTTATTAGCCACGTTAACTGAGAGGCAAAATAAACCAAACAGATGTGGCTCTTCCACATACAAGTGCAACAGTTACAGTAGTCTGAAAGAAATATGGTACAAATAAATCCGCCTTGTTGTTACCGGGGACGTCTACGCAAGCGGATATGCACGGTGAGGCTTTGCCGCAGCAAGCGGAGTTCCAGATGTTGGTCGCAGACGGCCGGAGTCGTCTGGTTTAACCTCTGACACGGGAGCAGCAGTTCACTTAGTGGATTTCGCACTCTGGTCATGGTGACACCATGGTACTGGTTTGAGTTTCAACAACATACTGATAGAGCCCGACTCTGATTTCCATCCGTACGCCACTAAGTCAGACTCGCATAGAGAATGTGTTTATTCAGGACCAGAATGTGTGGAGATGTAGATTACATTCTCTGCTTAAAAAAGGCGTAATTCCAGGAAAATTATGCTGACCAATCCCATAAACTACAGCCAGGATCCTGGATTAATGAAAAAAAAGCACTGCCATCAAAGCTAAAGAGACGCACGAAAGGCAGATGATGTGGTCTGCATGAATTAAATAGCAGTTAAACATTTTTCTGCATTAAAAGTATCACCAGCTGCATCATCTGCAACAGGCATAAAGGGTGACTGGTTAGACTTTTTCCACCCCTTGAAAGTTTACTATTCGGTTAAGGGGACAGAGAGGAGGAAAAAAAAAAAAACTATAAGAAGTTTTCCAAAGCATCTGCTCTGTGACGCTGCCAAGGGAGAAAAACCCAAGTGTTTTTGCTTTTCTTGTGGCCTTAACGGAGGAAACAAGCGTTCTGCAGGGTCGTAATGAATGAAGCCCAGGCTTTTTTTAATGGGCCAAACACGGATCCCTGAGGGACCACGTGCACTGGCAAACATACGCTGAAACCACTGGCAATCCCCGACAGTAGACTCTAACCACCATCTTTAATCCTAGCCACTCATTTAGTGATGACATCAGCAATATTAAACATCTGAAGCGCAGTTTAAAAAAAGAAATGACAAAGATGTGGCTTAAGCTAATTACAGAATATGGACTCTGAGCAGAAACCATACCGTGGAAGAACTGCGCAGGTAAAAATAAAGTGATGACACATAAAACCTAAGAAATTTGAACAGACATGTTTTGATACAGATTCATGCAAATGCCTCATTTATGCAACCATACAATACCACATACTTATAGTATTTTAGTTAACCCATTCATCCATTTTCTACAACTATATCCTCCACAGGGATGACATAGGGCGATAGGTGGGGTACATTCCCTGGACAGTACGCCAGTCCATCGCAGGGCCACATTCAAAATTCACATTCATTCAGAACCCGGAGAAAACTTACGCACACACGGGGAGAAAACCCCATGCAGAAAGGCCCTTGTTCCAACAGGGGCTCAAGCCCAGGTCTTCCTGCTGCAAAGGCAAGAGTGCTAACCACTACACCGACCATGTGGCCATATTACCTTAACCCAAATAATATAAAAAACAAAGTTATCCTTTCTGCAAAAACGTTTCTGCTCTGAACCTACGCAGACAAATTCACATGGAGCAACTTGATGTTACTTACAAACAGGATTTTGTCTGAAGTTGTGTTTTTTTGACATGATAAAGTTGTGTTGCATAAATATGTTTATTTTTATTCACTATTGTGTTATTGGCTTTTATTTAAATCACATTTTAAGACATGTCTTGCTTGTAATACATGTCAAAATTGGGACTCAGTTTTGGAAAGGACGTCATTAGATCAGCTCGTGATATCGTTCGTGTTAATCTACAGAGAGAGTGCATCTACAGTATGTGGAAAAAGAGAGATCGCATGACTCTGATGTTTCCTACCACGATAAAGTCAGTGGCGGAGGTTTGGAACAGCGTGACATCTCATGCTACATCATCTCACAGGGCGTAAAACAATCCCCGCAGAAAGCTGGGCTGAAAACACCACACGGTTCCTTGACTTGACAATGGTCAAAAGACTCCATCATATACACGTATCGTACACAGTATAGAGTCTCGGTCCTCAGGCGGCGACCACAAACACTGGTTTACAGGTGGAACCAGGTCTCATGTTTGCTGTTGAAACACAACACGACAAACAGGACGAGAATCTGTGTCGCACTTTGTCAAGACTGTGACCGTCTCTGTGGCACACAATAGAGGAGCAACCTTAGAACACTGGCAGGTGTTTTGACCTCCAGACATCCACGCATCCACCATTTAACCCTCTGATGACCGTCATGATGATTTATTTGGCTGTGGAATTGTCTAAAAATGCTCAATGAGTGAGTGCTTCTGCCCCTTTATCCAAGATAACTCTCACTTTAGACATCTGACAGTTATTCAACCGTTTAGGGATTACAGTACTGAGAAGCTGGTGAATCTCATGTGATTGGACGGTCGTTGCGCAGAAGTCCTGACGTCTACCGTAATGACAAGTATATGAGCGCATAGATGTGTTTCTCTGCTTTCCTGTATCCATCCATCCATCTTCTACCACTTTATCCTCCATATGAGGGTCACACGGGGGGCTGTGCCAATCTCAGCTGACATTTGCAAGTCCATAGTTTTTAGGAGTTACGGTAATGAGAAGTACGCATGTCAAATCAGGTGCTAACTGGGTGACATTGCACATGGAATAACAAACTTGATAAATACAACAAAGGAAATTGCTTTATAGCTTGAATTAAAACTCGTCTTTTCAAACTCAAAATATTCTAGAAGATGTTTATCCACAACATGAACATCCCCACATTTAGCAGTGAGTTAAAGCCCTGAATTCAATTAAATAACAAAAGAAGAGAGTTGCTATTATGTCGTTATCCAGAGTTTAATGCCCAGTCTGGTTTAATTTTGCTTTATGCATCTCTTCTTCATCTTCTCAAATCACATCACCTGTCAATGTCCACTGTATGAATGATGTAAACAAACAACACATATTATTAGGTGTTTTTTTTCTTGATTTCATAAGCTAATACTTGCACTCTTCATATTGCAATTGTGCTTATTTCACGATTAATTGTGCAAAATAATCAGTGGGTTAAGTGATTATGTTGCACAAGTCCACAACTTCACTCTTATATTCATTTCAGTAATAAAACCAATACCACTGATTATGACAATTACAATAACATGTTTTTTTTTTGTTGTTGTTTTTTTAAAAAAAGCACTTTTCCAAAGATGTAATAATCAAAGAGTTTGCATGAGAATGAGAGATAAATGCAATCCTCAGTACCTGGAGATGATGTTTAAAAAACTAAACTAAGTTTTATGCTTACTTGTGTATATAAATGTGTATATTACAGCACCCAGTTTAAACCATAACAATGCAGAAAATAGAAAATGAGCATGTGTGTGTTGCCTGGCAGAGCATCTGTGTCTGCTCTGCTCGGTTTTCCTGCCACGAGTTTTCCAACAGACGGAGAGGAAACTCTGGGAGAAACCAAACCCAGCAGAGACTGAGAACTTTTCGACTACACGCGACAGACAGGCAGACAGACAGACAGACAGAGCATCTCAGTAAAAAGACAGAGCTGATTCGTGTGTTTTTCGTGTCCCTGCTCTTAATAAGAAACCTTAGCTACTTACGTGTCGAGTCTGTAAAGCGACAGTGAGCGACGCCTCTGAAATCCAGTGAGTCGATCCTCCTGTGACTTCTCGCTCTTCGGGATTATAGATTAGGTTCACGTGTGTGGGACGCGATCCTCTGCTTGTTTGTTTGTTTGTTTGTTTGTTTCTCCAGCATCAGCAGCTCTCGCTGTGTCTCTCCTTCATTCTTCCACGTTTTTTCCGGAATCACAGAAGAATGAATGGCTGGGCTGTGTCCCGCGGTCACTCACTCACTCACTCACTCACTCACTCAGTCCACTGCTGGGATGATGGGAGTGACTGATCCACGAGCTCCCTCCCCCACCCACCAATCACTGCTCCACTCAGCTCACTCCTCACTGAAAATTAAGACATAAGTAAGTAAATAAATAAATAAATAAATAAATACATAAATAAATAACGATGGAGTATTAGGAAAAAATTGTAGAGAACAATTTTTTTAATCGTTAGATAATATCATAATATATCATAATATTATGAAAATAAAGCTTCATTTTACAAGAAAAAAGTCATACTTTTACAAGAATATAGTCGTAATATTAAAAAGTCAGAATTTTTTTTAGAATAAAGTCAGAATTTTAGGAGAATACAGTCATAATTTTTAAGAGAATAAAGTCGTACTTAAACAAGAATATAATGGTAATATTAAAAAAGTCGCAGTTTTACAAGAATAAAGTCGTAATATTGAAAAAGTTGTAATCTTTCGAGAATAAAGTCGTAATATTAAAAATGTCATAATTTTTTGGAAATAAATTTGTACTTTTACAAGAATAAAGTCGCAATTTTACAAGAATAAAGTCGTAATATTAAAAAAGTCGTAATTTTTCGGAAATAAATTTGTACTTTTACAAGAATAAAGTCAAAATATTAAAAATGTTGTAATTTTTCAAGAATAAAGTTGTAATTATACAAGAATAAAGTTGTAATATTAAAAAAGTTGTAATTTTTCAAGAATAAAGTCGTATTTTTACAAGAATATAGTCTTAAGTATTTCTTTATTTGTGAAACCCCAAAGACTTCAGTCTCATAACATTATGAAACTAAAAACTTCAGTTTGGCCCTAACACTCATTCGTAATAAATAAATAAATAAATAAATAAATAAATAAATAATCAGTGCCTTAAGTTTGAAGTTGGGGTGTGATAAGTGCCAGTACTCCCCTTATCCTATGATCTTTAAAGTACACGGTCCATTTTATTTGGTGTCCTGTTATTATGCAGTATATATAATAACAATAATAACAGCAGTATTTCTACTGAGGCAGATATCTGTATCTCATCCCCATCATTCTGTACACTGCACATTTACTAGCATTATATCTTTCACACGAGTCTGTGAATGCACCATCTCCTAATCTGAAGTTTCCAATTGTGGCCAAATGCGACACAAACACACAATACAGTGTTGTATGTTTGAAGAACACAGAGTGAGGAAGTGCAGTTGGCAGAGAAACAGCAAGGTCTGGATTTTGCACGTTTGGTTTGCACGAACGTCAACGAGTGTGAACGCTCTATTTTGCGAGTGTTGTGACTAGGAGGGGAGCGACCGGTGCCAGGACCTCAGACCTCAGTGACCTCTTATTTGTGCTCCTTGGTCAGTCAAATGAGACGTGAATGGAAGGAAAACACAAGGTTAGTCGCATGACTTCGGTCGGGGAGTTTCTGGCAAAACAACCGGGCAGTTATTGAGAGTAATAACAGCCCCGATGTTATCTATCTTGTTCCTCTTTGACTGACAGGACAAATACTCTGATTACCTCCAAGTACCTGGATGATTCATGCTGTGAATGAATGCTGTTTGCGATTTCCAGACATTTACAGGTACAGACAATGCGCTTTCAATGAAAACCTGGGATAAAATCCAATTACATGAACAAAAATAATAACATATTACATTTTTCTAACATTTTCTACTGGATTTGCATGTATACACAAACTTGATTTTCTGATTTCTGGTTATGATGAATGGATGGAAGAAACAAACATAACAGATGAACGTCTCAAGATCCATCCATCCATTTTCTACCACGTTATCCTCCACATGAGCTGACATAGGGCGATAGGCGGGGTCACACACTGGACATACTGTATATAGAGACAAACAACCATTCACTCGCACACTCACACCTACGAGTGTCCAATTGACCATGTTTTTGGACTGTGAGAGGTAGGGATGGGAATCGAGAACCGGTTCCTCTATCGGTTCCGCTCGTTGCAAATGCGATTTGATTGACTTGGCTTTTCAAAAACAAACTCGGTCGGTCGCGCTAACAAACACGACACCATTGCGTAACCCAATAGTGAGCAAGGAAGCCATAGCTGATCAAATGTGGCCACTGGAGACACATCTGCTTTATTCATTCCAGGTGTGAACAGTCTCTGTCCCGATGTGATGTGATCACCGAGGGCAGGTTTTAAAAACCAAGTCTGAAAAGGGGCCTATGTGAGTTTGATAGTCGGTGATTCAGCGTGCTTGAGTCAAACCCAGTGAGTTCTTGCTGAAATCAGAAACCGTCAAGCATCTCATTTCAGTAAAGTCATTACACTCTGAATGCTTCTTTTTTTCGTTAGACCTGATGAGCCGTTAGATTCCCCCGTTCCGGGCTTCAAAGTTCAACACATTCCTGGCCACACGGGTCAGCACGATTTTTAATCTGTTTTCACAGGCAGAGAGCGGCACAGAGGCAGAGACAAGACGCGATCTTGTTTGGAATTCCAGCGTCTACCTCGCCGCAAGAGACCTTCGCTTTGTGCCTCTCCTTGTGGACATACCGCAGATGAAGATTCAGGGTGGCATCCGTCTTTGTGCTCCACATGTGCTCACAATCAAAGCGTCTGGGTGTGACGTCACACGCACACACACACACACATGTTAACTAGTGATATAGATAATATAATAATATAGTTTCCTTGTCGCAAAAAGACCAGTGTTTGCGGGTTTTCTCCGGGTTCTCCAGTTTCCTCCCACTGTCCAAAAACCATGGAGATTAAGAGTGAAGGATTTTTTGTTTTCTTCTCTCAGTTAAGGTCAAAACGTAATAGATGCTCTGTTGTCATATCTCTCAGGCGGCACACAAAGCGCTTTGTCACAGCTGAGAAAACACAATGAGAGGGTCGCAGGGCCACGTCAGAGAGGAGCATGTTTGTCATGAGTCGGGATTAAGTGCGAAAAACACACCAAAACCCTGCTTTGAAAAAGTACGAGGGGGAGACAAGTGTGACACCGCCAAGGTTGGCTGCTCATAATCACAAGGGGGAGGCGGGGAAGGGGAATAACTTGTCAGGAGGGGAAGCTCACCGCAGACCAGCTCTATGAAATGCACAAGTGGTCTGCAGCCACAGTGAGAAACTCGCAGGCCTCCGTTCCGAACGGCGAGAAGTGGCAACATCTAATTATATCAACCGTGCCATCATGGTGAAATGCGGAGGTCTGATTGCAGAGTAAACGAACAGAACAAGCGAGTGACAAATTTATGGCTTCGGCGGCGCAAGAGCTGCTTTCTCAGGAACATCAAATAAATATGCGGTCCGCTGGTCGTCACCCGTTATTACCAAAATCACAGTTTGAAATTCAATAGAACAGCCACGTTTGACACGTACATTACACACTTGTGCATCGGTTCACGCCGTCAAACCACCAATTTGTAAAGAAATACACAAAAATAGAGATTAGGTTTTCATATTTTAAACAAGGAACTGGCACCACGACTGCTACTCAGCAAAGAATGCAGTGAAATATGAACTACGGTCTTTTTATGAAGCAGTAGAGCCTTTTTCCTTTCAGCCCCTTTAAGCGTGGCTATCAAGACTTGTCGCAGGGCAGCTGCAGCCAATCCTGGCTGACAATGGGGCGAACTATTAACGCTTACAGGTTATTTATTTATTTATTTATTTTCCACTTCATATGCTAAAAATGCAGCAGGAGATGATCTGAGACAGATGCATTCACAACCAGGAGGAGAACTTCTGGATCACCCAGGCGATGGGTGAAGTCTGGGTGGCACATGCAGGAGGAATTATCTGTGACTGTGAATTATCTGGAGCGATTCATGCCGTCTCCGCACAATGAGCTCACACAGAGGTTGGACTAGAAAAGGTGGCGGGAGTCTGAAACCAAGATGCCCAAGACCCCACGTGGTCATGCTCATGTCTTCTTTGTCTTCTTCATTGTTGATGCAATGATACAAACGACTACGTGCTTTCCAGGTCAACGCTATGACGCGCGCTCATCTTCCGTCTGCGAGCAATTTAAATAGCCATGACTGTTTGTAGTGAACCTTACTTTTTACAACTAAAAGATTATAGTAAATAAATAAATAAATAAATAAATAAATAAATATCGATGGAGTATTAGGACCAAATTGTAGGGAACTTTTTTTTTTTTCTATCGTTAGAGAATAAAGTCATACTATTATGAAAATAAAATTGTCATTTTACAAGAATAAAGTCATACTTTTACAAGAATATAAATATATATAAAAAATATAAGTAATATAAAAAAAGTCAGAATTTTTTGAGAATAAAGTCAGAATTTTAGGAGAATACTTATATAATCTTTACGTGAATAAAGTCGTACTTAAACAAGAATATAATGATAATATTAAAAAAGTCAAAATTTTACAAGAATAAAGTCATACTTTTACAAGAATATAAATATATAAAAAAAATATAAGTAATATATAAGTCAGAATATTTTGAGAATAAAGTCAGAATCTTAGGAGAATACTTATATAATCTTTACATGAATAAAGTCGTACTTAAACAAGAATATAATGGTAATATTAAAAAAGTCACAATTTTACAAGAATAAAGTCGTCATATTGAAAAAGTTGTAATTTTTGGAAACCATTATTCCTGCTTTTACTCCCTCCTGTGTACTGTTCCAGGTCTCTCTCTTCTGTCTCTACCTCTCCCCCTTTCTTTTTCCTTTCAACAACCATCGATGATGGGAGTGATGTTAATTAGTCTGTTTTCCACAAAGTAAACCTGGGTTCAAAATCCTGGGCTTATCCGCTAATGTTCAGTGTGAACGTGGCTGAAGCTGCTGCTGCTGTCAAATAACCCTAACCCTGCTGCATTGTTGTTTGCCTGACTCAGCTGCCATTCAATTCACAGTGGCAGGTCAAGGGTCACAGTCCACATTAGGACGGGACCGCCTGCTCTCTGCAGGGAGCATTTCCTGTGTTCATCTGCATGTTGCTGCGAGGAGGAGGTCAAACACTAAGGAGCCAAAGGTCAAACTGGGTGTATGTATCAAGGAAGTTACATTTCTGCCACTCAGACTCCAGTTATGTTAATTACCCATTTCAAAGCATCCATTTTTAGGACTCGGTTCAGTGTTTGACATTTATTTACAGTTCAGTTGACAATAACAGACCAGCTGACCTGACCCTTGAACGGCTTTTATGAAAATAAAAGAAATCTGAAAACAGAGAAATACAATTTTTCATCAACATTTCCATAACAACCTTAAAATATAATAAAATCCATCATTTTAAGCGAGTGGCCTGTGAGACGAGTCTCAACCTACACATCCGTGAGAAGGACACGATGTCTACTTATTATAGAATAATAGAAACAGAAATATTAAGTTAATTTACGCAGATGCTGAAAACCCCAACAGAAAATATTCCCATTTAAGAACTCATTCTCGTGTCTATTGTTGCTCCGATGACTGTGAACATGACAAAGACAAGTCTTAGCTCACATATGTACCATCTATACCAAAGGACTGGCTCTTGCCCCCAAAGGCTAATTTGTTGCCAGATGATGCTGAAGCTGATGGTTTCTGACATTTGTATTTAAACGATGTACGGACGTAAAATATTGGTTTTTTTTTTGCTTTCCTGCAGCAGCGTCAAAAAGCTGAAAAAAATAAAATAAAAATACCATCAAGAGGCATCACAGTTTTTTTAACCAGGTTAAAAACTGCCTGCTTTTTCCTGGGCAGCTTTGTGACTGACAAAATAAGGAGCCCCAGCTTCTCAAGAGCAGGGAAACAAAGTGCAAATACCTGAAACCACAGGGAGGAAGACACAAATCAGTAACACGTGTCGTAAACACAGTTTACGTAATCACTTCATTTGAACCCACGAGAGCTTTAAAGGATTGAAAAATCTTTTACATGAATAAATGTGTAACATTTACCTCCATGCTCCAACAACCCTATGTTTACCACAAAACAAAAATCTGTGATTTATGTTGCTTGATTAATTGATTTCGACGTAATAAACTGTCATCATCATACAGTGAAGTTAATTCCACATTAAACCCATCCCGTATGGCTGCCTTCTCCATCTAAGCCCAGGGTCCCCAGGCTCCCCTGGAAGTCGGGTCACACCTGGGGTCAGATTTGGGGTAGTTAACGGGCAAGGCACTCTTCTGGTAATCGCTGAGTCTATTGAGGAGATAATCCACCACACCGGTGAACCGGTCTGATAAGTCGTATCTCTCCTGAGGATCCCTCTCTACGTCAAAGAGCATTACAGGCTTCAGTCGGTCACTCTGCGACAGGCTTGTGTTGTGGGGGGGCCGAGGGAACCACTTGTCACACCCTGGAAGTACAAAGATGAAGCAGCAGTGGTGGTGAGACTGAGAGACCCACGCCATCTTCCACCACTGAAGTGAATTATTATTACGTCATTATGGGTGACAGAGGACACTGACCTGGGTTGCCAGTCAGCAGCTTCCACTGAGAGAGTCGAATAGCAGCGTGAATGGACACATTGAAGCTATACTGTGTCCAGGGTTCTCTGCTGGCCACCTCAGATAAAGCTAACCGATACTCCTTGCCTTCACCTGCAGAGAGAAGATGTGATTCTTGTAAAATTATTCGTATTTATTTGTTAAAGCCTCTCGCCCAGTATTTGTGTTCCGATGGAAAATGTCTTCCAGAAGTGAGCACACATGTCGACATTTTTTTTTTTCTGGCCTTGAGAGTATTCTCAGGTCCATGCCGTGGGTTGACCCCAACAATATGGTCGTGATTAGACAGATTTTGGCCTCGTCACGCTGTCAAAAACAACTACTTCCTCACATCCTTTGCATATGGACTGAAAAGCTCCACCCACCAAAGTCCACATTCCCATTTTTTATTTTATAGAGCCAAATCGATCACAGCGACACGACGGGAGAATTCAAAGATTTCAGATCTCAGCACTATGGCGACCACATGTTAAAAGCTGTGACAGTGAAATCCTCACTGCTTGTTGTGTAAATGACATGCGGGTTTCCTGATCGCTCTCACATGCACATGCACATGCACGTGCAGCCAACTCTGAACCAAGCGTATCACAGGTCAGGCGTTATAAAAAAATCCGCTCTTAAAATCTTGTTAAGCTGGTAACTCAAGAGCGGGGATGTATATGATTAACAGTTAGAGCACATGTGTCAAACTGGTGGCCCGGGGGCCACATGAGGCCCGCCCACCACTGTGCAAGGTGATGGAATAGAGACAGAAAATAAGACTAATTGTATTTGCTGGCAATATTGTAATCATTGTTTTATTAAATGTATTACACTCAACATGAAATTACTTATATTTAAGCTGTTTTAATCACAATTATCCTCGTCATTATTTGCTAAATTTTCAATTTAATTCTCCGTTTTTGTGCATCATAAATATGTTTTTTATTGTGAATCATTTAATATCAAAACAAGCACTTTTACTTTGCAATTCTGTCTAATATCATAATAAATATCTTATATTGCCTACCGGCTACTAAATAGTTGTTTTTCCCCACTTTTGTTCCTCTATGTCAGCCCCTGCTTGACCAGACTAGATGCTCATTGGCCCCCAGGTCATTTGAGTTTGACACCCCTGAGTTAGAGGGTTAATTGACTTAATCCACAGTGACCACATTCAGAGTCACTGTGATTGGCGGAGTCATCGCTGACTTCAACCAAATTTCAGAATGACATGGGGTGTGTGAGGCGAATGAAGGGGCCAGAGACGGGGCCAGAGACGGGCTTTCTCCTGTGTATCACAAGCCAATTAGATCCCAATAGCCACAACTTGGCAAAACCTGTAAGAAGAACTCTAGTGTGAACAAGGCTCAAATGACCCACGTTACCCAGGTAACATGTCCATATTTAGGCACACCTGTGCCATTGTACAGTCCTTCATGTGCATCTTCGACTATTATGACAATTTATGATTGAATTCATGAAGATCACGATCATGAATTTGAAATGCATTCATTATAAATTGTTGGTTAAGGAGGAATTTGCAAGTACGACAGAGCTTTACAAATGTCAGAGTTGTATTTGAGGTCTTCATTCACTCTTTGTCCTCAGACACAGATTAATTCTTCCCATGAGCACAGGACAAGAGAGTCTCAGTGCATGGCCTCCCTCGTCTGAATCCACAGCAGGGGGATCCACCAACAGGCTCAAGGAAAAAAATAAGGGGGGGTTGAAGACAGAAGGAGAGCAAAGGAGTCCAGAGAGGAAAGTTGGGGGTGATTTAGGGCTTGGGTAAAGTCCAGACCTTCTCTCTCTCGTTCCACAAGTTCAAACTTTTTGAGTTGAGACCCTTATTCCCACACAGCACAAAAGCAGGGGGATATTCTGAAAGGTTACTTGAAAGGAGAGAGGCATGTAAAGATAAAGGGAGCTAAATAGAGAACTCCAAAGAAGTATGAAGAGGGATGGAGAGACGGGCTCATCGGAAAGAGAGCGGAGGAAAAGAGGAATCTCGCACTGGAATGCACTCGGTTGTCATGGAGGAGGTTGACAATAAAGATTCAAACATAAAACATGGGGGTGAACGCTTCAGTGGGTCCCCTCATCGTCCATATGATTTAAATGGTGATGATGGAGAGGGGAAGGGAGGAGGGAGCGGCATCAGGAGTGAGGATAAAGCGGTAGAAAATAAACTCAGAAACCCCGTAATCTGGGAATAATCTGGGACCTCTTTGTGAAATGTAATTGAAGAATGCAGTTGAGTGGTGAGGAAACATGAGGACAGTACGACAGGTTTGCCCAGGAAAACGCTACCATCTTCATTTTCTGCACCACGGCTCGATACCAAACTAACGATGTTACATGGCCACGACAAGAGATTATAATATTTTAATGGCCGAGCAGAAGGGAAATGGGCTTGTAACCGGAGGGGTGCTGGTTCAAATTCCTAACAGGTCAAGGGCTGGGGTACCCCTGAGCACGGTACCCAATCCCCATTGCTCATCGGTAATTGGACACTTTAAAATGACCCAAATTCAGAATGTGATTTAAAAAAAAAGGGAAAGAAAGGAACATGAAAGAGAGGGTTAGCAAAAATGGGATTCCATAAACCTTGGAAAAGAGCAGATGAATCAGACAGTATGCAGTACCTTCTCTTTAGAACTCCACTATGTGCCAATTATGTTACATCTGTGAAACATTTCTGTACAAAAACCCGCTCCCTCCCATACCTCGACTATTTCTGAAAGTACAACAAAAGGTGCGGCGTCCTCCACAGAACCAGGACCCTGTGGTTCACCTAATAGTGAGTGCTTTTGACACGAACGAGACTGTGAGACACTCCACGGTGTCTCACAGCTTTAAAAAAACTTTACGGTCGCAAGACTCACTCATTTCCAGGAAACCTCCTGACAATCCCAGAGTTTCTATTTTACACACACACACACACACACACACACACACTGCTCACAAATGTCAGCGATCTCAGGCGACTGATTAGACTTTCAACAGTGACTGATTACATTTTCAACCTGATGTCATCCGTGCACATTCCAGAGATAAAGAAATACAAAAAACACACACACACAATCATTTTAATCTATCAGCTCCACTGACGGTCATCCAGACACACCAGTGAGTGTTAGTTTAGTTAATTTCTAATAGGCTAAGACGCTGGGGTTTAGTCAGATGTTATGTAATCCCGGTTTGTTTTACTTGCGTCAGTTGGGTTTTACAATGTCTGGTTGTTGTGAGTACTGGCTCAAACAATGAGGCCTTGATACTTGTGGCCTTGTTGGGTAAAAGAGAGAGTGGAAACAGTGGAATTACATCATTAGGAAAGAAGGAACACAATAATAGAAAGGGGTAGCGCCGGTAAATGAGAGGGCTCAGGTTATCAAGAGCTCGGAGCGTTTAAAATCGGCCAGGAGTCTGCACAGGTTTCCTCCCACAGAACAAAAACATGCTGCTGAGGTTAACTGGTGACTCTGAATCGTCTGGAGTGGTGAAGGATCATCTGTCCTGTGACGGACTGTGGTGACCTGCCCACTGTGAACCCCTCCTCTCCGGCCTCAGGCATCTGCCCCATACATAGATAATGGGTAGGTGGATGGGAGTTAAACTAGTGGTTCCCAAAGTGATGCAAGGTCAGCAGATAATTAAAGGGGATGACTGAGCTTCATCCTCTGGAAACCATGAGTGTCGTGCCAGTAAATTTAAATGAAAACAAATGAACGCAGTTGTAAGAAAACATTCCAGCACAGTTCACAGGTTTCTGAACAACTCCGGATCCAACAGGTGGAGCTGAGAACGCCGTTTTTGCAGTGAACTCAACAAAATATTCCGATTTATCCTCTAAAAGGACGATTATATAATGATATTCCTCAGTATGTGTTTAGAAATGGGCCTGATGGGAGCTGCAGGAGAAGATAGAAGACCAGCAGCGTCTGTAAGATCTCGGATTTATTAATTAATAATTAATCTGTCAACTATTTTCTTGGTGAGTCCTTGTTTGGTCCGTAAAAAAAATGTCAGAATGTTGGGAAATGTTGAACCTGGAAATAATGACGTTCTTGAACGTCTTGTTAGGTATTCAGTCTTAAAGGTGACATCGAATGCTTGTATCACACATATATGTTAGTTATGGAGGTCTACTTACATATATTAACTTGTTTTCATGGTTAAAAACCTCCTAATCGCTGCAAACGAGCCGATCAAAATATCTCCTCACTGACGCTCTCGTCAGCCGCGCCGTTTCAGACCAAAACCACACCCCCAGAACGTGGACTGTGTTGTGATTGGCCAGCCAACGAGAGCTTTCCCACTGTCCTGTGATTGGCCAGGTACCTGGAAGTGACGTAATAGATAGGCCAGCTCTTAGATACACAGCTCCCCCTCTGGCACGGTGGATGCTCTGCATCTCAGCAGCTACAACGAGAGTAGTTCTTCTTCTTCTGCGGTTGAATGTACGCAACCGGATGTGCCCGGACTAGTGCCCGCACCAGGAGGCGCTACAGTGGTGAGGATTTCTGATGACGACATCAAATTACGGAAGTTCCGATCCGCTTCGCAGAGCCCAGGAAAACAATACAACACTATTTTCTCTGAAACTTTAGAGTTTCATAAACGAGATAATGACGCATATACACACACAAACGCAGCGGTAATTGGAGCTTCCGGTCTATGTGGCCTTTAATGATTTCTTATGGAGCAAAGGCACCAGAAAATAGTCAATAATCGAAGAATCAAATAATCATTATTACTTAAATACTTTTGGTTTTCATTAGCCTAGAATAAGCCTTTATAACGTAACCTAACTCCTTCAAGATCCGTGTTTCGTCAAAGCTTTACGTCTTGTTGAGACAAAAAAAGAGCTGCTGGATGTCCTCCACTGTCGTCTGCTGTGCCGTGTTGCGTTCAATGCCGCCGTCCCCGTTGTCGTTGCACCGACACAACGCCACGTGTGCGGGGGCCATCGGGCACAGCCCACTAAAGCCCCCTCTGCCGCGTAAAGGCACCGTTCTCAGTGGAAACACAAGCCTGGCCGAGGGCTTTACCGTTCCAAACCATACGGCACCGCACCAAACCGAATCATACCGGAACGGAAACGCGGCACTAGTATCATACATACATACATACCAAAAAACTTCAAGTTCTCATTTTCATTTGCTTCAAGACTTGCAGGATACAAACTATGGTTTCTTATTTCACTAAATAAAGATATCATTGAGTTGAATTGAATTGAGAAGGTGCCGGAAAACAGGCAACAAAATGCACAGTAGAGAGGTGCGAGTCTTAAAGACGAAACCTGCTCTGGTAGTATTTGATAGAATGTTCCATCATCCAGGAACCATACAAGAACAGAGCTGCACTGTGAAGCTCCTACAATGCAAGAGGGATTCTCCCGATGTATTCAATGCCCCGCTGTGGTTGTCGTGTGTGAATAGTACACTTAAAGAAATGTTCAGACTCAAATCTCCGGACTTCACCCGCAATTTTGATCTCCTGGTTGAACCCAAGCCTCCCGTTGCGTTCTGAAGAGAATGAACGGTCAATGAAAAGGGGAACTTACATTGAGTATAGTCATCAAACATAGGGTCGATGTTGTGCAGCAGCTCCTGTCTGGGTGAGGGAAGCCCATAGCTGTAACACAAGAGTAAGTGTTCCTCTTAAAACACACAACAAAAAGAGACACACATGCACAACAACGTGGAACACATGGACTGCGAGGTCCACTCGGGAGCTGTAAATATGAACCAGCTGGCCGCTGTTCACCAGGCACAGTCACATGCTCCGACCGCACTCCACCACCGCTCTCACTGACCACAGTGTGTGATAACACAACTAAAATAACTCTCCCTCTCTGCTGCCTGCCCTGCCTACTGTTTAACTTTCATTTGGTTTCTATTTCACGGGCCAAGCTGTCAGGCTGCCGTTGTCTGGAAGCGGCGAGCCAATGAAACACAAAGTGAATTGCGTAAAGCAGTGAAAACAAACAGCAGTTTGTTCCCCAGTGTTGTTGTGCGGCTCGCACGGCGACGCGAGCAGCGTTTTGGGTCAGCTGATGTACGCCGGCCGAGTAGTAGTTTGCGGTGCTGGCTGAGCCTTGATTTTCTGCTGGAGCTCTGCTGCAGGCCTCAATTTCACCTCCTCCACTGTGTCCACATTTAGTTTACAAACATAAAGAGTCTCAGTGACAGCTGATGTGATGACCACGCACAAATGTGAGAAGCTGACGAGCTCATCCGACTTGTTCAATCACTAAGATACAGCTGATATATCTATAGATATAAATAATTCAACATAGTAGGATGTGTAGCTTTCACAGTTGTGAGAGGCAAAGCTGGGGATGGAGAGTGGTTCAAGGATGGAGGGACTGTGGATTTGTGTGAGAATGACTGATGGAATTTCCTTCTCTTTGAGCTCCTATTGCCACAGTAACAAAGGGCTTATTGAAGAAGCAGGAGCTCCTATAAGAAAAAGACGCTGGGTCAGGGAGACAGGGAGACAGGGAGACAGGCAGAGGCAGTTTGAGCGTGAGGGAGTTTGGGAAAGACTCAGGAAGGGGCACACAGAGAGGGTAGACTGTCACAACTCTCATTCCTGCTACCACTGCAGGCCACAGGCTGACCTGCCACAAAGGGAACAGTCCGAGCCGTGAATCTTTTTTCCCCCCCCGCTCACCTGATCGCTTTCCACACGTCGAATCCATCCAGGGGCTTTGTGGTGTTGATGCTCCCTCCTGCCAGGCCCACAAATGTGGGCAGCCAATCAGAGATGTGGATGAGTTTGTCGCTGACAGTTCCGAGTTGTTTCAGTAGCGGGCTGGCGACAAATCCCACGCCACGGACCCCGCCTTCCCACAGGGTCCCTTTCCGGCCTCGCAGTGGCCAGTTGCTGGCACCAGACATTGTTTGACCCCCGTTATCTGCCAACATGTGGAGGGAAAACGAGACAAAGGCAAATACTGGGTTTTACATTGGAATGTCAAAGCTGTAGTGCATTATGGAGCTGAAACAATTAATCGACAACTATTTTGATAATCGACCAATCGGTTCAAAGCTTCTTTCATGATCAAAACAACATTTCTGATTGTTTGAGCTTCTTAAATGTGAGTATTTTCTTCATTTCTTTGCTCTGGATAACAAAGAAATCATTAAAAGTGAATCATTTTGGTTTGTGGACAAAACAAGACATTTGAGAACATCATCATTTCCAGGTTTGACGAACACCGCGCAACATTTTTCAATCGATTCATCGACGAAACGATTCACCGATTCATCGAGAAAATAATCGTCAGATTAATGGATCGTGAAAATAATCGTTAGTTGCAGCTCTAGTGCATTATAACTAACTAAATTCAACCAGTGTCAAATAAAGCGACTCAGCAGAGATAAAGCAGTGAACATCCACTGGCAGCCATGCTCTCCAGTAAGGACACGTGTCTCTGTGTCTCAGGTCGCTGAGACAGCACTGTCTCTGTGTCAGTACCTTGTACAACCTTCATCCAAGGCCTTGAACAAACAGTCATGTTCATCCCTTTGTCTCCCCCAACTCGACAGATATTCCTGCACAACATCCAACACATCACACACACACACACACACACACACACAGAGCCAGCTGATTGTCATCCTCCCAATCAGTCAGTCCAGTATAAACAGTCTCGACCAATCCTACTCAGCCAAAGCTCCCCTTTCAGTGGCCGACTGTCATGCACCCAAGTGCAGGAAGTAGTCTGTGTCGATTCCTGAACTGTTCTGGAAAAGACCGTCAGCCCCTTAAATGCCTTTTCAAGCTGCTTTGGCTCTCTGCTGACCACTTCTCCCCCACCCCCAACACACACATCCACTGTGTCTCTCGCAGTCCCAGTGAGGCCGTCAGCTGGCTGAACACTTCATTATAAAGGAACAAGTTCAGGGCTCATTTCTTTCCCATTGGGCTTGACACATATGGAAAAATCCCTAATAAAGCCATTGTTTGATATTTTTGTAGATAACCTTTCAGTGAGAGATGATTAAGCCGTTATTAATGAATTATATTTTGGTCACATTAGAGATTACATAACCAGTGCAAAGCATATGGCGGGCAGAATCCTGTGAGACAGAGCCAACGTAAATGTGCAGACGTACAATGAAACAGGCCACCTATTACACACTGCATCCATAAAAAAAACCTCACACTTTACTCACAGCATTGTTCCTCTCCTCTAATCACCCATTTAAACCCCTAAAAATAACCCTTAAAAGGAATTACCTACTTCAGATGCAATTCATTATAAGTTCCACATGTGGAAACAAATGAGTAGGCACATGTTTACATAATGGCTTGAGACTCATCTTGGCCTTATTATGTTCTCCCAAAGGTTAAAAGCAGGGATATTTTTCAAGAGTCAACAGAAGCGGCACCAGCAGAAGATATATGAGCCAAGTGTCGTCCTCCCCCCTCTGTCTGCAAATGAAACAAACACAGCGGAACACTGGTCTCTAGTGGACAACCTGAGAATTACAACATTGAGACATCAAACGTGCATGTTTGAAAGAAGATGGAAATATTTAATACTTATTCTTAATCGCAGCTCTTCATCTAGTTTCAATAAATCAGTGGAAAAAAACAAAGCTTTGTGTCTGATTTGTTTTCTGTTTTGGCACTACTTAAAAAAAACATGGACTAATATTTTCATAAATAAACAATCACTGTCAATTACTTTTTCAATCCCTCGTGAAGTTGTCTCATTATTAAAATTCCAAAAATAGCGGAAGTGTTTATTGTTGTTTGTTGGCCATTTAATTAGCAATTGATTAATAATACATTAGTAGTTTGATACTTGCCTTCGACCACAAAAAGCACACGAATGACATCAAACAAATCCAAACACATACACTACATTTTATGATATTACTGTTTTTTTTCAGTCTGATAAATGACACTCGCTTATTTTTCCTGCATAGATCCTATAATAGACTCTTAGGGTGCTTTCATAGCGTTTCTCCCCTAGATCGGTTCTAATGGGCTTGTGTGAGCAATCGCACGCCGTTCCGGCGGAAAACAACCTGCATTTACCCACGAACCGGTATGACCAACAACGCTGTTAAAAACAACTTTGGTAAACAGAGTTTCGAGCTTGTTATGCACCAGTTTGTCTGTTGTCCTCCGCCTTCCTTTTCTTCTCCCTCCGAGCAGGTACCTGCCTACCTCACCTGTGCTTATGAGTCTATTCAGCGGAGTATATAAAGCGTAGAAAAGAACTGCCTCCATCTTTTGGTGTACCTGATGATCTGGAGCTTCTTGGAAGTGAACTCTGCTGCGTGACCAGAATCCAGCTTCTTCAGTTCTCGAAGGAAGACTGCTTTGTTTAGCCGTAGTTACTTTTCGTTGCTGGTTTCCTGCTTCCTCTTTTGACCCAGACAAGCAAAAAAGTGTTGCAAGCCTGAACCCGAGAGAGTTCAGAAGAGTCTCATCTTATAAACAGATTAAATAATCTGATATGTCTTCAGAATAAAAACTCAGGTGATTAGATCTTAGATCTTCTTATCATCAGATATATGGCAGTGTTAATGAACACTGGTCTATCACCATCCAGAGAACGACAAATGTCGAATTTCCCACTAAATTCTGACCAATCGCAAAACTGTTTATAAGCACTGTGTCTCCTCTTCATGTTTTTCATAATAACGACCAGTTCATTATCCCTCACTCATCACACGTTTGACAGCCAATACTTCAAAAACCTCGTACGACGGAAACGGTGTTGTTGAGTACGGAAACATACCCGTCGAGAACACAAGCACCGTGTTGTCCCAGAGTCCAGCCTCATACAAAGCCTCGGTGATGTTGCCCACAGCTTGGTCCATAGCTGACACCATGCCAGCGTAGATCCTGCGATAATTGTCTTTGATGAACTGGTAAGGTTTCATGTATCGCTCTGGCACCTGCATGGGAGAATGGACCGCCTGCAGTGCCACGTAGAGGAAGAGCGGCTAAACAACAACAAAAAAAGACAAAAAAAAAGGATAAAATGTGATAGTTCCTCTTCTCTGCGACTCAGAAAAAAAGGTCCATAGAAACAAGTTTGTGAGCGTGTGTGTCACCTTGTTGGAGTTGTGGTTTTCGATGACGCTGATGGCCTTTTGGCTGAACAGCTCCGTTGAATATTGTCCTTTGTATGTAGTAGCGACCTCTTCTCCATCCCTCAGGTCCAAGGCACAGAAACTCTCATTTAAACCATAGTCGGAAGCACAGGATGTATGACTGTAGTAGTCCTCGCTGCCTGCCAGGTAGCCTGCAGGAAACAATGAGCTTCATGATTCGTGCAGCTGAGACAACGCAGGCTGTTCAATTCTATTTTGTCCCTTTACTTTTTAAGGGTTCTGTTGGATTCTTGCTCAATCACTTACAACTAGAAAGAATTGAATTGTTGCCTCACAGCAAGAAGGTCTGGGTCTGCAGCCCAGTCTTAACCAGGCCCTTTCTGTGTGGCGTTTGCATGATCTCCTCATGTGTGCATGGGTTTTCTCCAGGTATTGCATTCTAAATTGACCTTAGTGTGAGTTGAATGAATTGTTGGTCTTTGTGTGTCCAGGATGTACCCTAAACAATTGGTTATCAATGTTTTAATTGATAACCAATTAAAACATTATCTATGCTACATCACATGAACTTATATAAAGATAAATCATCTTTCTTGAATACCACATGAACTCAAACACTTTAAAATATACAAACCAAAGTATGTATCAAAGCCCTGGCGGGTGGGCAGACAGTCCTTCTTGTACATGCCCAGGTGCCACTTGCCCACCATGTGTGTAGCGTAGCCGGACTCCTTCAGATACTGAGGCAGCAACTTCTCATCCAGAGGTACACAGTAGGGCTGACAGGGCCAGATAATCGCGTGTTGCATACCTGTGTGAATCTGCAGAGGAGAACAATTATACTTTGTTTTTGTTTGAAAAGCACACAGAGCCAAGACGGATCCAAGAGGCTATGTGGGGACAGAAATGCAAACAGACGTTTCAGAACAAGTGAGGCAACTTTATTTCACGCCGCTTGACATAAGACGAGAGGGATAAATAAACAACTACAAAAATCCATCAACTATTCTGATGCTCCATCAGGTCTGTGTGGGTTTAATTAAGAGATAAAAACAGTATCTGTGATTTCAGCTTCTGAAATATGAAAGTGCTCTAGTTTATTTCGTCCTCCGTGAAACTGAACTGAAAATGTTGGTTTGTAGTCAAAACAAGACATTTGAGGAAGTAGCTGGTTGGCGGTTTGAGAAACATGTTTCAACATTTTCTGACATTACATGAATCAAACAAGTCATTTATGAATTGAATAAATACTGGGCTGATAAATTCATAATGAATCTAATTTATTACATCCACAATCAGATTTGTCCATTAATATGTCCACTGTTGTCACATCTACTTGTGGTTCTTTTTTGTCTCTTTTATTTGCACCTGAGAGAGCAGATGGACTGTTATTAATGATAACTAAGGATAATGAATGATACATACACTTATACACTAATACACTAATGCTAAAAATGGATGATATTTGACTTTTTGCTGATATCCAATATGCCGATATATTGGGAGTGTTTGGGCTGATAACTAATAAAGTGTATATAGAGCAAATGTGTATAATCACAGTATTGTCAAATGAGACAATTTGAAGTGGGATAGGATGAGTTACTGAAGTTGTACGATTATTGTGTGTTACTGTGTGTTATGGGAGCGGCAGCTAGCCCACTGCTCTTTGAGTGCTTTCTCTAATTAATAATAACAACAATAATAATAATAACAAGTTGAAAGTGGACAGTAATGTTTGCTTCTTTACTTGGATGAATGGAAGGTGCACAGAAGATAAACAAGATAAAAAAAAACATTCATGTTGTCACATTTCATAGTGATAATCAAAGCCAAACAAACAACAATGACACTGGTTTGGAGTAAATAACACAACTATGATTAATGCATTTTAAAGTGTTTCATTTAGTCAGATGGGAGGGGGCCCCCACAAATCAAATTCAGCTTAGAGCCCCAAACAGGCTTGAACCTGCCCTGGTGATAATGACAGTAATTTTTAAACATTTAAAGTCATTACTTTCGTCACCAGCACTGTATTAACCACCAGTATCGCACTTCTCCTCCCGCCTGACCTGGAAACTAAAGCCCGGCCGTGAGCAGCACAAGGCGGGGGCTCTCACCTGGTACCTCCCGGTCATGAGCTGGTTGCGGGACGGGGTGCAGATGGGCTGGACGTAGTAGTTCTCCAGACGGACCCCACTGGCTGATATTTTGTCCAGGTTAGGAGTGTTGATTTCTGATCCGTGGTATCCCACATCGTTCCAGCCGTAATCGTCGGCGAGGATTAAGACTATGTTTGGCTGCTGAGCAAAAACAACCACAGGAAAAGCAAAGAAACACACAAGCAGGAAAAGTCCCTCACTCATCTTAGTGTCGCAGTCACACAGCGGCTTAAGTCTCACCGAGTCCACGACCGAGACAAGCAGCTCAGCATGTGACCTGCATACGCATCACCTGGAACCTGTTTTTATTCATTAAACCCCCCCCACGGAACTCATAATTGCTGTCTAGTCATTTCCTTGTTCCGCAAATCACAAGCACGGATCCTGGGCAACTGGATAGGTGCAGCGCCCACTCTGCCTTGAAGACAATTGTTTTCATGGTAGTGCAACAAAAAATACTCATGCGGCACCAAAAAGCAGTTTTTCCCTTTGACCACTTTGTAGAAGAGACGTAAAAGTGACGTAAAAGTGTCCACGGGACACCTTGAGACATGAACGTAGGCTTTTATAGATCTTTAGATTCTATATTTTCCATCCATTGAGTTTCATATTTGTATAACTTTCCTAAAGGCCATAAAAAGCCCGGAAAAAATCTTATTTCCCAGAGTGACGTCACAGCTGAGTACGAGCACGCCAAAGCGCGGTCATGTAGCGTCTCGGGAACGGCGCTACTGTCAGTGAACCACACGATAGGAAAACTTTATGTGAATAAATTAAGGCAATGGGGGAATTCGTTTACATTTTTTAAATGTATTTATTAATTTAAAATGTTACAAAGCAGGTTTTAGGTCTTATCGTCACTATCAGTTCATAAAGTGACTGAACTCGTGAATTACAGTTGAAGATAAACAGGTTGAAATAATTTGGAGTTGTAAAACCACTTTTAACACTTTGTTATTGTTTCTAACAATATGATCACGAGTCTGCAGGTGTTTATTGGGCTTTATTTCAATATGTTATGATTATTTTTATTAATATAATATCAATGTAAGAATGATAATACTACTACTACTACTAATAATAATAATAACAATAATAATAATAATATTGTTGATTGATTGTGAGCTTTATATTATGTGAAAGCAACATTCTTGGACAATAACATTACATACAGTAGTAGAAATATTTAAAATGGGTTGACTTGTTATTACTTTTAAGTTTGATGATGTCAAATATACATACAGTTAACAGAAAAATCTTATACAATGTACACACAGTGTGTTTTCCGTAGTTTTTTTTTTTCAGTTTACAGTAACTTTGATTTTTATCATACAGTATATGTCCGTTAAATGACGAGCTGGGGCGGATCAACATTTTTAAAATGCATCACAAATACAGTAGATGCTAAATATATCATTGTGAAATAACATGTATCAAATTATATCATATTAAATTCTTAAATATCACAGTAAGTTCTTCTTTCTCGGCAGGTGTCAATACTGTGTCACTCCCATCACGCCTTTAACTGTTCGTGAACGCGCCGAGGAAGTCGAGAACGCGGACGGCTCCGAAAAAGTGTCTGACTTCCGGGTACGTCACAGGAAGAGGCACGAGCAAATGACTTGACAGCGATGAGCCGGGAGCGGTTAAAGATCCGTGGGGGGGGTTTAATGAATAAAAACAGGTTCCAGGTGATGCGTATGCGGGTCACATGCTGAGCTGCTTGTCTCGGTCGTGGACTCGGTGAGACTTAAGCCGCTGTGTGACTGCGACACTAAGATGAGTGAGGGACTTTTCCTGCTTGTGTGTTTCTTTGCTTTTCCTGTGGTTGTTTTTGCTCAGCAGCCAAACATAGTCTTAATCCTCGCCGACGATTACGGCTGGAACGATGTGGGATACCACGGATCAGAAATCAACACTCCTAACCTGGACAAAATATCAGCCAGTGGGGTCCGTCTGGAGAACTACTACGTCCAGCCCATCTGCACCCCGTCCCGCAACCAGCTCATGACCGGGAGGTACCAGGTGAGAGCCCCCGCCTTCTGCTGCTCATGGCCGGACTTTAGTTTCCAGGTCAGGCGGGAGGACAAGTGCGATACTGGTGGTTAATACAGTGCTGGTGACGAAAGTAATGACTTTAAATGTTTAAAAAGTACTGTCATTATCACCAGGCCTGGTTCAAGCCTGTTTGGGGCTCTAAGCTGAATTTGATTTGTGGGGCCCCCCTCCCATCTGACTAAATGAAACACTTTAAAATGCATTAATCATAGTTGTGTTATTTACTCCAAACCAGTGTCATTGTTGTTTGTTTGGCTTTGATTATCACTATGAAATGTGACAACATGAATGTTTTTTTTATCTTGTTTATCTTCTGTGCACCTTCCATTCATCCAAGTAAAGAAGCAAACATTACTGTCCACTTTCAACTTGTTATTATTATTATTGTTGTTATTAATTAGAGAAAGCACTCAAAGAGCAGTGGGCTAGCTGCCACTCCCATAACACACAGTAACACACAATAATCGTACAACTTCAGTAACTCATCCTATCCCACTTCGAATTGTCTCATTTGACAATACTGTGATTATACACATTTGCTCTATATACACTTTATTAGTTATCAGCCCAAACACTCCCAATATATCGGCATATTGGATATCAGCAAAAAGTCAAATATCGTGCATCTTTAGCATTAGTGTATTAGTGTATAAGTGTATGTATCATTCATTATCCTTAGTTATCATTAATAACAGTCCATCTGCTCTCTCAGGTGCAAATAAAAGAGACAAAAACAAACCACAAGTAGATGTGACAACAGTGGACATATTAATGGACAAATCTGATTGTGGATGTAATAAATTAGATTCATTATGAATTTATCAGCCCAGTATTTATTCAATTCATAAATGACTTGTTTGATTCATGTAATGTCAGAAAATGTTGAAACATGTTTCTCAAACTGCCAACCAGCTACTTCCTCAAATGTCTTGTTTTGACTACAAACCAACATTTTCAGTTCAGTTTCACGGAGGACGAAATAAACTAGAGCACTTTCATATTTAAGAAGCTGAAATCACAGATACTGTTTTTATCTCTAAATTAAACCCACACAGACCTGATGGAGCATCAGAATAGTTGATGGATTTTTGTAGTTGTTTATTTATCCCTCTCGTCTTATGTCAAGCGGCGTGAAATAAAGTTGCCTCACTTGTTCTGAAACGTCTGTTTGCATTTCTGTCCCCACATAGCCTCTTGGATCCGTCTTGGCTCTGTGTGCTTTTTCAAACAAAAACAAAGTATAATTGTTCTCCTCTGCAGATTCACACAGGTATGCAACACGCGATTATCTGGCCCTGTCAGCCCTACTGTGTACCTCTGGATGAGAAGTTGCTGCCTCAGTATCTGAAGGAGTCCGGCTACGCTACACACATGGTGGGCAAGTGGCACCTGGGCATGTACAAGAAGGACTGTCTGCCCACCCGCCGGGGCTTTGATACATACTTTGGTTTGTATATTTTAAAGTGTTTGAGTTCATGTGGTATTCAAGAAAGATGATTTATCTTTATATAAGTTCATGTGATGTCGCATAGATAATGTTTTAATTAGTTATCAAGCTTTCCACAGTAATGCTTGATGTGGAGCGTTGACAGAGGGTGAAAGGCAGGTCACATCCTGGACACACAAAGACCAACAATCACACTCACACTCAGGTCAATTTAGAATGCAATACCTGGAGAAAACCCAAGTGCACATGAGGAGAACATGCACATAGAAAGGGCAATTAACTAGAAAGCTGCACGAATCATAACATTAACCAATTGTTTTTGGGCTCATTGCTTCCTGCAGGCTACCTGACAGGCGGCGAGGACTACTACAGTCATATACGCTGTGCTTCCGACTCTGCTTTAAATAAGAGTTTCTGTGCCTTGGACCTGAGGGATGGAGAAGAGGTCGCTACTACATACAAAGGACAATATTCAACGGAGCTGTTCAGCCAAAAGGCCATCAGCGTCATCGAAAACCACAACGCCAACAAGGTGACACACACGCCCACAAACTTGTTTCTATATCTTGGTGACAACACATCATAGACATAATGCATTCCCTTAACTTTAACCATTACAACTAAGGGCCTAAACCCAATTTTAACTCTATTCCTAACCCTGAAAAAAGCCCTTTAATGTCCAGACAAAGTGTCCCCACAGGTTTTTACCTTTACTGGACCAGAGATTGCATCTCATCACCTGTCACAAATGAAAAATGATGAGATGAGCTGTGTTCCCAAAACAATCCTGCCTACTGCTGCTTTAATGATTGTCCAGACCTTTGACTTGGAGTTTCTGAGTCACAGAGAAGAGGAACCATCACATTTTGTCCTCTTTTTTGTTTTGTTTTTTGTTTTTTTAGCCGCTCTTCCTCTACGTGGCACTGCAGGCGGTCCATTCTCCCATGCAGGTGCCAGAGCGATACATGAAACCTTACCAGTTCATCAAAGACAATTATCGCAGGATCTACGCTGGCATGGTGTCAGCTATGGACCAAGCTGTGGGCAACATCACCGAGGCTTTGCACCGGGCTGGACTCTGGGACAACACGGTGCTTGTGTTCTCGACGGGTATGTTTCCGTACTGAACGATCCTGTTTCTGTCGTGCGAGGTTTTTGAAGTATTGGCTGTCTCATGTTGGCAGATAACGGAGGTCAGACAATGTCTGGTGGCAGCAACTGGCCACTGCGAGGCCGGAAATGGTCACTGTGGGAAGGCGGGGTCCGTGGAGTTGGATTTGTCGCCAGCCCGCTACTGAAACAACCTGGAAGTTTCAGCGACAAACTCATCCACATCTCTGATTGGCTGCCTACATTTGTCGGCCTGGCAGGAGGGAGCATCAACACCACAAAGCCCCTGGATGGATTCGACGTGTGGAAATCGATCAGGTGAGCGGGGGAAAGAAGATTCTCACAGATCCTTTTGTTTTTTTATCATCGTCTTCTCTCCATTCCCAGCTTTGTCCCTCATGAACTAGAAACTAGAAATCCTGTTATGATGACATTGGCACATCATTTTATTGAATGATTTATATATATATATATATATATATATATGTATATACATACATATACACATATGTCGGCCATGTGTTAGACGTCGTTGTGCACGTGTGTCTCTTTTTGTTGTGCAATCGTGTGTTTACGAGGAACACTTACTCTTATGTTACAGCTATGGGCTTCCCTCACCCAGACAGGAGCTGTTGCACAACATCGACCCTATGTTTCAAGAAGAAACTCCATGTAAGTTCCCTTTTCCACCGACCGTTCATTCTCTTCATAATGCAGCAGGAGGCTGCAGTTGACACGTGTAATTTGATCATATAAACTGTTTTTAAGTCTTCAAGAAATGACAGCTTTTCAACATTTATTGTTCATGTCACTTTTCCAATCACTAGATTACTGCTGCTTCCCAAAGGACATCTTTTTCTTCCCCAAATATTTACTGTCACAGTCTTCCAACACTAACCTAACACTTTACAGAGGGTGTCTTACATTACAATAGTTAACCACCTAACCTTTCTATGATTGTTTTGTAGATGGATGACTTTGATGATCAGCTCTGTCCTCTTCTCTCTGCAGGTGAAGACGAGGAGTATCGGTTAGCTTTATCTGAGGTGGCCAGCAGAGAACCCTGGACACAGTATAGCTTCAATGTGTCCATTCACGCTGCTATTCGAGTCTCTAACTGGAAGCTGCTGACTGGCAACCCAGGTCAGTATCCTCTGTCACCCATAATGACATGTTTAGTCAAAGTGCGGAGTAGAAAATGAAGCTTTACAAAGAGGCAGTCGTCTTTGCTTGTGAGACTGTAAGACTGATTGTTGGTGAATACGTGAATTCATGAGGTGATGAAGTGAGGAGAGAGGGGAAGGATATAAGATTCAAACCAACCAGACATAGAATAAATGGGGTAATAAATCGTCCTGAGGATAGATTTATTTTTAACTCAACAACTGACTGACCCTTGACTGCACCACCACTGCTGCTCATGCCCTTCATCTTTGTACTTCCAGGGTGTGACAAGTGGTTCCCTCGGCCCCCCCACAACACAAGCCTGTCGCAGAGTGACCGACTGAAGCCTGTAATGCTCTTTGACGTAGAGAGGGATCCTCAGGAGAGATACGACTTATCAGATCAGTTCAGTGGTGTGGTGGATTATCTCCTCAATAGACTCAGCGATTACCAGAAGAGTGCCTTGCCCATTAACTACCCCAAATCTGACCCCAGGTGTGACCCGACTTCCAGGGGAGCCTGGGGACCCTGGGCTTAGATGGAGAAGGCAGTGATGAGCAGCCATACGGGATGGGTGTATTGAAAAATGTTATACATTTATTCAGGGACAGATTTCGTCCTTCTTTTTCACAATCACAAAGCTGCCCAGGAAAAAGCAGGCAGTATTTAACCTGGTTAAAAAAACTGTGATGCCTTTTTGACGCTGCTGAAAAACAATATTTTACGAACAAATTAGCCTTTGGGGGCAAGAGCCAGTCATTTGGTATAGATAGTACATATGTGAGCCAAGACTTGTCTTTGCTGTGTCATGTTTACGGTCGTAGGAGCAACAATAGACATGAGAATGTATTTGCAGTTCTTTAAAAGGGAATATTTTCTGTTGGGGTTTTCAGCATCTGCATAAATTAACTTAATATGTTTATTTCTATTATTCTTGAATAAGTAGACATTGTGTCCTTCTCACGGATGTGTAGGTTAAGACTCGTCTCACAGGCCAATCGGTTAAAATGATGGATTTTATTATATTTCAAGTTTGTTATGGAAATGTTGTTCAAAAATTTTATTTCTCTGTTTTCAGATTTCTTTTATTTTTATAAAATCTGTTCAAGGGTCAGGTCAGCTGTGTTTTTTTTATGTATCTGTCAATGTCAATTGAACTGTAAATAAATGTAAACGTGAGGGATTTCTGGTGGATTTCAGGTCTCTCTTATATTATGACTTCAGGGAAAAACTGCAGCGCTAATTTTTAGACCCACTCGTGGGGGGCGGGACCTCATTCCCAGAAAGTAAACAGTGTCCGCCATCTTTGCTAACAGGACCAAGTGTCACTGGTGGGCACGTAACAAAGAAAATAATGAAGATATTTCTCAACTCAGGGAAACTGAGGTTGGGAAGCACAATTTTTCAAAAAATACTACCACTATTCTAGTAATACAAATACAAGTGAAGTGAAGGAAAGTATTCCTTTAAGTCAGGGGTGTCAAACTCAAATGACCTTGGGGCCAATGAGCATCGAGTCTGGTCAAGTGGGGGCCGACATAGATAAATAACTATTTAGTAGCCGGTGGGCAATATAAGATATTCATTATGATATTAGACAGAATTGCAAAGTAAAAGTGCTTGTTTTGATATAAAATGATTCACAGTAAAAAACATTTGTGATGCACAAAAACAGAAAATTGAATTGAAAATTTAGTAAATAATGATGAGGATAATTGTGATTAAAACAGCTTAAATATATGTAATTTCATGTTGAGTGTAATACATTTAATAAAGCAATGATTACAACCTAATGTCTTATTACTATTATAAAAATATTGCCGGCAAATATATTTAGTCTTATATTCTGTCTCTATTCCACCACCTTGCACAGTGGTGGACGGGCCGCATGTAATCAATTGGAGGGCCACATGTGGCCCCCGGGCCACCAGTTTGACACACGTGCTTTAAGTGCATACAATTTGGGGAAAAATGATTTTGCCAGGTATCTCCAGGTAAGGGATTATTTCAACAAAGAAATTAAACAATCAGTGAATAATGACCCAAACGTCCCTCATTCATTTTCTACCACTTTATACCACATGAGGGTCACATGTGGACATCGGGCGAAAGTCACCAGTCCACCACACACAGCCACAGATAGAGACAAACAACAATCCGCTCTCAGTCAATTTAGAGTATCCAGTTTCTCCTAATCCTCAAATAATCTGAGAGAGGAAACCAGAGACAACAAGGCAATCAGAGATGGCAGACACGCACCAAGCCTCTGTCGCCCTCTGTTGGTCATATCGCCATGTGCGGAAACACAAACAGACACACAGAGCCACTACAAACAATACTTCACTCCCACTCCATGGGGTGACGTAATAACCCATGACGGCACATGGGGAGAACATGCAAACTCCATGTGGAAAGGCCCTTGTGCCGACCGGGTCGCAAAACTGAGTGTTCTTGCTGCATAGGCAAAAGAGCTAACCACTACATCCACCGCGTGGTCCACAACCCGTGATCAACATATTAATTGATACGTACAGTATAAGGCTAAAGGCAGCAACAAACATCTCATATCACAAATTTACAAAGACACAAAATCCAAAAACTCTTACATCATATTGTATTAAACAGAAATGGGAGGAGTCTGGCCTAGAAATATCTTACAGATGTGTAATTTACTCACTCAAACCTTTATTTAACAGACAATGTCTTGTTGAAATAAAGATGGAGTTTCTGGGAAAAAGACGCCCTGACGGGACAAAATTACAAAGCAATAGAATAGAAAGCCTTTATTGTCATCGCACAGGAACAGTAAATGCTTCAGGTAGGAGGAAGTGGGGAGACGGACAGGATGGAGGAGGGAGGAGGGAGTCGCAAGACAGTGTGTGCATTGCTTTAATTATCAAGGTATGAATGTACACCAATTTATATACATAATGAGCTGATTTTGAAGTTTGCAAACATTCTGTTTCTTTAGGCTAACAAGTTGATTTCCCTCCCCCCCCAAAACAAATTCACCTGTAAACCATGGAATTACAATAAAAAATTAAATTACTCTTCCGACATTTTAAGACACTGTGGCACAAAGGCATCACGCAGCAGTTTGTGTTACTGTAAAAGGCCATTGTTTAGCCACTCTGAACCGTCACATGGTTGGTGTTCCACAGGACACGGCACTGACTGCACATGATTCGCTTCCCTTCACACCTTTAACCCATCACCCTCTCACTCATAATTCACAGTGGCATCGTTCTTTATTCGCCGGTGACAAACTGATCCAGGACCAGTTGCTGCTTATGCTTTACTCTTTGCTTTCTTCTGCAGCCGGGTCCTTGTGGGCTCGGTGAGGACTAAGGGTTCCTGGATGACCATGGCCGGGTATTTCCTCCCCAGCAGTTCCACCTCCACCTTCTGGCCCACAGAACACAGCTCCAGGGGCAGGTATGCAAACGCCAGGCTCTGCTGGCTGCTGTAGCTGTAGGCACCAGACGTCGTGTTGCCGACCACCTGGAGACAAACATGATGGACAGCAGCTGAGTTACGGAAGCCTGGCAATAACCCACCACAGCAGCACGTGTTGAACAGAGGACATTAGTGAGGGCTTCAATTGACGCTGACCTTGCCATTGAGCCAGACAGTCTCATTGCCCTCTGGATCAATGTTATCTGTATCTACTGTGATGTAGGACAGCTTCCTCTTCAGGCCTTTGGCTTTAATCTCCTGAAGCGCCGCTTTGCCGATGAAGTCAGCCGGCTGGACACACACACACACACACAAAAAAAGCACACAGCATTGTAGTTAAAGATATATCACTGAGTATTTTTGAAAAATCTGTTTTTCCTCCGCGAGTTTTTGTGTTGCCAAGTTTGCAAAAGCATTGTTGTCCACTTGGTTACACAAAAGCCCTTTGTTAAGTGCTGTCTAAGGAGAAAACCCCCCCTCACACACACAGGGAGAACATGCAAACAGTAGCACAACCCTTCGAAATCATAGCACTAGATATTCAGTCGCCTCTACACAGCAGCTTCAGCTGTGGGTCAGAAACGCTGCACTTGACCACACCTTAGCCTCACTCCGCGTCTAAAAGTGGAGATGCATTCAAGAACAGACGGCTGAAAATACTCTTCTCTTAGACTGGGAAGAAAAATAGAGAAGTTTGACATTTGCAAACTCACAAATCACACAGGCAGCGTGCAAGCATCCCGGACCGGGATTCAAACCAGTGACCTTTATCTCAATGCGTCCAATTAACCCGAGTTCATGCCAAACTCCAAAAACAAGACCGGTGGTTTACCTTGTTTAGTTTGATGAAATAATCCAGGCCGGCCTCCAGGGGATTGGTGTCACAGTTCATCTGTAAAGATTAACAAGTTTCCGCCTGTGACACATTGCATAGTCCTAACAGTTGTTTGTGTGTTTGGACTTTGTGTGTTTGGACTGTGTGTTTGGACCAAGAAAACGTATCTTTGTGAGGACATTTGGAGCTTGTGGGAAATTTGACAACTTTAAATTGCCTTTTTCAGAATTAGGATGTGGTTTTATGGTTAGTCTTGATGACTAAGGTAAGGGGCGAGAACATGCATTGTGTCTATGATGTGTGCGTGTGTGTGTGTGTGTGTGCTTACCTCAGCTCCCCAGCCTCTAAAGCCTTTCTCCAATCTGAGAGAGGCCATCGCGTAGGTGCCAAAATTATCAATGCCTTCATCTTTTCCTGCTTCCATCATGGCCTCGTACACAGCTGCCATGTTCTTCTGATCAATGTACAGTTCCCAGCCGAGCTCACCTGTACAAGCACACAACACATATGGTGTACTGTGAATGCAGGGACGGCCCATCCATAGAGGTCCATACAGTCTGGGACTATTGTGTGTAATCTGCATTCAAAATGTTTCCTGTTCCTTTGGGGCAACAAAAAAAGTTATAAGTTATAAGTGGCACATGCGCACTGGAACTGCCTCCAATGTTGCACCCACATAACCGGATATAAACATCTTATTATGAGGCTCTTGTGGCGCAGGACTCTGCACACATGTCTTCTCCACAGCAGGTGAGACAGGTGATGGCTGAGTCAATCGTGTCTGTGTGTGTGTCTCAAGGAACAACCGTTTCAGGGACCTAAGTCGTCCTACGCGGCACTTATTACCGGTGTAGGAAATTCGGATGGCGCGGAGAGGAATGCCGCCAAGCTTGATGGACTTGCAGTTGAGGAATTTGAATCCTGCGTCACTCATGTCCTCGTCGGTCAGTTTCTGGAGGACTTTGCGCGAGTTTGGTCCTGCGATTCCCAGCACGCCGATTTCATCCGTCACGTTGCTGATGTCGACATCATATCCGCCATCTGCGGCCTCCGCTTCGATCCACCTAGAGTTTGAAACAAAAAAAACCACACAAACACATAACAAAGACATTTTAATATAACATCATTTTAGCATCTCCCTTTTCTTAACTTCTAACATGTTTTAGCATAATTCAAGACAACAAAATGCATTATATCTTCTATTAAAGTCCAGTTGTCTTGGGCTGACCGGTCCCTCCTGACCAGACTGGATGTTCAGTGTCATTTGAGTTCATTTCTTCAAAATCCCCAAACAATACTTTGTGTAGTCTAACCCTGTCACCACTAGAGGTCACTAGATAGCATGAACCCTTCCTCATTCGCCCTGAGCTGTGGTTAAAGCCTCGGTTAGAGTGAAGGAATGGACATGAATGGTTTAATCTTCTGCCTTCCGATTGGAGCAAATGGAGAGGCGTCGCGTCAACAGCTGCTCGGAGGTTTTAGGTTCCTGCAGTAACTTATTCAGCACAGCAATACTATGCGTGTGTGTGTTTGCTTCACTGTCGCACACACACAAAACACTATGTTCCATGTGCAAGATGTTGATAGGACACTTAAAACTGGCAGGGCCCTATACGTCTATGCACAAAGTCAGTGAATCTATTGTAAAAGCAGTATGGCTTGGCATATGACAACAGATGTTACAAATGTTTACAGTATTTTTCCATCCAACACAAGTGTTTGTGTTTGTGTACACCTGAGGACACAAAAGCCCTAGATTTTAGCTCACTTTTGACCTCGACCTACTCCTGAGGGAAAAATCACTGGCTCTTAGCTGCTCTCACCTGAGGTCATGTAGCTCTGACCCCGAGCCGGTGATGAGCAGGAACTCTCCTGGTGTCAGCTGGGTGATGGTGACCTCAGCAAAAACCTTCCCAGTGGGCGTCAACATGTGGCTGATATTAGTCAGGCCCACCTAAAAAAGACACACGGGTAAAAAGACACAGAGTCAGAGAGAGGATGGATTTAAGTGATGGACGTCGAACAATCAGCAGTGTTGTGCGTGAGCAGGTGGTAAGGTGGTAAAAAGGCAGGGGTGAGTCCACAGATTTTGGCGGGACTAAAAGCTGTTGATGGTTATTCATTATACATGTTCCTTTTTTGGGGGTAATACTGAGGTAAAATATGGGCTTACACCACATGACCTCTCCATTGATACAGAATTTTATGACTGTTATTTGACCTAAAAAGAGCTTTAAAAATCATTCTAAATAGATCACACTACAAGGGAACGCTACCTTCTTACTAAAAGAACAGAACAAATGAATGGGACCTAGTTCTTTTTTGGAACTGTAAACTTAATTATGGACGTGAATGAGATTATTTTCATTACCTAATCTGACCATATTACCTGACCATAGCCAATCATAAACATTGAAGCGGATCAGTGCTGTGTAAGCATTTGTTCACTCTCAGACTGTCTGACAGGTGTTTGGCATGGGATGAAGTGACTGACAGGACCATGTGCAGCCTCTTAAGGTTGTACTGTACAGTTTGTGTCCAGTCTCCAGCTGGATCAAACCTGTCACAACTCGATCACACTTTTAACGATATGCCGCTGGTGATGCAGCCTTTAAAGCAAAAAAAAGCTAAATAATAAAGTAAATAAAATAATAAAAGACAAATAAATAAAATAAAGCTTTTCTGACCAACTCCTCTGAAAGTGGGGGTCGGTAATTCTTTGTGCTTTAGGGAATTTGTGGACAGACAACTTGGCGACATCTCTACCACCTTTTAATAACATCTCTTCTCCCTGTTGTGTCATATCCATGTGCCTAACTTTAGTCTAAAGGGGATACAGTTAGGGATCGCAGCCGAAAGAATTGTTGGCTACAAATTATCTGTGCTATAGTTATACAGCAATGATTTATACATATAAAGCAGATGTGGTCACGACTGGTCTTAAATTTAAAATTCAAAGTTTATGTCTGAGAAAAACAAAAGTCTGAGATGAGTCAAGAACTTTGTACCAAACAAATCAGTTAAAAAAACAATAACTTGGAGCAGCTCACTAAATAATTAAATAACGCGACATGAACATTGCAAATTTACCCTCGTAATTATTTTCTTATCATGTCATCTGATTATTTTGGTGTTGTAAAATTCAGAGTTTTAAATGGTTAAAGATCATCTAATTACTAGAACTAGTTCACAAACTTGCAAGCACACATCCTGCATCCCGAAGCGGTTGACCTCTAACCCCAACATTCACGGGCACTTCAGCACATCGGGTGTCTACCTTCGGCATGGTGTTAGCAAAGAGGCGGTCCAGCAGCTTCAGGGAGTCCTTCCCCTTCACAATGAACTTGCCAAAAGGAGTCAGATCGATCACTCCCACCTTCTCCATGATCAGCTTACACTCTCTACCAACGGGTCCAAACCAGTTTGTGCGACAGAAACTGGGCCTAGGAACGAGCACAGTGTGGATATTTAGATCTCATTCCAGTTTTCAAATGAGTAACAAGGACAAAAGCAGCAAGCATTTGGTTAGTGGACTGTATGTGTTTTTGCATTTATTCTTGAAGGCATCTTGAAGCTCCTCCTCTGAGCAGAGTAAATTGAGGACCATGCAAGACAAGATGAATTTTGCCAGATTCGCTGAATGCATCTCGTCATCTGCTCCTCATCGCATCTCAATAACGCTATGAACCCCACATGACTCTCACGCACTGGTGGAACGATGCGCCCAATGACACAAGGTCAGCTGACTCTGTGATTTTCTGAGGTCATAATCATCATGAAGCAAAGTCTCATTTAACATTTTACCTGGCACTGGCGCAACGTCCACAGTTACTATAATGAATCATTAAAGGCACACGGATCCAATGAATGACGCTGAAAAAACTGTCAACCTGCTCAAAAGGCTTCCCGAATCATCCTGTGCATATCCTAAGTTTCATGTCAATCCATGTTATTGAGATATTTTTAAGTGTGAACCAGCACTACAGCCATTTTAAATACTGGAAATGGCATTATATAGCAAGATTATGACCGCTGCGTTTGTACTGGTAAGAAACTCATCTCAAGCAGTTTTTAATGAAAATTCAGTGCAGTTACTAACAAGTTAATTTCTGCTCCATTTCCGTCTGTTTTACATCCGTCCAGTCACTACTCTACACACCTCCGTGCATCCTTTGTGCTGGCATGGACGTTACGCAATACTTCCTCTTGAGGGCAGTGCCGAGTGCCAAGTTGCACGCATCAACAAACACGGTGACCATTGAAGAGGTTATTTTATTGTGCCTGATCCGAAATAGACTGAAACGCAAGCGGATTTTGCGGCGGTGGAGTGAAAGTAAGTCATCCCATTAATGGGGAATATTATTCTGTGTTTCCACATGTCCACCTCGATGTTTGAGAACTCGCCTCTCTGGCAACCTTCTGCCTCGAATTAAACATCCCAGAGTGTTGGTTCTGAGTGCTATTTACACATCTAAATGGTGCAGTGTGAAGTAAGAGGCGACTGTTTGGTTTTCCCATGTGTCTTCAATCATGTCTTTCTGCACAGACTCAGCATTTATGCATATTTATATGTGGTATATGCATGCATTTAGAGTTCCTGCTGTTGACTGACTATTGTTGCATCCTTCTTTATGCATTGGTATTCAAGAGCCACCACTGCATTATCCTTCTCTCATAGCAGTGAAGGAAAAAAAACAGGAAGGCGGATGTGGTGTGGATCTAGAGCTGGAATCTGAGTGATCTGGCTGGAGGACAGCAACGGCAATTAAAGCGAAAGCAGTTACATAACAAAAGCCAAAACATCTTGTTCAAATTTCTAAATGTTGGCTATATTCAAGTCTGAAATACTTGCACATGCAGTTTCTCAACAAAAGAGACTCATGATGAGGCATTACTTGTATCCAGTGTCATCTCCAGGTTTGTGGAACCAGTGTGGCTGTTCCCAGCCAGTATGAAAGCCCATGGAGCACTTGTCTTTCAGCAGCTCGTAAACGCCACTTGTTCGGCTGGTTGGCCGGCCGGCAAAGCGCTCCTCTTTGGGGTAACCGACTGCAGGGCAGCACAGAGTTAAGCAGTTTTTTTGTTTGTTTGTTTTAAATGTAACAGAAGAAGTTTTAACCCAATGAATGAGAGATCATCTTACATTGACCTTACCCACGTTGTTGAAGCCGTAGGATTCTCGGGCTTTGGCACACATGAAAGGCACATCCGCCCATTTGCCATAGCGGTTGGGGTCACACTCGATCAGGTCGTAGGGAGGCTCTCCATTCCTGATCCAGTCACCGAGGAATTTGCCAATACCACCAGCGTGGATAACACCGTACCTGAACACACGAGATTGGAATGTAACCTTTTTCAAAAAAATGAACAAAACAATATAAATGCTAAATACAACGTAGCATTTAAAAAAATGTCTATTTCAAATGTTATTTCAATCAGTCATTCCCAGAGACTGGACTCACAGGTGGGTTGTGGGAGAATTTGTGTTTCCTGTGAGACCCAAGACTTCACAAGACCTCATGATTCTGAAGACTCTGTCTTGGCAGCCCTCATCTTGCAAGACTGGTTTTATCACTAACAGAACCATTATATAACAAGGACTCAGAAGGACTCAGCTTTTAAATGTTTAAATTGGGTCAATATCCTAGGGTTAACATAACCCCTCCTCAAACGCTGTAATGATTAAAAAAGCTTAGCACACTTTATCACCGTTTATTTTTATGTTAATATTCTGTACAAACAGCCACATTTGCGGACTTTGGTCCCCAATAAAATGTATAGGCCAGAATATGCGAGGAGAAGATAGAACTAACGCTTTTGCTGTGACCAAAGCAGGTGAACGTCACTTCTGTGTATGTTTGTTGAACAAGGGAGTTTAACTATATGTTCGTATTCTGTACAAATACTGACGAACAACAATGTTTGAGGACTTTGGTACACACTTAAGTACACACTTAAGTGTGTACCAAAGTCCACACGTTCCTCCAGTACACCCACCCCTGGTGTTTTAGGTCACAGACTGTCGCTCATTCAGATTTCCCAAGGTGGTTAGCAATGCATTTGTCTTTGGGGAGACAAAGTCACTAGAGAACTTTTTTAGACAAACTTCATTTGTCTCATTTTTCAAACCGTGTCAATAAAAGAAGAAGCTTCATATTGTGCACACTTGTTCCCCATTAAAAAAGCTTGGAAAACACTGATTTAACTTTACCGTCTGCATGTCACAATAAGTCACTTTCTTTTATTCTTTATTTCTTTTATCTGTGAGTAATGTTTTGAAGTAAAACCTCACTACACAAAGAAAAACAACATTCTTAGTGGTACACCACCGTAGTTCCCTGATACACTCTGCACTCTCACCATTAGGGCCGGGTCATACTTACTTACCGCATTCCACATCCACGAATAGCTGCTTCACATTTCTGCATTCTTGTACATGCCCGTAGTTCTGATCGTACTAAAACGAGGGCCCATGTCAGCGAAGCATTCCACACATGGAGAATTAATCTCACGTTCCCATTGAGTCGTGGTGATTCCTCACCAGGAGTTCGTCTCCTTGTATTCTTTAAATGCTATGTGTTGAACATGCCACCAACCGTTGTGCATGGAGCATGTGCAACTGGTGCATACACTCTGTAGAGTTTGGTGCTGACCACCACAAAAAAGAGGATCATGCAGACCTCTGTGGACACTCCGATGCATAAAGCCTGACCCATGCTTTAGATGTCACTAATTCTTACACACTAGAGCTTAAGTTCCACACATACCCAAAGCCAATAGCATTCCAGTAGTTGCGAACTCCCTGTTGCGGTCCCACCATGGGCAGCAGGTCAGGGGTGTATGTGATTGGTCCAGACACGATGTTGATAATGTCCGCTTTCTTCAGCACCGGGACCATCTCCATGGCCATCTCCACATGCTCCATTATCCTGTCAAGGTCTGACTCAAACAGTTCTTTACCAAAACCTGCAGCGGAACACACAATGGAAGGATACGTTGACATATAAACGACAGGTACTTGTAGAACAAAATCCAAAAGAGTGGACACAGCTTAATCCAGACCTGGAGGAACACCGTCTCGGACCCAGGAGTCCTGCAGCACCATCTTCTCCATCTGTTCATATGGGCCAAACAGCAGACCGTCTCTCTCCTGACGCAAGTAGTAAGAGCCCTCCAAGTCTCTGATGACCGCCAGTTCCTTTTTCAGAGCCTTCACCTCTGGAACTGTTGCGGTCACTACGTACTGGTGATGCACAGGGATGGTTGGGTGTTCGTACCCAATCATCTGACCCACTTCCCTGGCCCAGAATCCTGAAAACAAACACAAGTGGGATCAACTACAGCAGTACTCTTTGTGGTGGGCATGCACCACTTGGTCAATTTAGACAAACACATTCAGTTTAAATATGTCAATAATGGGTAAAGAGTAGCTCCAGCAGACTTTCGCATATAACCTTGAGCAAGTTTCCATGGTTACCATCTTCTACGATGTCTCTATTGACAAAAACAATGGCGAACCACCAACGGGAGTGTTGGGACTCGATGTGTGTGTGCAGATTTGTCCACATGTGGCCCTCTGTGCAGATATTCCGTCATCCAGCCCTGACATCTCTGACTTTTGGTCAAATTATATTGAAATAATACATCTACTGCAAACTAGACAAGACCTATGTACCAACAGATTAGAAGTATGTACACGTTCAGACTACCAGCATCAAGATATACAGCACCCAGACAGATGGACAAACTCTCACAGAAATATTGTTGTGTCAGCCACAGGAAAAGACTTTGAAGGGCGGTGACCACAAGAATTCGCCCCATTACCATCTTTGCGTTTCAAGGACGGCACAAAAGTAAAAGGGCAAAAGGGCAGATAAACTACAACCAAATGTTGCCCAAAGGCACAGCGTCAAAGCACATTTTATTTGTTTGTGACCAAACAGGATATTATTCAGGTGCACAGTATAAGACAGTATCTTGCCATGGGGTTTGGCTTTAAGAAACAGTAAATCCTCTCACGTGCAGCTGCAAAATGAGGCTGAAATTAAAGTCAGCTGACAGAAATATTGACAAGAATAACAACATTGGGATGGTTCACTTCAATTTAATGTAATTCTCTCTCTTTTTCAGTTTTCTTTTAGCTCTGTTTGGGTCTCTACTATGTTCAGCAGGTTCACTAAGAGGGAATGAAAACATGTACGTGTATCTAAAATACAAAGCTAATGAGAGCAGCTACAAAAACAGAAAGAAAAAGAAAGCAATAAGCTGAAATATGCTGAAATAGTTGCTTCATCCTCATCTATCTGCACCAACGCAAGCCAGAAATCCCAGCATCATATTTCACACAACATCTTGGCTTCAACTGCCTTTTCCATTCTGTTATCCAAACTAAATATTTCAAAATTAGGTCAAGCTTATCTTTCCCTGCTTTACTCAACAATATGAGGAAAAACTCAGAAGAAAGAAGAATCAAGATGATGGCAAATGCAACTTTATGGATGCTAACGGTCATTAAACACCATTACCAACCAACTAACCAGTCAACAAAATATCAAATAAAATACATCTCACCAATCTTAATATCTTACAGACTTCTATTTTGGGCCACATTCACTTTGTGCTGTACATGCTGCTCCATTCTTTTGCAGATGATAACCAGAATTATGTTAGCAAAGATCCTTTTCAGTCCCTAATAAATTGTATAACTGATATTTAATCCTGGATGGAATTAAATTCCCTGAATTTAAATGAAAACAAGAGAGAAATTGTTGTTTTTGGACAAAAGTGGACAAACAGATCGGGGGGTTTCTAGTTACATCTCTTGACAAAGATAAAACCCTACCTCTTCGACAAAGTCTTTGAGAGAGTTATTCATGTACTTTACTACTACTACTTTTAAGACTGGACAACTGTAATTCTGAATTTCTCATTGTTTTTAAGGTTTTAAATGGGCTGGCCTCAACTTAAATGTGTGATTTGATACACCTCCAGACTCCTGACAGAGTAACGAGATCCTCCAACCAGTTGCTCCTGGATGTTCCTACTGTGACTGAGCCTTTTCAGTGCCTGGAATATAGTCTACCTTCTCACGTGAGAACAGCCCAGACGCTAGAAACCTTTAAGTCCCTCCGGAAAACGCACCTCTTTTGCTGGACATCTGGACAGCAGAATTGACTATTGTAATGTATTTATTTATTTATTTATTTTACGGGCCTCCCAAAGAAAACCACCGACAGACTTCAGCTCATCCAGAACTCTGCAGCTCGTTTATTATCCAGAACCAGGAAGAGACAGCAAATGAGTTCCAGTCTTAGCTGCACCTACACTGGCTCCCTGTAACATTTAGCATTGACTTTAAGCTCCTCCTCCTTGTATACAAAGTACTTCATGGGCAAGCACCAAGCTACATTGCTAACTCCCTTGTTAGCCATGTATATATGAATATTTATCGTATTGTTTTATTGTTGTATTTACTTTTTAATTTTATTCTCCTTTTATTGTGAAGCACTTTGCGCAGCAATCTTTGCACGAAAGGTTCAATACAAATTATTATTATCTTGCCTTTTTCTACGGTGCTGCCTCTTTATTATTTTATTTTATTTTATATTTGTTATTTATATTTGTTTTTACCCGTGTGTTGTGCTGTGCATTTAAAGCAACTAGGGTAAATGCTATATAAATAAAAGTTGACATTAACATTCATTGGTGTGGCTGCAAAACTTATGGCACTGTTCCATTACACAGTTCTAGCATGGCTTGGCTTGGCTTGACTCGAGAGGAAAAGACACACGCAAGAAGAGAGACAGAATCAAAAATGACGAGAATAGAATATATATAGCGTAAGCTGTTTTGTATACTAATGTCCACAGTGCAAATAGTGTGTTCTGAATCTATAAGTAGGACATGTGAACGCAACAAAAATCAATACAGGCTTGTGCCAATTTAGCCCCTGTGACCAGAGTCATCTGGACCATGAGGACCTGTTAATCAATACTGCTTATCTTCAGCGGTGTGTCGCAAGAGCAATGTGTATACATAACAGTGTTCCACGAAAACAACCTCAATTCAAAGTTTAAATGCACTCTTCTTATATACTTTAGAGTATTATGCATTCTATTAAAATGAACCTTATGTCCATTTATATCCAGGCTGTGTAATATAAGCTCCACGTGTGACCTTTGTCCCACAGTGAAGGACGGGGTGGGGATGCATAAACACCACATCTTGGTGAAGGCGAGCAGTTCAGGAGCACATGTTTACGGCTGCCTGCACACTGGGCCCATTCACTCGCTTGTACTGGAATAGTGCACTGAGTCAACAAGTGCAGTCAAAATGAATCAAACTGTGGGACGTGTACCGCCAGGGGTACGCGGGCTTCCTCTGTTGGTACTTGGAGGAAAATCAGAAATACTGCTCTACTGTATAAACTAGGGTATGTGATCGAAACAAATGAAAAATTATAATGAATTCAATAATAATAATAATACTAATACTAATAATAATACTAATAATAATAATAATAAGTAACTTTTTCCACCTATGGTCCCAGCTCGCCTCGGCACGCTTTAGGTTGGTTTCCCACTACAAAATAGTATCGGCTCAATGTGGGCGGAGTCATCACTGACTTCATTTTACACGCGACGCACACAAATGAGTGACTAGTGACTTGTAAAGCAGTTGTTTTCAGTGTAACTGAATCATTAGAATCTGTTAATTAAAAATATTTGTCCTCCATGACTGGAGCAGAGACGGCAGGGTTTTTTTTTATCTTTAATTACCTTTCTTTTACAACTTTGTCACTGTGCTGTTAAAGTGAGTCAAGTCACAATATACATTACATTAAGTTAATGTTCTGTATATTGTACTTATGTTACAGTAGCGGGGGTTTTATGTTATTGTAACTTTTTTCCACCATTGTCTCCAATTACCAAACCAAACGAAGTAATAAAATAAATAAATTACAGGATTTTAAGAAACCTCAACATTGCAAATCTACTGTTATAGTGGGACAAAGAAACCAGATTTAAGAAGATGAAATCACAAGACTTGCTTTTATCTTTAAACAATCAAAAAAAACTGATTAATCGGTTATTAAAACAAGTTAATTTACTAGTCCATATATAATATAAGTAGATATGTTATAGAGTTAAAGGTGTTGAATGATGTGGTGGAGGTTGGGGATCATTGACCTTAACAATAAAAAAAAAGAGCATTTAAACACTGATGATAAAATGTACTGATTTGCAGTTGCCTTCCCATTCTAAGAATGATGACCTTTGACCTTTTCTTAGGCTCTGTGGATCTGGATGAAGCTCTGTTTTACTTGGTGGTGGAGAATGTGGAACTATACGAGGGCCAAGAAAGAGAGGAGTCCAACTAAAGATTGTTGCTTGGGGAGTTTTGTGGGTTTTAAAATGGCATCTGAGGACAATGCATTTGCTTCTTGCTGCTTTACCACGACAACAATTAAATCACTGGCACAGACACCACATAGAGACAAAAACAAACCATGCGCATATTAGAATAATCATTTCTCAGGGTGCACCATGTGACAATTACCCATTCTCTTGAGAGTCTGGTGTCTAATATCTGTAGCATTTGAATTTTTAATCCTGACAACACAGAGCATTTCTACTGCTTTTTTCCATTCCGCCTGTGGGTTTATAGGTCGCATATTCAGGCTTTAAAAATGTGGGTTTATTCGTCTTTTTACGTGTTGTTTTATTCACATTATACCCCATTTTTAGTAGTGATATAAATTAGCAATAATTGTGCAGACGTCACAAATAGAGCTTTTTATTTTATTTTTGTTCATAAAAACGAGCGAACTTTGAACTGTGACTTATTTCCAATAATCCGATTTTAAACATTTTGAGTACTTTTTGCTCAGGTGTGTTTATATTGTTGGTGAAATTATAAATTTTTTTTTATCAGATTGCCTTGGTTGTGCTGAAAAAAAGGATACAAGACACTCTATACTGCACATTCTTATAACCTCAGTATATACTGTATGTTTTAACATAGTAATGGAAAAAAGCAGCCAAAATGCTCTGCGTTCTAAGGGTTAATGTGGACTAAATATTTAAATAATAGATAGTTGTGAACATCACAGTGTTATTATTGGATAGGTAAAACATATAGACACACGCCTCATATGGATAAATCGAGTATTGGCACTTCACAAACTTACAAGCAAACAAACACACGTGTCGCCTAAAAAAAAACAACAACCACCAGATCAACTGCAAACTCGTTGACATTAGTTTCAGGCGTGAGAGGAGAGCGACGGCAAAGTGGCAAAATAAAAAAATAGAAAATAAATAAAAAACGAGTGTTGGGAGGAGTGCATGTGCTGCTGCCTAAAGATTGGAGGAAATTGACAGTGTTGGCCAGCTTGGATTGGCTGTCAGGTGCAAGTGAGGGCAAAGGGCCAGCGGAGCCCCCACACCGTAACCGGCTTCAACCAGAGAACAGAATGTGCAGATTCAGGGAGAAAAAGTGGAGCAGCGACATATGAATGAGCCGTTTGATACACTGGTGTTTTAATGATGCCGTTTTACAGTCAAGTGTGACGTGACATTTGCACTGCGGACACCATCAAAGCACTGTTTTTGCACAACACGTAGGTTTAAGACGAAATAACTCGTCAAGTATACAAATCGCCCGACTGTACATGTATGTGTTGCTGTTTTTCATTACTGCAGAATGAGCTTTTTATATATATATATATATATGTATATATATATACATATATATATCTATATATATATGTATATATATATATATATATATATAGAAAAGTAACTAAACTGCTTTCAAAAAGAGAGAAAAGTCTCAGCAAAGTTTGAGTTCTTATCAGGACTGACTCTTTAGATCCATTTATTTCTCCTTAAAATATAGAATTGCAACATTATTATTGCATTATACTTTCTTTGATTGTATATGAATACAATCAAAGTAAATGTGTAATATATATGTATACATTTTATGACATTTAGTTCTTTTGTTTTTTGTCTTAACCTAATTTGCCTTAATATTGTTCCTGATACTTCTTTAATCTTTATGTTTACAAAGTACTTGGCAATAAAAACTGATTCTGTGATTACTGTCGACACACGGCAGAAGACATTGATCTCTGGATCTTTGGCGGAACTATTGTTGTTCTCTCTTTATATCACCATTTTATCTGCTCCTTCCTCCTGGAACACGATTGCCTGAACTGAACTGAAAAATCTTTTTAAATGTTTTTAAATGAACTGAAACAAGGGGCTGTAGATGTGTTGAATAATTAGATTATATATATATCACGGTTGTATATTTTCAGTAGATTGTGCACATTTTAAGTCATTTAATTCAAGTATATCTGATATGATTTAAGATGCTGTGTATCTGTGCCCTAACCTACAGTGTACACACTGCTGCCTGTCTTGGACGGGACATGTATTATTTTATTGTTTTACATATATTTCATAATTATCTGGCTTGGTATATCATTTGCCATTGCACCTGTAAATAAAAACAATTAAGCGTTATACAATATCTTCAACAGTGAGTGAGGTGGGGGGCTGCAGAGACTAAAGCAAACACTTGAAAAGCAACAGCAGCAGCAAGTGTCAACAATTTCCCCCGAGAACTGGTCTGACCCGGTTCAAGCCAATCGGCTCTTTTCTCTGAACTCGGCGAGCAGTGGTCAGTGTGGGCAAAGGTCTCCCGCTGATAACGTGTTTTATAGAGCAGTGACTTTGGGATGTCCAGGTCAGACAAGAGACTTGTCACTCACTCGTTATTGGACCAGAATGATCACATGAAAATCAAATCAACGCTATTGATTATAAATATTCTTGAATCAGGATTTGACTAGATTCTTTTTCAGCTAATCTCTCAGGTGATTGTGTGGATTTATGTCTGTTTTTAAATAATCAGATATTTTTTATATTCTTACATTACAGTAGTCTAATGTAGCACAGTAGTAGCCTGAGCGGGCAAACAAATGTTTACAAATACAAAGGATTAGAAACTAATAATAAATTATTAATAATAATACAAATTAAACAACAACAAATCAAATAGCACCTTCCCTCGGGATGACCCCTCAGCAAATAATCCATGAGAGGCCAACAATTATAATATATAACCGTTTCATTTCTGTTTAATTTGGCACTAAATGTCCTTGTACCACTGAATAAGTTTTAAATATGAACTATCAATGGGTTTAACTGATACAATGTGTGAATGTAATGCATGAAAATCGCAGGACAAACAGGTTAATTTTGGGTTCAACTCCAGACAGGGTCATGTTATTATTTAATAAGCTGAAAAATATGTTCCAATAGAGCTGGGGTGTCAAACTCAAATTGTCTGGGGGCCAATGAGCATCTAGTCTGGTCAGGTGGGGGCCGACATAGATAAATAACTATTTAGTAGCCGGTGGGCAATATAAGATATTCATTATGATATTAGACAGAATTGCATTAAAAGTGCTTGTTTTGATATAAAATGATTCACAATAAAAAACATATTTATGATGCACAAAAACAGAGAATTAAATTGAAAATTTTGCAAATAATGACGAGGATAATAGTGATTAAAACAGCTTAAATATATGTAATTTTATGTTGAGTGTAATACATTTAATAAAGTAGTGTAGTCTTATATTCTGTCTCTATTCCACCACCTTGCACAGTGGTGGGCGGGCCGCATGTAATCGATTGGAGGGCCACATGTGGCCCCCGGGCCACCAGTTTGACACATGTGCAATAGAGTGATAATTGATAAAATCATACTATATGGTCATTATAGCAATGGTGGCCTACAACTTATGTACTAGGGGGTGGGAATCACACGGTACCTCACGATACACGGTCCACGATACCAATAATATCACGATACAACGATTCTGTGATAATCAATATCCTTCAAGACAATCGTAAAGCGATTTCATAGAGAACATAGAGAACGAAGTGCATAAAGTCTGTGTTTTGAACGTAGCTGGAGCATCTCTTAACGTAGCTTTCTACACCATTATCTCGCTGTAAACTCTTTTGTTCTTCAGCCAGGGTAACTTACACACCAAGAGCAGTATCACCTCAAGGAAGCATGAAGTAGCAACAGCCAGTGAACCTTAATTTGTTCATTCCAATATCGATATTTGCCCTGGAGCATTGATTATCGTATAGCATGAGGGCCCCTAATATGTACACACCCAAAAGAGAAAAGCTCTATCATCAGCAGGCTCTGTGTACGGGATTTGCCCCCGATGAACTACAAACCTGCAGAGTTGACAATCCGATTGGCGCGGATTGTTCCATGCGGAGTCTCCACGTCCCACTTGCCATCAGCGGTTGGTTTGAGGGCAGTGACGGGGGCAGGGTTGTAGATCTGTGCGCCGTACATACGAGCCCCCGCAGCCAGAGCCATAGTCAGAGAGTACGGGTCAATGTGGCCGTCTTCAGGGGTGTACAGACCTGCCAGCACCTAGAATTACACAGAAGGGTACAAGTTACACTCAATCAACCCACTACATTCTATTAAAAGACTGAATTTTAGCTGTAATTGCGGCCTCTACCAGTCCTCGGGTCATTTGGTAATATATTTTATTGATTATCAGAGTCTGAATGACCTTTTATTTTGAAAAAACGCTCAGTCACGTGATATGGTATGTCAAAAAATGTAGCTTACAAGCCAATCTGTCAATAATTCATATGATGCATACACACCTTGTCTATGTTGACCAGAGGGAAAAGCTCTTGGACTCTTTCAGGTCCGATCATGGACTGTGGCGTCACGTGCCAGTGCGTGCGGGTCATCTGGTATCTCATCTCATCCACGCGAGCCGGCGTCGAGGCAATACGGACACTGCCCGGCTGGTGAAAGCCCACCGCCTGCAGAGAAGGACAACGTGACACGACAGTATTAGCGCACAACACGTGGCCACACCCTCTCTTCACATCCGAGTCCCGGCAGACGAGCGAAAGCGTCTCACCTGTCCAGTTTCAGCCTCCAGACTCTCGTACAGTTTAATGCTGTCATAGTGGACTTTCTTGAGGTTGATGCCAGGGTGGTAATATGTTGTCAAACCAGCCTGAAATGCAGAAAACACAACTTACCATGGTGTCGATGATGCACAATATTATTGCACAAGGCACTGGAAAAAAAGCACTGATAATAATTCTGTATGATCAACCACAGCTACAACAAATGATAATTAACTTCTCTCTGGTTTTGGGTTCATAATTGTTTTTATTCACTTTAAAGTGGTCCTAAAGATGTGGATCTGATCTGTGATGGAATAAAGCTCATTTGTTTCTATTTTTTGTGATTTTTCTATCTTTTACCACCAAGTTAAACTTTAAACTTTGGTTAAATGTTATATTGTCCTTCCGACATAGCCCACATTGTCCCTTTTTGTTTTTGCTCCATTTTGTACTCTGCCGACTACTGAAGGAAACATTATCTGGGTCTTTGGTGATGAATTCTCCACAGTTTGTCTCCTCCAAACCTGATATTATTCCTACGTTGTACACTTTTAACATAAGCAGCTAGAACTGACCATAACAAATAAAGAGAGTCTGGTTTTTAACTTTTAGAGCTTCAGTCCCAAATCTGTCCTGCAGCTGTGAAATGTCTTCAGCATTGGCTGTGTCCAAGTATTTCCAAGTGCAATCACCGACTCCAACAGTTTCTTCCTGGTCCGTATAATTCACTCTCTTTATCGTGTCGCAGTCATTGTGAAGAGTAAGAGTAAGCCTTGCCTTTAAATTCACTTCCCTATAATTCATGCTGTTCACCCTCACCATTCACATCACCGTAGAGTGTAAGTTTTGTTCATTTTTTTGGTTTTATCATTCGACCATAAACAACGTAATCTTATTTTTCTGCTGAGTCCGTCGAGCAAAACTATCAGACCTGACCGAGGGAGCATTTGTGTGTATACAGCAGCAGCAGCGCAGGGGCAGGCGGGCACAGGAAGCCTCAACTTTTTAAGAGTGGTAGAATTCACTTCTGAAACTTTTTGTGGGCGCTTCACACAATGAAGAAATGAATAACTTCCTGTGTGCAGCAGGTGACATGCGACACGGAGCTGATACCTTAAATCAGGGGTCGGGAACCTTTTTGACTCAGAGAGCCATGAAAGCAAAATATTTGCAAATTTATTTCAGTGAGAGCCATATAATATATTTTAAGACTGAATTTAACTAAATGTGAGTATAATAAACCTCTGAATTTATTCTTTTAAATAATGTTGTTATAATACTCTTCGCGCAGTGTGTCACCAGCAGCATATCTTGCGATCACACTGAACTGCGACAAATGACTTACGTCTGTTGACTCATCCAAAGCCAGGGAATAGAACGGTGCTGCATTTATGTCATTCACTTGCGTTTCCTCCACTTCCAAAATCGATGGATGGATTAAAACAAGTGATAATATTTTATGTTTTATCTGAAAAGCCGAAATCTGCGAGCCAGATGCAATCATCAAAAGAGCCACACCTGGCTCCCGAGCCATAGGTTCCCTACCCCTGCCTTAAATGAATGGTTTCCATCTAAAAGAATTGTGTTTAAAAGTAACTAGTGTGCTAACTTCAAAATTCTTTATATTTATATTTCTAGCTTTGATTATTACTCCACTACATTTCCTCTAACTATATTTAGTAAGTGTCTTGCTCAAGGACGCAGACTAGCCGGGCCGGGAATTGAACCCACAACCTTCCAGTTGAAAGACAACTCACCCTACCACTGAGCAACCATGGCTCAATCCGAACAACTTTTGCTATTTAGGAACAGTAAATGTCATATACTTTAAGACTTTTACTTCATTAATATTATAAAAAGTGACTTCAACTTCTACCCGAGTCATTTTCTGGTAACATACTTGTGAAAGTAACGCACTAAAGTTTTACCATGTGGTAACAGCAGTGCTTCACAGTGAAGCGCCTGTGACTGCATGAGGGCCAGTGCCAGAAGGGAAAGTGGGTCAAGACCCCGACAGCCCTGAAAGCCTAGCGCGTAACATATCCTACTACTGAATGACACACACAGACGTGGTTGTAAACACCTTCACTAAATGAGGCAATTGAGGAACAAACAGCCCATGCTCTGATTTCCTAGTACACCAGCTGTCAGATCACACATTAATAACATGACCACAAAGTCAAAGTACATACACTCTACAATCTAAGTTGAGGCTATGGAATGTAAAGTGCTATCACTCCAGCTTCTTAATTTAGGGAAGATGGTCGTGATTGTGTGAGAGAAAATTAATAAATTCAACTACCGGACAATTCCAAATACTTAATTTCTTTATATATAGCCTTTACATTGTTATAATACAATAATAGTCGGTGTATAAAAGTGGAGATAGCCTTCAAGTTAGTTAGTTAGCCAAGGTAGGAGGACAGAAGTAGCAATTAGACACCAAAGGGTGCACAAAAACGAAATACATTTGAATGAAGGTCTATGGGAAAAGTCTCAATCACTCGTTTCAGCTCGTCTTCAATAGAAAATGATGCCTATATATATATATATATATATATATATATATATATATATGTGTATATATATATATATACACACATGTATATATATATATATATATATATACACACACATGTATATATATATATATATATATATATATATATATATATATATACATACACATACATACATATAAATATAAATAAAAAATCCAAAGCTATTTGATTATATAAGCTCACTTATGTAAACTGTTTTGGGCATTTTTCTACAACAATCCAAACTTTTACAGTGAAAAATCAACAGATCAAGAAAATGACCTAGAGATAAATCAATTAATCAGTATCATACGGGACACAGATAGGTTATTTTGCCCCAGTGGGACACGGCTGCGGGAAGAATAGTGCATTATGTTGTTAAAAAGAAAAAAATTGACTTCAGTTGACATACAGCGTGCCAGGTGGATCCAGCTGTCAGCTCGCTCTTCTCCAGCAGCACCACGTCTTTCATGCCCCCTTTGGCCAGGTGATACGCCAGGCTGACCCCCACGCACCCACCGCCGATGACGACGGTCTCTGCCGTGTCCTTCCACCGCTTTCCCAGGACTGACGACTCATTCCTGAAGGAACAAAAGGAAGTTTTTTTGTTTATATGGTGCTGCAATGATTAGTTTGTTTGCATTGATTATATTTAAAATGTGGCAATAAATTAGAGAAATTAGATTAAACAAAGAATCCCAAAATATTCAGTTTACTATCATTTCTGAATGGGAAATGCATTAGGAAAATGTAAATGTCGGTTTAAAATATAACAGTCAATTCAGTGTGAGAAGAACATTGGTAGTTGATAAACCAAAGATACAAGTCACTGCATTGTCTCTCTGTCAGTCAGGTGGCTCAAACTGTGGAACACCTTAAATACTGAAATAAATAGAAAGGAAAGAGTGGTTTAACCTTGCAAAACAGACACAATCAGACCATAACCATGTTGTTGTTATATATAAGAGTATAATATAAGTTAGGTAATGTGTATTAAGGGTAAACACGTCTAAGTGTATTTTAACATCCAGCAGACACGGGGACCTCTCCCAGACGAAATGATCAATAAGTTCTAATTTGATAATGTGCAAGTGACACTTTGAGCCCTTGCTGTTAGAAATCAAAAGAATGATTAAAAATAAATCTATAAAATGGGCAAAACTCATGTGTGGCCATGAAAACCTGTGATAAGGCTTTTTATAAAAAACAAAAATACGTCATACTGTCTATGTACATATATATGGGTGGAAAATACATGGTAATGAGATTATATCAGTGTCTTTTTACATTGTGCCATTGTTGCAACATTGTCCACTGACTGTTAAAGTGTAAAAAACGTCTGAATCAAACGTGTCAGTCACATATTTGCGCAGCTGCGTGGATCCATCGTCAGCTGCGCCGCTTTACGCACGCACGTGCAAGCACTTTAAGAGGGTTTTTTTTTAAAAAAAGAATCATATTTGTCATGAATAGTTCTCAATAAACGCTCATCTGTCACGTGACTCGCGTTGTGAATAAATGTCAACGGTGCCATTGCCAACCTGTCTTCAGCGCGTTTTCTCGCAGTGCAGCAGATGGTCCTCAGTGGCAGCCGCGCGGTCCCTCGACGCGCAGCCACGTCTCTGCGCAGCTGCACTTTGATTACGTTCAAAATGCGAGACATCATTAAATAATAACTCGCGACATGCGTGCGTCCCGGAGCGTGAGCGACACGGCACTGCGCAGTGCGGGCACAAATGTCGCACTCTGACAGGGACAGATAGCGGCTGTAGGAACGCCTACATGTGCACGGTGAAGAAACTTTACCCACGTCAACCGAGTTAACACTTCACGTGCCACAGAGAATGAAGAAAAGGACTTTGGTAGAAGTTGAAGTCACTTTTTATAACATTACTTAAGTAAAAGTCTTAAAGTATAAGACATTTACTGTACTTCAGTATCAAAAGTCATTTTTGGATGTAAATTGTACTTAAATTTAAGAAGTAAAAGTAAAGTGTTTGATCTTTTAGAAGTAAATTTATCAACGTGGTTTAGTGGTAGGGTGAGTTGTCTTTCAAACTGGAAGGTTGTGGGTTCAATTCCTGACTATAATCTATATGTGTTCTTGAGCAACCTCATGTTGCATTGTGTGAATGGATAAAAACTGTACTATAAAGTAGCTCATCAAGAATAGAAAAGCTGTATATAAATACAGACCATAATACCAACTCTTCTTCTTCCGATTTTATGTGTTAGTAACGAGTAAAAAAGACAGAGGAAATGTAGTGGAGTAAAATTTGCTCGAAATATAAACAAATAAAGTAAAGTAGAGATACGTGAATTTTGTATTGAAGTAAAAATCATTACAACACTGGTGGTAGGTGACAGTTTATGGCCTTTATAAATACACATAATTAAAGAATTATGCAAGATGTGATGATACAAACAGGAGTGGAAAATAACGGTTGGAATTTAGCAATATTTGGCTTACTTAGAAGCTATACAAAACAATAAAGCTGAACCATAACACCAGTGTGATTGACAGGTGAATTCGGCTTGTGAAATGTGAACATGTTCTGGTTTCTCTCCTCCTCTATGAAAACAAACTGAATATCTTTCTTATTTTTCTTCACTTACTGACATTTCCTGACTATGATGTTGTTGAAATCACAAATTTAAAACATGAAACATAAAACAACCCCCAAGCCTCTCAAGCTCAGAGGGGGCCCCTAATCCGTTTGCCCGCCTTTCCTCCCCAGTTGCAACAGCCCTGGTCTAAAGAAGCATTTATCTCTGATTTGGTCCTTGAGCCTTTTATTGCATCACAGCTTGTCACCCACCTGGGACGACCGTGAACGGGTTAGAACTGGATGTTTACCCTGATAGCTGCCGCATATGAACTCTGAGATGCATGTTTAAAGTGAACTCCTTTCATCGATCATTTGACACAGAAAACATCAGTCAATTCTATTGATAAACCTCCTGATAAACTCAAGAACAGGTTGATGGGGGCTCACATCTGTTTGTCAGGCACTTTTTGCCATTGATTGTAGTTCAAGTGAAATGTTGGTGCCGGTGCTTCGTCTGATCCTGACTAACATGGGCTGAAAAATGCTGAAAAATGTAGGCATTTGACGCCTAAATTTAAACAAATGAAGACATTATACGTTATTAAAAGTTCATTTTGTCAGTAAGTATCTCCTCTACTTTCTTTTTTACATTTGTTTTATAAAGTTTATAAATGTGTTTTCTTTATTATTCTATTGCGTGCCTTCTCTACATTTGTGCTTTCAGGGCCACCGTACTTGTAAGATGAATTATCACCACATCATGTACAATTCAGGTGTCAAACATACGGCCCGTGGGCCAGAACCGGCCCGCAGGATGAATTTGTGAAAATGCACTAAAAGCCCTTTTTTTAAGAGGAAAAAAGAAGAGAGACCACATCTCTTCACTGGCTTCCTGTTTATTTAAGGATTGGTTTTAAGATTTTATTGTTGGTTTTTAAAGCTCTTAACAGTTGGGCAGCATCGCTTCTTCTTCACACTCCATCCCAAGCTCTGAGGTCTAATAACATTTTAGTGCCAAAATCCAAAGCCCTCCACCTTTGAACATCTTAAATCGCCTTCACTTCAGGATAAAAATAGTCAACCCGGACAATTCTATGTAGTTTTTACCATTTTACTATTTTATTATGTCACTATTTGACTTTTATTTTTAATTTTATGATGTATACCTTTCGTGTTGCTGTGCCTTTAAATCTGTAAAGCACTTTTGTCAACCTTGGTTATTTTTTAAATGTGCTCTAGAAATAAAGTTGACTTGACTTTCTCTGTGGTGTTAATCTTTGGCTTTATAAACAGATAATCTCATCGCCATGGTAATCTGGGCTGAATGACGCATGTAGACAGGGTTTGTGTTGCGTGTCCATTAATGTCTGTGACTTTTGTTTTACAAATGTTTTTCTTTTTGAAATGCCCCGATTACGGTTGCACAATATAATCCCTATTCTTTCCATTCTATTCTACATAAATAGTACTGTTCTGTGTAGTTATGGCCTCTAATTGTTGTTTTTTGCATTTTAAATAAAAAGGGATAAGAGTGATGGGACCATTCTTTTGTGTTTTTACAAATGTGACCAAGTAGAAACCTGACGTAGGTATCAAGTATGTTAGAAAAAGGGGGGAATTGAGTCTCATCTGCTCGAGTCTCAGTCTCATTGTGAATTATTACAATAAAGATAAAACATTGCACTGTTATCCTGGGGGTTAACAGACACACTTTGATTTCATTCTCTCAGGATTTAACATTTGTTAAATAATAAGCTGACAGACTGCAGCAGGTTCAGGTGACAGACGCAGGAAAACTCCACGAGGACAGCTGGTGGACAGGTGTGGAATTACAACGACTGACAATGGTTTTAAAGTTAAGAGGAGTAAAACTGTCACACCTGACTGAGGGAGCGTTTGTGTGTATACACCAGCAGCAGAGCACTTTTCAGATGTTTTATACTCCATTGTCCCCACTTCATAAGTCGTAATATTGGATTGGATTAGATTTTGTAACATTATTTATCTTAATTTTAAAATAGTTTTCTCGTCTTGTCACTGGTTGTAGCATTAATCATGACTTTGCTTGATTAATAATGACTTTATTCTTGTAATATTCCAACTTTTTTCTCATAATATTCCAACTTTATTCTCATAATATTATGACTTTATTCTCATATTATGACTTTATTCTTATAATATTATTCCAAGTTTGTTCTCGTAATATTATGCATTTATTCTCGTAATATTATGAATTTATTCTAATATTCCGACTTTTTTTTTATTAGAATTACAGAACAATGAGGGAGGAGCTGCTGGTGAAAATAACATTTGTTCTTTTGCACCAGGGATTACCACCTCCTGTAAAGGACTCTTCATTTCTGTATCATTTGTTTATTTATGTTTACATTAATGTGCATTGCACATATCTATATTGCCTTGGCTTCCTGCAGTAGCGTGTTTTCTACTATTTTTTACATTTACATTTTTTTAATGTTTTCTGCTATTTTATGGACCAAGCGATAAATCGAGAAAAATAATCCACAGATTAATCGATTATTTAAAACGTCAGTATTTTCCCTTTGAGAATTAAGTGGAACCACTGCCATCGCAGTTGTACATTAACTCACACGTCAATTAACCGCCAGACCGACGAGTTCAACGCAGTGAAGCGAATCAAAACAAGTTCAGGAAAATGCAGAAGAGCTCAGACGTTAATGTGGCAAACATAACCCAACTAATAAAAAAGTGCTTGCACTGCAAAGGGACGAAGCATGGAAGATGATCAATGGACGATACAAGCCCAGAAGCTGAGTTAGCGTCTCTGACTGATGAATTTTGAGCACATAAATCACCGAAATGTGCCTACACTTTGATTTTGATGAAGAAAGAAGGAAAACACCTACATGAGCTACTTCATGGAGATTATGGTGGAGTGGCTCAGTGGTTAAGACCAGTACCCTGTGTGCGAAAGACATCATGGTCACAATGGTCGCAAGTTCGACTCCACCCCTGGCTGATTGTACTCAATTGCATTGTAAGTCGCTTTGGATAAAAGCGTCTGCTAAATGACATGTAACGTAATTATGCTGTGTCCATATAGGGATCTTCTGCCTCACGCACAAGTATCTCCTCCAGCCATCACAGCAGGCCATCATCAGTGGCAACCAAATGTGCAGCAGCAGCAGCAAGAGAGTCTCCCACTCAGAATTTCCCACTCCAGAGCCTGGAGGCATTGTTCATGTCTGTTATCGATCAACGGAAAGGTTTCTGCTCCTAATAAGCATATCAGGATGCCTGGAATAAGCTAGATCACAGAGATGGACAGTCATTTGTTATCCAGCCTTTAGAGATCCAAAAAATGTCGACCAAAACATTCAGAAGGCCTCAGGGATTTCTCAGACTTCTTGAATACGTACCAAGATGCCATACCTCGCGTGACACTGTCTCCAGATATGAAACGCTTGCGAGGAGAATCAAAAGTTGCCTGATTGGTTTGCATCTCGCTGGAACCACCAGCTAACACAGACGCCGAATAACAAGAGACGATTTCCAACCGTACTAGAAAGAACAGCAAAGATTATGTAAAGGTCGCTTGAAGGTCGGTCCACAATGCGAAGGAGTGTCGCCATCATCATTCCTGCGGCATTTGCAAAAAGAAGGCATCCAACGTGCCTTCATTATCACATTTACATAAAACAGGAAAAACCTGTCACTCGCTGTTCCAGACATCGATGAACAATCAATGACTTGTTTACTTCTTGACACGCGAGGAAGTTAGCAGCTCTGTACACACTGACAAAAGTACATGAACAACCATGTTGTGTACTGATGAACGTGTGAACGTGTGTTTTTTAATGCTCAACTTTGTTCCTGAAGATCATCACAATTTGTCAGCTCGTTAATAAATAGATACCATGTCAATAATGTCATCTGTTTATTTAAATTATATAAACTTCAAGCACAAAGTTCGGCTTCTCCCTTTAGGGGGCGCCACAGCGGATCATCTGCCTGATAGATATTGTTCTTGTTTACATAACAGTTATAAGTTTAATGCATGCATAATTACTCAAAATATAGATGTAAATTTTTTTTTATTCATTTGATCTTCTTTTTATCTGTCATACCTGATTTTAATGTGTGTGTATTGTGTGTTGCCCCTCCCTTTTATTTCTTCTTTGTGGGTTTTTGTTATAAATATTGTCTAGAGTTATAATAGTAACTCTAGACACTAGAAACAACAACGTTAGACTAGAACACTACGAACAGGTGAATGTCAAGTAGTGAACCCTGAGAAATGATTATTCTGGGTGTTAATAATTCATTGGAGAAAGAATTTGGAGAAAGAATCTAAACAGAGTAACAGCATCTTGTGAGAAGTGCCAGCGCTACGTAACTACGGCGATGCAAACTGCGATACGCTGGTTAAAGGGTGAAGTTGTTTCTGCTCAAGACAGACAGGTTACACACTGCAGCTTTAACTTTCATTTTAGAATGTCTCTTAAACAGTAACTTCTTTCCCTTTCTTATTTTAATCTGCTTTGATCTTGATTGACCATGAGCAAAAACAAACATTTTAAATGTATTCCCTAATTCTAGATCTTTAGATATTATATTTACATTTTTAAATTGTGTTTATCTTAAATGATTTGGCTTTATTTTGTAGTAGAACATTGCGTGTTGTTAGTTTTTTTAAAAAAAGATTGAAGATTGAATGACTTTATTCCTCCCCCAGGGGGGAAAACACACATTCACAACAGCCCAGTTAAGAGATGAGAATAAAAATAAAATAAAATAAAATAAAATAAAATAAAATAAAATTAAATTAAATTAAATTAAATTAAATTAAATTAAATTAAATTAAATTGTAAGAAAATTACAAAAATCCAAGTTCAGTATCACACACGAATACACAAGGACACTTTCACATGTGACTCTGAGGTGGTGGGATGGAGCCTCCAAATCAAACACAGTAGGGCCCCATGAAGGCCCAGATCCTGAGGCTCTTGAGTTTTTATCTGTATTTGTTTGGTTCTAATACCTCAAACATTAATGAAGCAGACAGAGTCTTGCATTTCTGCAGAACAGTGGGTTTATTTGTGAAACCTGCTCGTGATAAAGAAGGAGGGCTTTAAACAGAAGAAGCAGAAGCAGGAGAAGAAGAAGGGAGGCTGTGTCAGAGGCGGGCGGTTCTTGGTGACATCAGGACAAACCTCGCCCCTCTCTGATTATAAATTGAGCATGGATCCCTCCTCAAAGCCCTTTCCAAACTCACAAGGACGCTGTAGTTGGGAAGAGTGGGCCGGTCACTGCTGCAATAACCATGGCACCAGCTGGAGAAAAGAGAGTAAGTGAGATGATTCTGAGTTTAAGTCACTTGAATTCCATCTTGGAGTTGTTTGTTTTTTCTTTTGCGCACTGTGCGCCAACATGTCACAGACTTGGTGCGCGTGTTGCTGTGTCCGTGAACGCAACTTTGTGACGCACATTTTTGCTTCCTCGCGCGCAGGGCATCCTGGAGCGTCTGGAGGCAGGAGAAGTCGTTATCGGGGACGGAGGCTTCGTCTTCGCCCTGGAGAAGAGAGGTTATGTGAAAGCAGGGCCGTGGACACCTGAGGCTGCTGCCGAGCACCCGGAGGCCGGTACGGAGCTGTTGTTGTTGTTGTTGTTTTTAATAATTGAATTGATCATGAAAATAATCGATATTTGCAGCTAATTCTATTTGATTTTCCTCCTTAAACCAAAATTGAACGATACATTTGTTGGATTGTCATTCATATAAACTGAATATTATAATGGTACATTTGGCAAAAAAAACCTGATGTCATTATTTTTTTTTTGCAGTTTCTGTTCATCAAATATCTTGATTTTTGTGGAGAAAGTGATTTATTTATTTATTTATTTATTTATTTATTTATTCTTTCACACGGTCAGAAATCCACCATGTCTCACAACGTCTTTGCTCTTGCAGTGCGGCAGCTGCACAGGGAGTTCCTGAGAGCAGGCGCCAATGTCATGCAGACCTTCACCTTCTACGCCAGTGATGACAAACTGGTGAACAGAGGACACGCTCAGCGCTTCACCGTGAGTAGATCTGATCTGATCTGATCTGGCCGCAGCTGCTCAGTCCCATCCTGAGTCCTGAATGGAGGGTGGGGGGGGGTTCTGGCATGTTTGTCACGGCAGCCACTCATCATCACACATGGTGTGAAAGTTGACCCCTTTTCCTGAACCGTAGGGCCAGCAGATAAACGAAGCAGCGTGTGACCTGGCCAGAGAGGTGGCCAATGAAGGTGACGCTCTGGTGGCAGGAGGCGTCTCTCAGACCCCGTCCTACCTCAGCTGCAAGAGCCAGGACGACGTCAAGGCCATCTTCAAGAAACAGATGGACGTCTTTGTCAACAAAAATGTGGACTTCTTGATTGCAGAGGTACGTGGCAGAAGAACAACGGCTCCTTAAAGGCGTGTCAGTCCAGCTGTGCGTCCACCACAGTCCTGAAGTCACTGAGGGAGCGAAACGTTGTCAGAAAATCGAATTATCTACCAAAGAATTGGTCAAACACACACACATTGAAGAGCGTTATAGCTGCACATGCAGCTTAAATAGTCAAAATGAGAAATTTGAAGTTCAGAGAAGCAGCATCTCTCCATCTCCACTCCATTTCACTACAACAGTACTAACTAGTGTCTCTTCTGATCAGCATAAGCTGCAGCTGAGCAGGCTCAGTAACCTCCATGCCCTCTCATAGCATCTCTTAACTGCTTGAGTTACCATACACTCACTTAAAAATAGCCTATGCTACATGAGCCATGTCATTTCACAACTTCCCAGAGCAAAGTCGCACGCAGTCGTGTTGCACCTTTCCCTGTAGAACTTGTTCTTTTTTTTTTTTTCCATGTGTGCCTCCTCACGTTAAGTACACCAAATTAAGTACAGCATCAACAAACCCAAGTTGAGAGAAGCAAATATTCCCGAATTAATAATAACCACAGAGCACCTGTCACTCCGCTTCAAGAAACTGTGTGTTTTTGGACACGGAGAACAGTAATACTGCAGTGTATAAAAACAAACCAAGACACATAGGACTGCAACTCACTGTTTATATATTCTTTTCTAGATTAGTCAATGAATAGCTTTAGCTTTAGCTGTACCAAACCTAAACATTAAACTAGAAAAAGGACGAGGAATTGGTTATTTTATTAAATAACCCACTCAAAGTAATTAACCAGTCATCAAACATAATTTCAGCCTTTAAGTATAGATTTGGTATAGTTTTTGGGGAAAACTAGGCACAAATGTACGTGGAGGAATTAGTATCTGCACCACAAGTTGTGTAACTTTGTGAAAAAAAAGTGCGAAAAGTCACAACTCTTGTATCATAATGTGCATGTTAATGTAAAATGTGTGGGTGAATGCGGACTTTTTCACACAGAAGACACAGATTTTCACGCAGGAACTTGGAAACGATCAATGGAAGCTGGTTTTTTTTATATATATATATCTCAGTCTTGCTCGCGTGGATCCTTCAAATCCAGCAGCACCAAGTGCTTTCCAGTACCTGGCAGTGATGCGACATATTCTGGAGGCCAACTAGCACTATTATTGTGTGGAGAAACGGCGCCCTCTGTTGTCAGAAAGGGTTATTAATTGTGGTGGTTCTCAGAGTCTGAGGAGGTTTTGTTTACATATAGAACAAGCATCATTCTTTTCACTCACTGGACTACAACACGGCAGTTGACTATGAGGTTTTTCATTATTTTGAACTTAAACTTTGAATTTAGGGCTGAACAATTCATGTTTTCAGTGGTTGCAATTGAATTATTTTTTGGACTATACTGACTATCTTCTCTGCAAGTTAAAAAATGCACCTCATACATGTCTGATCACATTCTAAAGTCAATACTGAACTGAACCCCGACTCAAAACATATCTCATATCCCAAATAGAACTGCAATGATAATTTTTGTTACTGATTAATCTGTTGATTATTATCTCGATTGAATTGATTTGTTTGGTCTATAAAATGTTAATTATCTCAAATTCCCTCAAACCAACATTTTTCAGTTTTAATTATACTTTTTTGGTCAAATGTAGCAGTGAAACCAGAAAATATTCACATTTAAGAAGCTGAAAAATCTGAAAACTTGTTTTAATTATAAAAAAAATGAAAACGAAAACCTAATAATCAAATATCAAAATAGATGACGATTTCATTGAGTCATTAAATAATCTTTGCAGCCCTAATCCCAAATTACTCATCCGAATCCCAACCCAACACTCCAATGTGCTACAAGAAAGAAATTTCACACAATTTGACTTCTAATGAGATGAATTGATGTGTTTTGTTTGCCTGCAGTACTTTGAGCACGTGGAAGAGGCTGAGTGGGCAGTCCAGGTCTTGAAGACCTCCGGCAAACCAGTGGCTGCATCTCTGTGCATTGGACCTGAAGGAGACCTGAATGGAGTGAGCCCTGGAGACTGTGCTGTCAAACTCGTCAAAGCTGGTACGACAAAACTCAAACTCACTGCCAATGTAAGACAAATTGTCGAGTCAGGGTTGAGTCTCAACTTTGACTCTGACTCAGTTAATGAAGATTAGACGTTGGCTCTTGGGACTTGAGTCTGGAAGGAATATAACACATTTGTCACTGTTTCATAGACCTGGCATTTGCCAAGTAAATGTCCCCCATTCATGATTAACCTGAGGTTACACTGAGGGAAGGGAGAGGGAAGACAGTGGTTGGAGGCGGGGCTTGATGAGCCTGTCAGTGGCAGCTGTGACTGATGATATTTAAATGACACCTCATCAGGGGTGTCAAACATACGGCCCGGGGGCCAGAACCGGCCCGCCAGAGGCTCCAATCCGGCCCATAGGATGAATTTGTTAAAATTTCACACTACGATTACAATCTAAACGTAATGTCAAATACAATATTTTTCACTTCCAGATACCAGTGACTAAATGTTTGTGCCTTTATAGATCCAGATGTGATGTGTAAATAGCAAATTTAGGCATGATATTGTTGAAATTGCACTTATATTTCTAAAGAAATGTCTTGTTTTGTAAAAATATCCGTCATTAAATGTAAAACAAAGGAGAAAAAACAAAGGAGTTCTTGTTGTTCATAGGTTATTATGCTATTATTTTACTATTTTTACTGGTACGGCCCACTTGAGATCAAATTGTGCTGTATGTGGCCCCTGAACAAAAATGAGTTTGACACCCCTGCTTTAAACAGAGCGAGCCCTGCCTCGGTGGCCAAAAACCAAAAAAATTCTTCTAAAAAAAAAAATCACCCTCGTGCAATAAACAGGATTTCACAATCGTGTTTTAATCATACTTCCCACAAACATGATGGTCTGATATTAGAAATGCATTATCCACCAATGGCAACCAAGCACTCCCTGTGCAGCTGTGCCTGCATGTGCTTTGAGTTTATATTTCCAATAGTTCCTGTTTCTTTGCTCCACATGACAAAAAAAAAATCACTAAACGAGAACATCATTTCCAGGATTAACATTTTCTGACATTTTTCAGTCCGAACAAGTACTCGATTAATTGATTATAAAAATAATCTATAGTTGCAGCACTAAAAATATATATATTTATAGATGTACAGTCCTTTTACCTTTTAAAAAAAAACAAAAAACGGTACATTTTCACTCCAGAACATGTGTTAAGTATCAGTCAATGTCCAATCTAAATGAATATAATGCATTTATTTACATCCCAGGCACAGGTACGGTTCAGATCCACGTTAATTTTCTAACACACATCTGAGGATAATGAACGACCTACGTGTGAGACCTTTCAAACCTAATGCCCTCATGAGTTAATACACATCAGTGTGTGGTGGTTTCTGAGCCGATAACCTTGAGACCTGATCATCGTTTTTCCTTTTTTTGCAGGAGCTCACATTGTGGGCATTAACTGCCACTTTGACCCGGAGACCTGTGTGAACACCGTGAAGATGATGAAGGCGGGAGTGGAGAAGGCCGGCCTGAAGGCTCACTACATGTGCCAGCCGCTGGCCTTCCACACCCCCGACTGCAACCGCCAGGGTTTCATTGATCTGCCCGAGTTCCCCTTCGGTACAAATACCCACCAAGATTTTTTGTTTTGTTTTGTCACAAACTCACTGACAATGTTGTGTCTCTTACAGGTCTGGAGCCAAGGATCCTGACCAGGTGGGACATGCACAAATATGCCCGCGAAGCGTACAAAGCTGGAATCCGTTATATCGGAGGCTGCTGTGGATTTGAGCCCTATCACGTCCGTGCCCTGGCTGAGGAGCTGGCCCCTGAGAGGGGTTTCCTGCCTGCTGGCTCTGAGAAGCACGGCAGCTGGGGTAGTGGCCTGGAGATGCACACCAAGCCTTGGGTCAGAGCTAGGTAAAGACATTTCTGTTCCGTTTCTGGCTTCGGTCACAGGTCTGGGAGGGTGTGTGAGACATGTGGAGACGAGAGTAGAGCAGAACTGGTGCAGAACTCGATTCATGCCGTGTTTGAAACAATTCTTGCAGGAAATCTTGGCTGAATAGTCAATTTTCCTTCAATCATCCAGGTTTAAGTGACTGGCACATGGATTGCCATAGCTGAACCAGCATGAGACGTTACCGTTTACAGATATAAATGATCTTACAGAACTCCTCTGTACCTCCCTATAGGGCCCGTCGTGACTACTGGGAGAACCTGAAGCCTGCCTCTGGTCGTCCCTGCTGCCCCTCCATGGCCAAACCCGATGGCTGGGGTATCACCAAAGGCCACGCTGACCTGATGCAGCAGAAGGAGGCCACGTCCCAGGAGCAGCTGAAGGCTCTCTTTGACAAGGCCAACAAGGGCCAATGAGCTCCATCCCTGAGGTGAAGATCTGAAAGGAAGGAGCCAAGCGGTGGTGTGCGAGGAGGCAAACCCACACATCCCCTGAGTTTACATACCAAAACAAATATAATGGTTATTTCTGTCTTAAGGACCATTTTTTTTTAAAATATAACTTTACAAATGAGCTTTCCAAATGTAACTAAGATCGAGTGCCTGTTTCAGTACAGTGATATCTGTAAAACTAACCTTTCTACAAAGCTCGGAAGAGCAGCTGTGATGTCCCTAACACTCCAAAAAAAGTGCTTGTTGTCTTAAAAGAAATTAATTCTATGTCGCAATAAACTTCCAACTGAACAAAAGCAGCATGTGTCGGTGTTGTGTTTGTTTTTGTCAACAAGGGAGCAGGTTGCATGTTGTAGGTAAATCCTCAGCAAATGAGTCCATCGAGCACCTTTGGGTTGAGCTGGAACAGAGATCAGCAATTGGTGGCCCGCCAGGATCAGTATCTGGTCCGGCAGGTGATTTAAAAATAAAAATCTGATCTTGGTCTGATTATTTGCTTATCTCCCATCTTTTTGGAGCTTTTATCCAGAAAAAAATATGAACTGATTCAAATAGATTCTGTTGCTAGAATTGACAGTTAACTTTAAATTAAAAATAAAAACCCTGCAAACAAATATTAACTGTATGAGTTTGTATCTCACACACATTTGTCTTCATAACAAGCTGCTGATTGAAGACAATGTCCACATTACTGTTGGCTTAAGGCAGCAAACGTAGGGTTTTGTTTTTGACTGAAGACGTTTGAAGGCACTTGAAGGCCTGATGAAGATACGATGTTTTGGCCCAATATTCAATTCCCTCAGCCACATTTACTTGCTGACCCCTGCTCTACAGAATGAATGGGCACTAATTCCCATGACACAAGTCTCCAGACAAGAGTGCACACTGTTATAGATGCAAAGGGAGACCAACTCCATATTAAAGTATTGTATTTGAAGCATTTGAATACATTACAGTCCCTGTTGGTGTAATGGTCAGGCGTCCAAATACTTTTGTCCACATAACATGTGTGTTCAGACTGTAAGAAATGTGTAGCTGATTGTGTCAACTGCACATTTTTAGTAGTGACATAAAGTAGCAATAATTGTGCAAAAGTCACTAGACAGACCAAATGAACTTTGAACTGTGGCATATTCCCAAATTTTGCAAATTCAAACTGATTTAAAAAAAATGTAAGTACTTTTTGCTGTGTTTATACATAATTATATATTATATTATATAATATTATGTGTCATATCTCCAGAGTCTTGCCAATGTACAGTCCCATTAAACAGTGAGGGTGAAAAAATATTAATGGAAAGAAATCAAATTATAACAGAGAGCAGTCAATGATTCAAGATTCTTTATTGTTATTATGCAAGCATAACAAAATTTCCTCCCGAGACTCTCTGTCAGGCAAAGTGGGACTTCACTAATTCACAGAACAATAATAATCTGAATACTAATGTAATACATGTGTGAGAAATGAATCCCTTTACCAGTGGTGTTTATAGGTTGAAGATAATGAGCACATGAAAACATGTCCAACTTGAAACTTGATGTACTGTTACTGCCATCTAGTGGCCAAAATATCCAGCACACACAGGCTAAATACTTTGTATTTCCCCCCCCACCATTCAGTCTGAACTGGAGAAGGGTCCACTTGTCTACATCTTAAGTACTAAAGATACATTAACCTGTGTGACTGAAAAATCTTTATGGATACTCATGTTTGTATGTGTTTAGTTGCTTTTGTTGTTGTTTAGTTGTTTTGTAAGTGAAAAAGTTTGGTTTTCATCACTTTAAAATAAGTACATTAGGCAAGGGCTGTGCTTTATGCACGCTGCCATCCTGCTGCACCGAGTTTCATCAGAGCACACATATCTTGAGACTTTTCACTCAATTAAAGAAGAGTGGCTCAGTTCACACTAACCTGATGCATGAACAAATGAAGAAAGGGGGAGGAAATGGCAGAGAGAGTGGAGGGAGCTGTAAAAATGAGTGTTTACGTCCTTTCTGGTGAGTCAAGGCCATGTCGTTCCCTCACATGCTTGGAAAGTCTGCAGTCGTAGCAACAGACATCGCTCATTTTTTACACACTGGGCCTTTAAGGCCTTGTGGTTGAATGTCAATTTAAATCACCAGGTGTATTTGACTGGATGGAAAGAGCCTGTTGAATCTCAAGTCTTAGTGAACAGAGCCTGAAAAGCAGAAGGGCCATGACTGTTCCTGCTCCAGAGTAGAAATATTAAAGTTAATATTTATACTGGACATCCAAAAGGACGTTTGGATGTCTGTGTTTCTTCAGCTGATCTCTCTCTCTGGTGATGACATGATGGAAATGTCAGGATGTGGTGTTTAAGAGCCTGGCAAACTGTGTGAAATGACATAATGTATGCCATTGTGCCCCAAGAGCATTATTAAAATCTTTCCTACCGAGTACCGACTTTTAAGATGTTTTCATGAGACCAAGAAGGCAGGAGGAAACACATTCATATTTAAACTAAATGTCTGTTTTCTCTTTTTCTTTTTAAATTTAAATCACATGATTCACAAACAATTTGCAGCTTTTCTATATATTTAAATCAGCATTTAAAAAAGAATGCATATGGGTTTATATCAGTAGCTGTCAGTATTTTGACTTAGCCGGGTTGCCGTACAGCGTCATAGATTTGCCCACGTGCAGATGTTTATGCTCCGCGTGCACGTTTGCGAAGACCCAGAGGGTGGGGGGGATTATTCATAACAAACAAAGAGCGTCGAATTATTTAATTATCAGAATTGATCACTGACATAGAGAATTCGTTCATGTTGAACCGTATTATTTCCTTGTCGTCTGCTTTGGGTAACTGGAATGTTATGGTGCCTTCAGGACGTCTGGGGCAAAAGAGTGCACAAGTGTCAATGGTGTAACCCAGTGCGACCCCGAGTAATGACATCTTTCACAATCACGTCTTCGTGTTCATTGCTGTATTAAATGTTCAATGTGACATTGACAGAAAAAAAGAAGGCACGTTTAGCTGTATTGTTTTGACTCAAACCTTCTTCAGTAGTAAAATATTATTGTGTTATTGAATTCACGTGTGTTTTGTTAAGTGGGCTAATCATTTCTTCGATCCACTCTTTCGGTACAAGTCGGTACATTTTGGTCGATTAAAAGTGACGTTTGTGAAGAAGAAGTTTATTTTTTACTGACTTTTTATGATTAAAGTGAAGGCATCTTCTCGGGGACGAAAGGGGAGGGCGCAGCAGTGAAATCCCTCCCCGGATTTGACGCTCGCACACGCACACACGCACATTCACTGCTTGTAAACAGAGGCTCACACGTGACACCGCGCGGTCGCATTGTCTGCACACGGACAAAGAAGAGTCCCAGACTGCGTTATTCTCGTTACCGAGTCCCGACGGGTGTCGGGCAGGTGAGCGAGCAGGTGTCATGACAACCAATGTTACGTGTCCCGAAATGAAGCCGACTCGTCCGCTGCGTTTACACCGCGGTGTCCGGTGAACTTCTCCGCGCCTGGTTGCCAGAACCGAGCCTCCGGAGGGGGAAACGACGTGAGCTGCGCACTCGGCCGCTCGCGCACAGCTGACAGTGGGTAAACAAAGCTGGGAACCCTTTGTTTCACCGCTGAATATACACTGGTTCGTTCGCATCTGCCCTCATGGATTTTACTTTTCTGGTCAACGCTCATCGCCATAGCTCACTAGCTGAAGCCTTTTAGCCACGACATTTTTTTTATATAGCTTACGTTAATCTGCTTGTCTCCGTCACTGGCTGAGTGAGATGTCATTCACCATGGAGGACAACTTGGAGTCCGGGTGGGTGTCTGTTCGACCCAGGGTCTTCGACGAAAAAGAGAGGCACAAATTCGCTTTCATCGTGGCCTGGAATGACATCGAGGGAAAGTTCGCCATAACCTGCCACAACAGAACCGTGCAAAGACGGGCCACTTTTCTGGACCCGCTCCTCGACTGTAGTCGCCCCCTTGCCGCCGCTGCTGTGGCAGAAAATCACACTAAAAGTCCAGTTACGAAGAGGAGAGATGGAGTCTGCCAAGCGGCTAAAGTTAGACCTCATTCTGTCCCTAAAGGGGCAACGAAGACCAGTGCCGCGGAAAAGAAGGCTTCGAAAGTCGGGGGCTCACAGACATTAGAGTGCGTCAGCCACACGTTAGGGTCCTGGGACATTGTGACACCCAAGGTCATAGATATCGAAATACTGTACCCCGTGGATGTCCCGCTGTCTCCGGATGATGTAGACACAGGGGACAGCGAGGGCAGCGGTCGAGAGGACTACAGCTGGGCCGGACTGTTCTCCTTCCAGGAGCTGAGGGCAGCCCACCTCCAGCTGTGCTCCGTCAACTCGGACCTGGAGCCGTGTTTACCGTCTTTCCCGGAGGAGCAGTCCGGAGTGTGGACGGTGCTCTTCGGCGGCGGTGCATGCGCCGGGATGTCGCAACGCGAGACAGAGGCCCTGTGCTATCAGCTGCAGGTGTACCTGGGTCATGCCCTGGACACCTGCGGCTGGAAGATCCTCTCACAGGTGCTCTTCTCCGAGAGCGACGACGCGGAGGAGGAGTACTACGAGAGCCTGAGTGAGCTGAGGCAGAAAGGCTACGAGGACGCGCTGGACCGAGCCAAGAGGCGGATGCAAGAGGTGAATCTATCTATCTATCTATCTATCTATCTATCTACCTATCTATCTACCTATCTATTATGGATGCACAATATTGGACCTTTGTCAATATACAGTATGCCAAATATCAGGGTCAATAACCTATACCAATTCTACTGTAGTAGAAAATAGTTTTCTTCATTGTGCAGAATAAATAAAGCTAAAAAATGTAAATTAATAACAAAAGTCAAGGAGATCGCAGCCTACTGTTGTAGTCATATCGTTTAATCACGGTGTGTTTATCTTCATCCATTAATGCAGTTTAAATAAAGTAAAGTAAAGTAAATAAAGTAAATTAATAAAGTATATTCTATTCTAAAGCCAATATCAGCCGATATCAATCCAATAATATCTTGCTTCCCTGCACACACAAACTGTCAACAGTGTCTTTATTTGGGAAACCTGTTCAACAGCTTGTTAATGCTGATGCACTGTGCAAACACACTTTGAGATTTTGCATAGTTGCTATGAATGTTCTGCCTCATCTTATTTGTGTTTACTATGTGTTTGTAGTGGCCACATGGTTGGCCTCCCACATGCAGTGACGGGGATTAGGTCACTCTAAATTGACCATGGTAGTGGATGGTTGCTTGTCTCTGTATGTAGCCCGCCTATCGCCCTAGGTCAGCTGACATTGGCACAGCACCCCCCCATGACCCTAGAAAATGGATGGATCTATTAAGAAAAGTCAAAGCCAAACAAATGGTTTCTTCAACACTAACTCGAGACCGAACACAATTTTAACTATCTTGATTTTTTAATTGCGATAATTATTGACATTTGATTTTAAAACCTTTTTTACTAAACAAGCTTATATGCATAGAATTTACTGCCCATTTAATAATGTGATAACTACAACCATATGTCTTGTTATCACTCTATATTGTTAGCGAGCATATTTACTGTTATATTCTGTCTCTATTCTATCTATCATCTAGCGGACAGCTGTTCCTCAGCCACACACATGCTGTGTTTAGGTGTCGCTGACCATGTTTTCTTTATAACATGATATTAAGTGTGGGGGGGGGCGCGCATGTAATAGATGGGAGGACCACTCGGGCTGTGAGTTTGGACACCTCTGCTCTATGTCTTCCATACTGTGCTTATTATGACCTTAATACAGGGATTAGATTACACTTTAGATCAGTTGTTTCCAGTGATTGGTTATGGGTTGGTGATTTTTTTTCTTCCAACCTTTAATATGTTGAATGGTTGAAAGATGGTTAGAAAGTTACATGAAGTACAAAGTGTTTCAATATAAAAGGGGGGAAAGTCTGCTTTAGATGGTACTGAAAAGTTTGAAGTCGAACTTAGGGGAAGCTGCAGGAAGAGCCACGAGACTGGTCTCATACTGCATGGAGTTCTCACAGCATAATTGTGCCTCCCTCTCCTCCTCTTCCTCCTCCTCCTCCTCCTCCTCACCCCCACTGTGATGAACCATCTGTTGCTGCGAGTTCACAGGCCTGTAATATGACCGCTCCTGGCCAGACATCGCACTCCAGTTGGCCGAGCAGTGTGAAGGGAGTCGCTCAGAAACACAGCAGAACAATCAGGGGTGGAGTTAGAGAGATGACGTGTCAGCACAGCTGTCGGGATTGTTTCAGCGTTGGTAGCCAGCCACACCAACCAAAGACATGCAGTTAGCTCCAAACAAGCATGTGGAATCCACTGGATGTGTTACTTTATGGGCGTAGCATCGTTTGTCTAATGTTACCAAAGTGCTGTAGCAGTCACAACCGACAAATCCGGCTGGAGGAGAATAGATCTAGTTCAAGTACTACTAAATAAACACAGAGTGATGACGATCCCTGGAGAGGAGACAAGGCCTCAGGCAAAGTCTGTCACCTGCTCCCTTGTTTTTGTTCAACAGATTGACTCACAAAGAATAAAGAGCAGGGTCAGGACGAGGAGAGCGAGGGTCACTTTCATAGCTACAGCAGTTAAACACAGTCAATCCCATATGACAGCTCAATATAATAGCATTTAACCTTTACAAAGATAATAAGTGTGCTTAATTAATGCAAGGATTAGCTTTTAACATGACCCGACATACTATATATCTGCTTTTATCAATCAATTTACTGAAATGCATTGTTTGATTTGAAAACTGTTAATTAAAAAGGTTTGAACTCAATGACCTGGCAAAGAGACTCAACAGTCCGCTTGTTTTATTTGAGCAAGCAAACACTGAATGGATTGGTAAAGAAAATATGCAACTGTAAAAAAGCAACAGAGACACAATTGTCTTCTTAACTCGTCTCATTATTCATGAAATGAAATGGGTTTTTAATTCTTTAATTCTTGCATTTACGAACACAGTAACACTGGTTCTTCAACAATAGGACACGTTCTTTTGAGTCTGCACATGCTTCCATTTGCGCAATCCCCAAGTTCACTCTTGATAAACTTTGACTGTAGTTAATATAACAAAGTGATGCTGGAGGACTGACAGTCGTTAAGAGGTCATAGTCTGAATTTACTGGAATGTAAAGATAGGAAAAGGAGGACACGCAAATGTTTCACCTCACCGACCTCTAAATTACAGTAATTTGACAGGTCACTCTGAAATACATTGTTGAGCTGTAGTAGTTCCACCCAAAGGGGAAATCTGGGCTTTTTAGACCAAATAATTCAATGTTCTGTGAGTTACGATCTGTGTTTTTGTCAATGCCATTAAAATAAAACGGTATTTTTTAAGACGGAAACAGTGAAGAATCTTGGTCCTTGCGACATCAATATTTAAACATCGTTCTCTCCATTTTGGAGCAGGGTAGTATACCAAGTTTTTACTGATTGCGAACCACTTACACGATATGTAAATACACACGATCAGAGCCAGCTCTTGGCATAGGCCATGTAGGCTGCCATCTACTGGAGGAGCACCACAACCACAAAGGGAAAACAATGTATATACAGTATATATATAAATGATATGGATACGAATCTGCCCATGGGTGCCTTACTTCCATTAACAAATGAAAATATCTCATAATATAATAATAGATCACTAAAATGCACACGATTTTACGGTAAATTATACGGTATATTGCGTTTTAACCCTGCTCAATTTCAAATAATTGAACCCCAGCAAAACTGAAGGAAGTGACAACGAGACACTGCCAGCTCAACATTTGCATTTACTTGAATCTTTCCATTAACTTTGTAGGTAATCACTTTTCACAAGTACCTCAAAAATCACCTACACTAGGAATACTTTTGAGTATTTTGATGTTCTACCTCGTCACACATGAGAGTAAACTGAATGTTTGAGTTGACTGTTGGAAACTATGAAAAGTGTTTCTTTAGTTTTACTGGCCTGGCAGCTGTATGTGTGTGTGTGTGTGTATACAGCAGGTGGAGGATCACTGTTGTGCCCTTACCAACGACTTTACTCAACTCAAGATGCAGCCTCAGGCGCCTGACTGAGCCCAGTCATCATCACACATCACACGAATAGGCACGAGGAAAAACTGTGGAAAACATCAAATGCAGGACGTCCACGTGTCAATCATTGACCACAAATCACATTTTTTTTCTTATCTGCGGCCTGTGGTTAAACACACACACACACACACACACACAGCTCACCAACAGTAAACCCAACACGTTGCAAGCTTCGAGATAATGACTTTGCTTTGCTCTGTGCTCTGGTTATGATGTGTGTGTATATGTATATGTAGATAGTAAAAAACTAATTAAACATTGACTACACCGTAATGGAGGGAGTATAAATATAAACAGTGTGATTGAAACAGCCTTGATGTTTGACATCAAACACGAGTGCTGTTGAATGTAATGTGACCCTGTGCCAACAAGGAATCCAAGTTACAGTTCCAACTACTTATTTTCATTATAAATGAATACTTAGATGAATTTTCTCTTAATAATGAGGGGAGTTTTACATGTGTTCTTTAAAGAAAAACAAGACCATATAATGACACGTTGAAACAGAAAACAGCACTAACTTCAGACTTCTTTCGAGGCTGCAGTGTGAAGTGTTGCAGAGTTTTGCTCACCTCATTAATATCAACCTATTATTAGAAACACCTCAGTATAATGCGGTTTAGCATTATTCAGCAGCACTACAAACCACAGCCTCTAACGGAACCTTACAATTGAATCAATACAAAAGTTTAGGATGTGTCACAGCACTGTTGTTTTAGACTGCACTTGTTTTTCTTTGTAACTTTGACGTGAATGATCTTTTTTTAAGCTCTTCAATAGCAATGTAATGTAATGTATAAAGGTCCAGGATACAGTCTATGCACACACATTTACTCAGGAACAAAAAACTCTCTCAAATGATGAGATTTTTTTTTGCGATAACTGTCAATATTGACTTTCATATCCTTTTTGGCTATGGCTGAAAATAGGTGTTAGGTAAACAATTACTACTCAAAGCCAGCAGGTTGGATGCAGGAGAAATGGGCAGGTGTAAGGCGCTAATGGCTAATGTTTCCGCTTGCCTCGGCACATTGCGTTTCTACTAGCGATAGTACCTGGTACCAGGTACTTTCTTTTGTACCTGCTCTGGTGAGGTTCCAAACGACCTTAGGTGATACTATGCGTGACGTCGCCAGACTGCCGGCCACTGATTGGTCAGAGCGCCGTCACAGGAAGAGACGTCCGACACAAGAATCAAGCCGAACAATGCCGAACTGTGTAAATCAAAGTCACGGCAGTTTCATGCAGCCGTGCAGTGATGACGCCGCCCACATTGAGTAGGTACTACTTTGTAGTGGAAAACCAACCTAAACTGTGCCGTACCATGTGGAGGCGAGCTGGGACCATAGGTGGTGGAAAAGGGGCTTTAGTGACTTTAACAAAAGGGAAGATCACAACTTTTTCCACAACTGGATTAGAGCAAAAACCCAGTCTAAAAAACGGCAAAAACTTTTGGGATGCTCACGGGCAGCAGTGGCGAGTGCCTGTTGACCCAAGAAACCATGAGCCAGGCTGAACTGAGTTCAGTGATGTTTGCTGCAGGAAAATGTGCAGGGCTTCAGACGGTCCATACTGATCACAACGTGTTGACATTGTCCTCTATGAAACCACATTAGTAAAGGATTTGTGGCCGTCGGCCTGATTTCACTTGAGTCACGTCTGTGCTATTTGTGGGAAAGATAACAGTGTATTCCCCTCCCGATAGACTTCCTTTTCTTTCCACGGCTCTGAAATAGCACGCGCTTTCAAAAAGTGTCTGCTCGTAGCGCAGTTGAGGCGTGTTCTTCCTGTGAGATGTTTCAATTAAAAGGCAGAAAGAGAAGTGCTGCAGAAAAACAGAGCAGATTTAGCACAGGCGAACTGGAGTTAGCTGTGATGATAGGGCTGCAGCGACTGCACTCCAGCTCAAATCACTCTCAACATCCTGTAATTATGGACCCGTCGCTCTGTGCAGCCTTGTCGACTTTAACAAATAAGTGTAGCACACAATGTGTTGTTTTCGTGTTTCAATTAAGCACAGTGAATGTTACACTCATGCATGTAATTCAGATGTTTTTATGTTTACTCTGTAGAACACCTCTAATATATTCTAGACTGATCAGGAGAAAAACAAACACAATTTCTTCTGGACTGAAAAGCAGAAAAATTTAAATTAATTAATGTTACATATTTTGCTGGATGTGGTGAATTGACGGTGAGATTGAGTACCAGCACGTGGAACTCTAGACTGACACAGACCCTCATTTCAGTATGAGTGGAACCATGTGTGGCTCTCCACAGACACAGAACGCAGAAAGTACAACCCTGACCTGACAGCAGCAATGGGCAGGAAGTGAGCCAAAGGACATCGCCAACAGCAGCTTTAATCAACTCATTCTTCTGACCACAGTTTACTTGAAAACACTTACTTTTCGATACCATACGGTTTGATTACAATAAAGTAATTAACATTTTGAAACTCATTTAAATTTGACCCTCCACCTCACAGAACCTGCAGACACTCAACACATGATTACTCTGCTGGCGATGTTGTTTTTGCCTTAATTGTCCCGCGACTCACTGCAATGACTCACACTGTTCAGAAGTGGTCAATAATCAGTGTATAAATCAGGACAAAGAAAAGTGGCAGTCCTCCACAGTCAGACCCCCGGACCAAGGACTGTTTGGCATTTTGCTTTAAATCAGTTGACTAATAGTTTTGGCTCTAATTAAGACATGTAACCCTGCCAGCTCAGCAGCTCTCACACACTCAACACTCACTGGCCTTCTGCTTAGCACCAACAATACATTTGACTATGTAAATACCATTACTGCAGAAAAGGGGGGAGGTTGCATTACAAACAAAAGCTAAAGAGGTGGTAAAATTAAATGCCTCTTAATCTTAACAAAATGTTCTTTCACTTAATATGGCACATAAAAGAGTTTTCTAGCTGGTGCCAGAGCAGGAGTCAGCTCATTTAGCCCAGGGATTTTCCCTCGCTGCCTGTGACTGCAGGGGCAAGGGAGCTGGTGCACGGTTGGCCAGTGGTTACCACGGAGACCCTGGACCCTAGGTAAACAGTAGGAGCAGTGTTCAAGCTGAATCGTGCTGTGTCTAGGCCAGTCCCCCCAACATGGACGGCTTTGGGGGAAAAAAGCAGTCTGGAGTTAATATAAGAGTGTCCATTCATAACGAGAGAGAAGAGCACTTTATCCAGCACTTTGCACGAAGGTCGCATGGTGGCAAATTTCAATATTATATGAAGCAGGGGAGAAGGAGGTGTATTGTCCTGCGTAAATGGAATCTAGTGGTTTTCTGAGAGCAGGGAGATGAATTGTGTTTGTGTGTACAATAGCTGTTTTGATAGCATTTATCTCAGGAACAATGAACACTCTGTGGTTAGCTGGACATATGGTATGAATCAGCAGCAGTTGGGACCAGTGTATTCTCACTGTACTTCACTCAAACTCATGTATTTTATAGGTTAATTTCTGACCACACATGCAAGTGTGTGTGTGTGTGTGTGTGTGCTCTCTCACACTCTTTGCTCTTGTTCCTATTAAAAATGGCCTTGATTTTTTTTCCCCCATGAGCCGTTGAAAGAGCTTTTGTTTGGGACTTGGTAATTATGAATTAGCACACATTCAAATCCTGGTCTAAAAGGTCCACTGTGTAACATTGATTACAGTAACCATAAATGTGTTAGTGCAAGTGTGTAATCGCTTTGGAATTCAAATGGTTTGACTTTCATAGCCTGAGAATAAGACGGAGTGTGTGTTTTTAAACAACATCTCCTCTTCGTTCCAGGTGTTGGACAAGCACAAGGCCATGGACAGCATGGTGGAGCTGCTGCAGGTGTACCCTGAGGAGGACGAGGCGTATGGAGAGCTGCTGGAGGCGACGACTCAGCTCTACCACTACCTGCTGCAGCCATTCAGGGACATGAGGGAACTGGCAATGCTGCGCAGACAGCAGATTAAGGTAACACAAACGCACACAGACACACACACACACACTACCATCTGTTTGAGGGCTTGATTTAAGTAGGTTTAGACCTCAATGTAACTGGTCTGTCCCTGGAACACACTTTGACTCGTGTCAGGCTGCTTCTCTAGTCAAGTGCTCTCTCTCCTGGTTACAGTGCTGTTTTTTGGTGGTTAGTGCTCAGAAATGGGCCCTGAACCCCTGCACAATGAAGTCCTCCATTGGACGTACCCTTCTAAGCCCACTGTAATGACATTAGCATTAGTTGCTGTGGCTGCATGCAGCGGTGATGGTGTAGTAGCTGATCAGTGCGACCCTCTAGCTTTGTATCGGGGGGCTGTGGAGGGAAGAGGATCAGCCAGAGAGGCTTTTTTTCCTCCACCCAGAGCAGCTTAACAACCAGCATAAGTATTATTACAGCAGCCACTAAACCACTCAGTAATTCTGCAGCCTCAGCACACTCTTCTGTTTTCCACATCCATCTTTTGTTGTTTTGCTTCGTTAGAGGCTTGAAAATGGAAGTAAATCTGCCGGCTAATCTCTACTGTCTCACAGAGCTGAGTTCATAGGAACACAAGACAAGCCCGGGTCATTAGGTCCCAGTCCAACTGTTCCACGGGCTCAAAGAAGGATGGAACATACTGTGTGTTACGGTTTCTGACTCAAATGCTTCTGATGTAATCGAAACACAGGAGGAGAATGGGTCAATTCTCCAAGACCCAGAGTATTTCACCCTCTGTTTACTTTTCTCTCCCAGAGCCACATTCCTTACACAGCGAGATGATCCAACATTGTGTCACAGCACAACTGAGTGTTTGGGTGTGTTTATGAGTGTATATTATGATGGAATTTTGGTTCTTGGTCGGGTGCTGAATCTAAGTTTAGAAATTTCACTCAATCACCAAAATGTAAGCAGAACTTTCTCTAAAGTCTGGTGATAGTGGATGTTTTTTTTGTCCTTGTCTATATTTATCCTGTTAAAGCAGAACTATGCAGGATATTTCACCCAAATTTAACAGCTTCTGAGTCATGGTGATGGTAAAATGTCTTGTTGCAGGGAAAGTTGGGGGCTGTCTCCACTCCCTTTACTGATAGGAGTAGAATCAGAAGGTCTCTCAGTCTTGGGTCTCGCGAGAAACACAAATAACTTTATCGCACTACACACACAACCCCTAGCCAGGTACTGGCTATAAGATCAAGGCAGTGATAGCGGTATTTTAGACATCATGGCAGAGCGGGCAAAAAAAGAAGCAGAGGAAAACCGTTGTCGGAGGAAGAGGAAACGACTTTCTGACCGGGGAAAGGGGCCACACATAAATAAAGCATGTAAAATGGATGCCGACAGGCATGGACATGGCTGCATAGCTTATGTTCGCCAGCTCGGTTGAAAACAAATGCACATGGCCAGGAGAGGGGAAGGGAGGGGGGAGCATCAGCATGGAGTTTTATGACAGTGAGGATAAAGCGGTAGACGATACCTGGATGGATGGCTGTTTAAAAAATATTTATTCCAAAATTTTAGAGGGAGCTCTATAGAGTTCGTCCTCATGTCACAAACTAACTCGCCAAAACATGACAGATGTCGTGCTTTTCTAATCTTGATGACCACTCGCACACACATTCATACAGACAATCCACTCCATCAGTGAGCCGCACTGTTACATGCTCCTCATGACACGCTCCTCCTGCTCTCTACCTGAGAATGTAAACTCCAAACGTTGCTCAGGTCTGGAGCTTTACCACCTGCTCCCCTTTAGGGCGAACCAACGGCTGAAAACAAAGCTGTATGCAAATGAATCATTGATGCCAGCAGAGGCAGTTGGTTGTTTCTGAACTGATGAGTCAGGGGATCACGAGAGAGATTTCACTCCACGTTAAAGGAAGGGAAGGAAAGGGAAGGGAAGGGAAGGGAGAGCGAGCACCTCAGGATTTAGGACACGCATTACTCGGTCATTTACATGCACTTTGCATCCCTGCGTGATGTTGTTAAGCTGGGGGAAAACAAAGACAGCAGTGCCAGTATGAGTATGATTTGGTAGAAGAAGGGAAGTTTATTCTGACTTCATCGTCTGCGAGTGTGAACGCACGTGTCACCATCACGGTGCCTCACGCTGCAAACCAAATAAAGTGCAGATGAGCTTCAGTCTGTTTCTGTTCATCAAAAGTGGAGGAAATGTACAGACAAAACGTCCATATATGAGGAAATCATGTAGTGATTTATATATGTGGGTTTTCCAGGTCCTTTTACAGAACCCCTAATGGTTATTTATTTCCAGTATTGATTCATTTTTCTATTTAAGCTGGAGTAGGTAAGATAATATTGGAGTTATTGATAAATATTAATCACTATTCCATAATTTAGCATGATTTCAATTAACATTTAATTAGACTTGATCTATAAATTGTCAATGTATTGTAAAGAAAGGCCTTCACAATTCCATTAGGCACAATGTGACATTGTCATGTTACTTTATTTTATTTTATGATGAGATACATCCTAGATACAATAGGATGTACTTTAATTGATCCCTAATTAGGGAAATCCAAAGTGACAGGAGCCAAATGTAGCAAGAGATAAATAAATACATTCATAAATAAGAACAGAAATAAATTGTAGATAAAATATAGGATAAGAAACATAAACAAGTAATAGAAATAATATAAAAATAAGACCATTATAACAAAGGAAGAATGGTAACGACTGAATATTGATCATTAATGATTATGATGATTAAGTCAGTAAAGCAACAGCTTTCCACCAGACCTGGGTACGGACGCCTCAGTCTAACCGAATGAGTGAATGACACAGCAGATGGACGGATGAATGAATGAGCACCTGAATGAATGGACAACAAAGGGCGTGGGATATTTCGGGTGAATGGTGCATTGTGGGACGGCGCTATTACATGTCAGCGCGGCGCAGGGTGGGTGTCCTGTTGCCTGGAAGGTCAGAGTCCAGCCATGAATTAATAATATGGTTTCTCTGTTTGAGATAGTTTTGTAACACAGTGAGCTCCAGTTACTGTTTCACGTGGACTGGACCAATTACATGGCAACAGTTGTCATGGTAATTGAGTGAGCTCCGTTACCTGGCTTCACTGAAGCTAACACTTAGTCGTTTGGATAACCTTGAGTAATAACCGCCTTGAGTTCTATGCCTGTTTATTTATTTTACTCAATAAAGAAACATTAATGTCTACGTCTGCTGCGACATAAGTATGAAAAATATCATGTTAATTTCACTACAGAAGAGACCTCTGCAGTTGGGTGAAGGGAAAAACATGTATATATCTGCAGTATCATGCATCCCTAAAGAATATACAGTATGTTAACGTTATATAGCCTGAGAATAAGCGTTCTATATGTACTTTAACCAAAGTAAATGAAGAGAAGAACGCCATCGCTTTAGGCCACCGTAGTCCCTGCAGACCCGTGGAGGTTGGTGGCTGCAGCTGCCTGATAAACGCCGTATTATCTAACACTGTTACTGACAAAAAGAAGGCTATTTTAACCAAATGAGATAAGGGCCGCCATGTCGGCGTGTCCATGCTGTAATCACTTGACCACGGGAACTTGCGTCACGTCTATTTCAAGCCAGTGTGTCACGTCTGTGTTTTGTCACCAGCAGCCGTTAACCAGAGGTGTTACAGGAAGTGGTTCAGAGGCGGTCGTTCAGAGTCGTAAACAAACAAGTTGGCAGTGCATAACTTACTTACTTGAAAACAGCTGCGTTTACTGCTGCTCACAGACATGGTGACATTAACAAAACATTAGCATCTCCTGTTACTGCCGTGCATTGTGACAAGTGAAAATATGCAGCTTAAAATACAAGGGCATTGTGATGTATGAGGCTCACAATCCACATTTTAGTCACCTAATTTCTCCTCCGTGTGTCTCACATTGTGTGATAATGTGTGTGAGAGGTGATGGATGTCACTTACACTGTGTTAGTCAGTGGGCTGCGATCAGGTCAGGTCACCAGGTGACTTCAGGAGGCTGCAGCGGTAGATTATAGTGTTTCTCCATGTCCTCCTGCCTTTGTTATTCAGTCTGCTGTAAGAAAGTGATGTGAAGTAAAGTTTTCTTAATCTCCCAGGTAATGTTTCATACACAAACCCTGATTCAAACTAAGAGCAAAGCAGATACTTACTGTATACCTGCACCAAGAGGTCGCCTGACAGGTCATGTGACTACCCAAAGTTTTTCTATCTTTGAATAATCACAACGTCAATCATGAGAACAGTGTATTGGCAACATTATATTACATTATATGCGTAAACAATACAGTTTTCTTTGTGTTGTGAGAGGAGTAGAAGGAGGGGGAGACAATGGCCAAAAGGCCTTCTGCCAACTATCAGTCAGAGGCTTAAATACAACACAGAACCACTGTTCACAATAGTTCACTGTTGATACAGTGCTTCAAATTATTATTTCTCTTATGTTCTGACATCCCGATCCTGCCAAGTCCCTCGTATCATTTCCGGTGAAATGTCCGAGTTCATGTAAGAACACAGGGGGAGAAAGTCTGGATAATCCAGAGCGGACGAATTCCTGCGTACACGAGCCAGGCTCCACCCCCTTCACCTGGGTCCTCTGCAGTGTCTCACCCAAAACAGTCTCTCACTATGTTCCCCACATCTGAACGGCATTGACATTACCCCGAGTTCGCCGTTGACTTATTATTTATCTTGTCATTTGTCATCTGATGACATAATCCAGATTAAATGTTATGTTACGACCCAACCCTGGTCAAACAACAGACATCTTTCATTCCATTCGTGTCAAGCGTGTCACGGAAGCTCTCTGCTGGCATCAAATGTCGGGATTCCTGTTTGATGTGTTCACATGAAGAAGGTCCAGCTCTTGTCAGTGCTGTGATGCTGAACTGTGTCCTCTCTGAAGAGAGATACCTCGACAGTGACATCATGTTATGAGGAAGGTTAAATGTCTTTTTCCCCCCCTTTTTCCTGCTCTATGACGTAATCTCTCCTCCCCCACTAGCTCCCACTTTCACCCCCTCCCCCCCAAAAAAAAATAACCCTCCCTGTTCTTGTTCTTGTGCCTCACGTGCAGACACACAGTACAGAGCAGCGAGTCTGCTGCCTAACATACAGTAAATCAAGGCCTTTGAGGTTTCGTAGTGATTCCCCGTGCTCTTGTTTGTTTTTGAGCACCTTCTCACATCTGTCTTGCATTCACTTATTCATATAAAATGGGGTGTGTGGCTCCACCCAGGGAGTTTTCTCTGTGTGCTTGATGTTTTTTGCGTCTTGTATTTCTCTGTAAATTCCCAGGACAGGACTCTCCACGTGGCACTGCTTATCCCACAACCCCCTCCCCCCCTTTCTCACCCCTTTTTTTTCCCCACAAGGCCTGACACAAGCTGGTGAGCTGCCAGGAAACATCATGTGACCCCCAACAAGGGACTGGCACGAGTGCAGTCTCACTGGTTTTGTTATCAAAGTTTTCCTCATCTTTTATACCAGCCCAGTAGGACACTGGGTTAGTGTCACTGTACACACAAACATGAACAGACATGCCTGTGATCATTAGCCACTGTGAGCACCATCTCCTGTAAGTTGCTGGAACTGCAGCACACTGCGGTGAATGATGTGGGTCCAGTGGCCCTCAGGATGGATGGGATGGGATGGATACAGGCCACATTTGAACACGACAGGAAGTAGCACTGAGCAATATATTGTTTTCAAATTGGAGCCTCAATTTTTCTGTTTTTTTTCATTGTTCTGTGCCAAGTTTACAAAATATTGTAAACCTATAATATATTTTCCACAGAAATATAAATGTAGATAGATGTACATTAACCCTTTAATGAAAGCTGAGTGGTTGCAAGTCAAAGCCAACATGTGGTTATTACGGTAATTTCACTCACGCTGTTGCAGGAAGCCGACGAATCAGCATCTTTGTGACCAGAGAGGAGAGAGTTGGAAAAACATCTCAACATAGTTTGAATTTTTTTGGCCTGTTTTTGGAAATTGAGACAAAAACCCAAACACACGTTACTTTAAATATGTTTTACACTGTTCAAATATCAAACTTAACATACAAAATCTGGTGTTCATGTATAACTACAGTGTTGTTGTTTTTTAAATAAAACTTTTTGAATTGTTAATATACTATTTTAACATGCAGTAAATTGCAAATAAATGCCAGATATTGACATTTGAGGCTTAGGTGTTAAAGGGTTAAATTAAATACAACAAATATCTTTGGAAGGGAGAAGAAATTTTGTTTTGTTTATTACACTACAGAAATGCACTCATTTTGTTTTTACTATTTCACATTACCCTGAATTTAGTTATTTGTTAAAACTATACAGTATATACGGCACAAAGGAACTGCATTATTCCATATTCAAAACAAAAAGACTTAAGAGAATAACTTTATATATCATGCCTTTGCTCAATGTGACTCTGAGAAAAATGTCTCGATCCCGCTGCAGATTTACATGAACAAACATGACAAGGCTAGGGACTCTAAAGTTAGTGTTTGCCCCTTTAATGCATTGTTGTTTTTTGTTGGTTTTACACACATATATATATATATATATATATATATATACATATAAATAAATATATATATACATATATATATGTATATATATATATACACACATATATATATCAACGGGAGATCAGATGAGATCTTTGTGGAGCTGATTGACCCAATCAGCATCGTGTGAACTCATTTTGTAATGATTTGAATGTAATATTTTTCTTTTCTTCAGCTTGTGTGTGTTTCTGTACTGACTGTACTGCTGTTACCTGTCTGTGCAGATCTCTCTGGAGACGGAGCGGCTGGGTCCCCGTCGCGTGGAGAGCCTGAAGAAGGAGGACGAGGAGTGGCAGAAGAAGGCTCACGCCGCCGTACTGTCCATACAGGACCTGACTGTCAAGTTCTTTGAAACCACGACTCGGGCCCAGAAAGGTAAAGACAGCAGCACAGTATTTAAAGCCATCATTCCCCCGCCTCAGTTCCTCACCTCTGACCTCTGACTTCTGTAAGTTGCCCCTAGTTTACTCCAAAAAGAATTTGAATCCACGAACAAGAAACAAGTCACTGGATTGTCTTCTTTAAGAATGAAATTGAAATTTTACTTTTCACTCAAACAAAGTCCATTAGCGCTGCAACTAGCGATTATTTTCATAATCGATTAATTTGTCGATCATTTCCTCAATTAATCAAGTAATCGTTTGGTTTTTAAATGTTTTTAATGATTTCTTTGTTATCTGGAGCAAAGATTCAAATCCATTAATCGATTATCAAAATAGTTGACGGATTAATTTAGTAATCGATTAATAATCGACCAATCGAGTAGATGTTTCCGCTCTAATGTCCATACATTGACTCTTAATATGATGGACATTTAGACATATTTGTAGTATAAAACAAGGCACTCAATGAATCATTCATAGCATAACAATACATTCATATTCCTACAGTATAATTTGCAGAGCAGCTTTTAAAGTTAACCATTAATATTTTATTTTATGGTTATTTGAAACTGCTCACACTGCTTTATGGCTAATGTTCTTCATTGATTATTTTCATGATTAAATGGATCAATCTAAAAGCGATAAATTTTAAATGGAGCAAAGACGTCCCGCTCACATTTTATCACCAAATCATTTCTGTTGATGCATTACTGACCAACTGCTGCCACTCGTTCAAACTGTACTTGTTTCAGCGATCCACGAGCGCATGCGTGCTGACCAGAGGAAGTTTGGCAAGTCAGCATGGGCAGCGGCGGTGGAGCGCATGGAGCAACTGCAGTACGCCGTTTCCAGAGAAACTCTGCAGCTGATGAGGGCCAAAGAAATCTGCCTGGAACAGAGGAAACACGGCCTGAAGGAGGAGGTAACATGTCTCTCTCATTTAGACTAAGGTGTGTGACGTTTATCTGAGTGAGTTTTCAGAGAGACAGAAACACTTGAATATGGAGAGAGAAATATGACCTCATGACCCAGACATCCTGTCATGGAGTCCATAACATCCTGCTGTACAACAGTGGAAATGACTCACGTGGAATGACGGCCAGGATCAGATGTTTTCTTTATGACATTTTCTAAACTGCAGCTCAATCCACAGGGATACTGTAAAAACAAAATACACATGTGCATGTGAGGCAGTGGAAAATGAGCCCATTTGTTAGCTCACGGACGTGTGATGTAATCAATCATGTGGCTGTGGATCTAGATGCAGAGTCTCCAAGGTGGGGAGGATGCCATGCTCCGTCTGGACCAGCTGGAGGCGCTGTACTACGAGCTGCAGCTGCAGCTGTACGACATCCAGGCCGAGGTGCTGCGCTGCGAGGAGCTGCTGCTCACTGCTCAGCTGCAGAGTCTGCGCCGGCAGATGACAGGTGAGCGCCGGGAGTGACCGTTAATGTTGGCAACGAGTTTGTCAGCTGACAGCAGACAAAAGAATTCCATATCAGTGTCTTTAAAAATCAGACTCAAAGCATCTCACTGATGCCTCTACATGATGTATTCCTCGGTGACATCACAGCACTCCCACTCCTCTGCTACCATTGTTAACCCTTTAACACCGAGCGTATCGCAGACAAAATGTTTGCGCAAGTGCATTACCGTAATTACACGACGTTCGAGTTTGTGCATTGGAAAAATGTGGCACGTCAAAGCCAACGTGGTTATTACCGTGGATACGGAGGATAGAGTTGGAAAAACACCTGTAGATAGTCACTCAAATTTCAAATTTAACAAAAAAAAATTCAATTAAAATTGTTAGTACACTATTTTAACATAGTAAAATGTAAGTAACTGCTACATACTGAAAGTTATTCTGGAAAAATAGATATTTACAGACATTTTGAGCCTTGGGTTAATTTCATTGACGAAAAATGTTCGTCAATGATCTTTTTTATTGTTAAGTGAATAAAACTAAAGTCAATATGACAAAAACTATGACGAAATGTACTGACACTGATTCATATTTCAAGGTTACGCATTACAGCTTTAAAATAATCAATTTGTAGATGATTGACAAAACAAGAAACCACCACAATACTCGTTCAAGAAGACCAATCCAAAGCAGAATACTAACGTCATCATCAAAAAAATGTTATGCACTGCAGGTTTAACTTTGAACAGCAGCTAAACACAACTGTGCTCTTCATCAGTCTGTTCTCATGTTGCACCAGAGCGACAGGACGAAGTTGTTTACTACGACGCCTTTGAGAGCCCCGATGCCATGAAGGGAGTGGAAGACCCCGCAGCGCCACCTTCTCCCCTCAGAGACGAGGACCTCGGCGTCCTGCGGCAGAAGACGCGGCAGCTCGAGGCTCGCCGGGGTCGCATCACCGCCAAGAAAGTCTACCTCAAAAACAAGAAGGCAAGCTCGGACGAGTCACAATCGATGTCGTCGGTTGGAGATGTCATTCATTCATTCAGTCATGTGTTATTTCTTTTTTTGTATATATAGGAAATCTGTATTGTCAATCACAATCAGAAGCTCCAGGAGCGTCACGGTAGCTTTGCTGACAGCAGTTTGCCTCAGGAACTGCAACAGGTGAGACTCACACATCTTGTACAGCTCCAGATTTACTGCAAGTTATGTTTCGCCACTCGGGCATTTGGGAGAATAAAGAAGTGAATGCTGTGCAACCTCAATCAAGGTGCACGTGGAGCCAGAATAGTCACTTGTATCTGTCCCGCTGGGTAAAAGCATTAAAAGTATATTAAATTCAAAGACCTTCTCAGTTACAGAGAAGGCAGAAGTCTGTCTTGACATAAAACAAATCACTTCCTGCATGCAGCAGTGGGATGCTGCAGTGCAGCGACAGATCTGAACACTACGATACTGAGAAACACACACACACACACACACAGTTGTGTGGATCTGATAGGCCTCATCTGCATCATGTGACCTCATTTGACAATGGTTTGAGTGGACATTTGTTTACATTTACAAGTTACGCACGCTGCGGTTTTGAATAGTCAATCTGTCGTCGTTTGAAGAACCCAAAACAAACGCCGTGCTACAAGGCCAAATCTCCTCTGTCGTTTCATGTTAAGGAGACTGAAGAGGACGATGAAGCCAAACAAAACGCCAGAGTGAGCCAGGACAGGCAGAGGACGCTGGACAGACTCCGCAGCCTCAAACAGGTGAGATCATCAACAGTAGGAAGTAGTAATTAGCCAACAGGGGGCTCCACTGGTTACAAAATGAGTCAATTTGAATGGAAGACTATGGAAAAATGGAGTTTATGGTCAGGTTTGTAAATTATTCCAATTCCAATTTCCATGGAAAATAAATGATAAAGCACATCCCAGTGTGATTGACAGTAGCATCATAGGAGTCTGGTTTGTAATGTTGAGTTCTGAAGAGAAACCTGTCAAACAATCACTTCATCTCTGTTTCCTCACCCACACAGCGTTACCCGGGTCAGGTGACTCTCAAATCCAGCCGCCTGCGTCTGAGTCAGAATCACAGTCGGAGGAGAGCGGGAGAGCAGCCCAACACCCAGGCGGCCGGCGTTCAGACCGACCGCATCTCCGACCTCCCGCAGCTCTCCGCCGCTCCCCCCCCTCCCCCTGACATCTGCGGCTACGACAGCATGTCCCTACCAACCGTCGACCTTGACGGTCTCTCCTCTCTGCCTCCCTTCCTCTCGCTGCCTCCTGCCTCAGGTTCCCCATCGGCTCTTTTGCCCCCACCGCCTCCTCCACCTCCACCTCCGCCTCCCCCTCCTCCTCCTCCTCCCCCACCACCTCCTTCCTTGGAGGACCAGTACCAGGGTCACGAGGACAGGGAGAAGGACACCACAGGCAGCCCGGCGCGCCAGCTTAAGTGCGAGTCTGACTCCACCTCACTGCCCCTGGCCCCGTTTTCCCCTCGATTCTTTGACAGCAGCCAGCTGCTGACGGCCAGGAAGAAGCTGAAGAAGACGGCCTCGCTGGACGCCTCGCAGTGGAGGAGAGGTGAGGAGGCAGCGACTCGTGACTCAGTAAAAGTCATGAGGATTTACTTTGCTTTTTATAAATGTAATCAAGTGATTGGTTTGAACGGATCCAGAAGAATCCTGGTTGATTTGGCGACACCTTGTGGTGACTGGCTGCAACAGAAACACTTTTTTTTTATAACTTGTTGAGTCAGTAGAGGTTTATAGAACAAAAATCACTTCACATCTACTGTATGTTCACAGCAAAGCACCGGGGAAGAATAACAGCAAAACCGCATCAGAACCAACATTTGGTCAGATTAGATAATAGATCTCATGACTAAATCATTTCCTATATGATTAAATCAATGAATGAATCAACAAAATGGCAGGGTAATGACAACAACTGATGCTCAAACCCTGATTATCTGCTTAGTATCAGCCCAACACACAAGACGATGGAATCAACAGTGTGTTTTTTTATATCATATTTGTTGAAATCCTCTTCACATACCAATCACATCAAAAAATAAAGTTCTTAGGTAGGGGTTGAATAGGAGCAGATGTGTGTAACTATAATTACCATCTTTTACACACCTGCAGACCCCAGTGTTAATTCATCTGGATCAATATAATGACTGTTAATGCTCTCTAGCACAAACTTAGGCTGCATTCACACCAGCCCTTCTTAATCAAACCCTAGACTCTGGTCCGCCTAAAAAACGTAGGTCTCGGTTCGCTTCAAGCGGACTACAACGCAGGGCATTGTGGGTAAACACAACCAAAACATGCGTGCGTGTAGAACGATAGCCGGGAGAAATGGCTGAGCCCATTGTTGCAGCGTATATGTGTCGTATGTTCACATAAAACGATAAGATTTGATGCAGCTTTCCTGCATTAGCGAGTTTTCTTGTTTATTGTCTTCAGTAATTCTTGATGCAGCGCCGCCTCAGGTGAGGAGGGGAATACGTTTTTCAAAAAGCTTGGTTGGTTTCACTAAAATGTGAAAAAGTGTGAAAGCAAGCTCTCGTTACTCACCCCCTGCTCTCTGCAGTCACTTTTATGAGTTCACCAGTCGTCCTACAGCAGAAAGAGTAGAACTGGTTAATTGCAGCCAATAATCACGTCATGTTATGATCTCAAACCTGCTCATAAAACCCGTGCATGTGTGTCTACAGCGAGCTCCCCCATGGACGAAGTGCTGGCTTCCCTTAAGCGGGGCAGCTTCCACCTGAGGAAGGCCGAGCTGCGCGTCCTGGCGCCCGACCCGGACGACGACAGCAACAACATCCTGGCTCAGATCAGGCAGGGCGTCAGGCTGAAGAAGGTGCGCACCTGTCCGGAGCAGCAGCAGCAGCAGAAACGTCACAGCAGGACGTTCCCCCACTCTGCCGACGCTCTGACCCGCAGCATCCACGAGGCTCTGAGGCGGATCAAAGAGGCGTCACCGGAGTCTGAGTCCGAGGACGAAGGCCTTCCATGCACTGACTGGGAAAACTAGTTCATTGGAAGTCATTTTTTTTAATTATTATTATTATTATTATTGTTGTTATTATTATTATTATTATTACAACAAACGTGGAGCCAAAATGAAGAGACAATGAGCGACGGCTCAAGTCAAGCAGACATGTCAGGGTTTGAATGCCTGAAGAGTTTGGTGCAATCTGAACAAAAAACACCTTTTTTTATATCAGAGAACGACTGAGTTTGTTTCCTGCTTGTTCATGTGTGTTTTTTAAAAAAAAACATGGACCACTAATCTTTTCTTTTTAATTTTACATGTCGCTGCTGTGACATTGTTAGTGAGGAGACGACCTCTTGACCTCCCACTGAGTCGTACTGTACTGTAGTTTGCTGTGATGGGTTTGTTTATAAGAAGTGAGTATTTTCCTTTTTCTGTGTCTCTCACTCTCACGGACAGATAGCGTTCAGACTCTCTCAGTACACAAGGATGTCGAAACATTTATGATGCAGGACAGGATGATTCCCACTCACCCAAAGAAGGAAACTGACCCTTGACTGGTTCAAACCTTCTCATCTTCCTTTTGAAAAATATTGGAACTATTTACTTTAATTTTTATTTTATTTTTTACACGTTTAGAAGTGAAGCTGCTTCATAATGGAACATTGCACATTTTAGTTTTTGTTTCATATTCATCATCCTGACACCAAAACGTGCAATTTTTAATAAACATATACAGATCATGTAAAATATGATCTAACATAAAGATTATGTATATTAAACTCTTTGAATTTAGCTTGTCCTCAAGTACAAGCCTCATTGCGATAGTTTTTTTATTATCAAAAACTGCTGTCCAAACTCAGAAATCTGAACACCCAAACATTATACTATACTATATGATGCTATTTTATTGTGCTGCACAGGGACACCATTAAATCCAGTATACATTATATTATATTAAACATAATTCCAGTCATCCCAACTGCAGAACTTGCATTAGAAATGTCACATTTTGAAGTTTTCTTCTAATCCACTGACACATGGCTGCTAAAGGCTAATTCTGCATATTTTAAAAAACGCTAATTTAAAAAAAACAAAACACGAACAAGTTTAATTTGTGTCCCTGTGACTTTTTAAAGAGATTTCACTATTCAAGAAACTTCCTGATTATAAATCTGCACTGTTAAAACAGTTAAATGAAGATTATTGTTAATAATCCTAACCGTTAACCTTTGTCTTGTACATACATACATACTCCCACGCTCTGAAAACCAAATCAGTATTTTTGACAAACTATACTGTGTACTGTCACTTTTTAAAACATATTTTGACACTTTTTTTAAACGGGGGAAAAAATGTATGGATTTATATATCGATTCAGAGAGGAAAACAAAACACCTATAGATGTCACTGTGGGCACAGGACATTTTACATGATTTCATTTAACATATAATTAGTGAATTAAGAGAAAATCAGCCATATTTTACTGTTAAAAAAAAACTATATCCACACTGTTTTTGCTCTGTTTTTTCCTTTTAACACACGTACATGACCGACTCCAGACGTGGAGCAGTGTTTAAAGTTTTATAGTGCGTGTGCAGAGATTAGCTGATCTCAGGGTTCAAGCTTCATTTATCTCAAACACGACGTCATTGTCTCCACAACATTGTTTGATATTCTTTGCTGTTATTATTTTATTTACTTTCTTTTTGCCTTGTTTTATTTCCCACGCTTGTTTACTTTACAGAGTTGTTGTTTTTGAGTTTGCTGTGTGTGTGTGTGTGTGTGTGTGTGTATGATTTTATACCAGTCTGTTATGTATGAACTGTGTCAAATTTACTGAAAACTTTTAAGTCACACTTTCTCGGATTTAACAAGTCACGCACTGAGAACCAAGACTTCATTTAAAGGACTAGTTGAACATTTTTGGACATGTAAACACTCTAATATTGCTCAGAGTTAAAGGACTTTTTAAAAAACACAAATAATTTCAGCTATTTTGCCAAAGCAAGCAAGTTTATCATCTATTTTGATCAGCGATACTGTAAAACTGTGGCCCTACAGTGTATTTAAGGTCACACTTTATGATTAAAGCTGAAGCAGGCAGTATGGTTTTGGTATTTTTGATCTTTTGTGATCTTGAGTTCTGGAAAAAGAAGTCGACGTTTCTCTCTGACCAAGAAGAAACTGAACAATCACAGAGAAGTTCAGGGAAAGCGAACGGAGCAGCCACAGAGAAGATAGAAAAGTTGCTATTCCAGCTTTGGCAACGACTGCCTACGCTGCAAAGAAACCTCAAAGAACTGAATTGAGAAGGAAAATCTAAGATAAAACGCTCTCGATAAAAACGCAGTAAAAACAGTAAAAACATGCCAACGCTTTTCAGCCATCATGGCCTTTGTGTTTTGCCGCGGAAGCTGATTTTTTTTAAATAAAAAACGCCGCCGTGTGCATGTGACCTATAACTCAACACGAACATGAGCAAAATAAGTGACTTCCTCTTCACGCTACACTCTCTGAAGTGCGTAAACAAACAGCTGCCAAGTGTGAAAACTTAAAAAACGTCGTCATCCAATCGCGAACATTCACCGATATGATTTTCACGTCACGTGTAACTGTAAACCTCTCACTGCTCTCAGTTCCTTCTTCCTTTCACAACAATCCAAATAATGACTTTCATTCCACCCCAGTTTGACCTTTAACCTTTTCTGTTTTTGACCTTATTATGCACGGAACTGGCCTGAGGACGAACCCATCACAACGCAAGTGCAATAACGAAAGATTTGAAAAGAAAAAGGAAAAAAAAAACATACGTCATTTCACAGATGACACTGTAAGGAAATGTAAATCATGAAAACTATATCCGCATGCCTAAATGTATTGAAGTATTTATTGAGACTTCATATTTTTAAGAATTTTTTTAAGCACACAAATGTCAATGTACTTTATAAACTTTTTGTCGCTTTCTTTTTTTTGTTTGTTTTGTCTCCTACCATGACATTCCTCTCTGCTTTCTATATCCTACGTAATATATATATATTTTGTGTCCTTTTAAAAATAAAATAAAGAAATAAACAAACCAACAAAATGGTTTTGAATGTGTTTTTTTTTGTTTCGTTTTCTTTTTTCTTTGTTCTTTTAAACGAATCAGACTTTAGTTCAGGTGTTCAGGATTTTGCAGCACTCAAAGGACACTTATTTAGCATGTAGATTTATAATTATAATCAGTACTTACACATTAAATAAACAGGCACCACAATGTAGCTTTGAGCAACTATACATTCATGTGGTTTCCAGAATGCAGATTTACACTCAATACATTACTTTAAGAATATTAATAACGGCGTTTACATATGAGCTGATCACATGATTTACCTTTTCAATTGCTTACAAAAAAATTGCTGATCCCTGAAACATGGTAGAATCATCAAGGTTTTTTTTTGCTGTCCAGACATTGAAAACCAAACTGAATAGCAGTTGGAACAAGGTCCTACTTCCTGAAACCACACGTCCGCAGAGGTCCGTGCGACACATTTAGTCATACTCACATTTCTGAAGGACGACAAGTGGACGAACATGCATCTGTGAATTGCACATGCTTCACTTTCCAGTCCAGTTGCTCTTGTTTTGGTCCAAAGAGACAACAAAGAGGATGGTAATCAGGGTCATTTATACACTGGGGGCCTTACTCTCTCACCTTTAAAGTAAATACAGTAAGAAACAACAAGTAGAACGCTCTCTTTTCACCTGAAATGATCTGCACCACGTGAAAATGAAGTCACCCAAATGTGGAAAGTGTGACCTTAGTAGCCCTTAGATTCAAGTGTTTTTATGAACTAGGCTTGACCTGACCTGGACGGGGTAATTCTGGTGGAATCGGTTTCCTTGGCAACTTCATTTGGACTTTGAAGGAGTTCCTGTGAATTAGTCCAAAAGTAAAAAAATGTAGTTAAATGGTTAGAGTGTGAAAGAACAACACGACAAGTTGATTTTCATTTTTCTTTTTACTATAAACTCAAAATTACAATTTGTGTCTTTCATCATGTAGTATAATCAACATTTAAAAGTATTATTCAAATGGGGAATTTCCAATGTTTTTTTCTTCCTCCATTTGAAGCTGTAATATTCTATATTTTTCGACGTGATAAAGTCACTGCTCAAGTCTCGCATATGTAACAGAACCAACATCAAGCCCTTAGATAGTGTTCTCCGGGTGTACGTGCTCCGTCCCTCTGAACATTGCTGAATTTTTGGCAATAGTTAATCCCACAAAAAAAAAGGTATCGCAAGTTAGCTACCGTCGATGCATCTCTGTACCAAAGGCAACATCAGCACAAATTCTGTACAGGAAAACGTCATTTGGCAAAAGAAAATGAAGAAAAGGTTTCTTTGCAAATCCGACTTCCGGTCGCCTGCCGTGTTTTCCATTTCCTTTGATAAATAGAGTTCAAAAATATTGCCTTTTTTTCAAAAAAAACAAACAAAAACAAAGTACCTTGACACCCATGTACCACACGATAAGAAGGATTACGAGATGTAAATAAAGATCTTTGCTTTTTGTACAGCTTTCATCGGTTACTTTAGTAATAAATTAAGAAAGGGAGAGAAGGATTCAATCATTGCACTTCAAGTAGCAACAGAAACGATAAGGGAAAGAAAAGCAGATCTTCTGATTCACACACACACACACACACAAACTCCATTTTTACAAGTGCACTATGATTGTATAGAAAGAAAGACGACTGAATAAAATCCCAAGATTGGAGTAAAATTACCTGAAAGTGTTGTTGTGTACCCTCTGATGCTGATCCCTTATCTTTTTTTTGTATTGCTTTTATTTTGTAGAAGAATAGAAGACGTTCTGTCGTCGTCGTCCCTTTTTTTTTTTTTTTTTGGTTCGTGGTCCTTTAGTGGATTTCAGTCACAGGAGGAACACTGCTAGTTGTTCTCTTCAACACATTTGATTCTCCAGAGTTCAAATAATAATAACAATAACAACAATAACAATAATAATGATAATAATAACAATAATAATTAAAAACGATTGAATCTCAGGGTATAAGAAAAGCTTGAGTCCTTCTCACCTGACTCTTTAAAAGTGTTCATTTGGCTGATGAAAAAGAAACCAAAGAAGAAGATGGGAGGGGGGCATAATAATGGTCCGCTCCGGGTGTTTACAAAACTGCACCAAAGCCAAGCTGAAAGAGTCCAAACATAGGAAGGAGCAAGAAAACGTGACATCTGCTCAAAAAGGGTAAAAATAAAGAATCCAGAGTTTCTGTGTGTGATCCAGAGTGAGGTGGAGGGAAGGCGAGTCCCGAGCAAAGCTCTCGTCACTTGGCTGTTTGTAAACAATGTGGCTGTAGCAAAAATGTGTGTACCGTTAATGCATAACACGTGTAAACATACCCTCTCGCACGTATCGTATACATGTGGAAATCAAACAGTAGAAGAAGACGAAAAAGAGAGGATTTCTTTCTTTCTTTTTTTTTTTACATGTCGGTGATGAAATGAGCGCCAACATGCAGGTGGAGCTCTTTCATTGGAGCGGCTGGTTGTGTTAGTGTGTGTGTGTGTGTGTGTCTCTCTAGCTACCCTCGATGAGCTTGGCCAGCGTGTCCCGCAGCTCGGTCAGCTCGAAGATCTTGGTGTCCAGCAGCTCCAGCAGGGAGCGCAGACTCTTGCGAAAGGCTTCCGTCTCCTGCTGGCTGCTCTCCAGACGCTGCTCCAGGTCGCCCAGCTGGGCCTCCAGCACCTGGCTCTTCGTTTCTGCTTCCTGAAGCAAAACCAGAGGACACATTTATTTGTTTTTCCCACATTTAAATGATACGGTTGATGGAAATTGTTACAATTTGGATTCAGAGATTGTGATTGTATTGATTTTTAAGTGTGTAAGAATGATTGATATATAATGGTGAGACTACTCCGCTCACTCTTCCCCTCAACTACGGTGGCCTGCACGTACCAGAAAACTGGAAATCTATTGATGCAGAATCTTATTATAAGCTACTCCACCTAGTGTCTCACCATTAGCACCAATTTTACATGCCCCAAAATTTGTACTAAGAGTCCTTGACTTGCCTGTAGTTTCTCTTTTTGAGACTGGAAAGCGCTCTCCAACTTCTCCAACTCCTGACAAGAGCAAAATATGATGATGTATACGTTTGAAACTGTACTGTGCATGACTTCTACATATAAACACTTAAACCATTGTCAGTCGAGTTCCATACACCACTCTCTGTATGTCTACATAGCAGTGTTTAGATCGTGTGTAGCCTGGCGTCACATAACCATATATACATTGTGATTGTGAACAAACCTCCTCTTTGGCCTTCAAAGCAAACTCCAGCTCTTCTATTGTTTGGTTAAGTTCTGTCTTTTGAGATTTGATGACCGTAGTTTGACCGCTCACACACTCCAGCTCTGTCACCTGGAAAGCAAAGATTATTCTTTAGGTTCTTTATAAAAAAATGTAAAAGAAGAAGAAAGAGAGAGCACATTTCATGTGTCCGTTACCCGCTTGTGTAGCCGCTCCGCCTCCTCCTGATAGGCTGCCAGCTGCTGCTTCCACTGTTTGACGTTGGCCGTGGACTCGAGCAGAGCTGCCGTCAGTTTGGCATTGTTCCCCTTCAGTGCTGCAAGCTCCGCCTCCCAGTGCTTATTGATGCAGGGTGAGCTGAAAAAAAAAGAAAAGAAAAAAAGGCTGTGTGAGATTACTAACATTTATGTCCTTTTTTAATCTGATAATCTGAGAATATTCAATGAAGAATTTGCTGAATAAAGCTGCTCGTTACACCGTTTTGCATTTCAAGAGATTAAAAAGATAGATGTGATTTGAAATGTTTTTACAATTTAAATAAACATGTGCAGTTGCGGCATTAAATGTTTTACAAACAACTTTAAAGGTCCAATGTACAACATTTAGGAGGGATTATTTGTGATAATCTGCAGTCTCACCATGAGATGTCACTAATTCTTACACACCACATTAATAAGATACAGACTGAACACATGCTCTGCGCTAATCTGAGCGCAGATCAGTTCACTGAGGTCGCATTCTCATTTAAAAACAGAATGTAGGAACAAACACAGCCGAAACACACGCTTGCGTCGCTCTGACCTCAGGTTCCCACCCGCCTGTGGTTTACCTGTGTGAGAAAGGCAGTGCATTCTGGGAAGACTCTGCTCTGGCTTCGGCGTGCTGCGGTGTGTCTGGCGTGACCGCCTCGCTGTCTGTGCCGTTGATGCTCTCGGGGGACACAGGTGACAGCAGATCCCCCGGGGCTGACTCCTGGGTTTGACACATGATTATCGTCCTCATCATCATCATCATCATCAACAGTCATACTGAGAGCGAGACGAGAAAACACTCGTCGTTCTCACATCTGTCTGTCTGTTCAACATGGAGCCACACGAGTCAATTTATCTTAGCACAGAGACTGGGAGAAACTGCTAATCTGGCTGTTTACATTAGATAACCTTTAAAACCCTGTTCAGACTTAGTATTAACATCTCTCCTGAGTGATACGATCAAGTGAAGGGTCGCCAGGTATGTATGTGAGGACCGTCGTGAATCTTATCACAGGTCTCATCACAGAAAACAGATTCAGGAGTTTGGTTCCATTCCATTTAGTTTAAGTTGTTCAAGTCTAAAACACTCGACACTTTCATGTGAAGAAGCTTCTTCACGCTTCTTTTTGTGATTTCTACAACAACAAATCAGACTTTAGCACAGCACGGTATGCTGATACACTTTTGTATGAATCAAGAAAAAAAGGGCATAAAACAATATTGATTACTGAGCTTCGAGTGTTGCCGTGTTGGCAGTTTTTAACTTATGCCAATTTAAATAAAGTAGAGCTATTCATTGTTTTATGATTGTGTGCTCTCAAAAAACCTCGCTATCTGTCTGTAGATTCATTCTATTATTTTCCCTTGATGGCGTGTGCTCTGTTTTGCAAATTAAAATATTTCAATATCAACAAGCTTGTGTGATGTCATTTGTTGACACAAACTGGAGGGTGGTGAGAAAGAGGTTTAAGGAGAGATGAGGTTATTTTGTCCATCACACATTAGGATCAGAGGCTGATGAGAGAGTGGTACCCAGAAACTACTGCCGAGGTCAGACTACATGATCTTTTGGTCTGATATGATGGTCACTACGTCACGTTAGGTGATCACCGTAGTCTACGCTGTGGTTCTCTCAGGGGGTGTCGGCCTAACTGACTGTAAACAATCAACAGCATCTGAAGCGATGTGTATGATTGTGTTTCATGTGATTGGAGGTCGTGATCCATCCTTTATCGATCCTTGATTGCATTCACTAGGCCCGAACACCCTACGTCTGTCAGATCAGACCATATACGAGTCTGACCCCGGCATGAGAGTGGTTTATTACACCAAAAGGATAACATTTCTATAATTAATGTCCCACAGAAGACAAATGCTGCAGGGGGAGACACCAGAAGGAAGAGTGGGGAAGACTGAAGGGGAAAAAAGGGGGTCACCAGACCAGAGTCATGAAAATGAATCTTTCCATTTCCTTTTTACCTTCTTTTTACCAGGTTTGTTGACTGACAACACATTCCTTTTTACAGGCCCACTCTGACGATAAGGAGGTTGTTTGCTTTGTAAAACGTATTATATCAAGATCAAGATGAGCGTTAGACATCAGATCAGTTTACGGTAGGAAAGGATTAGCTTTGCCTGGAAACACTGCAGACATTTCACATTAAGAGTTTCTACGTTTGTGTCATATCTGATCTAAATAAATAACATCTAAGATGATTTTTATTTATTTTCTATAAAACCCTTCTTAAATAATTCAATACAAATAAGCTTCATTGCTGATGGTGTCGTTGTTTACCTGAGAGGGAGTGCTGGTGAGTTCCATCTTCTCCTGAGACTTTTCCTTTGCTAACCGCGCCGCCTCCTTGAACTCGGCAAACTTATCTGCAAACTAAGAAGTAACAAGAGTAACTCAAAGCGCGCCGACCTGCGTATGTCACGTGATCATTACGAACCACCCTTCATGTCCTTACCTTGACCAGGTGACTCTCGGACGAGAAGCCCAGGCCGTAGACGGTGTTCGCCCGACTGTCTCTTGACGACCAGCCGAGGGTTCCGACGGTTGATAGCGCATGTGAACCCCGCAACAACCTGCCAAGTCGGCGCTACTTTTCCGATGTTTTGCAATTGAATAAATATCTGGTTGCCATGAATACTGGCAAGTTTGTTAAAGTATTTTAACATCTTAGTAGAGCTTGTCAGGTATTGTTTCTCATATTTGTTGTGTAGTTTTATTGTGAAGGGAAGTGGCGCGGTTGTTGATGCCGGAAGGAAGGGTTGTTGACTTTATTTACGTACCCAGTATAGACGCCCTTATCTCGGTTACAGTAACTTTGGCAGGGTATTATTTTTATTTATGTTAATGTTTGTAATTTATGATCCAAACTTTCTCACAGGAGTTTAGTGAGTTGAGGGAGTTAAACTGTACTTTCATTTAGTTACACACTTGCTACAAGTGGTAAAGGTTTCTAAAAACCTTTACTTGTAGTTGGTTACTTGTGTCTTATGTGACCTTGTTATTTGGAGGTAAAACATGTTTTGAAAATAAAGGAAGACATTCAAAAATTCAGCTTGCGTGATTTTCATTCTGTACAAACTTTTATCATCTCATAAACTTTTTTTTAAAACATATATCGATATCGGTAGATATCGGTTATCGGCCATAGCAGCAATATTAATATCGGATATCGGTATCGGCGGAAATAGTCATATCGGTGCATCCCTAATATATAGTTCAGGAATCAAGTCCAGATATCAATACCATGAACATATTTAGTCAATACCCAGCCCTAACAGAAAACACGAGAGAGAGATTAAATGAATAATGCACTATATTATACCTATCTCATATATTATTTATCAATTTATTTGTATCTGTTACAGAATGGGCCGTCTCAAGAGTCTTGAAGAAAGTCTGAATTGTAAATGAAATTGAATTTAAATGAATTACAGCCGTGGAGCACAGTTTAGTCCAGAGACACTTTCAGCTTTGAGAAGAGTGTGGCACAGAAGTTTGTTGGTTTAGAAACATCTTTTTTGATCTTTCACTTTTCCAATTTCCCAACAGACGTTGACTTCTTTTGTGTTTTATTTCACTGCTCCACATTTCACTGAATGCACTGATGCCACTTTACGAAAAGGTGTAAACAACACGTTTCTGTTCATGTCTGGAATGGAGAAATCGACACAGTCTGAGAGGTTTGCCTCTGTGTGACGTCTGTGTCTCAGCGGAGAGAGGACTCTGTCTACGTCCTCCAACACCAGCCCACCCAATCTCTATTTCCAGCTGAACACAGCAAGACTAACTTGCTGTGTTCAACAACAGGAGAGGCTCACTCTTACATAACTGTGCTAACTCCACCCCGGCACCTCTCTCAAGACTGAAATACTCACTGCCACATAGCTATGACAGGCCCGGCCGCCCCTTCACTGCCTTCGCACAAAGAGGCCAGAAGTCAGACACGCTCAATGAAGAAATCATAGATATACTCAATATACACTATAAAACCAATGTTTCTAATTGTTGTTGTTGTTGTTGAGGATCCGGTGGAGATTCTTATTTAGGGCTGTGACAATCACCAGGTCAATAATAGAGTTCAAGCATTTGCCAGCAATGCAGTTTTTATTATGAGAAAGAGACATTTAGGTTGGTTTGTTTTTTAAATCATGACATTATGAGAAACAATTGAGAGAATATCACTGTTTCTAAGTCGAGTTTAAATGAAATGCAGTGTTGTAATGTAACAAAGCACAAATACTTTAGTTTAGTTTGAAGCTTTTTTCAATTTTAAGCTTCTTAAATGTCAATATTTTCTTCATTTCTTTGCTCTGGATAACAAAGAAATCATTACAAGTTAATCATTATGGTTAGTGGACAAAACAAGACATTTGAGAACATCATCATGTCCAGGTTTGAAGAACACAGATCAACATTTTTTTAAGGTTTTCTGATATTTTATGGACCAACCGATTAATCGATAAATCGAGAAAATAATTGACAGATTCATCGATTAAAATAATCGTTATTTGCAGCTCTAGTTAATTTACATAAGTACATCTGTACTTTTCCTTGTTATTTATATTTCTAGCAACTTTTACTTTTACTCCACTACTTTCCCTCTGACTATCTTTGTTACTCCCAAATAAAATCAGAAGAAGAGTTGGTATTATGGTCTGTATTTACATAGAGCTTGTCTAGTCTTGATGAGCTGCTTTACGCTACAGTTTTCACTCATTCACACATCGCTGCTACATGGGGTTAAGTGTATTACTCAATGACACATATAAACAAGCAGAGCCAGGAATTGAACCCACAACTTGCCCTACCACTGAGCCACCATGGCTCAATCCTTACTCCTCACTTTTTTTATACTTTTACTTCTAAAAAATGAAGTACATTTTATATCAGAAAATGACTTAAGATATTTAATTACAGTAAATATATACTTTAAAACTTTTACTTAAGTAATACTATAAAAAGGTGACTTCAACTTCTACCAAAGTCATTTTCTGGTAAGATACTTTTACTTTTACTCAAGTTTCCCTTTTAGGTACTTTATACAAGACTGATGAGATGTGACATTCTCGTGGTGGATTGGTTAATTAACATACTGAACTATAATAGATTTGCTAAAAGAGGAAGTTGCACAAACTGGGAGGCTTTTAAGAACCTTATTGAAGAGGCGAAACCAAAGTTCCAAAAACAGTTGTGACCAGGGTTCCCACACCTTGTTTGACACCAAATACAAGGACTTTACAAGACCAATTCCCTTAAATTCAAGGACCGAATGTGCTGACACAGGTTAAGATGGGAAGGCTTGTAGGCCTTGTCTACATAAATCAAACAATGCAGGGCACATGAAATAGTAGGTGGCGTCGCAACAAACATAATTATTACCTGAACTTATTTCTTGCATAAAATTCAAGCACTTTCAATGACTGATGTCTATTTATGGCAATTCTCAAGGGCCTTTTAATTCAAATTCATAAACCTTTAAGGATTCCAAGGACCCATGAGGTATTGGTATGTTCATTATCCCAGGGCTTGGAAAAGCCACAACTGAATACGGTAACAGGACAGAATTAGAAACAATATGAATGAATATTCTTACATGGTATGCTGTTTAAGGGAGGAAACGACACTGAAATGACGAGAACAAACCTTAGATCCATCCAGGCTAATGATGCGATATACATTCCTGGTACTGTCGAAGAAGTAGGACACCGTGACCGCATGTTTACTCGTGGGGACCCAATTTTTCTTGGTGTTGGGGTCAATCTGGAAGACGTGGGCCCGTGTGCTGAAGATGGGCTGCTCTCTGCAGAGAGAGAGAGAGAGGAAGATGGAGAAATCAGTGTCACGCTGTAAACTTCAATTCTGCGGTCAAGCTGGTTTAAATATATGCAGCAAGGAACCAAAACAGTGGCCTGTAAGGACATTTTTAATGGTTAGATGCAACAATAGAAAGTTAAGTTTGTGTGTGAGAGAGAGTCATCACTGTTGTTGCAGACATTCCAGCAAAGGCCTTGGGGCTCAAGTGAATATATTATCTGTAAGTATTTTTGTACTTGTAAAAGTTTCTTTTTTGTTGTCTTAAAAGATTTCTATGTACTTTCCTCTGCTTTTATATGACTTTCAACACACATAGAAACACTAATGCACACTCATTTATCGGTTTCAACTGTTGTATGTTTCTAAAACACGAGTTGACCATCGGGCTGTTATGTACGTGCAGAGAGCAGAGAGCACTTTTAACTACTGTTGACAACAGGTGAAGACAGACTGACACAACAAACCACTGAACTCCACGCGGTTCATCAGCCTGCAGCGGCTTTCACACTTCATTAACAAACACAAACTGAGAGCACGGATCCGTTTGCAGAGTTGCTTTTCAGTACGTCTCCCACACAAAAGTACCTGCTAAATTCTAGGGATGTCCGATATCACAAACTCGAGTAGTTGCAGATATCAGCAAGATTCTGCCACTGCCACCTTCATGTACTTTTGCTTGGTTTCGCTCTAACCTACTCATTTATAGTAGGATGCCATGATCAAAGAAACAACAACAAACACTTGAGAGAATTGAGAATCTTTCCCCGCCAGAGTCTAATTGCTAAAAGTGTGTCTGTGAGCAATTCATCGACGCTTACGATAACTTAAATCTTAATTAAAGATGCCTCTATAGTAGAATTCAACCAGAAATATGCAAATATATCCACAAACATTTAATAGCAATCCAACCAGGGTGGTGTCAGGATTAGCAAATTCATTCGGAGTCAGCTGGGAAAAGAAGCACTAAACCATATGTTCACATATTATAATAAAAGATATAAAAGAGAAAGAGAAAAGCATCATGACTGTATCTACAACATTTTGCAATGACCCAGTCTGGATGCTGAAATTAATAGAACCAATAAAAGGTGGTGGACAGCAGCAGCAGCAGCAGCAGCAGCAGCACAATTTCAAGACAAAAAGCAAATGTGTTAAACTTCAAAGCTCAACCTCAAAACGCTGTCTTGCCTGGGGAAGGAAAAAGTGGAGTATTTTATGGAGGAAGGTGAGAGAAAAAGCAGCTTCCCACATCCCAGGACATCCATAATTCACTTCCCTGCTGTGCTGTTGTAATACCAGTGACTGGAGGAGAAGAAGATAACAGAAAAGTGTGTTGATGTTTGAATGTACAAGCACACAAAATCCCCCTTCCCTTGTGTGGCACACGAGAGCAGATCAACATATCCAGTTCACACAGTGCAATAATAATGCTGTATTAAAGTGAGCTTTCATTTTCAGATAAATAAAACAAGCCAGAGTCAATATTAGGACTATAAGTGATTAACCATCATCCAACCTTTGAAGAAAAAGTCTTTACCATCACTTTTTCTACCATCTATTATTCTTTGTGTTGTGTCAAATCCTCTTAGCACCTCAAGCGGCAAAAATGTCCATGTCCATCTATATAAACAGCAAGTAAACAATAGGTTAAATTAGCATCACTCATATTCTGTATTCCCATAATAGACCTCCACTAGCTATTTAGTATACAACAAGTAGTTTTAAAAGAATAGCTGTAGAAGGTTTAAAAGAGAGAGAAAGATTGGATCATCTTTCTTCAAACCCACTGCCTCGAGTTGGCGGCGGAAATAAAATCATGCCTTTTTAAAAGCAGGAAACCTACAGGGCATATATGCTAATTTTAAAATCAGCACGTAACAAGTAATGTTTTTGTTATACATGTGTAGGTGTGTGCACAGAGAGGGTGAAGTGAGGCAGTGAAGGTAACCTAAAAGCACATGTGCCAACATACAGGAAGGTTAGAAGACTCAAATGAGTTTTATGCATCGGTCTGTGGTCTGAATGGACATGAAAATCCACAAGTTTGGATAGATTTTTACTTTAGAGTTTGAAACACAGAACTAATGCATGAACACAGCTCAAAATAAAGACAGATATTAAGTATTTAACTACATATTTAAGGGAAAAATAAAATAATTCAGTTGTACAGTTGTTGGTTTTCTTGCTGCAAGGGCAAGAGTGCTAACCACTACCAAGGGATATTTGAGTTACCTTCATTATGAGATATGCACAAATTACGTTGCAATCTTCCGGTAAAAATCCAGTATGCAAGCAAAGGCTATTTTCGTACAAACATCCATTAAATATTAATATTTTGAGAGCTTCAGAACTGACACAATCAGTCATGGGGACTCCAATGGCATCACTGTAAGCTCTGAGATATCAGAAAAATGTGTCCACTAACAATAAAAAGGGAAAATAATCAGCAGATGAGTCAACGCTGAAAAGAACAATAATCTGCAATACACGCCTATTACAGCTGTTTCATCATGTAACTCGTGATTTGCTAATTAGCATAGCTGAGGTTGAAATGAATGCAGTTAGTTTTGCAGGACTATCTGGGAGAAATCTTATCACGATATGCTTTTTATGTCCTTCGACGTATCACAATTTAAATCAAACCAATACTTATGTCAAGCGCTGGGCAATATTGAATAAAATTCTGTCGATTCCATGTATTTTCAATCAATATATATGTATTGATAATATTAAGTGTATTCAATGTGAAAAATATGATGATAATCGATGCAAAAACCTTTAAAACCAGGAAAAGTCATCTCAAAATCTAAGAACATAACTTGTCTCATGTCACAATATAGATATTATCAATATCATTGTCCAGCCCCAGGTTAAATACCAACATACAACTGCACCTATGGATTATTTACAGAATCCATAAATTACAATACATCTTTAAATATTTATCATTACCAAAAAGAACACAAAAACAGTAAAAAATGTGCAAAGGTTGCTTTGAAACTTCATGTCAAGCACTGCATCAGGTCACAGAAACTGTTGTCCTCCTTTACTGAAGTCTGTCTAGCTGGGGAACTACATTAGATTTGGTTGCTTGACAGGGACCAGATTGTCCCAAAGTCTTATTCTCTGGGTCACACAGACTGTTGCTCTCTGTGGGATGAACCTGTCATTACATCTCAGCGTGTTAATTAAAATCAGCAGAACGGAAACTCTGCAGATGTTATTTTAAGAGTGACAGTTCAATCAGAGAGTCGGCGGCAACGTGAGGGTGTGTATGTAGGACTAACACCAGCTCACACACATACACTTGACAGCTCAGCAGGGAAGTGCACGGAAAATAATTCATGTCAAATACAGTAAACAGGATATTTGTACAGTACAGTACATGGGCGAGTATTTAGATACCAAGAAAGGAGAGAAGATGAAAATAAATCTGAGGTGTGCATGAGTATCTACTATATTTGTGAGTTTCGTGTGATTCGATTATTTTTATCATGTCTGTTCGTCATATAAATTTAATTCTAGGCATAATTCGCTGACAGTGAACTGATATCTTCCAATTAATCTGAGGCAGAAACCAGAAAAAAAAGGAGAGCATCGACCATGGATGGCATCAAGAGACTGTGTGTTGCGTTCTATGTGCTGCAGTAAATAGAATAACCTGGATCTATACAGAAACATAAGAGTCCGACAAGTTTGTGTCTATATACTTGAATGGTCCCCAAGGCCAAAGCTGCTTGTATAATAAAGGTGAAGTACATCATAATGATGCATTGTACAACATAAAATTATTTTTTTGTATATTTAAACCACTCAGAGCAAAATTGATATTTAAATAATGAATAGCAGGGAATTTAGAAAATCCTGACTACAGCAATGAGCCAGAAACTTCCTGTGTCCTAACTTAGCTGCTGCCGGCGCTGTCATGGAAACAGCCCATGTGACTCAGGTCTGGTCATGAGCTATGAACATCTTCCAACTCTGTCTCTCTCCCCGTCCTTCCCACATGCTCTCTCGCCCAATCCCATGCCGGTGTCCCTGTCGGTTAACCCACTCACAGAGGGAGGCGGCGGAGGCTTGGCAAGGCAAAAACCGTGAAACACCCATATGCCACTCACACATACACACACAGAGCACTTAGAGCTTTCAGGGGCAGACAGATAAAAAAAAAGTGTGTTTATATGATTATGTGCAAAGCATCTAGGCTAAAACACTGAATGCAATACAATATGTCCTTTTCAGATTAGTTCTTTAAGACTTGTATATAACAGAAAACAGAAATTTAAAGACATTTCAGATATTATGAAAAGAGTGAGGCACAAGCTGACATAGTCACGCACCATCGGCTGAGGAAAAAGTCCCAGATTTTCAATCTCGTCTGTTATAAAAGGAGCCTGGAGTGTTCTCTCACACCTCTTGTATCATAATTTCATCACAATTTAACAATAATTGAACATGAAATAAAGAGAGGGGGGGAAAAAAAAGCCTAACATTAACACCCTTAACAGAACAGAAGCTCCTGCAGCTCTCACAAAAGCAAAGCCTGCCTGGCTAATTAAGGGGTAACAGCAGAAACATAGTGGGGCATGTTCCCTTTCTGTGTCGGAGGAATTGATTGCAGACTGGATTATAACCATTGGCCTTGAGTATTACAGTTGAGCTTTGCATGAGGAGGTAAGCAGTTCAGCCCACCACCACCCCATCCTCCAACCACAATATGACAACAAACCAATCACAGGCTACATCATCTGCTTTCATCTGGAATAAGAACTAGGTCGCTCTTGATCAGGAGAATCACCACATCTGCAGGTTCAGCCACATGCATTACACACACCAAGTGCAGCAGAGATCATTATGGTCGTGACGCTGATTTTACAGAGGTTTATCACTTAGTGGCAGCATTTTTTTACAGTACTGCTTTGACCTGTTGTCGGTCTCCTTCTAGAAACAAATGTTATTCATATATGATATATGACTACAGCTACAACCAACAATTATCATTCAGTCTTTTGCTATCTTTCCTTTTAAAATAGGAAATGCTATTTATTTTTTATGGGAACAGAATATATTCACGACACATTTGTTTTCGGAAGTGGCTGTTTATGGCCAAGTGGTAATGTGAGCACAAATGCATTGTTAACCACTTAGTAGGTGATATCAATATCAGTCAATATTCAAGGTTGTAATATCGATATCAGTGTCAAGCCATCATAAATACTCTCTTATGATAGGATTTTTCCCTACTTCATTATCCAACTAGTTGCTGCTTAATTTATATATAAAATACATATATATATATATATACACATACATATATATCTCAAACCTCTGCACTGGCCTGTAACATTAACTATATTAAAGACTAATCTATTGCCTTTTATCCTTTAAAATGTTATCTTAAAGTGTATGGAGGCTTATGAGTGGACATAAAATGAACTGAAAGCTCATGCTGCCTGTCACAACAGGCATTTTTCACACTTGCTGCAGAGTTGACAGTGTTGCAAGAACAAGAAGCGTTGGTGCCATGCTGAAATGTGTTGAAAAAAAATCAGCTCTAATGCACTAAATGTCACATAAATACTATTTAATACTCACAAATCCTTTCTTCTGGTTGGACTAATCTAATTATCTAATTGTTGAAACAGAAACATCTTGTTTTTTCTGTTCAACAAATAAACATTTGAGCTCACAGTGACTGGGTTATCATTACCTTGAACCTGTCTGTGACAACAACTGACTTCTGGCTTGTGTCATCTAACAGGTCAGTGTATGGTGGCTGTGAGTGGACATTACAACTTCTGCTGTCACTACTCCAGTGTTGTCTTGGTCAGTTTGTTAGGGACAGACACTTGAGTGCGTGTTATTCACGTGCTTCCAGGTTGACAGGGAAAACAGGAGGAACGCTGTTAGCAGGAGGAGGCTAGTTTTTGGAGCCCTACTTTTTTCAAAGTGCAGCTCAAACACACAAAAACAAACAACAGTCACACCCTGGCGTGTTGAGTGGAAAAATAAAGCATTACATTTTTCTCCATTGCCACTTACGTACCCCATTTTTGCTGGTTTCGTGGCTAAAAAGTGAGTTGAAAATGCTCCTGTCGGTGGTCTGTGGAGGGCGGTGTGAACAGGCTGGAGGCTAACTGCAGCTTTTTGATCCCCTCTCTGCCACCACTGGTAATAAGCCGCTCTGGTTGCTGTTGTGACTTCACGGCCGGTGGAGCCACAGTGCTGTTTTCAGTCCGACATGACTTGTTGATGTTGTTGTTTATGCCCTTGGGTTCATTTTGGGGAGTTAGCTTCGTTTCACCCGTGCAAACGTGCAGACATGATAACCGTGAACGCACCGCAGCTCTGTGGCAGTGGTTGCTACCGTTAGCTTGCTAAATACAACTCCTCGGTTATGGCCAAGCGAGGATTAACGACCTAAACTCTGACTGACAGGGCGGGCAGTGAAATTAAGCACCAATGCGTGAAGTTAACCTGTACAAAAACAAAGTTAAAATGTCCAAAAAAAAAAACTGCTTTGACTTTATCCATTGGTTGCTATCCCGCTGCTGCTGCTGCTGGTGCTGATGTGAGCTGTGAAATGTGACCGGATAAAAAACACCCGTCAGAGGAGAGATGCTTATCCCGAGCCGTGAAAACCCATTCACCCTTCGAGCTCAATAAAGCGACAGTTCGTAAATCCCAGTGATAGTCCCTGGCTCCTTCTTCCTCGGGGTCCGCTCTGCCATCAAATCCTCCACCTCGACCAAGGCCGTCCAAGATTAGCGAGTTTTACAGGCGCAAAACAAGTCCTTTAAAGCGGACATCTTTCATGACAGGGCTTCGTCTCCCTCGCTTCTGGAGAAAATGCAGAGAAACGCATCAGTGCATGATCCTGACATCACATCCTTCAACAGATCATTGCCCGCAAAAAATCTACGCCGGTCCCTGGTCTTATTCACTTCTCTTTTTTTCCACTTGTCACGTCGCGTAAATTGGGGGATTCAGACGATGTAGTCAGAGTCTGGAGAGGATGCTGACGCTCCATCGGACGGTTCGTCCTCACGTCATCTTTCCCGAGCCCGTCTGCCTTCTGTCAGCCCCTCTCAGCTCATTCATCAGCCTCGTCCTCCGCCGCCCCGAGGGATCGTTACATCGGCGACGTCATCGCGTTGCCGGCTGAAGTTTTGACGTAACTGGAAGTCATGTTTTTTTTTTTTTTACACATCCGCTGTGCAGAAGAAGAAATTGATTACACATGGCCGGATTAACCTTTTGGTAGTCCCGGGAACTAAAAGGGGCCCCACTAAGGGACCGTTCCAACCCCTCTAGTCTTTCATTTGCCATGTCATCCCCCATCACACTATACAACAGATATAAACAGGTGTTAAACAGGCCGACATTTTCATAGAGGCATCTGACAAAAATCGAGAAAATTTGGGGTTTTTTTTACATAAAAATGACAGACATTTTGAAATGAAAGCACATTCGCCAATAAGTATTTGTTATTGAGGTAAAACAGTGGTAGAAATAGAGGTGACCGTGCTCAAGTTTGGTTTGATAGTCAGTCAGTCATCATCTACCACTTTAACCTCCACCAGAGGGTCGCGGGGGGTGCTGTGCCAATCTCAGCTACATCGGGCGATAGGCGGGGTACACCCTGGACAGTTCGCCAGTCCATCGCAGGGCCACACACAGCTAGAGACAAACAACCATTCACACTCACACTCACTCCTATGGTCAATTTACAGTGTCCAATTTACCTAATCCCCACATTGCATGTTTTTGGACTGTGGGAGGAAGCCGGAGAACCCGGAGAGAACCCACGCACACACGGGGAGAACATGCAAACTCCATGCAGAAAGGCCCTTGTTCCAACCGGGGCTCGAACCCGGGTCTTCTCACTGCAAGGCGAGAGTGCTAAGCAATACACCATCGTGTGACCCGGTTTGATAGTTACTCATTTTATTTTCTTCACTGTCAAATGATGTAAAATGGGATTTGTGTTTAGTTTTATTAGATGTACACAACTAAAGACCAAAGTGTACCCACTTTCTGCAATGACAGGCTTGCTGACAGACTCTTGACACTGGATATACGTACACGTGGACTTGCAGCAAAATTTATATTTAGAACGAGACATTTACCTCATGCTGTTTCTTTTCTTAACAGTTCATATTATTCATTGGCTTCCGTTTATTAACACAGATTAACCTGCATTATTGTACATACCAAATGAAAGGGTGGTGAGAGTGTGAACAGATCACAAATTAACCTTCCCGCATGTTGCAAATGCTTCACATGAAACACTGGAGGACTCGTTTTCTATTTCAAGATTAGGCTGAGCATGAAAACTGGACTCAGGCACTCTGACTTAGAATGTGATAGACAGAGCAGCACTGAGTTGTGTTGAGAGGTTAAAGCAAATTCATCAGGATATTACAATAATGGATACTGTGACAGAAGACTTTGAACGGTCAGATGTCGACGCCGAGATGATGGTGTTGACACCGGAAGATATTACTGAGAAAAACCTTGGAGCCAGTGATGAAGTGGAGGACCTTCAAAACAGGTGACGATTGGTAACCCTTCATTTTTCACGTGTGATTGCAGGTAAAAGTCACAGTTTTCTGTGCCGCGCACATTGTACCGTCGTTCCCACATGAGTTAATGTGAAAGGACTTTAAAGCATTCATATATCAAATGTCAGTTCATGGAGGAAATTGCATCAGCGCCACTGCCACTGTGTCCAGTTGGATGTCTGTATACATTCAGTTGCCAATTTATTAAGAACACTTAATACTTCTTATGCAGTCAATATAATCTATGAAGATTATAAAGAACTGTTTACAAAAAAGAGCTGCAAACTTTCTGATTATAGAGAGTGTTTTATTTTATGTAGTTGTCATGCAGAAAGACTTTATTGCAAAAGTGAAACAAACAAAGTTGTGAAGAATGAGGTCTGAAGAAAATAACCCAATCATACTAAAATACAAACATTTAATCCTTTTGAAGCTTGAAGCCACATTGTTCTCTGAGCATTTGGCCACATATGCACGTAACAAGCACTGAACTTATGACCCAGAAAAACAAAGAAAGAGTTCTGATTTTTTACAAGCAGCCAGTGTGTAAAAACAGGATCCTTAATGACAATATAAACTGAGAGCAAAATAGGCAGCCTTCTACAATAATATGATGGGTGAGAAATGCAAATGACAAAATCTCTCACCAAAACCTCAGAAATGAACACCATCCAGAGTTCGGTGAATCAGTCACTGGACACACAAATTAGTAAAACTACATGTAAAATATATTGGATAAGAGTAAAAGAAGGCCCAATGAGGCCCAATCCCAAACACGATGAAGTGAATGATGAATGTCATCTCATTGCCACATTGTCTGTGTGTTACTGTCTTCAGTTTACGTGAGGCTGTCCATGATGACAATGTCCAACCTAAGATGCAGTGCCTGATGATGGACTCCTCCTTCTCCATGGTAACTATGCAAGGCGAGGACAGTGGTATTGCATGGGAGACGACCCCCAGTCGCTGCAGCACACCGTGGGCATCAGAAGCTGGACACCCAATGGCAGATGCCAGCTCTTCAGTTGCAGGACGGCCTGGGTCTGTTCCAGCTGGAAAGATCATCTTTGTCATGGATGAGGAGCTGATTTCAAGACGGAAGAAAACTAAAGAGAGAGTAAGCAGTCAGAAGACACCACAAGATGACCTTGGAGAAAGCTCTGACAACATTTCGGGGCGGCCAGAATTAGTGGAGTTCTCAGAGCCAAATGTAAAAGCCAAAGAAGGATCTGATGAGGAACCAACTGAGCCTCCAATAGATAAAGATCAATGGCTATTTAGCTTAGTGTCTGAAGGCTCTGAAATCCTCAACATTGTTGTTCCACCTAAACTGGCCACTGTGGATGAAGAGGAGAGCAAAGAAATGGTGGACAATTTATCTTACCTGGAGCAGAGTCCTGTTACTAAAGCAAGTGAGGAGACCAATGAAAATGAGCTACTGATCTTAAAATCTCTGATGTCAGATGGAGCAAGAGCTGAACAGATAGAGCTGCCACATCCCATAGGTGCACATATAATGGATCCACCAGGGGCTCCAGTGGCCAGAAGACAAGGTGGAGGAGCTTCTGGAAATGTGGACTACTTTGAGCCTTTTACACTGATTGACGCCCAGGCTCCAGGAAGTCCTGCTGTGATAATGGAGGGACAAGTGAGACCAGAGGCTGAGAATACCACCATGAGCCAGGACTCTAAGAAACAAGTGCAGTCTATAGACACCAGGAACACAGCTGAGGATAATGACTGGTCAGATACGGTCAGTCTAGGGGAAATCACCAGCGAGCTTCTAGATGAGGTTTTCTATTGTGGCACAGACAACTACCTCATGAAGAGTCTAGACAGCGAGGCCAAAGGTGGACAGGCCCAAGGTGTGCCCTTGAGACTCCCTCCAAAACCAAGCGGTTCTACTTTATTTGGGAGCCAAGAGGACATTCTGACCCCCATTTTTCTACCTGAAGGTCCTCCAAAAATTATCGACCAAATTTTGCTGGAGGAACCGAAAGCCATGGCCTTTCTTTACACAGACCTGTACGAAGAAGCAATTGGCAGTCGACAAAAAGAAGAGGACAGAGAAAGTTTGACCTCTGAGAAGTCCTTCCACAGCAGGCATTCAGACCGGGAGGCCAGGGGATATTTGGAGAAATATGCCCTCATAGATGAGACTCCTGCAGTGCAGGCAGAACCAACTGATAAAGACCCGGATGAAGGTCCTCGGTCACTGTCTCAAGACTTGTATGATTTTAATTTTCTGACCAAGCCTGAAAAGGGTGACTTGCCTAACTATGAGGATGAAATCACTGACTTCTTCAGGTCCAGTGCAAATTCTTCTCCATGTGATATGGAGCCGCTCTCTCGATCAGTAGAAGACGATGACGTACAAGTTAAGAGTAAAGCTAAGACAAACAAAAGTGTCTCCATAAAAGAAGTAAAGGTCGATAAAGTACCGGTAGATCCACTAAGCTCCTCAAGCTCTGATTTTCTTTCAGAGGAATTAGACTGGGGATGTGCATATGATTTTCCAACAATTGTGGATGAGGAAGGAATCAGCAGCCACTCAAATCAGAGACTCTGGAAACAAGATTTGGAATTGCAAAAGCCTGTTGCCCCTCCCAGAAAAAAGGCAACGACTTCCCCTAAGACAAGTCTGGACCTAACACCCCTGACTCCCGTTGACATGATAACACAGGAAACAGAAGAGGCTGGTGGAAAAGAGCAAAGGCAGGAGGAGAAAGAGACTGCATCACCTGGGGAGACTGCTGATGAAGCAGATGGAGATGGAGAGAAGACAATGTACTTGTCAGAGGAATCTGAGGCCCTACAAAGTGAAAATGTACAAGAAAGCAATGCAATGACATTCAGACACATTCAACCGTCTGCGGCTGTGTGTACAGACACTGAAACAGAGGAGAGAAGTGAGACAGCTATACAAGTGACTGAATCAGAGGAAGTAAATATTAAGTCATCAGAATCAGCTGAAACAGAGGTTTGTGCAGAAAAACAAGGAGATGATTCAGCTGCCTTATCAACTGAGCCAGCTAAAGACAAAGGACGGTGTATAATACTTTGAAGATGTAACTGTATTTTCAAGACTTAACCGTGAAGTGCCATCCTGCATTTTACTGAAATGAAGTCTTAAAACTTAAATTATCTTTTGACAGTCAATTCATTGATTCAGTCATTTTCAAGCAAAACATTAAAAAAACTGCAAAGTTTAACATTTAAACTGAAAGATTTGCAGTAGAGATTTAAAAGATACTGAGGAAAGATACTAATATACTGTATATCCAGCAGTTTCAGATAAAAAAAAAACATTTTTGATCTTTAATGGACTACACTTAATTGAAATATAACATGCAAGTTCATTTATGATTTCTTTGAAGGATAGTAGATGGGGAACAGGTGGTAATAATGCATGAATTATGGTGTGTTTGAAGGGAGAGCTACAGGTCATGAGTGTGAATATACAGGGGGAGAGAGTGAGAGTGTGTGTGTTCATGTGATGTTAGGGTGGATCTTCAGCTATAAATAAGCCTCTGCTGCTGTGAACCTGACACCTCGTCTTAACTTGAAGTCTGTGCACCATGTTTCTGTAAACAAAAAAAACAAGTGCATGATAGCAAACGTGCATATTAACACGAGCACTATGTGATGGATGACCTGTGTTTAATTGCTAATTATTCTCAGAATACTGTGACTCTAATGTGTTCAATTAAAACAAACATGTTAACTGCGAGTACATGTTTCCACATTATCAACTTTCCAATCAGTCGGAAGTGTATTTAAAGGGGCTGCATGCAAGAAATATATTATATTAGCTCATAAAATGACTATGGTTGACTTGTTATCAGCGATTAAGGACACAGGTTTAACAATGCCAGTTTATTCACAATTTAAATTGTTATTTGTTGTGCAATGTTTTGGTGTCTTGGTCTCTTGTGCCATTCCCCAACCTAATAACGCAGACTTTTACCTAGATTGTCAGAAGATTAACTCATGCACAGCAAACTGCAGCCATTGTCAGGGAAGCTGAACATTACTGAATCTAAAAAGCCTCACTTACATGTAGCTCTCTCAAAAATGTCTTGACCAAAGGAAAAGCAAAACTGCAGAGGAGAGTAAAATGCAAAGTAGTATATTAATTATCTGGTTCTGCCAGAGATTTCTTCCTGTTAAAGGGTTTTTGTGATCTGTTGGCTTTCTTTCTGTCTTACAGTATATCACTCTTAAATATCATGCTTTAAAGGTTATTCAGTTTTAATTAAACAGTTGTCTGGTCAAAATTATCTCCATAATTAACTAATTCATTGTTTACCAATTTATATTCCACATAATGGTCACAGTGCTGCTGGAGCCAATCCCAAATTCCTGTTCCAGTTCCTCACAGGACCAACATAGACGAAAAAACCATTCCCTCTCAAATTCACACCTATGGTCAATCTAAAGTGATCCAGTTAACCACAGCAGATTTTTGGACTGTAGGAAGAAACCGGAGAACCCAGAGGAAACCCATACACACGGGGAGAACATACAAACTCCATAAAGAAAGTCACACTGGGTCGCAAACCTGAACCTTCTTGCAGAGAGGCAACAATGCTTACCACTTCACGGCAACTTATATTTTTCAAATTGGATTGCTGGACAAGAGATGCTTCCTACTTAACCATAATTCCAGTTTCCACATCACACCTCTTTTATTGCAGTATTGGACTAGTGTTGAAGTCACAGAGTCCCTCTTGTACATACAAATTCACCTTGAGCTCAGAGAATTGTGTTTTCTTCAGCAGGTGGAATATAAAAACAGCCTTATGATGTTAAACACATTTTTGCATGTGCAATAGAAACAGGCTGGACAATGTGCACCTCACATCTACTGTGGATCTACTGCCCCTGAAGAGAAGCCCTCAAAATCACATTCACAAATATAAACACACACATGCACAAATTACTCGTAAGAAAAGACAGAGGTCAAAAGGTGAAGTGTACAGTGGTATTTTGTTTTGGTAAAGAAACAGCCATGTTTTAAGGATTTAATTTCCTGTTTTCACCATATTGGACCTGTGTTGTCTCCTCTTTTATTTTGGCTTTGGCGACACCCAGTGTCACAAGTATGAATGTACAAGTTTTGTCACCTTTTAGAAAACAACTCTTATCCTCCAGTTCCCTAAAGTATAGCGATTATAAGCATATGTTTCTTTTTTATGCACACATCGACATGGAGAAGGATGAAACACCAGCTTTCAGTTTTTTTGCTCTTGTCGCTCAACAAAATAAATATATTCAGTTAAATCATTCTTAAATTTAGAATTTATATATATATGTTGTGTATTATTCAGTACAGACCAAGCTCCTTAACTCATTTATATGACAGTGGCGTGCACAGAGATTTGTAGCCCTTCTCACACAGGTCTACAGGGACATCCTTTACAGCACAGGATCATTTTCTATCATCGCGATGGATCCTTCATAACGGCACCCTTTTAGATTGGAAGTTGCAGATGCATCTTTTTTCTTCACTAGAAAGGCACTCCTTTATTAGGGATGGGAATCTGTATCTGTCCGTAACGGTATCGGCCCGATACTGGTCAAAATGACTGGATCGGAAATCGGACAGATAAAAATGTAAAATCCACATAAAATCCAAAAATCATATATGTGGCACAGTTGGAGAATGAAATGACTCAGCATAAATGTGTCATTAACAGCTCCATAGTTCATAAATGGTCTAAAATGGCTGTATCGGACAAATATCGGTATCAGTAGATACTCGAGTGTGCAATATCAGTATTGGACACAAAAAAGTGGTATGTCCCATCCCTATCCTTTATAAACAATAGATTTTTTTACTTTATGTGTTGTTTAAGAGGCCACAAATGAATGGCAGTCAGTCACTTCATTACGTTTTTACCACTCTGGAGGGTAATTTAGGGGTGAACACCACTAGTCTGCAATACAATATAAAACAAACAAACAAACAAACATAAATTAAGTCCAAAAATTCAATTATCAAAGAATACCTTTGGACTCAGACGTCACGACACCCCGCTCTGCTGCGTGTTCATGACAACGGCAGGGTTTCCTCCTCCGGTCTCTTCACTGCTCGAGTTCCGCTGATTGGACCTACTTGGAGACATTTCGCAGTTCTTCACACACATTTCCGGGGAATAGTAGCGGGACACTGGTGCGAAAATGAAGCCGAGGAGGCAACACGTCCTGCTGCTGTGGCTGCTGCTCAGCTCCGGTGTGTTGACCGAGGCTATCGAGCCCATCAGCACCACCATCGCTGTCGGAGTGGCTGCGACGCTGACGGCGTTCATAGCTAGTTACCCGAACATGTTCTTCTATTTCCACGAGTGCTGTCGACCTGAGTGGATTTCGTTCAACAGGACAGGTGAATGTGGACACAGCGAACACGCGTAGCCAACACATTTGACTCCTCTGTGCTATTTTCAAACTTTGAAACAGCGTTAAACTAGGTTTGTTGTTAGCTGTCACTACCACTGTCAGTTAGCCGCACAGCACAAAATGAGTAAAAAAAATAATAGAGAAATAGTGATTTAAGGCTTTGTAAACATTCACTGAACGTTTACTACTTTTTATATAAAAATACGTTTAAGGAGAGGACTGTTGTGAAATTAATACAAAGTTTTGTGCACATGCATTTTCTCAAAATATAATTACATCCTTTTAAAAGTACTCCTAATCTCACATAATACTTTAAAGCATCATTCCGCATAAATTACGAATGATTTAAACATGAGGAAATGTAAAGCATTATGGTTTTGCATCCTTTTCTCCTACTAAACATTTTTGCTTTGAACTGTCACATGTTGATGACGTGTGCGGAAGTTCCGCGTTGTAAGCGAGACAGTTTTGCTTCGTCGTATTAGCGCGTCTGCACGGCGCTTTTTATGCCGTTTTTTTAATCACGTAAACGCTTTGCTAATGTCAGCGATCTCTCGCTTTTGAGAATGAAACCTTCACGTTTATATCTGTCGTTGTACGTGTTCACGACAGTCAGCGTGCTGGTGAGCACGTTCGATCCGTTTACAACAACAGTCTTGGTCGGCGTCGGTGCAACTCTGGGCCGGACGATCTACAATTATTTACACGAAAGTTGCGATTCACAGTGGATATCCTTCAATGTAACAGGTAAACGTGTGCAGCCTCTTTCAATTCGACTAATCGATTAGTAGCCATTTAGATATGTTTTCACTTAATTGGTTAAAATTAAGCAGACACGTTCCTCAGGCTCTGTGCTATGACACACTGAGTTTGAAATTAAAATGATGGCTGTTTTTAGCTTCAATGACAAAGAAAATTAAAAGGTAAAATAAAGAAACAGTGCAGTGAGAGGCAGAAAATCCACTTGACTTGTTTCTACTTATTATATTCATATATCCTGATGTCTATGATCTGTCAATAGTGACGGTCTCTTCCATATGTTACAGATTCTTGATCAACAACATGATTTTATTGATTGTTGTGATTTTAGATGATCATTGTGTAGTTTGGCTTTTTAATTGGGAGTCATAAATGTAAACAATCGTCATTGCACACCTGACCTGGTCACCTGGTCCTCACTGACATAATACAGTAGTGAGAGTCATTTGAGAGTCCCCCTGAGGAAGATTCACACGCTGGATTATCAGGCTTTTGTGGTTTGGAGTTAGTGAACAAGCTCTACTTATTTCTGCACAACGATGGTCACACCCAGTAATGTTTTCATCAAGCTGAGGAAAACAACACGCTGAAACATGTCTGTGTTTATGCCGCCGTGCATTGATTTATTTATTTAAGTGAGCAGGACCTATTTTTCTGCAATCAAATACAATCCAAAATGTTATATTCCAGCTTTTATCTGTTGTAAGTTTTTTCTTTCTCCCTGTACAGAGTGGTGGGTTGATATCAGTTGATACTGGTCAGAATCACTAGATCCGATGTCAGAAATAGAGCAAACAGAAATCCAATATATAACAGTATTATAAAATATACACCGATAAGCAAGTTAAACTATCAACATTTTGACTTAATCAATTTTGTCTTTGTAAGCAGAATAATTGTCAAACCGTTGGAACATTGTTTTTAATGAACTTACACAAAGATACACAAAAGTAAAAAAAAACCCACTATTGATGTGTCCAAACCCATGGTATCCACACTCCACACATTGGAGGTTTATCACCCCCTTTAATAATCTGACTCATTGTCGTGTACGTTGCAGGCCTCCAGGCAGACCTGGACAAGAAGCTGTTCGGCCAGCACATCGCCTCACGCATCATCTCAAAGGCCGTGAATGGATTCATGACCAATAACAACCCAAAGAAACCACTGGTGCTTTCTCTGCACGGGTGGACCGGCACGGGGAAGAACTTCATCAGTAAGCTGATCGCTGAAAACATTTACGAGAAGGGAATGCAAAGCAGCTTTGTGCACGTGTTCACGTCGACGCTTCACTTCCCACATCAAAGTCAGTTCCTTGAGTACAAGGTATGGAGTATGAAGACGCTGGTTCCTTCAACGCTCGTTTGAAACATTTTTTCCCCCCCTGCATGAAATGAAATTTGCGATTGTTTCCCCTCAGTCTCAGCTACAGCAGTGGATCAAAGGCAACGTCACCAATTGTGAGCGTTCCATGTTCATCTTCGACGAGATGGACAAAATGCATCCTGGCTTGATCGACTGCATTAAGCCGTACCTGGACTACTACGACAATCTGGAAGGAGTTTCGTATCGGAAAGCCATCTTCGTCTTCCTCAGGTGAACAGCTCAAAGTATTCGCAAGTCTGGAACACCTGTGGAGCTGAGCTGCACGCTCAAGCAGGCAGTCAAATGTGTGAATTTATGTTGAGAATGGGTGAAAATCCAATTAAAAGCAAAGGTTCGGTGTTGACTTTTTGTCAATTGTGAAATTGACAAACACCTGCAAATCAAGTAGCCTTTCCAGGTAACAATACACAGTGTAAATTGGGCTCTTTTTTATAACAAATGTTGCTCTTTAACACAACAAAAGCCTCTTGTGATGGTCAAATTTAACATTTATTTTGAGCATCCAACTGTACTTTTGTGCCCATCAGAATTGTTTCACTCCTGCATGCCTTAGATTTGGTTACATTGCCATTTAAAAATGATAATTGTGACAATGAAAATGTAATTATTAACAATGAAACACTTACTCGATCAGTCGTTTATTAATCGATTACTGAATTGATCAACAACTATTTTGAAAATCGATTAATCAAAGCTTTTTTCATGATTGAAACAAGATTTCCGATCAATTATTATTTAATTAACTGGCCCATTATTTCCTGCGTGTGTCATTTCACACATTTTTGTTCCCAGAAACAGATTGGAAAAATGTGTGGGCAATTTTGTGTATCAGGTGTTATAAAAACCAATATTGGTCAACCTGTAGTTGAGTCCTTCTTGGTGTTTCCATTTTGACATTTTAAGCAGGAAAATCACAGGTGCTGAATATGACAGTGTCAAAGTGACCTTTACCCCTCAAGGTTTCAAAATCACTCTGCTCCCATTTTTCTTTCTGTCGTCTTTGTGAAAGTGTGACCTGAGGCTAGTTCTAACATGTGTCTCTGATTCTACTCACAGCAACGCTGGGGGAGACAGCATCGCACAGACCGCTCTGGATTTCTGGAAAGGAGGACAAAGCCGAGAAGAGATCAAGCTCAAAGACCTGGAAACCTTGCTCTCGTTGTCGGTGTTTAACAACAACCAAAGTGAGTGTAAAACAAATTACACACGAGGAGCTTTGATTTTAAAAAAGAAAAACACACACCCTGACAAATCGATCTCTCTATAGGTGGCTTCTTTCGTACAAGTTTGATCGACAAGAACCTGGTGGACTTCTTCGTCCCACTGCTGCCTCTGGAGTACAAACACGTCGTCCAGTGCGCCATGGCCGAGATGGAGGCCAGAGATACGAAGCCCAACCAGCACGTGGCCGACATGGTGGCCAAAGATTTAATCTACTTCCCCAAAGCGGAAAGAGTCTTCTCCGTCAAAGGCTGCAAGACGATAGAGAGCAAGTTGGACTATTACTTATAACATCACTGTGGGACGGATCCTACGTTTGAACACTATATGCACTTGAGAAAAGAAAGTAACCCACTCGCAGCCAAATGACTAAAGAGTGGACGTGGAGCTGGCTGGACTCTGAGGGAGCTCTCTTTCACAGGAAGTTGCATATGTCTTATAGTGACTGAAAGCCCACTGTGCCAGTTGAATGAAGAAATCAATAAGATTGAACTGCTATTCTTTGGAAGTGATTCCAAAGGTTGAGATCTCTGCCTTTTTGTCCCACAGCAACAACAGCAGCAGCAGTAGAGTTTCAGAGATGTTGTTTTGGCTTAAATCTACTGTTTAAATGTATGTGTAATCTTTACAGTTCACTGGAGAACACCTGCCTTTATTCTTATTTTAACGTCAGCGTTGTGGGTGAGGTCGTCTGCACTGCTGAATACAACATGAGCAAGATAGGATTGTTTTTGGGTTGTTTTTTTACATACTTTTTAATCTTTGTTTCAGGAGCTAAATATTGAGAGATCATGATGGAAATGTACCTTTTTATGATAAAGGATGTGGACACCAAGAATCTGTTTTTAGCTGCAGGAGAACACTACGCGAACTCAGGGTAGTTTTCTCATTTCAAAAAGAAGACAAATTATATATTTTTTTATTTAAATGCAGACAGTTCACAAAATGATATTGAGATGACTTTATGGAAGGTTGGTTGATTTTTTTTTTTTTTTTTAAAGATTGTGCTCTGAAGTTTTCTCTAAATTACAATGCTTGTCTTGAGTTTGCCTTTGTGGTCCTGTCCTCGCAATGTGAACTTTTTTACCTTTCTATTTCATAGAAACAGTCACAGGTTAAAAACACTGCAACTTGTGGATGTAAAGCGGACGCGAGCGAGCGTCTCTGCTGTAAACACCACCTGAAAAACAAATCACCATTAAATTTAATAAATTTTTTTACCTTGTCAGTTGAATTTTTTTTAAATATAACACTACCTCAGAGTAATTAAAGTGATTAATAAGTAACCTGTGCCTGCTGTTCATAAAGCACCAAGCTTTAATACAGTTAAAGGAGACTTCTGGTGTTTTAAATGTGTGTGTGTAAAAACACTTTTTATGAATATTATAGTATTAAAATATAGTACAATATTGTTTTTATTTAAGCTCATTCTCACAGAGGCGATGACAGTCTGATAAATTAAAGATATAGTATGTATGTCTGCAGTGCACACAGAGCAGCGATACAGCAACTTAACAGAATGGAGGACAACATTTTTATATTAATTATGGCTTACACTAATAAGTGATGCAATAACGTGGTGTGTATACTGTGGTACTTGTGGAAAGTTAAGAAATGATAAATCATCACAACAGTCTGACGGTAACAACGCTCTTTTTTTCCTACATTTAATTAATTTAATGGTCAGGTCACAGCGTGATGGTAACTCAGCGGTAGGGCGAGTCGTCTTTCAACTTCGAGGTCGTGGGTTTGATTCCTGACTCTGCGAGTCTACGTGCCGATGTGTAACCCCCACGTTGCTCGTGGCGGCTGTGCCGTGTGAAAGGGTATGCAAGATGAGTGAAGGTTGAAAGGTCAGCCTGTTTCAGGAAGTCTTCAATGGATTTCTCTCATTGATCACACTTTTTTTCCTGTTATTGTGTGTTTATTTATTTTGAAACTTTGATGCAGTGTTTAAACACACACACACACACACGTGCAAACATCACTTTTAGTGCATGTACATACAGCAAACAATGCCAATTACTAAAAACGGCATCATGTAAGCCGTTTCAAAGCATTCAAACAGTCTAAACACAAGGATAGGTGGCTTGTTTCGTACCAGTTTGATCGACAAGAACCTGGTGGACTTCTTCACGTCGCCCAATGCACCATGGTGGCCAAAGATTTAATTAATCTACTTCCCCAAATCAGAAGTCTTGATTGGAGTCTTCTCCGTCAAAGGCTGCAAGATGATGGAGAGCAAGTTGGACTATTACTTATAACATCACTGTGGAACCACCTAATTACAAAGTCTTTCAAACCCATTATGTTTAATGCAAATGGCTTTAAATGCATCACATTTTAATTGTATTTAATGAAACAGAACCTCAAACATTTGCAACTTACACCCCTTAACCAGCTCATTAACTCAAAATGGCATACGACGAGCAACATGAACAAAAACCCAGTGAGACCCAAGAAAACAGGCAAAAGCTCACCGGCTGCTTCTTCCTTGATTGAACAAGCTTTCCTCTGCACACAGTAGTTTTAGATCCACAGTCCATGTCAGTCACTTCTCAGCTGTGTGGCTCCAAGACCAGATGATTAGCAGATCACCCTCAGCTGGTGCACTCAGGCTGGGAGGGGGTGTGGCCCACAGAAGTGTGAGTGAATAGGTGTGAATGGGCGAATGGCATCACTGTAGTGTAAAGCAGCTTTGAGTGATCATCACGACCAGAAAAGGGTTTATATAAATACAGTGGAAACATCACACGTGGAGAAAAAGAGGCTGTGTTCCATTTAGTCAACTTGTCAACATGGTTTGCTGAGCAAGGGAACCATTTACTCCACGTACAACACGATCTTTCAGCGTCGTTCAGCTTTGGTTTCCTGTGCTCACTTATCTCTGACACAACAGTGATGTAATAATTAAACAGCCTGATAAAAACTGCACAGGGCAAAGTGCTGTTCACAGGTCAAATGCTACTACATTTATAGAAGAGAAAGTGACGGACGATACAGTCAAATGATAAAAGGATCTACACAATTCAGTGTTCTCGTGGCTTTTGTGTTGAAACATTTTTCCCCCCAGATAATTTTGCTGCTTCCTTTCAATGGCTTTCAGACAAAAATCAGTGGAACCACAAGAGACCCATGGTAACAGAAAATCCCCTTCATCCATTTAAGTAATAATAACTTCAATAAAGTGACCGTGAAATCAAATATCTACACTGATCAGTTACATGAAAAGAGAGATGTATGCATACACATCATATTTAGCTCTGCACTTAGTTTAAAATGCAAGACCATTTCAACTGTATTACACCTGTGAACCAACAACAGTCAGTTTGACTGTTTTAAATAAAAAATATGTGTTATTATAATTATAATAATGATAATACATTTATTTGTATAGCACTTTCCATCAGTGGTGCTGTTCATTACAAAATAAAAAAAAAACATACACCATAAAAATGTACACAATAACAAAATAAAAAATGACAAGAAAATTAAAGATAATAATAACAGTAAAAACAAAATGTCAGTGCTAGAGAAATATCATACACAGTAAAAGCAGTGATCCTAAAGCAGCATAACAATTTGATTCAGCTTTGATTTAAAAACAGTGCTGGCCTGCCTGACCTCAAGAGGAATACTGTTCCACACAGAAGCCCGAAAAAAGAAAGCTTGTTCACCAACTCTTTTCTTTTTCACAATTTGGACAACCAGGCGGCTGCTGTCCTGTGATCTCAGTGACCGTGTGGGCACATAAACACATATTAAGTCTGATAAGTAAGAAGGTGCAAGACCATTTAAGATTTTGTAAGTGAGGAGCAGCACCTTGAAATCAGCCCTAACCTGGACCAGGAGCCAGTGGAGAGAAGCCAATACAGGACTGATGTGCTCGCATCTATTTGTTCTCTTCAAAATGCGAGCCGCTGCATTTTCAACCATCTGCAGATCTCTGAAAATCTTCTTTGGCAGCCCTGACAATAATGCAGCCTGGATATCACAAATGCATGTATGAGCGGTCTCAGCATCATTTAATGAGAGGATTTGTCTAATTTTTGTTATTTTTCTTAAATGGACACATGCTATACGTGACTTTGGTGACCTGTGTCATCACCATCAAACGTCTTCCTCTCCATGTTCATGAATACTGTGGTGATGGCTCATGACCATGTTGCTCCTCAGAGCAGTAGTGCTGCTGTTTCACCTCTCTCTGGTACGGGTGCAGGGATGTAGGTTGAGGCGGGGGGGAGGACAGGATTGGAGCTCCAGGAGGGGGCGCTGCAGCTGCTGGGATCCACACAATAAGAAGATGGGAGTTTTGCTCTGGCAGATGTCCAACACTGCAAGACAACAGACATACACTCTCAGTGAAAACATGCAGCAAGGACTCGAGAAAAAGCCACTTTGTAAAAGTTTGTAAACTGCTCACTCTCCAACCAAAGTCTGTAGAGAAAGTCAACATCTGCTGCCTTGTTGGTTTAAGTTTATGGAAGTTTGAAGTTGATGGAGGCAGCAGTGCATCGACAACTCCTGTGTTCTGTGATGTAAATTCTGTGATTTTCTCTGTGGACTTTTGGTGTAGGAGAGCGATCAATTTACAAAGTGATGAAAACGACAGGTTCCTGTTGGAAAAGGATGTTTAACAGTGAGAGACGTGACAAACATACTGAGAATCAGGCTGGTTCACACAGTGCAGTCAGCATTATGTGTTAGTACCAATGCAACCACATTGCACAAAACCTGAACTATCCCTTTAAAAAAATTAGATTTAAGCATTGACTCACTAATGAATGCAGGAGGCGGGGCTTGCTGGTGAACCAGTGTAGTAGCATCCGACGGGCTGTGGCTGCACCGAGCTGAAGTTTTCCCTTCAGTGTGTCCACAAACATCTGCTCGTCCTTTTCTGCTGGAACTCATCTGCATTTTTTTCACCGTCGACGACACGGATTTTGAAGACATGAAGGAGATTGATCACTATTTCTCCTCTAATATCAGACAAAAACTCATGATGAACGGTCAGAAAGAAGACCTACATGCAGGAGGTCGTCCAGAGAGATGAACTTCCTCTTCTTCTTCCTGCTCTCCATCCCTCTGTGAACTGTTCTGGAGTCAGACAGTGGACATGTTAGTGTGACGATTCTTTTAGGACAAACACACAGACTCAAAACAGTATTCTAATATTCTAATATGCGGCAATGTTTGAGTCAGTACCTCGGGTGTCCAGAGGGTGGTGCTGCAGCTGTGGTCTCATCTCTGATCCTGAGTCTACATCATTGTTCTCATCTGAAAATACAACACAACTGAAGGTAAAAAAATCACATATGGCAGTAATAATTATACATCAACAGTTGAAAATGATAAATGATATGATTAGTTAATAAAACAGGAAACCTGATTTTTCAGTCTGAACTGAAGTTGAACTGAGCATCTTCACCTCTTGATATAAGAAGAAACAAGTTAATTTTCTGAGGTGTTGATCATTTTTAGGACATTTACTTTACCTCAGTATGTAGGAGCTACAACATCCTCATCACAACATACTTACTTTTTCTCTCTGAAGAATTACCTGTTACCTTTGTCACCTCTTCTCTCTCATCTCCCTTTTTCCATCTTACCTCCTCCCTCTCCTCTACAGACACACAGGTCAGCTCCAAGAAAGAAAGGTGCAAAAAGCACCAGTGCAAGATGCACCAAAAATACTGACCTGTGCATCACAACCAAAACAATATTTACAAATACCCAAAGTTTATAGTCTACATAGAATGTTCTCCTCCAAGCCTCTGCTGATAGAGATCCCGGTGCAAGACGCGACCTGGGACACTGGTAGCCCTGCCAGACGCTATGGCTTCAGCAGTGAGGAGTAAAACCGTTGCCGCTGTTCTCTTCTCCATAAACAGATACACAGGTCAGCTCCAAGAAATAAAGAAAAGTGCAAAAAACACCAGTGCAAGATGCACTAAAAACACTGACCTGTGCATCACAACCAGAAAGATATTTACAGATATACAAAGTTTATAGTCTGCAAATGTTCTCCTCCAAGCCTTAGTTCGGCAGAAGTCCCGGTGCAAGACGCGACCTGGGACACTGCTAGCCCTGCCAGACGCTAAGGCTTTAGCTTGGAGGAGTAAAATGTTCAACAAATGCAGCAACAAGGTAAAGTGTGTGGAGCAACAAGGTAAAGTGTGTGGAGCATGCAGGGCCTGTTAGGGACCATCCAATCACATACGCAAGCATCTCTGTGTAGACTGAATGCTGCTCTCTACCTCACGATGTGACCTCGTCCTCCGAGCCTCTGCGTAGTTTGCAGACTTTGCGGTAAACTTGCACAGAACGGACACGATCATGTGTCCATTTGCACCGTAGTCACTCACTCTCCAGCAGTTTCTCCTCTCAGAGCCGTCAGAGAGGAAGACGGGAGAGATGACTCTGGTCACAGGCTTCCCGTCCACCACTATGTGTTGGACACGGTTCCTGCGTTCCACCCTCAGCCATCCCTGCTGCAACCACCTAGGAATGACTGGAGTGAAGATGGTGGACAGTGTAATGCTCTCCACGTCCTCCTCTATGACAAAAGAGCTCCTCTGAGCTGTGTGGGAAACTCCAGCATAAGGAATAATGGGGTATTCCTTGGAGCCTGTGCAGAGGTTGTGATACAGGCTCAGGATGGAGTCTTTCAAGGAGAGGAGGCTAGTGCGACTCAGAGGACCCATCATCTTGTTGGTGACAGAGAGTTTCAGGATTCTCCTCGTCACAGGTAAATCAGCAGCTGAAAGAGAAGAAAAACAGAAGGTAAACATTAGCCACATTAGTCAGGGTGATGTGATGAGACTCATCACAGCCTGGAATCATAAATCACAGTAACGCTTCTGTGAAAAATACATAAACATTTTAAGCAGGATGTACATTATGTTTATTAGGTTATTTGAGTTGTTTTTTATACTTTCTACAGTATTTTATTGTTTTATTGTGTGTTTTATTGTTAGGTCTTAGGTCAGGGGTGTCAAACATACGGCCCGGGGGCCAGAACCGGCCCGCCAGAGGCTCCAATCCGGCCCATAGGATGAATTTGTTAAAATTTCACACTACGATTACAATCTAAACGTAATGTCAAATACAATATTTTTCACTTCCAGATACCAGTGACTAAATGTTTGTGCCTTTATAGATCCAGATGTGATGTGTAAATAATAAGTTTAGGCATGATATTGTTGAAATTGCACTTATATTTCTCAAGAAATTTCATGTTTTGTAAAAATATCCGTCATTAAATGTAAAACAAAGGAGAAAAAACAAAGGAGTTCTTGTTGTTCATAGGTTATTATGCTATTATTTTACTATTTTTACTGGTACGGCCCACTTGAGATCAAATTGTGCTGTATGTGGCCCCTGAACAAAAATAAGTTTGACACCCCTGTCTTAGGTCTACTAACTTACGTTTTTATATTTTATTTGTGTTATTTATCTATGATGTTGAGCACTTTGTTTCAGCTGTTGTTGTTTTTAAAGTGTTTTATAAATAAAGTTGGATTGGATTCATAACATAGTTGTAGCTGAAGATGAACAGTTCTCAAAAAATCTAAAAAGATATATAAAAATCTACAACCATGTTTAACACAACATAAACCACTTTGAATCTCATCAGTTTCAGTTTGAATTGCTGAACTACTTTAATAAATGATAAAATACAAAAACAGTCATTAATTAAAACCTAAAAACAAGGTATGTGTTATCAGCTTCTTAAACGTGAATATGTACAAATGGGAAGCAGGTAAACAAAAAGTTTGTGTGTGTGTGTGTGTGCTCAGCTGATCCAACCTTAACAGTTCGCTCTGTTCAGTTCAGTTCACGCAAATTGGTTTGATTATTTTCATCAGTGACTGTGACCTGACAACACTGACGTCACAGGGACTACAGCGCGCGCCGCGCAGTCAAATAAAGCGTTGTTGTTTAAAATTCAACGGTCGCCATCGTTGTCCAACAGTTTTAACACAAAAACTCAAATGTTATCAACCACTGCCGAATAAACACCATTGATTTAATACATGATCAAATCAACTAAGCTAACTTTACAACAATATAACACGTTTAATGCGTGCGTGGTGGTTTTTTAAACTTAAACACTCAGAGAGCATAAACCTCGGCTAAAGCTAATTAGCTTCCCCACACCATTAATAAACTCTGCTATCTAAGTGTTTTTTCACCAACAAAATCTCATAATTTCTTCATTGGACGATAACACGTTAGCATTAAGCTTAAGCTAAATTTGTTCTTTACATTTTGAGTTAAACTGCTCACACACAGACAGATAAACCAGGTCTAATACATAACTGACGGAGATGCTAACACAAACATTATCATACATGTCATATAATTCTTATTTTTGTTCATATATTATATGTCATATATACTATTAACGTTTTGGTTTGTTTTTTTTGCGGCAGAGCAAAGATGTACTTACCATAACGGTCATCCAGCACTTCGGAGATGCCGAGGATCAGCGTGTGTTTCTCCCGGTTAATCCAAAAAGGAGCCATGGCTCCTGAGCCGAAGCTGCTCTCTCCACCAATAAAAGGTCAATAGTCTGTATCTATAAAGCGCTTTTCGAGTCTTGATGTCCACTCAAAGCTGCTTTATACTCGAATAGTATGCGCCTGCAATGCCGGAGACAGTTGATGCACCAGTAGTTTCCACCACAGATTAGTCCAACTGTTCACTTCTCCTGATCTCAGTCACTTTTATACACTTTTACGTCATTGCGGATCACCATGACAACCTGAGGTGTTGTGATAGAAAATTATTCGATTCATAATTTAATTCAATTCATTATTATTATTATTATTATTATTACGATGATGAATGATGATGTAATAATGATAATAATGTTATTATTATAAATGTTTTATTTATTTTGGTGATTTTATTTTATTTTACGATTGAAAGTCAATTTATCGGAGGCGCAGTGTCAGTCATTATTATTAAACTCAATTCTACATTTAAATTCTGTTCTTTTTCTTATAAATTCAACTCCACAAGCACCATTTTATTTATTTATTCGTTTATTTATCATCATATGACAAAACCTTTGCATAAAACCATACAATGAAAATAATAGTTAGGTGCGTACTATTATCAATCATTCAAGTAGGTTTCAAGATGGGGTGAAGTCTGCCACCTCCGATTGCCTTGTTTGGTTTTGTTTTAGAATTCATGATTGTTCATTTAGTGCACATTTGCAGTCAGTAAACTGGTTTACTGACCAGTATCACCACGCTTTCTAATACTAATACTAGGCCACTTTTGTGACTGTACTGCGACATAACTTTTATCTTATTCTATAGACCTCCGGGAGTCTGCAACAAAGATTGAATTTAATTTCAATGCAATTTTAAGTGTTACATTAGTATCAATAATATTTAAACACAGGATACTCTGAGATGGTGGGAGATCAAATTCAGCTTTGGGCCCCATAAAGGCTTTGGTCAGCCCTAACCATCTTACCACCTTTGTCTCCTTCAACATGAGGGGGATTCATAATTCGACAGAGTGCAAATATTAATTGAGAGAGAACCAAGGCAGTGTTAGGTAATTCCATTAACATGGTTATTATTAGGATTTATTGATCACCTTAAGTAAAAACTAAAAATCAAGGAGTGTTTTAAACAAATAGGACTATAAAAAGAACAATTAGGAGAACATTTAATTTTGCATTCACACAAAATATGACATACTGTAGCAAAACAAAAAACATATGAAGCTATTATTTTACAAAACTGCTCCTACATGAGTATAAATACTGAGTCCAGTGGTAGTGAATTTATACAGATTTTATAAATTCTACGTTTTACCTTACAACTGTTGAAACCTTTAAGAACAAAGAGTGTTTTTGTTTCAAGTAATCCAAAGCCTGTATATTATCTGTACAATGACCCAACTGTGCATTGAACAAATCTACACTATTTACATATAAACAAACAATATCTCAACTTTATTTTAATCAGCAATAATTGCTTTTAAACAAACCTTAAGTACGTCCTTTAATGGGCTACATTTGCAAAATATAGTGACAAATATATAATCTGATATCAGGATTTTTTTGTCACAGATGATATCACTAAAAAAACAAAACACAAACATAGACATTAAAAAGGTTTGCTATGGTACAATATTCACATGGTTATAGTTGGTATACAAACAAAAAAAGATTTGATTTTTATGATTTGAAAAGGTGTAGGCCTCTTCAGTCAGACGATCGTGATTTCACAGTTTATTATTGACAAACACATTTTCAAAAGAATATAAATTATACAGCAACTATATACACTGAATTTGTATGATGTATACAAAGAAATGCATTATGCAGGCACATTCAAAAATCCTTGCAATAATGAAAATGTGTTTGTCTGAATAACAAATTCAGCTTTAATTCACTGTAGCAAAAATAATAAAAACTGCCTTTTAGTCATGAACAAACCTTTAAAGAAACAACTTTACAATGAAACCATGGGCAGGTTCTCTCTCTCTCTCCACCTCTGTGGGACTTTTAATCATCTTCCACTTCAGTAAAAATATCACTGAGGAAGTACTGAGACACATTGGTGGGCTCCTCCTCCGAATCGCTCTCTGGACTCTGCTGAGGAGCTGAAACCTGGAACAAAGAAGAACAAAGCATCAGCTGCAATTAACTCCTTTTAGTGTACATGTGTAAAAGATGACTCCCGTGCAGCCTGTGTGCCATCCTTACCTCTGTACACTGAGAAGTGCTAGGATGGGGTCTGACCGGGGTTGACTGTGATCAGTGTTCCGCTGAATAACATCCACCTCTAAAGCTGCTGAAGCAGTAGACGCTGAGGGGATTTCCTCTGGCTGCTGTGACGAAGCAGCTGTGGGAGCGACATGGAGTGACGCTGAAGCTGCAGGTGATGGCTGGGAGTATTTCCTCCTTGTTTGCAGAGTTTTGACTTTAGAGTCCTTGGAAGCTGCTTTGCCAGAGGAAGGATCACTTGAAGCAGTATTACTGTTCGTGTGAGAGATAAAACAAAGGAATTTGGTCATGTTGTCAAAGGTAAAAATATAATTTGTTAATTATTACATTATATAATTCCTCACCCGTTCCCTTTCCTCTTTGCAGCCTTTGGAGTTTTCGTTTTTGCTCCTGTGTGGTGGCCGTCTTCAGGACCCTTTGCACCTGCTGGAGTCTCCTTTTCAGTGTTTTCAGGTTCATTACTTATTTTCTGTGGTTCACTGAGGAGTTCACTGTCTGCAGAACCTTCAGGTTGCATGGAAGGTCCAGGAAGTTCAGAGTCCTTGTTGGTGTTTTCAGACTTGTTGGCACGCGTCTTCCTCATAGTATGAGGTTTAACCTGGAGCTTAGCTGGTTCAAAAGGAGACGCATGCATGATAAAAATAGAAGTTTGCCAACAGTGTATGTGATAACAGTGTTTATATGTTTATATTTTGCATACCTCTTCTTCCAGTTCCTGTTAATCTCTGCTTTGTAGGGGGACTTCCAGTAGTCTTATTGTCATCTACAGTTTCTTGTAATTTTGAGGGCTGCACTGTTGTATTCTCTGTTCCACAAAACAAATAAAAACAAATCAACATTAACTGTTATCCTGAGACACCGGTCTTTAGCTTAAAAAAATGACAATGTATGTTCTTTACCCAGTGGATCCACTTGATTCTCAATGATCAGATCCTGTTGTGGACAGAAAAAGAAATGAGACAAATGCAGATATTTTGCAAACAAAAGTAGTACTTTGCAACTTACAGTACTGTCAACTGGGTCCGACCAAGCATCTTTTACACTGAAAAAGCCCACATCACACATCTCTTCTGTGGACGGTGACACAGGGACATGAATGATAGGTTCTTCTCCTGCTGGTGCCAAACTCTCTCCAGATACACTGCTGTGGAAGAAAAAGATGCTTAAGAAACCACACTGAACAAAATGGTCTCCACGACCAGAGGAAGGCACAAACCTCTGTTGCTGTATAAATGTCTCTCCAACCAAAGGGAGAGGCTGTGCTGCAGTTTCCACCAACTCCCCCGATGAGCCGACTGGAATCTCGGTGAGTGAGAGGATGAAAAACGGCTCATCTTTATCCGAAGGCACCTGCTCTGACGTCACTGAGGACGGATGAGAGAGGTTTTCACACAAAAGCACCAGTGTTTATGCCATGTACAATTCACAGGGAGGTGAGTGGAACGTCTATGTTCTACTTACTGTGTGGAAAAAGTGTGAGACACGGATGACTTTGGGTCTCCCCCTCTGTCGTCAATATTGGTGTATTCTATGATTAAAGAAATCAGAGGATATGGATTAGAGGTCACACAATATTGTTTACAGTTGTGTTTATCAATGCAATGACAAATTCAGAACCTGTTCATTTGATATGATATTAAAACGGGTAAGAATCCATTCACATGTTTTCTCCGGGTACTATGTTTCCTTCCACAGTCCAAAAAACATGTAGAGGTTATTTGGACAGGTATGGTTAGGTGTGAGTGAGAGAGTGCATGGTTGTTCGTTGTTCGTGTGGTGGAGGGTAGGGAGCCTGAGAAGTGGCATATGTGGAAAAAATATCACGTTGCTTTAATTATGCATCGGAATGAGATGCATAACTTGTGGACACTCAATACATAGCAGCTGGCTCAATATTTATATGGAAAATATGGAAAAGCTTAAGAAGCATTTCAATGCACAAAGACAATGTTAACATAAATGATGCCCCTTACATATTAATTAATGCCTTACCTGAGAGGAAGTGTCCAGTACTTGTGTCAAACATCCCAAAGGAGATGCAGTATCATTTGGAGAGGGTTGATCAATAATTTGCGTCAAGCACCCCAGCAAAGACTCTGTGTTACTAGGAGGACACCCTGGTTTACTGTGTGTTTCAATAGCCCCTTCGACTGGTTCTGGATTGTCAGGTTGTAATTTTGACACAGGGTCATGGGAATCAGAAGCATCCCTGTCTTCAGAATCTGATAAAGAAGAAAAACATTGGTAGTGGGAATCCCAAAAATCTGCTATGCATTTATATGAATAACACAACTTTAATATTCGGGTGTCAAACCTGCTTCTGCTTGAGTGGAATTCTGGACTTGGGGTTGCAGAGGACGACTTCCGCGGCCCAACTTGGGTTTGGGTTTAATGAGCCTGCCTCTCCGAGTTTGCATGGCTTCTTTTGAAGACTTCGAGGAATTGGACAGAGCTGAGTGTGTGGGGTCAGTGCTTTAAGTCGGGAAAATAAAGTTACAAGAGGGTTGTCAATTTCTTATATCATATGAAATTGTAAATAAAAACTACTACTAAAAATAATCTTACCTTTGGGCAGATTGAAATTTGTCATTTGAGGTTTGTTCAGTGTTACTAGTTTCTGAAGAAAGCTGCGTTTCATCTCGACTTCTTCCATCTGCGTCACTTTGCACACATGGATGAGGGCTGCTTTCTCTTGTATCTGGTATGGAGGTGACAGAAGGTGCCAGAAGCAAATCTGTTCTTGATACTGTGTGACCATCTCCTGAAGCTGCAGTTGAATAATCCGCTGGTTGGGTATTTGACTCTGTAGGTTTAGTGGACATATTCAGCTTCCAATCCTCTTGTGAAGCAGGTCCAACATCCCCCTGATCATTATTTGACATTCTGTGTCCTGTGGATTCCCTCTTAAGTGTGGACATTTCACTGCTTGTATTTTCAATAACTGAATCTATTAACAAGGATTGATTCTCAATTGTTTCCCCAGAGGTTGCCATGGAAATAACATGAGCGGACATGCTCTCATCATGTGTGCTGGCAAGTCTCTTTTCAGACTCATCAAGTGCAGATTGTGTTGAGCCGAGTTCAGTATTTAATGAACAGTGTGAAGATGTCAAGAGCACATTATTGTCTGTAGGATTCAATTCTGCTTGTGAATTGTCCACAGGTTGTTTTTCTAAGGTTACATTTGAAAAACCGATACTCTTTGTCTCTGGCTTTGTCCGTGTAGGTCTGGTGGATGACCCAACATTGGGTTTGACCTTGGGAAAGTGTCTTCTTCTTTGAGGTGCTTTTGTTTCTGAACTGTCTGAGCTGCTGGTAAGAGCAAGTTCTGTCTTTTTTTTCATAGTCGCAGATAATTCCTCTGTGGTATTCTGAGTAGTGCATATTTCCACTGATGGCACTGAAACTGAAGAAGTGTTAGTACTTTCCCTTGGTTTTACAGGAAGGTTGACACTGCAAATTGGCAGAGCTTCCACCTCTGCTGCTGCATTGTCAGTGGATCCAGTCTTTGAAGTTGGGCTAGAGGGTCTTTCCTCAAGCTGTACAGGTATGGCTTGAGGTTTAGACTTGACAGTTCTCGATGATTGCGCTAGGTTTTCACCACCTTGTTCTTGACTGACAGGTGTAACAAGTGTAACAAGTGTGAAATGATCTTCACTGCTCTTTTGGAGTGGAGCTACATCTTGTCCAGTTTGTGTTTCAGTGGGAGCTGAGTCAGGTGTCACAAGGTTCTGATTTTCTGAACCAAACTGACCTGATGTTGCTCCAACAGTCTTCGCCTGACCAACAAGCTCGTCATCTGTCCTCTCCCCCTTTTCAGTTGTAGACATTTCCTTTGTGGTTGCAGGAGAAGAACCAAAATCCTCAGATGATGTAATCAACACTGAAGGAGGTTCAAGCTGTACTTCTGTTTTTTTATGAAGTTTTGAGGTTGGAGTTGTATCGGAGTCTTTTGTCGTTGGAGGTATGAGTAGAGCATTTCTTGATCTCTGTGGTATATGTGGTTTGGGTTTGACTTTTTGTGATCTACTTCTTCGAGGCTGGCAAGTAGATGTAACTTCATTCTGTTCTTTCTGACTGACGGATCCATCTTCAGGTGTAACATGTGTGGCAAGATCTTCACTGCTCTCTGTCACTGCAGCTAAGTCTTGTCCAGCTTGTGATTCTGTAGCAGCTAAGTCAGGTGTCACAGAAATGTCAGTATTCTCAGTCATTTCATTTTGAGTGAGCCATTTCTGATCTGTGGCTGCAGATGTTGACCCTGTGTCTTTGTTGATGGGTTCAAAAGAAACATCAGAAAAGATCTTGTTTTCTGAAACACTCTGGCCTGATGCTGAAGCAACAGAGAATACCTGACCAATATGACCGTCATCTGTTCTTTTCTCCTTTTCACTTGTAGGTAATTCCTGAGTGGTTGAAAGCGTAGAGGCCGAATCACATGATTCCACAGCTTTCAAGACTGGTGTTGGGTTGTAGTCTTTCTCTACACAGTCTTTTGTTTTTTGAGGAGTAGAACGAGGGGTTCTTGGTGTCTGTGGTATTTTTGGTTTGACTTTTTGCAATCGATTTCTTCTCGACTGGCAAGAAGTTTTGACTTCCCTTTCTGCTTTCTGAAGAACAGGTAAATCATCTACATGTGTGGCAGGATGCTCCCTGCTCTCTTGTCCTGCTTGTGATACTGTAACATCTGAGAGAGATGTCACCAGGTCATCACTACTCTCAGCTGGTTGATCTTGAGTTGCTCCCTTTTCATCTATAGTTACAGATGTTGATCCTGTGTCTCTGCTGCTGGGTTTAAAAGAAACATCAGAGAGACTCTGGTTTTCTGAGCCACTTTGACCTGATATTGTTGCAGCAAAATCCAACTGACCAACAAGCCCATCATCTGCCTTTTTTTCCTCAGTTGTAAACGGTTCCTTTGTGGGTGACAAAGTAGACTCTGGATCAAATGACGACATTAAAGCTGTAGCAGGACCAACACTGTGACTTGGTTTTTCAGGAGAAGTTCCACAATCTCCTTCTGGTTTGATTGCTACCATTGCCTTTTCTTGGAGTTTCAAGATTGGTGTTGGGTTGGAGTCTTTCTCTGCAGAGCCTTTTTTGTCTTTTGTTCGAGATTTGAGTAGAGCAGTTCTTGATGTCTGTGGTATGTTTGGTTTGGGTTTGACTCTTTGGAATCGACTGCTTCTTGACTGAGAAACAGATGTGACATCACTTACTTCTTTCTGTTCTACAGATCCATCTTCAGGTGTGACATGTGTGGCAGGATCTTCACTGCTCTCTGTCACTGCAGCTAAGTCTTGTCCAGCTTGTGATTCTGTAGCAGCCGAGTCAGATGTCACAGAAATTTCAGTATTCTCAGTCATTTCATTTTGAGTGAGCCATTTCTGATCTGTGGCTGCAGATGTTGACCCTGTGTCTTTGTTGATGGATTCAAAAGAAACATCAGAAAAGATCTTGTTTTCTGAAACACTCTGGCCTGATGCTGAAGCAACAGAGAATACCTGACCAATATGCCCGTCATCTGTTCTTTTCTCCTTTTCACTTGTAGGTAATTCCTGAGTGGTTAAAAATGTAGAGGCTGAATCACATGATGATTCCACAGCTTTCAAGACTGGTGTTGGGTTGTAGTCTTTCTCTACACAGTCTTTTGTTGTTTGAGGAGTAGAACGAGGGGTTCTTGGTGTCTGTGGAATGTTTGGTTTTGGTTTAACTTTTTGCAATCGATTTCTTCTCGACTGGCAAGAAGTTTTGACTTCACTTTCTGCTTTCTGAAGAACAGGTAAATTATCTACAGGTGTGACATGTGTGGCAGGATGCTCCCTGATCTCTTGTCCAGCTTGTGATACTGTAACATCTGAGAGAGATGTCACCAGGTCATCACTATTCCCAGCTGGTTGATCTTGAGTTGCTCCCTTTTCATCTATAGCTGCAGATGTTGACCCTGTGTCTCTGCTACTGGGTTTGAAAGGAACATTAGAGAGACTCTGGTTTTCTGAGCCACTTTGACCTGACGTTGCAGCAAAATCCAACTGACCAACAAGCCCATCTTCTGTCCTTTTCTCCTCCTCAGTTGTAAACGATTTCTTTGTGGGTGACAAAGTAGACTCTGGATCAAATGATGACATTAAAGCTGTAGCTTCATCTCCTTCTGCTCCGATCTCTACTATTGTCTTTTCTTGGAGTGTCAAGATTGGTGTTGGGTTGGAGTCTTTCTCTGCAGAGCCTTTTTTGTCTTTTGTTTGAGATTTGAGCAGAGCAGTTCTTGACGTCTGTGGTATGTTTGGTTTGGGTTTGACTTTTTGGAATCGACTGCTTCTTGATTGAGACATAGGTGTGACATCACTTACTTCTTTCTGACTGACAGATATATCTTCAACAGGTGTGACATGTGTGGCAGGACCTTCACTGCTCTCTGTCACTGCAGCTAAGTCTTGTCCAGCTTGTGATTTTGTAGCAGCTGAGACAGATGTCACAGAAATGTCAGTATTCTCAGTCATTTCATTTTGACTGAGCCATTTCTGATCTGTGGCTGCAGATGTTGACCCTGTGTCTTCATTGATGGGTTCAAAAGAAACATCAGAAAAGATCTTGTTTTCTGAAACACTCTGGCCTGATGTTGATGCAACAGGGAATACCTGACCAATATGCCCGTCATCTGTTCTTTTCTCCTTTTCACTTGGAGGTAATTCCTGAGTGGTTGAAAGTGTAGAGGCTGAATCACATGATGATTCCACAGCTTTCAAAACTGGTGTTGGGTTGTAGTCTTTCTCTACACAGTCTTTTGTCGTTTGAGGAGTAGAACGAGGGGTTCTTGGTGTCTGTGGTATTTTTGGTTTGACTTTTTGTAATCGATTTCTTCTCGACTGGCAAGACGTTTTGACTTCACTTTCTGCTTTCTGAAGAACAGGTAAATCATCTACATGTGTGGCAGGATGCTCCCTGCTCTCTTGTCCTGCTTGTGATACTGTTACATCTGAGAGAGATATCACCAGGTCATCACTATTCCCAGCTGGTTGATCTTGAGTTGCTCCCTTTTCATCTATAGTTGCAGATGTTGACCCTGTGTCTCGGCTACTGGGTTTAAAAGAAACATCAGAGAGATTCTGGTTTTCTGAGCCACTTTGACCTGATATTGTAGAAAAATGCAACTGACTAACAATTCCACCATCTGTCCTTTTCTCCTCAGTTGTAGACAACTCCATTGTGGGTGACAAAGTAGATTCTGGATCAAATGGCGATGCTAAAGCTGTAGCAGGACCAGTGGCATGACATGGTTTTTCAGGAGAGGTTCCACACTTTTCTTCCAGTTCAAGCTCTACCATTGCTTTTTCTTTGAAATTTGGAAAGATCGGTGTTGAGTCATCCTCTGCTGAGTCTTTTGTGTCTTCTATTGAAGGTGTTAATCGAGCAGTTCTTGAAGTCCGTGGTATGTTTGGTTTGGGTTTGACTTTTTGCAATCGACTGCATCTAGACTGAGAAGTCACTTCTGTCTGACTGACAGGTAAATGTTCTGCAGGTGTGACAAAAGCAGCAGTATGCTGACAACTTTCTTTAAGTGGGACAGAATCTGTGTTGGACCATTGTTGAAGTTGTGTTTCTGTAACTGATATGTCAGATGTCACTAAATTATTAGAAAAAGGTGCTATTATTTGAGCAGGAGACGTAACTTTTTCCTTGGAGGACTCAGATGTTGACTGAGTGTCTCTGTTGACAGTAGTCAACAAGCAGTGACTCTGGTTCTCTGAGATACTCTGATCTGATGTTGCTGCACTGGATCCTTCCTGACAGAAAAATAGCTTTTCTTCAAGTTTTACTTTAGTACAAGAAATGTCAGAAAATTCTGGTATGTTGGGGATCGTTTCTTCGGGAATGGACAATGTCTCAGTGACTTGGTGATGATTTGCAACTTTGGAGTTGCTCTCCTCTGCTGTCTGTTCTGCTGGTGTATCTGGTTGGGGTTTAGGCTGTACAGTCTTTGAGCTGCGGTCCAAGTTAGGTTTAGGTTTCACTTTGGATAAGCGCCCTTTTCTGGTCTGTGGATAATTTTTTTTTGAACTTTCTGTCTCCGATTGTAAACTGGGATCAGTTTTTGGCTCATCACATGTCTGATCACTGGTTTTAATCATGGGAATACAACTACCGTCAGTTAAAGCATGTTGCTGCTCCACAGTAAATAGCGTCTCTGATGTTTCAGTATCTTCATGACCAAACATAAGAAGAGTGTCATTGCTTGCCTCTTGAAAAGCAGCTTCTTCCATGTGTTGCCCAGGTTGTTTTGCACTGACTGACAATATCTCTGCAGTTAAACAAATAGAAACATTATAAAGGTATTGTAAATTGACTGACTACAATGAATACAATACCAATATGAGGAATATCGTGGGGTCTGTCTCCTACCTGTTATGTGATCTTGCGTGGCTAACTGAGTTTGTGCCGTCTGTGGTAGATGAGTTGGGTTACCGATGGCCAACAGGGTTTGAGCAGCCTCATTGTAGCTCTCGTCTTCACATACTGAAATTAAAAATATTTAATTGAATGAAAAGCATCTTTTTCCAAATATCAGTAATCCACAACCAGTTTGTCAGGATTCCTCTTCAACATACCTTCTTTGTGTTCTGAAGAAAGGAAGTCTATAACATCCTGTCAGGGAAACAAATACAGTATGTTGTTAGGTACACATAAGGCTTCTTAAGTTGTGAAAGGGGATTCAATTTATGGAAAACAGCATGAAAGTAGCTCCAGATACTTTTCTTGTCATTTTCTATCAGTGTCTCAGGTAGGTCATTACATCTAGACACAAAATGTTTTAGAGTTCATGCAACTTGACAATGTACTAAATACCAAAGCTGCAAGCATCATTGCTCAAACTCATATATAAAGCTGTTCTTCATTTAAGAAAGTGTACAAAGCAAAGCTGGAAATAATGCCAAGCCATAACATGAGTGTGATTCAACCACAAACCACGTTTAACAATGGAAAAGAGGAGATTGCTTTTCATCACTGTTGATAAAATCACATGACTTTCAGTCAAATCTGAAAGACTGTATCTATTAAAATCATAGAAATGTTAAGAGTAACAGGGGATAATGACATGACTTCACTGGTTACCACATTTTAGACATGGGACACTTACAACTAGCAGGTCCAACTGATGTTCACATGGTTCAGGTGTGTCTGTCTCATTTTGTGCCTGCTCCCAAGAGACACCAGGGCATAGTGCATCTTGGGAGATGCCCAACACATCGGGTATATTTGCCAAGATATCAAGCTAAGGGTGGGATGGGGGTCAGAGTGGAGGGTGTGAAATATGGAATGTAAATCCGTGCACAAACAAAAACAAATGCAAAAAAAAACAAAACATATGAATCATGGAAAATAAAATGAATGGATGCAGTGCATTTGTGTAAAAAAAAAAAATGTTTTATACCTCTTCCATAGTCTCTTCCACTTGTGAAATCACAGGACATGGGGAACGCAGGCTGGCGGGCACAAAGACAGGGGCACTGCTGTCCTCGATGAGGCTGCATGCAAATTGCTCCTCTTCCTCCTCCTCTATCTCTGCGTGACCCTGCTGCCTTTCATCCTCGTCATCACTGTATTCTGTGCAAGAGGCCCTGAGGGTGACCAGTTTGGGCTTTTTGGACACTTGGGCTGACTCTTGCTTTGACAATCTTACTCTCTTGGCTTTGCATTTGGGTTTAGGCTTGGTAGTGGAAGCAGTGGACCCCACTGGTGAGCCAGGTGTGGCATCAGATGAAGAGGAGTGTGCAGCTTCCTTAGCAGGGTAATTCAGAGGCTGGATGGGTTTAGGCATTCTTCCATACCTACAAAACATAATCAGACATTGACCAACAATTCATGTCCATTTATATTGACGACCACTGAAAGCTGCTTTACACTACATTTTTGCCATTCGCTCACACTGTCATACAGAACACTTTACGTCACTCATCTTTCCTACCCATTCACACACTGCCACGGCCATCAGATGCCAAGTGTCTTGCCAAGGTCAGGAATCGAACATGCAACCTTTGAGTTGAAAGACAACTTGCTCTACTACTGAGCTTGTCGCCCCCTCGAATATATTATTTAGATATCAGTCTCAGTGTTGGGTACAGGTACGTTTTTAATAACAATGTTGGAATGGAAGTGTTTGAAAGAAGACGTGAAACATTTTCAACCTGGTAGGTTTTGGAGGTTGAACACTGGCAGGCTCTTCTTCAGAGGAAACATCACCATCAGCTGACTGCTTCTTACTGGCTTGCCTCAAAGGTGATGATTCTTTATTTACCTACAAGTTTGGCACATAACACATTTAGTGAGGTGAAGTGATAATGTACACAAAGACAAAATGACTCCACAGTGAAGCCGATACAGTAACCTGCTCCTTCGATGCTCCACCATCAGACACGTCATGATCTCCATTATCTGGTGTAGTATCTTTATCCTTTCCAGAGTCTGGAGGAGGTTTTTTACCCCACTTTCGGCCCAAGGGTACAAGTGACTTTGGTGCTCTGCCTCGTGAGAGTCGAGCAGGCTTGACAGTCGTGTCCTTGGATGGATTTGCACTCTCAGTCTTTTCAGTTCTGATAATTAAATAAATAGCAATTTAGGAAACATACAATTCTTTATTTATGGCTACATTTGGAATATTCTCTTACGTATCTGAACTTGTATGTTCCTCAGGAAGTTCTGCTTCACTATCTTCAGGTATGCAAGCCTCAGCTGAGAATAAAAGCATAGCAAAATATATAATCTATGATCAGATGTCAGCAAAGGTGAGGCACAAATTGAGGAAAAAACTTGTGTCAAAACTACTTTTTTTTTCTCTTTTTTCTACATGGTCCTTACTCATGTTGAATCAGCAATGGAAAACATATCAAATAAACAAGATGGTGCAGTTTATTTCAAAGACAAACAAATAACTCCTGAACAATGAAATATGATTGCATTTATCTGTAGCTCTGCAATATGTCACATTCATGCCAACTCTAAATTGAAAATAAACTGAGATATTTCAGATCAATTTGCAAGACGGGATTGGTCTGGTGATGCCAGTAGTTACTTTTCTATCACGCTCCTATAAAGCATATTAAGAAAATTGAAACTGCAATTCTCTTCGTGTCTGTACAAACATTATTTAATTTTCATGAAATATTGCAATACCTTGATCACTGCTCTTTTCACCCTTTTTCCTTTTCCTTTCTTTTGGTTCCTCGCTCGAATCGGCCTGTTTGGTCTTTCTTTTGCGTTGCCTCTGGGGCTTAGAAACAGAGGATTTGCCTTCATTACAGAGAGCCTCATTCTCTTTCTCTCCCCCCTCCTCATCATCCAAGTCAGGAACTTCATCATCCTCTTCTTCTTCTTCATCCACATCACTTAATTTGCTTGTAGCTTTTTTTTCTGTGGAGGAAATGAGACAAATTTCCGGTAAAATCATGTAAAACTGTATTTCAGACAGATATTAAGTAAAAAAGATAATACACTATGATTTAAACATGACAAAAATAAAGCAAGCGAGTTACCCATGCGCTTTCTCTTCTTGTAGGCATTTTTCTTAGCAAGTGACTGAAGTTTCTTTTTGTTTTTCTGAAACTCCAGAATTTTTTCTAGCAGCTTAGAAAAATACTCTATGTCCAGCTTACGCCTCTCTCCTACAGAACAGAATAAATTCAATCATTAAAATTTCAATGCCATTTGTAAAAACTTAATTATTGTTATTATTTATTACTGAATACTCACTGAAAGCTTTATCAATCCTCCAGGAATTCAGTCGCTCCTCTTTTTTGAATTTGTTCTGGAAATTAAAACACAAACCATGTGATTTAGACAGATATTTTAATATACTGTAGTTATTAAAGCACAGAATGGCTTCTTCTCCATCTGTACATATAGTTATTACTGACCTTAATTTCTGATCGAGCTCTGTGAGGAAACAGTTGAGAAATCATGGAAAAGTCTGTCCCCACCATACTGATTGCCAGGAAGAACATGTCGGTCTCTGATGAAAAGCAGAAATGTACACACAGATATGAACAAAGAAAAAACTTATATTATAAAGATATTCAAAATCAAAATTATTTATGCCAACTAGACCTTCACTGGACCAGGGTTTTGTGTGGGTCACTGTTCTAAAGCTTGTGTAAGTTGTAGTGGACCCTCGCTCAAAAATGGGATCTCGCTCCTGTGCTGGGTTTGGTCCTTTTGCTCGCAGGACCTCCACGGTCAAGCTGAGACACACGTTGAAATTATAATATATTATTAACAATTGGTTTTCATCACCTCTTATACCAAAATAATTCGACAATGTTTCAGTTAAAATAAACCATATCTCTATAGAACAGTGTGGATGCAATGAGGATCCTATTTACGCAGAGTGGATCAAAATATTGAATAGTGAACATATTGAGGTGTGTACAGTGTTTACCAACAATAACTCAGAGAAGGAGAAATAGATAAACATAAAATAGTGCATTTTGTGACCTATGAAAAGCTAAATCAACTCACCTCTCTTCATCAATGATCAGTGAACCATCCTCTGCTACTTTAAGCTGGGGGACCATGAGTGACTCATCTTGCTCATCCTCATCCTCTGCCACTTCCTCCTCCTCACCACTCGGGTTCACTACTTTAGGGGGGACCTCAGGTTCCTGTGCACTCTCTGGAGATCTGTAGGCAAGATAAAGACATTGTTCTCCAAGATGCCAGCTACACAGCTATTTGACAAAGACTTGGTTGGTTAAATTACAGTTGATGCACATCTTTGACCAATTTTGTGGCATCAATTACACTTATTTGGTGAAAGGACTTAGCATTACTAATGCTTTAGCACCAAAAGGATATTAGATTTGGGAAGCAGCAGTATTTAATCTCAATATTAACACCAGGTCTAAGTTCCATTGTCCACGTCTTGAGAGATTTCTTTCGGACTTATTCCCGTCAAGTATAACTTTGGATTGCTGAAGCTATTATGTTCCAACTGTTTTTGCTTTGTTTCAAACAATGATGATATTGTCAACTTACTCTTCTCTTCCTGGTGAAGGTGGAATCACAGTCTCATTCTCATTCTCCTGATCCATGTCTTCTAAACTAGATCTGGAAAACAGTACAAATTTAAGTCACATAGGCAAGACAATGTTGCAAAACATTGTTGCCAAATAAGATAGAGGATAATCAATAGAAAACATTATCTCATGAAGCAAGAGATAAATAGTTCTCAAATTTGACAGAAAGTTGACAAAATAGACACTTACGTCATGGGGTTAGACAGAGGGAGATAATGGATAAGGTCACTCATGGTCATTTTTGAAGGATCTAAAGTGTATTCCTTTACATGAGTTTTGGATTTCCTGGGTTTCTGCAACATCAAAGTGTACAACTCCTTTAATTTAAGAAATCAAAATATGCATAAAAGAACATGCAATTAACTTTGAGGTAAACTAGACATTGGGAATGAGGATTTGAGAGTTTGTGCTTAAATAATAATCTGAACTCACCTTGTCCTTGTGTCTCTCCTGTCTGAGCAGCTCTCTAAGTTTTTGGGCCTTTGCCAGCCTCTGTAGATCAGATGGGTCATTCAGGAGCTTACTTAAAGATGTGGATGGTGTGAGAGTCCGTCCACTCTTAGATGACACTAAAGTCTTGGCCTTCTCTGATATTTCAACAGTTTCTCTGTCTGGTATAGAGAAGAGTACTTTATCTTGATGTTTATGAGGGACGTCTTTAACTTGGCTCTCTGAATTGCTTTCTGATTGTTTGCCACTGTCTGTTGTCAGATTAGTTTTTTGTAGCACTTCAGGTAGAGGCACAGTTGGAGGTCCTGCAGAGTCAGAAGGAGGGAGAGTGACTTTGGGTTGCACTTTCGGCTGCTTGCTCTCTTCCGAAGGCCTTCGTCGCTTTGGGGACTGGAGTCCTTGAGGGGCTGCTGTAGTCCCAGTTTGGCTGGATGTTGTTTGCTTATCAAGATCTGAGATGGGCACTTCAACAGGAGTTTCAGACACTGACTTGATGGGGGATTTTGGAGTCCGACCAATGGTTGAGAGGCGGCCTGGGGCCACTTTGGGCTTGACAGAAAACCGCTTCCTTCTCTGGACTGTTGCTGAGGAGCTACTACCTTCCACAATGTGATCACCGCCATCCCTAAAGATTAGAAAAAATAAATGTTTTAATTAAATGTAAAATAAATAAATCCTTTAGAAGCCATTTACTGTATTTTACTCACCCTGAAGCTGTACTAGTCACTGATGGAGTAACAGCAGGTGTGGTATCCGTCACAGGAGTAGGAGTGCTGCTCGTACTTGTGTCTCCGGGGGTCTCAGTGGCCTCCTGATTTGATGAGGGGGCTTCCTGGGATGTCGCTGCTGTTCTGCCTGTAGTGCCGACATTGGGCCGCACACTAAATCTCGACCGCCGAAACATTTTGACCTAAAAAATGGGGGGTGGGAGGTGTCAAAACATTCATTTCAGTAAAATTCAAGTCAAGAGAATTACACTGCAATAGAAAACAGCAGATGTATGGCATATGATCTTAAAATCAGCGACTAAAACACATGTGCAAATTAGCAAATTATCTACTACAAGATACATCTCTTGCAAACCTCACAGGTAATTCATAAATCATACCAGCAGAAGTGTCACTGCTCAAGTTAAGCAGTCTACACTCTCAATCACTGAATCAATGCAATGCGTTTACTCTGATTAGAAGCAAAGATACTAATCAGCTATCAGAATGTATGACGGACGAGAAAGAAAATTCTCTCCTATCCTTTCTGTCATGCTCTTAAAGTGTTTTGTATATCAGCTACAATCATGTCAATTTCGATATTATACAGTGTGTTTTCCAGCAACCAAGTTTTTAACAAGGTTTGACCTTTCAGGCAAGTGACCCTATTTGAAGCTAGTGATAGTAAAAGGAATAATGAATGTGGTCTCAATATGAGAAAGAGAAAGAGATACTCCCTGGACAGGTTGACTGTCCATCCCAGTCCCAACATACAGAGACACAACAACAATTCACTGCCAACATTCTTTGTTGTGAAACATTCATGATATCTACTTTTATGGGGGTATACAAGCAAATGAGCCCTTAGTTGTTCTGTATATTTTCTTCAGACAGTGTATAGTGTTCAAATATACTAATTCTGCAAAATTACATTTTTAAAATGTTCCTTTAATAAATCCCCCATGAGGCAGACCTGGAACTCCTGATCAGTATCAGAGGCCTTGTATAATAATGTGTGTGGGGAAGATATCACACAGTTTTCTATATTAGGATCACAATACTTATTATAATAATAATAATAATAATAATAATAATAATAATACTTATTAATCATTACAATGTACTGTCTTATCCAGACTAATGTCATAATAAAAGCATGCATACAAGCATACAAGTAAAAATATTGTATGCTGATCAACAACCAAGCACTGCATTTCATAAATTAACGAGATAATATGGGCAGAAAAGTGGAAATCTAGAGACAAATGTGAGAGTACAGAGAGTGTTCCCAACTAAAACTGTGCTAATTGTTGGACAGGTAGTTGATAAAGTAACAGTATATTGAGTATAACCTTTTTCAACCATTTTTTATGCAACAGTTGTACAGTATGACTCTGCAGCAGAGACACAACCCAGCAGAACACAAGGTGCTAACCTCAGCTATTCCTTTTTACTGACAGAACTAGCGAGGTTAGCAAGACTAACTGTAAAATAAAAGCACAAAAAGCCATCACCAGGTTTAACAAGCAAGGGCATCGCATTAAAACGCGTACAAGACTTAGAAAGCCAGACCTTAACGCACTACACTAGTCGGGAACGACAACAAAAAAACGCCTGGAATGAAAGTCGACAGGAGTTGTGAGTATGCGAGTCTCCCACGGTAACCCTTACTGTAATGAAAACTGACAGACTAAGGCAGCCGCATTCGTCATTCCATCACGTCTGCGTGTGTTATAAGGTATACAACAACGTACCTGTGCAAGAAGAAGTCGTTCACAGGGAGAAACGAGCTCTCATATGTTGACGACGAGTGTCAAATAGCGGACTCCATGCTCACTGTCAGGCGCCATGTTTTTTTCCATCGACGCATGCGCGAGTGAAAGGACTTGTGGGAAATGTAGTCTGCGTGACGTAACGCGCTGGATGAGGCAAGATCAGAGATCAATCTGTCACCGAGCAAGACACCGGCCGGCTCGGTCTTTCTGAAACAAAATGTATTATACAATAGCGTAGAAATAGTCAGTTAAATTAAATTCAAGCAAATTATTTGATATTAGTAGCAGCACTTATTTTAAACCGGAAAATGCAGTTGGGGGCTCCCAGTCCGTTGCCTTTGATGTGCGTAAAAGGGGCTTTAATGCATTCATTATTTTTGGACTAATTGAAGAACTCATGTTTGAAGTGACAAAGAGAAGAAAAAACAGAGGAATGAACATACTATTGCATATATATATATATATATGTATATATATATATACGCACATCTGGAAGATACTATTTGTTTTAAATATTTTAAGCATTTCTAAACATTTTAAACATATTATATACATATACATAGACATATGTATATATATCATTCATCCATTTATCTTGGTTTTATACTTTTAATTACTTGTTTAATTATCTTGTTTTACCAACCTTTAAGACTACAGAAGTAAACCAATGCTTGCCTGATGGCTGCCATGTTTTCAATGGACTTTACTTTTTTTGTATTACAAAAGTTTTAAGGGTATGTGAGTTTCCAAAAGCTTTTCCGCAAATTTTACATTGAATTTCCAATCCAAGAAGTCATACTGTAATTATTATACCATTTATACAAATTTACAGACAAAACATAGATACAGTGGGCTTTTATGGTTTGCATCTTTTCTTAATTATATCCTTACTACAGTACCACTGTCTGGTACATTTTTTTATAACACCAAGTTTCATGCTTGGACCTTATATTGCTCGTCATTGCACAATTGTACAAGTGTATATCCATGCTCTCAATGTATTCCATCAAAACAGGGCAAAATCATTGAATCTTGAATCATACTCCACATCTGCCAAACTTCTGAACCTCCAGCAAGTACTGTCAAGGAAGACAAGAGACTTGTCCACACCATGCAGGATTATGGTTGAATTATTTTTATTTCTTTAATACACACAACATCCGCAGAGAGCCTCTTTGGACATGCCTTCTCTCATACATCCCATTTCTTTCTTCAGCAGATCATGACACAACATTTACTTCTAAGATCAAGTGGTCTTCAGAAATGACAGAACTACTAACAGGACAGGAAACAATGGTATCAGAGGGAGGCGTAAAAAAAAGGAGAGACAACAGTCAGAAGACTTTTAGATTGTCTCAGGCAGGCAGCTGATTGTCCCAAAGACGTGAAGATCTCCATTCACTCTAATTTCACTGGAAGGAAATAGGAGAAAACAATGAACATTGCATTGCCATGAAAACAGATGGAGTACGTCATGAAATAACCAAACAAAACACTTACTGAGAAGAAAGCTGTGGTCAAGCAAAAGGGTTTCCAAAAGGATCTCCAAAGCCGGCTGTTGAACCAGAAGTCTGACCAACAGTAGCAGTCTGCTAGAATATCGATGAGAATAAAACAGACCAGAATTACACATTATAAACACTGTGAGCTTATTGTGTAAATTTGAGTCCATATATTCATCTGTGTACCATAGTTACAGGTGGCACTCCAAATGAATTAGAGTTTGGAGCCCCGAATGCATCATCAAACATGTCCGGATTGAAGCCTTGTCCCTGGGACGGTGCTAAGTTTTTGGAGACAGGAGCAGAAGAGAAGGCAGAATCGAGAAGGCCAGAGTTGAAGCTTGGAACCAGGGCTGCAGCTGAAGCAGGTGCAGGTTTAGGGATATCTAAAAACAGGCATATTACAACACACAACAACATTATTGAGAAATCTCAGATTCGTTTTCATATCTACATGCAAAGTTTAAAGTTTAAGTCATTATGCAGCCGCATTACCATTAACTGCTGGCATCTGATTGATATCAAAGTCATCATGATCTGCAGCGTCCTGAGGCACACCCACTTTATTGGAAAAGTACTGATCAAATGCCCCAGCTTCATTGCTGCCGGAGGCCGGAACAGAGTTGGACCCAAGCTCCCCTTTCCTCGCTGGAATGGCTGGAGGCTTGACAATCTGGAAATCCTTAAACATGTCCTTTCCCATCTTCTTTTCTTTATCTCCAAGAGGGTCCAAAGCTGTGAAGGCACTGTTCTCTACCTTTGGAGGAGCCTCTTTAGCAGGCGGCCTGGGAGGTGGACGTGACGGACCTTGCTGGTCAACCATTGCAGGGAATGTTCCAGGGTGGAAAGGATTGGTCACTGCAGGCTGACCCCAACCTGGAGCACCCAGTGGACCAGGTGGTGGAGGCTGGCCCCAAACCTGGGGTGGGACACCAAACTGGGATGGCACTGGCTGACCCCAGGCTGTGGGTGGTATGGGTAGACCACCAAATGCAGATGGCTGTGGGTAGTTGGGCCTGGGGCCTGGAGCGGTCATACCTGGCACAGGAAACATGTTGGGTGCAGCGGCGGAGGCTCCCCACATGCCTGCAGCAGGGATACTTGTGGTCGCTGGAGGACTTAGCTGAAGATTCCCTGAATATGGAAAAAAAAAGCAGGGACATGGCAGTTTAAAGCCTGAAAAACACATTTGGGTAAGCAACAAAAGTTCCCGTCTTGTGTATTACCCAGCGCAGCTAGGGAGGAGGGGGCGGAGTTGGCAGGTGCACTGTTGAAAAAGTTGCTCGGAGCAGGCGATTCCTCCGGTTGAACAGGAGCAGCAAAAATCTCTGCTCCAAACAGGTCACTTGATGTTGACTAGTCACAAAAAATACAACAATATAAAAGACGCATCGCCAACGCTGACACCATAGATGGTGTCTGTGTCACAGCATACAGTAAAATAATACTGCAATTATATGTGTCAAAAAATAAAAACTACTGTATGAACAGTAAAACATATACATGCTTTTCCACTTACCCTTGCTTTTGTCACTGTAGCATGAGTGTTAGAAAATATGATTATGAGCAGAGGTGAAAGAGTGTGCAGTTGATTGTTCAGCAGGACAGTCAAAGTGTCATATACCAAAGCCAGTTAGGGAAGCATGTGACCAACCTGTGCATGCACCAAGACAGAATGGATCCAAACAAGCTTTTAACCACAGGTCTAAATTACAGGCTGTGTATAAACGCATAAACCCAGTGCATTCTCGAGCATATCACACCCTGTTTGACACCAATGTGCAACCCAACTGCTCAGAGAGGGAGATGTTAGCAACTGGTCATTGTAAAATGTACAACACTCCATATTTAGGCATCACACATGCACTTCTACTGTGATTCTTCTGGCTATGGAATTTCACCTTTGCACTCCTTCGACCTCGTCCTGCCTTAGAGCTCTGTGGAGGCGGGTTTATGACAACTGAATCCTTGCTATGGGTCACAGGGGGCTGTGTGTGATGAGCTATGCCGTTAGTGACAGCGGATGTTTTCAAAGACGAGTCAAAAAAGGGGTTTTTGTGCGAGAGAACTGGTCCAGAATCATTCCCATCCATCATGGTCGTTGTGCTGCCTTGAGTTATTTTGCCCCCTAGTGGCCACTGTCCGTTACTGAGAGCAAGGATCATGGTCTTGCCGGTTAACCCATTTATCTGCTGACTAAGAAGTTCAGAGTTTCCATTCAAACCACCGTTGATAATTGTCTCATTAGTGCTGCCAGCAGTGCTGTTTACGGGACTGGTGGTGAGGAAGATCTGGGAAGGATCGGGTGCTGGCCGAGAGAGGGGGTCATCTCTAAAAGGGTCGCTGTCTGGGGTTGGAAAGTAACCAAATGTCGAGGAGAAGGGATTCTCTGTCTGGAAAGATGCCCTATTGTCGGGGCCACAGGAAGTTACAAAGGAGTTTCCCTTTATGCAATTCTGATTGCTGTCAACTTCAGCAGAAAAGTCCAACAAGAGAATATCATTTGAGTCCTGGTTAACGTGTGAGGGAAAGCAGGAGAGAGAAGAACAAAAAAAAACAGATTTATGAATCATTTCTGCAAAAGAAGATCAAACATGTGTTAACAATGAAAAATGAATCATATGGTGTGAGAAGAGTGAACGTTTAAAGCTGCTACCTGAATATCTAATATTTATCGTCCAACTTCTAAAAGCTAGTTGTGACTAAATTGTCACTTACTCAAAAAAGCATTTTGGTATAAATACGCTTTAATCAGCGCTAGCAAATCGACATATAACTCTACCTGTAGCAGCTTTAAACATTCTATGAACAATGAGATTGTGAACATGAAGCATAAACTCGGTTCTTCAAAGTGTGTGTTTTTGCACCTAAAATTTCCAATTTAGAAACAACATTAAATGTGGTCTTTTTAGAATCGAGTTTACACCAACAGACACACACACACACACAACGGGATTGATTTGGGAGGAGCTGGGGTTATTCAGTGAGCTTTTTTTTCTTAGAAACACAAAGAAATGTATTTGGAAATGTATTTCAGACAGGAGGGACAACAGATTTCAAGAACTGTACCCACTCTTTAGATATAATTATTCTGTTTACCAATCCGACTACAAAAAAAAGACTATTGTAACTATTTAGATAGAAATAAAACTAGGTTATTTTATCTCAAGTGTAGCTACATACCAGCTACACTTCATTGGCTAAGTATAATTCCACTATGTGGTGAATAAAAGGGACATTTGACACTATGGCACCACACTTACATTTGGAGCCTGAATGTCTGGAGGGGTTGACATGGCTCCAAAAAGGTCAAGCTGCTCCACTGGCTGGATGTGAAGAAGGAACAGAAACATACTGTATTTATCCAGCTCCTAAAATCCACTATAACAGTGATATTTTTTATTCAGTGTTGAGGTGCAAACAAGAGCGGGGGATCTTACTTGAGCAGGTTTGACATCATCCATACTTAACAAGGCACTATTTCCATTCTGCAAAAAAAAGAAAAATTGGAAAAACAGAAAGTTGAAATAGTGACAAGAGAAGCTGAGTAAAATTGAGTGCTTCCCAGGGCTTACCTCAACCAGTGCACTGCCATTTTCACCCTGTAAACAGAAGTGGACAGTTAATGATTACACGTATTTTCCTGTCATTTCACATCATTGCCCAGAGATGTGATTCCCTGACAGAGCACAGAGAGGCAGTGTTGGCCTTCCAGAGGTGTTACAACAACGTGTATCCTGAAAGCCCTCCCACACGAGTACGCCAAAGGCTTTTCAGAGAGAAAATGTCCTCACTGGTCCAACTTTTGAAAAGAAGAAAAAAAAAAGCATCCCAGTGTGAAGCCAAAAGTGCCTGAACCAGTTACCTTCTGCGAGGCCTCTGCCTCTTTCTTCCTAACGTTGAAGATGACTTGGAAGAGATCTTTCAGATCAATGACCAGCGGCTCGGCCTGTTATGGCGACAGCAAAAGACAGCATCGTTGTATCCATCATCCTTTGTTATTATCATGCAGTTCATGACATTGGCGCTCAAACAGGAGAATGCATACAAAAGCTTCAAAGTACGGCTGTTGCAAAATAAATGGATTTTGTTTTCATTCTGTAAATCGGAAATAGGTAAAAACAAAAATAAATAAATAAGTGACTGTCAAATTATTCAAGGGGAAAGCACATAAGGTATTGTTTAACGTTTAGAGCTGACATTCCTGGAGCCTGGGTTGGGACCCACAGATGGGTCACAGGAGATATTTTTGCAGCAGGCTTCATTTTTAAAAGGATAGCTGGTTAAACCATTCAAAAGAAAGATGTGTAAGAAACTGCAGTAAAAAATAGTCAGAAATGCTATATAACGCACAAATATGCTCTTATTTTCATTAGTTTGTCATTATTAAAGAGTATAAAAACAAAAGTTTAAAAACGGTTTGAGAAACGCTGTTTTAGAGGGTCTCTGGCTTTAAAACAGGGGGAACTGAATGTGTCATGTCGTGTTTGTACCTGTTGTGCGGTCTTTATGGCGAAGAACTGGTGCTGCCCCTCTGCACCACACACATACCCAAACGCCCTGTTGTCTGTTACATCTCTGGCGATGAAGGAGATCTTGTTCACCACATGCTCGTGCTCAATCACCTGAGTGACGGGGACACGGGAACCGTTAGGATAATAATAACAACCCCATTTGATCTGACGGGGGTGAAAAAGGGACAAAAAAGACTCACCCCTGATTTCTCATCGATGATCTTGATTCCCGACATGGAAATGTTGACCCAGATCCTCTGCTTGTGTTTGCCCTGGGACCGAGCAGCAACTGCCATGCCCTAGAGTGAAAAATGCCCTTTTTTTAAATGACATGTAAATAAACACAACAGGACTAGTTTCGGCACCATGTCGCCCCCTGGAGTCACAACACATCTACAGCAAGCAATGTCCGTGTGTTGAATCAGCAACACCCTCGCTATATAAATACAGACCATTACATGAACAATGATACAGATAATACTATATAATATAACTACTGTGATTTTCTATGTATTTTGGGTTTTTATGTACTTGTTTTAATTAAAACAAGTATGTTTTATAGTGTATTATATGGCAAGGGCCTTGTTTTACAGAGGCCGCCATCTTGCACCGCGACTACATTAGCCCGAATGGACAGACCAGGCCAGAGTCTGTGTTTCCGTTTTAAAACAGAAGCTTACTACACAAACAAAGAAGGGCGATATCTTTTGTGGAAGGTCACGTTCTTCTCTGGCATACTTAGGAAATGAGAGGGGTGAACGGAAGTGTCCTACAATCTGCAGCCTCACCATTACATGTCAATATTTTTTAAGGCTGCACCTTAAGTTTCATCATGGAGTCCTGGCACATCTTGTCTCCTCTTGCCTCTGGGACGTCATCGATGCCAATCAGCTTGGCCTTGTATCTCACACCGTCACCTTGAAACCTGCCCAGCAGGTACTCATCCGTTTTCTCCGGAGCTGTAAAAAACAAAAACTATGATTGCAAGAAATAACAAATAAAATAAATGGTTCATCCACCGTCTTGATGATGGGTCACCTTTCTTCTTCTCTCTTTTGAACGGAACCTTGGACGTGGCTGTGGCAGGGGAGGCTGGAGGCGTGGTGGAGGATGAGCTCGTCGTCGGTGAGGTGGCGCTGGGGTCGGCGGGGACTGCCGCGCTGTTCTCCACCTCTGCTGACATCGTGTGCGGAGAGAGCCTCACTGGAGGAGAAGACGGTCGGGGGGGGGGAAAGCAGACGGCGACTCTGTGTTCAGGGACAGCGAGGTCAACCGGGCAGATGACTCCTCCTAACACCCGCACATGCTTCAGTGTGGAGAAATAGTGAAGTTGGTGTGGGGTGAGGGGGGAGAAAAAGGAAAATATGGTTGATTCTTTCATACTTTATGAAACCACATACAAGGTGTGACTGTAATTGGTGATAATTTCAAAAAAAAACTAACTTTTTTAGTGAGTACTAAAAAGGTTTTGTAGGTAGCTGAACATCATAAACGATCATCATGCTTTTAACAATCCACAGTAAACATTTACAACCGCAGAAACATTCAGAGAGAGAAACACAACACGATCTATGAGCCATAAAATATCATTGCATCATATAGAAAACACATGCTCTTTAACCCGGCTTTAGACATGCTACTGTGACGGAGAAAGTTGTCTTAAAAGACAAACACAGCGACGGTAACGCTGGTCACCTCTTCATAAATAAATCTTTTTTTTATATATATATATTGGCTGGAAAAGCACACACTGCCTGACACATCATGTGATGTGACAGTGATACCCTAGTAAAAAAAAAACAATCCGGTGAGCCACGGTAACTCAACACAGTAACAATAATGTCTTCAGCTGAAGTGGCAACATACTGACTGAAGTGTTGCCTCTGGACTGAGCAGGAAACTCAAGCCAAAGTCACACCATCAGCTGATGTTCAGCCACATCTTCTCTCCTCTGCCATGTTCAGACTTACTTCCATTACTATCCTCATCACAGAATAAACACCACCACTGAAACGACTCCAGCACTGCACAACGCAGTGGAACAGGAGTGCAACGCGTACTGTACGTACCTTTAGGAACCACTTCCACAGCACAACACTGGCCACAATAGCAGTGCAAAGCCTTTGTGAGCACGTTACGGTGGACCAAAGGTTGATTGTGGGCAAAGGTTGAGCAATTACCTGACGTTCATTTTACGCCAGCAAAGCAAAAGATCTCGTGATGGCCAGCTAAGCAACTATGAGGAGAATTTGGAGCCTTCAGTATGATCATTGACTCATAATGTCCTCAACAGCTTTCATGACAGGCCTTTTTGACACGTAAAAGGTGACGTGGGTCCTCAAAATCGAGAGCGATTTAAATGTGACTGTATATTTGTGAAACAAACAAACAAAAAACTGTGCAATGCAGGCAGGAAACTGGTGTGATTCATAAAGGAAATGAGAGATAACAGATGTGGAGTTTTTATCTTAATCTACCAAATCTGAGTAAACAGAAGCTGTGAGTTGAACAGCGAGGATGAAGAGTCGCTTTGTAGATTTGTCATGTTTTTCTTATCCGCACAATGTGCCGTTTGTGAGACCATGACTGTGTAAAACAGCAACAACTTCAAATTTGATTAGCCACTGCCAGTTTTATTTAAGTGAAGAAGAACAAGCAGGATACGCCCTTTGATATATGTTTGGATCCCAGTGGTGACATTTAAATTTCCCACAAGGCTCACATGCTGTTATTTTGCCGCTGTGCGAGGGAGCGTGGAAAAACAAGGTCCCAAACACTTGTTGATGCTCCTTCCAACACGAGCATGGCACATGACTGTGTCAGAGTCCCACTAACTGCAGGGAAAAAAGGGCTCATAAAAAAAAAAAAAAAGGGCAAAAGCGTCAGCTGCTCACTGCAGATGTTTAGTTAAAGGATTATCCTTTAACAACGAGCTGAGGATGAGCAGAGGACAGAGGAATCTGGAGGGTTTCTTTTTTTTTTTTCTAAAACAGCATCCGCCAGCGTCTCTCGGAAAGAGAGAACTCGGTGCCACAGTGAGCGGATTCATATTTGTCAGCAGAATAGCTGCTGCACAGCAAAAGGCAGAAATGTCACAATCCTGGGTCAGTCAGGAAACGTAAACTAGTGCACATCTGGAGGAAATCAGGGAATGACTCAGTCTGCAAGTGAATGAGATGGTGAAATACCACAGGGCCCACTGTGAACACAGAGCATGCAAACACTTTCATACAGCACACAGTGAACAGTGAAAGCTGTTCTGCTTAACACAACTATATATATATATATATATATATATATATATATATATATATATATAATGTTATACATGTACTTTTATTTATATATATATGTATATATATACACACATATACATATATATATATACATATACATACACATACATACACACTTTCTAAAAGTCATTTAAAGCTTTACGTTTAAGAGGAAAACAAGTCTGTAATGTTTGTCATCTGCATAGAAAGACAACACAGAGGAAAACAGTTGATGAAACAAACAAAAAAAACAGTAAATGAAACAAAACACACAATTAAGCTGAATTTTAAAACAGTTTAACCACTGAAGAAGTGGTTGTTTTTAGACTTTAGAGCACCAACTTTCACCAAGTACTTTCAAGAACATTTTCACTGCACACTGTTAATTAATGCACGGATGGAAAAGACAGCAGCAGCAGCACAATAACCGTACCTGTGTCAGTGACTGAGTCGGTGAGATCCTGCCGGACACGAAACGCCGCTTCTGCTTCTGCTGCTTCTCCTGCTGCTGCTGCTGCTGCTTCTCCTGCTTCAGCTTAGACTTGTTTGGTTTCCCGCGATGTCTCCGCGGCCACGGCGCAAGAAAAAAAAAAAAAGACCCAAACTCAACAAACACAGCCACGGAAAACGAGAAGGAGTCAGATGTTTTCCGCTGAACGCAGTGGACAGAGAGCAGCCAGCGAGAGAGAGAGTGTGTGGCGAGCTTAACCCTTCACCGCCTGAAAACTCTCCAACTCTCCCTCACTGCTCATTTCTACTGCGGGAGAGAGAGAGAGGGAGAAGCAGTGGGCGGTCTCTGCTAACACCAGCCACCACACAGCCTTGAAGTGCATCATCAATTATATATACATATATATATATATATATATATATATATATATATATATATATATATATATATATATATATATATATATATATATGTATATATATATATATATATATATATACATCTACATATATATATATACATATATATAAATACGTGTGTGTATATATAGGGATGAAATACATGTATTTCATTGAGATGACGAAAATGCCTTCATAATTTGTATCAAAAATACTTCAATGTTTTTGTTTCAAATTCTGTAAAATACATACAATACAATTTCTTTGAAACAACAGGATGCCATGATAAGTGTTATGGCCACATTATACACAAATACACAAATACATGAGACAGCATTAATTCTGACTCACGAGATTAAAGTGAGTATTCTAGAGAAAAAAAAAGTCAGACTGTTGGAATTCTGAGACGAAAGTTAGAGATTAAAGTCAGAATTCTGAGAAAAAAAATACATAATTCTAAGATTACAGTAAAAAAAAGTCACAATTCTGATTTTAATTCTCAGAATTCATGCTGTTTTATTTTTTTATATTATCATTATTATTATTATATTATTTAATATATTTTTGATTTAATTAATTAATTCATAACTTAATACTCATCTAACATCAGCAGATATTGGCTTTAAGATGTATTATCGGATATAAGCAAACACACCAAGATCTGCCGCTATGACTAATGACTACAAGAGTAGGCTAAACAGGCTGCTACCTCTTTGACGTGTATGCTGGTGCCCTCTACAACTGTTATTTTCTACTATCAAAATTTTAAATGAAAAATAATTTCAGTTTCATACACTTAATCTTTCATTGTGATTGTATGAACTGTTTTTCTTTTTTTTAAACTGTACAATGAGCATTTGTATATTAATATCAGGAGTCAGGTCAGCTCCACAGAGGCAGCTATTTTGTATTTTACAATAGCCCACAAAGGACAAACGTTTGAGTTTCGATGCTAACTCCAACACACTTGTGAGTGAAGTGTGAGGTGAGGGGTGTTCAGCTGCAACATGAAACATCATTAGAAAATGTTGTTAAATGTTACACAATGTACCTTTAAGTGGTAGAAATGTAACAATAGTATCCTTAAGTATGTTTGTATACATGAATAAACATTGTAAAACTGTAGTGTGCAACTTTCAAATATAAGTATCACAGTGTGACATTCAAATAACGCTATCATCTCCACACAACCTTCTCTGTATTTCTCAGTATACTGTTGTTAAAGTCTTGTGTTGCCTGGCAACAATCTTGTGCTGCACACAGGAAGTGATTTGTTTTATGTGGAGTTCAATGGCGGCAACACAGCCATTGCACGAGCAAAGCAAACAAGTTGGAGGGTGACTCAAAACAAAAGAGGCAAACTGTCATTCAGCAGTTTTACATGATCACATGTTAACACTTCTTGACGCCTACCTGAACTGTCGCCGTATACACATAAATGCTCCCTCTGTCAAGTCTGATAGTTTTGCTTGACAGAGCACGTTTTCAGATGTATAGAAAGCAGCGTACAAATAAAATTGCAGAAAACACTGGCAGAACAATCACATCAACAACAATAAAAATCACCAGCATGGCAGCTATGAAATAAATAATAATTTGGTTTTCTGTGTAGGAACAAACCTTACAGTGGTTTCCTGCTATGTTTCCACAGCAGCTTAAATGGTGCATGTTCTTACATTTTGACAAAGAGGCTCACTATACAAATGAATTTTTTTTCACTGGTACGCACAGGCCATTGTAGTTTCCTGAAATTTCTTTTTGCCAAGATCTGATGTTTTGTCTCACTTCTCTCTGTGTCTTTGTGAATAGCAAATTGTAAATTCCTATAGTAAAATGGAATCTGGTCTTTTTTCATTCTGATTAGGGCCACGTTCGCATGTGTTCCAAATCAAAGATCAGATTCCACTGGGCCATGTGAGCCTGCAGTCTGAAAGTAGCTTAGTCACATATAGTATCTGAATCTTAATCACATTATACCATCCTATAGAAGTTGACGTAATGCAGTGTAAACTTGGCTTAACTGTATTTTCTGCCGTACAGCGTGCAGGCAGTGCACAGTGGGAGTTTTTGTTGAAAACAGTGGCTTGGCTGTTGCTGACAATATACCAGACAATGACTTTGCCAGGAGGGAGTAACATTAATGTTAACAGCAACATTTAAGTCCTATACCCCAACGAAGAAGCTCAAAGATCCACCCTAAATGTGGATCTTTAACACTGTGTGCACATGTGAGCACACACAGCTGTGATTTCAGATCTCTTAAATGTCTATCAGCAATGTTCTCAACAGTGCCCAGATTTAGTTTTGGAGTATTCACTGAAGAAGAATGCTGCATGGTTCACAATGGCTACAGTTGCTACCAATTAACCAGCGCCACAAAACTTTACACTGCTCAAGGGAACTGGACGGCATTGTTTCCCCGATCATCTGTGCGTCAGAAAAGCAACTGTAACGCAATCCAAAACCTTGACACTCATCACAAGATCGGCCTTTATGAAGACGATAAAGCATCGGGGGGCGTGCACGTTCCCATGGAAACATGACTCTCTTCGGGAAAGACAACAGGAGATGGTGCATTTATGTCTTTACATTAACTGAGCATTCGTTTTAACCTCATAACAAGCGAATGTCTCTTGGGAAAATACCAAATGTCAAGTTAAACTGGACACAAGGGTGACAAGATCCAATAATTACTGTCTGTCTTTTAAATCCAATGCAGTATGTTACCAAAACAACTCATGACTGGAAAATAATAATATCAGAATAAGAGTCATTATCTTATCATAGATAAAAAAATGACTCTGACATATGTGAGATGTGCTTTTATTGAACCCCTTACAGGGCAAATTCACGCTGACACGTGCAGCACAAGAGGTAAAAGATGAATACGAATAGAAATTAGAGCAGAAACAAAAATATAGGATAAATAAGATAGAAACCTATATCATCAAAAATATTGTATGTCACAACATACCAACAAAATTTACTTTTCCTAATTTTTCTAATGCAGCTTCATCATCATTGTTATGTAAAAGCTTATTTGAAGCTATTGCTTTAACCCTTTTGTTGTTCTTGCTTATTTTAGCTATAAAAGGACCACCTTCTGTGTAAGTAAGTGCTTTTGTAAATTTTTCCCAGAATAACTTTCAGTATCTGGCAGTTATTTACAATTGACTGCATGTTAAAGTGGCGTTTCAACAATTTAACATGAAGAAAAACAAAAGGTTTTATTTAGAAACAACAGATTTTGCATGTTAAATTAGAAATTTGAACAGTGTAAAACATATTTACAAATAATAAATAAATAATACATAATAAATCATTTTGAGTGCAAAAACAGGCCAAAAAATTCTCTAACGCCCTCCTCTCTGGCGACAAAGGCGCTGAGTGAAATTACCGTAATAACCACATGCTGGCTTTGACGTGCAACTTCTTAGCTTTCAGAAACCGTTGGAATTCTTCCTATTGCACAAACCGTCGGTAATGCAAAGTGCACCCGTGCAAACGTGTCATCGGCAACACGCTCGGCGTTAGGGGGTTACATTAAATGTTAAACATTTTTCCTATTGTGTAAGCAAACGCAACAACGAGGAAGTAAAGACGATTTGTTGCTCAACACAAGTGTCAGAAATCTCCTCACTGGTCAGGGGTCAACTGAAACCCATGATGATGATGATACTACAATGGAAACAAAAATGCTTTTTATACTGGAAAAAACGAATTCATTCAAATCGACAGAGAACCGGCGACAACAAGCAACCGTGACATAAAGTAAAGAAGGAGTGAGGGACGAGAAGAGGCCGTATGTTCAGGGAGGAAAGCTCGATCACTGCTGACACAGGCACTACATTTCCTCTGCTGTGAACTAGTCCGATTACAGTAAACAGATGGCTGAAAGCAGGTCATCAGCTTCCTCAATATAAATGTTGCTTTTGACAATATGTAATGACTCGGCCTTGTTAATGACCGTTTTTGTATTTGCTGAGTGCCACTTAATGATGTTCCCAGGAAGAAAAATCTTCATGTGGCTCAGGAAGTGATTTGTGCCATGTTTGCAGAAGCCTCAGTGGATGTTTGTTTGGGATAATTAAGAAGGGGAGCTGTGTAAGCAAGAGGGGTTCGGCACAATTAGAAACACCGAGAGCTTGGACTCCATAAAAGAGAAGACGCAAAAACAACACAAACATGACCCGTGTGTAACGAGACGAGGGTAAACATCAGCAGTTGGGGCTGCACTAGCGCGAGTGGTGATGTCAACTTGGCTTCTTCCTGTGAGCGAGTGGGTTTCACTTCTGTAAATGCCTGTTTCTGTCACGATGTGTCACAGTCTGTCTGTGGACACGGGCACAACTGCTCGGAAAAGGGTGCACTGGTGAGGTTAATTTGCTGGGCTAATGTTTTTGTAGTGTTTTGACGAACACAGACTGTTTCACACGCCACACGACATGTTTGTTTATTTATAGTAGATTTATTGGCGGTGTACGCAGGTGTTGCTGGTGCTGTAGTTTGCAGTAATTCCACGTATGGGAGCTGTATGCAGAGTAGTTATAATGGAAGAGCCAATGGGAGTGTACACTCTGTAATTGGTCAAAAAGGAATTATTGATCATTAACCCGTAGTGCTCACGTGGTTGCACCCTGGTGCACTCACCTTGCCTATTTTATATTTCCAATAGCATAGTACCGTGTACTTTTTTAGTACCTGCTCTGACAAGGTTCCAAGTGAGCTGAGGCGACACTATGTGTGACGTTGTGTGCCGTCACAGGAAGAGGCGTGAGCAAGAGTCAAGCAGGATAATGCCGAACTGTAGATGATTTAAAAAGACTTAACAATCCTAAAAATGTGGGTTAATCTCCAACAGTTACCAGGGGAAATGTCTGGGACCATAGGTGTGTGTGTTTAGGTCAAAGTAAAGTTATAATTCATTTTATATTGCATCATATTTTAAGTGGGAGTGGGATAATTGTCACAAAATAGACAATTTTTCTGCTATTTTTGTTCATATAAACCGAGTCAAATTCAAGCTGGCATTTAAAAATGTGAGCACTTTTTGCTCAGGTGTGTTTATAAAGTTGGTGAAAATCATGTCATCAGATTGCCTATGGGTTGTGCTGGGAAGAAGGATATAAGACACATTCTTACAGCCTCCGTTTTAACATAGTAATGTCAAAAAAAGCCAGAATGTTCTGTGTTCTAAGGATTAAAAATCTTACCTAGTGTACCTTTAATGAAAATTGAAACCGCTCAGTCAAGTGATATATGACTAATACAATTAAAGAGCAATACAATACCCATCTGTGACAGGGTGAAATGAGCATGAATTCTTGCATCCACACACAACAACATTGCCCCCTCTCCCAAAAACCCCCTGAAACCCTTACCAAACCAGCTCATCAACACATGAGAGCAGCCAGATGCACCGATCCCATCTATCTTTATTTCAGCAAAACAATTAATATATATATGTATATGTATATATATATATATATATATGTATATATATATATATATATATATATGTATGTATATATATATATATATATATATATATATATATATATATATATATATATATATATATATATATATATATATACATATACATATAAAAGTAGCATATTATGTGTTGTGGGTTGAGAGTGGAAAATGACAGAGAAAAGACAGGAGAGAGAGGAAGGACGCTCTTCCTGGCTTTGTATCCTGCGTTCTGCTGACTGGATTATTGGAGAGGAGCCCCACAGAAACCAGATAATTCTCGAGATGAGAGTCTGTCTTCCTCCACAGTCACCAATGATTGTTTTCCAGAGCCTTTTATGGAGTTTAATGAAATCTCAGTGATTTGACATACCGAGGACAACGGCATCTTTTCTCTGATGATGTTGGCTTGGAATGATGGTTCCTTGTTTTCTCTGTGTGTGATTCATCCTCTGTTTAGATCAGGGGACACACTTCCAGTGCAAACGCATCAGATGTCATGTCAGACATGTTTCGGCTCATGTGGAATTGAGACACATGTAGAGATTCTGGAGTCTGACAGACTTGCAGATGGCACAAAAAGCGGGTTTATTTTTATGATAGAATGCTGACAGAGACAATCTGATGGGAAGTGTCCCTTCTTTCGTTTATGACAGGAAGGACACAATCCAAACATGAAGCATTTAGGGCGTGATTCCTGGCACCAGCTGCCGCCACAGCCAGAACCTAAGATAGCTACTTATCTCCAGTCCATAATTGAGGTAGTCTTAGATTTTTATCCTCTCTGTTTTTTTAACTCTCAGCTGCCATCGCCACTCTTGTCCATTTGAGTCTAAATATACGACATACAGCAGTAGCACAGGTGTCAGTGCAGGAGGCAACGTCACGGTTGCAAGTTTCATCGATTACAGTAAAAACTGAGCAACACGCCGCTCCACAAAATGATTCCACACAGTTACCCCACACACACACACACACACACACACACAAAAAACAGGAAGTCTTTCTAGTCAGGAGAAATATTGGCCAAGCACCTTACCTACCCTCTGGTTTCCTGAGAAAGCTGGGAGGAAACTGCCGAACCTTGTGAAAGTGATGACTTCAGCACATATTTGTGCCTCTCCAGCAGGCCATGACCACATAGCCCCCAGACTACCCCAGCTCTGCCTGCAGATAGAGCGAGAGGCAGAGGACGCAGGGCAGGCCCCAGATTTACTCTGGAGACATCAGGGAATCGTCTGACTGTGTTTATTTAAGTCAGCAGAAAATTTGTGTCAACACGCTGAGTATTCTCTGCTCTACATTCTCAGAGGGATGACTATTAATATGTTAGGCATTTGCCTCTAAACGCTGCCACATTTCTGTGTCCATGACTCACGGCTCACCTGACCATGAACAATAATTTAATCATAGTCCGGTCTACTTTTACCACCTGACTACACCGAGCGGCAGCCTCTATTTGTGTACGTATGTAGTCGCTTATTCACACTGCACTCCCCTCCGTTTGAAGAACAGGGTAATGCACATTCAGCAAAGGCCTCCCAGATCACATGACAGATCATTAGGTGCAACCGTTTGAAAGTTCCTGCACAGGGCACACAAGTCACGCTTTCATATATGTGCGACAAGAGTTTGATGTGGTGCAAACGTGCAGTGTAGTGTGTAAGTGGGGCGCTTTAATTCACCCAAGACACGTAAACAGTGTGTGACTGCATGATGTGGACGCGCAACAATAATATTAATACAGTCTGTTCGACGTTGCCATCTTGTGGACAAAGAGTAGTACTTCAGAACATTCTCTTTGTGCGTTCATCAAACATCTTTGTGAGTCAGTGTGTAAGTGTGACAGGTTGGATTTTTGAAAAGCTTGCTTCAGATGATGACCCAAATGGACCATGGACATGTATCTTGTCAATGTATTACAACAGTCAAAATGTGCTTCTTTAAATATTTGCTGTGCGTCCCTGTAAACCTGCCCAGATGATTACATAATCCACGAAACACAAACATTTACAAATTCTCTGTAGTTAACGGGATTTTTTGTGTATGTCCTTAAAGGAGAACCAGACCTTTATGTTATTTTCTGCCCCGTGAAATGCTGGGATAACTTTTATTGTAACAATTATTCTCATGAATCATTTTTATTGTTTTGAGTTGTATTGAAAGATTACAAAATCCACAGATTACTGTCACATTATTACACATTTGAAATTTAGAAAAGCTAAAATAATATGACTAAAATAAAGACTATAAAGACTAAAATGCTTTCGTTTTCTTAGGCTTGACACAAGATCCAGCACACCAATGAGTATTTCAGGGTTTAGGATTTGACACCATGTGGTTTCACTGGGATTATTTGAGTAGATTTAAAGCGAATAATGCTTAAAAAAACCTAACAAAGATGATATTGAGATATGAGTCACCACTTTGACGTATTATTATAAGAGGCTTTGCTCACACTGTGAGGAACACAGTTTTCAAATGTTCTCAAACAAACACTCTAAACTCTTGGAGTTTCCCAACTCAAAATCAATAACCCTGCACCTGAAATCAAAACTACTGACAGTCATTAGTTGGACAATCATTGACAGAGAGGTCTCTTATAAATAGATGACAAACCCACAACGCCATTTGTATTTTCAAAGGTTCATCATGAGGACTGAGGTTGTTCTCCGGCTGGGCTTCTGTGGCCTGTGTCTGACTCTGGCACTTCTCGGTGAAGGAATGTATGCGTATTTCCTGTTTCGTTTAAGCCCTAAACACAGCACAGACTGTTGTTTTTAATCAAAGTATGGATTTTAGTTTATTGGATACAGTTCTTTGCATCTAATCTGTGTCTTGCAGGGCAGCGGAGCTTCCTGAGCCACCAGCTGTGGATTGTGCGTGGAGCCGCTGGTCAGAATGGAGTGCTTGTGATCCCTGCACAAAAACCAGAGTGAGTCTATTTAAGCTGTGGCCGTCTGCCAAATACAGTTCTGAACCTAGTTTTATGAGTTATCAGTTTCTAGCCTTTCGGCCAGAAACAGAAAAGACATTTTTTTAACGTATTGGGCCAAAATTGACCAGAATATGACTTCCCTGTAGGTACTGGCTTAGCATAGCAGAGAGAGGCCCCTGTAGTCTCTATTACAAGTCCCTCTGTGTTTCAGCAAAAATAAACTCCAGATTCCTCTTGATTTACATTTAAAATGTTTCATTTGTGATCCTTAGAGACGTTCCCGAGGTATAGAAGTGTTTGGCCAGTTTAAAGGTAGCGCCTGTCATGGATCACTTGGGGAGAGGGAGAGTTGTACACCCACGAGTGAATGTCTGCTGCCAAAGTATCCTGTGTGCTCAAACACAGAATTCCAGTGCGAGTCAGGTAATTCAGACTGTTTCACGTCACGTAGTAGTTCAGTGTTTCACGTCTTAGGCTCCTTACATTTAACACAGTCATCTTTGAACAGGTTATTGCATTAAAAAGAGATTGGCGTGCAATGGGGACTACGACTGCGAAGACGGATCAGATGAGGACTGCGATCCGACGAACAAGCCGTGTGGTACAAAAGTCCTGGATACCAATGAGCAAAGCAGGACAGCAGGATACGGGTAAGAGTGAGTCGTGTAAGAACTAAATAAGCAGTGAAGAGGTGTTTAGAGCTCGTGTAGCCCGGCGACATTCCCACACCGCACACAGGACATGATTCATTTCACGGCAAGACAGACGCATCTACCAAAAGGTGCAGAAGTGAATTCCACTGCTCGAAAAAAAACCACGTTGTTCAGCAGTTTGACGGGATCAGCACTTCTTGTGCCCGCCCGTCCCTGGTGTACGCTTATGGTGTACGCACACAAACGCACCCTCAGTAAATATAGTCCTTACCAGAGGATTAGAGCTTCGGGTTAGAGCCCATTTGAAAATGAAAGACACAGCATGCAACTAAAGACAAAGATCACCAAAAGTTACACACTGCAACTTATACTCGGTTTTCTTTGGTTTCAATTGCAAAGCGCTTTGAGAGCTTTGAAAGCGCTGTATAAATGAAATGTGTTATTATTATTGTGTTACATGTTCTTATTATTGTGTTACATGTTCTGAATGTAAAGCACTTTGAGCTACATTCTGTGTATGAAAGGTGCTATACAAATAAAGCTTGTTATTATTATTATTATTAATAATTAATAATAATAATAATAATAATAATAATAATAATAATAAAAATACTTAATAATTAGTAGTAGTAGTAATAATAATACTAATACTAATAATAATAATAATGATAATAACAATGCCACTTAATAATTAGTAATAATAATAATAATAGAAACTGCTAATACTTATATTGCACATACAGTGTGTTGCTTGAATTTAGGAGTATATACATATACTATATACATACATACACTTACATAGCACATGCAAAATCACTTTATGTTATATAAATAGTCATGTTATAATTACATAAAACTTTAAAATGTTTATTATTTATTATTTATTGTCATATTATATAATGGCATTTCCATTTTCTTTTTAAAATAGGGATTGTGATTTAATCTTGGATCATGCACATGATTCATGTCATGTTAACCTGACGATGCCTTTTGCATTGTCCCGGAAAAAGTAAACTAAAACAAATAAATACATATGGCAAACAAAAGCAAATGAATGCGTTTCTCAAAAACAACAAAAACACTCTGCGCTTGTGTCTGTTTACGAGTACCTGAGCAGCATGTGCTCAGGTACTCGTAAAATCATAATGTCTGAAACTGACCATCGTGTCCCTGCACCAGAATCAACATCTTGGGTGCAGATCCTCGAATGAACCCCTTCAACAATGACTTCTTCAATGGAGGATGTAACCATCAGTCAAATCCAAACACACTTCGGAATGACAGGCTTCCCTGGAATGTCGGTGTTCTCAACTATGAGGTCAGCCATGGTGTCATTTTTTGATTTTGTTTAAAATGGTGATGCATATCTCAGGCATTATTCAAAACAAACAAACAAACACAAAAACCTCCCCCCCCAACCCTCTTTTCACTGACTTCCCAGACTCTAGTGGAGGAAACCGTCTCCAGAGAGATTTATGAGGACACACACAGCCTTCTGAGGGAAATGCTGAGAGAGATGACCGTCAAGCTTGATGCTGGACTGTCCTTCAAATTCAGCCCAAGTGAGGATACCATGTCCCAAAACCCAGTGAATGTGAATGTCGGTCTGAGCAAAAAGTATGAGAAGAAAACCATGATCAAGGAGATGTCCGAGTACACCACCATTAAGGTAAACGAAATGTCAGCAACTGAGATTTAGATGAATGCCTACAAAAAGGTTAGTCATTTTCCAAGCGTGTCTAAACCACAATCAGAGATCTGCCTAAGCCAGAAAGAGCTTCACCGCCTCCAGGCTTTTAACCCGCACCAGTAAAGGAGCCCACATCACAATTACATTGGCTACAATTATATTAGCTCTCACTTTTAGAGCATTAAATGGTCGAGCCCCTGGTTACATTTCTGATCTGCTGCAAGTTTATAACCCTGCACGAGTTGCCACTGTATCTGCACTCAGCTGTGAGTGTTGTATTTGCTGTGCTGTTGTTATGTTGTAGTCTACCTTGCCGGTCTGTGGTGTCTTGTATGCATAAATCAAAATCTAAATATACCTTGTATGTACATATACCTGTGTCCTCTGTCCTCAGAACAAGAGCTTCATGCGAGTGAAGGGCAGATTACAGCTGAGCACCTACAGGCTGCGCTCTCGTAACCTCCAGGTGGCTGATGAATTCCTGGAGCACATCAAGTCTCTGCCTTTGGCATATGAGAGGGGCATTTACTTTGCCTTCCTGGAAGATTACGGAACCCACTACACTAAAAACGGGAAGACCGGTGGTGAATATGAGTTGATCTATGTTCTCAACCAGGACACCATCAAAGCAAAAAGTATGTGTCATTTTCCCTGAAACAACAGAAAAAAACAAACAAAAAAAACCCAACAATTTTTGTTGCAATCAGCACTCATCTTTGTACATTTTGATTCCTGCAGATCTGACGGAGAGAAAGATTCAAGAGTGCGTCAAATTAGGCATCACAGTAGACGTTGTCGGAATAGCAAAAGGGAACTTGAACCCTGAGGACTGTGATGATGTCAAGACAACACAAGAAGGTCTGCCTAACTTTTTTTTAACTGATCACACTTGAGTAGAAAGTGTGACATGTAATGTAGAAAGTTAATATTTGAATAGTAGCTCGACCTCTGGATTTGTTTAGTCTTAGTATCGTGATCCGACACCATAGGTACATTTAAAACTTGTAAAGGTGACTGGCCCAAATTAGAGTTCAGGGGTTAGGGTTAAAAACCTGAACATTAACCTCTGTTTTTTAATGAGAACATACATTTAATGGTGGTCTACATCAATGCATCTGTCTATAGGACGTCACTAAAGAGTTTATCTGCTGCTGATATATTAGATAATATTCACGGAAAGGCCATGGTGGACGAGGTGATGACGTCAGTTAAAGGAGGCTCTCTGGAAAGTGCTGTCGCTATGAGAGCCAAGCTGAATCGAGACGGGGTGATGGACATCGCAACCTATCAAACCTGGGCACGGAGCATCACTGACGCCCCGGCACTTATCAGCAGTGAGGTAGGAAGTGCAGGTTGGCAGAGTGAGGCAGTGATCATCACTATTTAAAAACCTGACATCCACATCAGCCTCCGACTGCTTCAGTGTTTACACACTAGGGAGAGATCATGATCAAAATCCATCCATTCGTCCATTATCGACTGCTTTTTGAGGGTCGCGGTGGGTGCTGTGCCAATCTCAGACAGACGGGGTACACTGTGTACAGTTTGCCCATCCATCACAGGGACAAATCCCCTTATTGCATGTTATTGGACTGTGTGAGCAAGCCGGAGAACCCGGAGAAAACCCATGCACACAAGGGGAGAACATGCAAAGTCCATGCAGAAAGACCCCTGTTTTGACCAAGTCGCCAACCCAGGTCTTCTTGCTGCAAAGGCAAGAGTGCTAACTACTAAATTATCAAAATTATACCTGCTGAATAAACAGCATTAGCGTTTGTACTTTTACACTTCATTCTGCACATCTTATTTCATGTTACAGCAGCGCGAGTAGTGTTTCGATTCACTCAGCTAAAATTAAATAACTAACAAATGTGCTTAGTTTTTGTCTTTGTAAATTCATTCCATCATGGCTTCATATGGAGTGTATTTATTTTTTAAAGGTTATATTTGAGACACAATACTTAAACTATTCTAAACTAACTCATTTTAAAAACAAAAAGTCAAAACTATTATATCCTGGCAGTGGTGTTTTGACTCTTTTTATGACATCATGTGAGCCGTGTTACCCACTTATCATGATGTGACCAGTAAACTAATGCAAATCCTCTGCTGTTTCCCCGACAGCCTGAACCCATATACATGTTAATTCCACTGGACATGCCTGATGCCAACACCAGGATAGCCAACCTGAAGCAGGCCACGTCCGATTACGTGGCCGAGTACAACGTGTGTAAGTGCAAGCCGTGTCACAACGGAGGCTCGCTCACTCTGCTCAATGGGAGGTGCATGTGTCTGTGCCCTCACCTGTTTGAAGGCATGGCCTGCCAGAATTTCAAGGGCGATAAATCTAAACACCAGTGTAAGTGAAACACAGTGTCTACCATCCAGATACACAATTGTATATATATATATGTATATATATATATATATATATATATATATATATATATATATATATATATATATGTATATATACATATATATATATATACATGCGTTTTTTTGTGTGTGTTCATTTGAACAATGTTCAACAGCTACAAGACCAGATGTTGATCAGGAGGGTAACTGGACATGCTGGTCCGCCTGGTCCAACTGCAGCGGAGGGAAACGCACAAGATCACGCAGTTGCAACACAGACGGACTGAGTGGGGCCGAGTGCAGGGGCGACACCAGCGGTGAAGAGTTCTGCTGAGGAGGGACACACACGTGCAAACTCACAAAGATTTGAACTCATGAGGATGTTTTTTTTTTTGTCTTTGAGAGCTTAGGAGAACAGTACCATCTGGAGGTTGATAACAGACAATGCAGTTCATATAATTGTTTTTTTTTTATCATTATTTGTTGATATGATATTAGTTTATCTTTGTAATTTTAAAAAACAAGTCGAAGTACAATGTACGAGTTGTTAATACAGTGTGTACAACAGGCCTTCTGTTATTTATTAGTAGAAATGACACAAATCTAACACGTGTTGATTGTAACGTGTGTCCTTTTCATGTTTGTTTGTGACAACTCGAAACAATAAATCCAATGAAACTGTTCTCAGACCAGTTTAACGCGAACGTCAGTGCTGTCTGTCAACCTGGATCGTTAAGTCATTAATCAGACATAGATATTTTTTTTTTTCTCCAGGAACAATAGTGTGTCTTTCAGCCTCAGTTCACTTAAATAGGTGTTGGCTCAGACATGTATTAATGGGATAATAACTCATCTCTAAAAGCACGGACACATTCCACTTGGCTGTGCACTGCAAACAAGAACCAGATGACGAGGCTGGATGGAGAGAGGGGTGAACAAGACAGATCAGAGAATAAGATGTTGGACAACAAAAAGGAACTAATCACACATAGACATTAAGACATTTCTGGTTGCCTTTAGGTGTTTTAAGTGGTGTGCATGTACTGTACACACAGATATATGGTGACATGAAAGTTACAAACATTAGCTTTTAGCAACATTAGATGTTTTTGTCTTGTCTTTCCACATAAGTGCCATAATTCAAAATAGCACAAATACAAACTTAATGTACCTGGTCTGGTTGAAATGTCGCAAATGACTTAATTATTTTTTAGGCAAACAAAAAGTTTATTGATAACCTGTAATGTGCCGTATATTACAGATTATAAGAAATTGTAAATTGCTTTATTTAGATCCAGCTGTTACATCCTTGTCCTGAGCTGTGATCCACATCCTTTTTCTTTGCCTTTTGTGAAAGAGCACAACTTTGTGTAACTTTGTGTAAAATCATTCCCACCTTCTTCTTTTTTTTTTGCTGTAATGCTTGTGGATTTGCAGTCACAGTGGGCAAAAAGGCTTACTGGCATATTTGCTCAGCCTAACCACCTTTGATTTTGTGTTTGCTCTTGGATTTAGACTCAGCCATTTAGCAACAACACTGCAGGCAGCAGCACTATAGCACTACGACTACACACTTGTACAACATTTGGGAATCTGCACAGACCTGTAAAGGGGAAACCGCCAGGATATACACATTTTCTTTTCACCTTTCTTAGAGGATTTACTCCGAAGAAGAAGAAGAAGATGTTAACTGCCATAAAAGAACCAAACAAAATATTCCCGGAGTAGAGCTTAGTTAAAATTAACAAACCTCAACAGTATTAGTCGTCCTGAACTCACGTGATTTATGACTTTTTCCTCTCTGGGAATATCACCTCCTGTCATCACTTAAATAGAAAAGGAGTTAAAGTCCTAAACATTTAGTGTGTGTGTGTGTGTGTGTGTCTGGTGGAGGAGGGGAGGGGTGATAAATGCATGCTTGAGGAGTAACCACTGGGGGTGGTGGCCCCTGGCCTTTAGGTTGTCAGCATAATGGAGTAAAACTTTGCAACCTTATTGAGCTCCAGGGAGACCCCATTCAGTCCGGACAGAAACCCAGCCTCAAGCCATTATCTTAGCCTAAAATGTTTTGTTCTTGCTCCGGCCTTCGATGGAATCGTGGGCACAAAATAATGAACCTCTCTGCATCGATTGACTGCCCAATTGTCTTTTTTTTTTACTAATATTTACTCACACTAAAAAAAACACACTAAGAACAAGTGAAAAGGCTAAGAAATTATATTCCTTAGCCTTCTATATTTGTTATTTTAGACACATTAAATGTCATTAAATGGAAAATCTCACGTATGTTATTTTTAATGTGTTTGGACGAATCATCATTGTACTGCATTTATGCCTCACAAACATAAAAAAAAAACATGCTTTAAATAATCATGCTAGAAGGAAAATAAACAGAAAAGATGCTGTGGATTGTGTTGTGTTAGAACTTCAGCTCCAGCCGTCCTCTCTTTGAAAGTAGTTTCTCACAGGCTGCAGAAAGCCACGTTTGCTTTCCAAATGCAAACCCATTGTTGTCTCATCTCATAAACATATAGTCCCTGCTCTCAGCGAGGAAGAGGTAAGGGATGTATTTTTTTCTACAAAAGCCCTTAGAAGGGTGTGAAAGGAGCCCCCTCTCACTCCTAAACGCCTGGTCACAGTAGGAGTTGCCCCCTGCCTACTTGCCTGGGTCACGAAAGGCATTGAAGTTTTAAAGGGCTGCTACGGCAGATTACTCCACACAGCTGTCCCAGCACCGTGGAAATGAAGTTATGCCCCTTGTCAGCTATGTTTTGTTCCTCCTCCTCCTCCTCCTCCTCCTCCTCCTTTCTCGCTCCCTGAAAACGTTGCACTGCTGCTCTTTGGCTGGGATGCAGGAGGGAGACATGGGAGGCCACTGCAAGCCACTGCAGATTGAGAAAACCTGTGCTGATTGGTTGATTAAATGCTCCCTCTGTGCGTCGTTATTCAGAGAGGATTGAAACCCCCTGACATTCAGCCCAGTTCAGCCCTTTCCACCCAAACCAGACCCTTCCCCCATGAACCCCCCCAATCATAAATCAGCCCCTCCTCCACCTTTCCCACCTCACTAAAAAAGCTAGAGTCCTGCCTTATTATTGCGAGTCTCTGGGGTCTTTACACTTTGCTTTTCCCCTCATTTTCTTTAGCCTATTGATGAAAATTGAGCCGAGATCCGAATCGGCAGCGGGTTAAGTTTAAAGCTAAACTGTGATACTCAAAAAAAGGGAAGAACACAGTGTTTACTGTGAGAAAGGAACTTTTAGAGGCAAGAAAAACTAAAATAATACATAAAATGCATATACACGGACGTTTACCTGCAACAGTATCACTCAACTTGATTTGACAGCAGCTTGGTGCCGTCAGTAAATTTCCGAGTAGCTCAGTGGGTTTCACCACAACAACAACAACTCTTGGTAAACAATAATAAAGGGTTTTTTGTGACATTTGCACTGCAGGGTGATTTTTGTTTAATTATGCATGTAAACACAACCAGCGGCTTCAGTTTAAATGGTAATCGGTGTATATTTATATCGCACATTTTCCATCACAGATCTTTCATTCACACGCGACGCGGGGTTAAATGTCTTGCCCATCGACACATCGGCGCGTAGACTATAGCGGAAAAACCCACAATCGACAAAAAGTTGTCGTAAGGTTGTCTGAGGGGGAGAAATCAAGTTGGCTAACCCAAGTGGATTGTTGAAGCTGTAGTACACGTGTATACGCCAGGCCTGTATGTGGCGCTATAACGCTGAAATAGGAATTCAACAAAAAAAGATGAAAAGAAAGAAAGAAAAGGATAAAGCTCCAAACTCCACACACAAGAAGAAGACGATGCGCGACGGCAAAGATGTCAAAATGCAATAGCAAGAGGAGTGGGGTTTTGACGCCGTCGCTTTTCCCAAAATGAGGAAAACCATGTTTTCCAAGAGTAGCATGGGGCTCCTGAAAACGCTGGTTCAATGGGAATAAAAAGCTGATTCAATTCAAAATACACTCGTTCTCACGTGTTTGGGTCCTGATTATTTCAACTCAGGCAACTCAAGTGAACAGCAGTGTTCTGTGCAACTGCACCATTACAGCCGCTGCAAATGCATCGTGTAGAGCTGCAACAATTAATGTTGTGGCCGAGTCTTTTCTCTATATAATTTGAAAGATCTATAAAGTCAAAGTGCAAACTATAAAGCTTCAAGTCTGTCCATGCCTCTGCTTAGTTTCAGACCTGTTGCACCTTCAAAATCAATAGCTATCAGGAGGTGTGTGCTCTGGACACATAAATCACACCGCGCTTCATTTCTCTGTTTCAGCCTCATGACAGCGTCTTTCTTTGGGCTCACATGAATCAAACCGAATAAGAAGCACGTCTCTGTATTTCGAGACCGGGAATTTCCAAATGTGCTCACCAGGAAAAAGTCAGTCTGGTGGCTGAGGTGGTTTGAAAATGTTTAGTAATGTTCCACTGGGACTCTGAGAGGAAGAGAGTCATTTCATTGCCAGCGAGACTGATGTCAGCCACTGAGAGGCAGACCCAAATAAACGCCATATCGTCCACAACATAAAGCTTCAGCTAACTTCCATACAGTGCAAACACTGGAGGATTCAGGGCGGTGGCAGAAGGAAGGTTTGTCTAAGCAATGGTTTGAGTTATGATGAGGCAATATTTAATGAGGTTCCAGTCCACGCTCATAAGGCCCCGGTTGACTCTTTTCAGTCTCAGCATGGAAAAACACACAACATTCCTGTTTTCCTCTGGTGCCAAAAGTTAATTGAAAACATTTCAGGGCAAAGTATAGTCTGGGGGCCCCCATATGACTCTCATCCCTTCATTATCCCCAACAATAATAAAAAGGCATTACAATTATTAATGGTTGGAGGAGAAGGCCTGCGCTCTTAAAGAGACAGTGGCAGTTTTTTTTTTTTTCTCTTCACTTTTCAAAACAAAAGAGCTCAAAAATGCCTGGAAAACTTTGAGTGGAGGATTTACTATTTGGGTCATCCCTTCATCCTGCAGATACTCAATAGATATTGTAATAATCAATGTGACTAATCGAACTGATCCAACTCATCGAACTGTAGAACAAATAAAAGGCCGGAGCAGAGAGAACATAATTAAACCCGGACTTTCTCACACAGCTCTGTTTTCGTCAGTGGAGAGTTCTCCTCACGCTCCCCCACTCCCTGAAGAGGGTGTCAGGGGGAAGAGTGTGAATGAAGTGCCCCCACATTGTGCCGCCTCACCATTGTGTGTTTTGCATCTCCATAATAGAGGTGCCACTCGACTTCTCATCCAATCAATGGGGGCTGGGGGCATCTCTTTTGCCTGGAAAAGCAACATGGCTGCCATCAATGGTTTTCAAGAGCCATCGTCAGAAAATCAAGGAGTGCATTCGAGTTGGAGGACTCATAAAAACTGTGTCACCGCTGTTAGCAACTCAGACTGAAAGCTTTAGTTTTAGTTAAATAGTCACTTTTTAATAGATTTTGGTTGAGCCCTAATATACACATTTGTCTTCATGCACTTAAAGAAATGAGATAAAGTGTGTTTATCTAATTACGTGTGTTTATCTTCTTCTTTTAGGTAAAACAGCTGATTTTCTTATCAAACTATCACCACCACTTGAAGTATATTTATTTTGAATGTGGGTGAATCCGCCGTTAACGTGAAAAGCGGAGGAATTTCAATAGAAAGAGTTGTTGTGGATAAGGTCTCTCACCAGATGTTTTACAGTAACACACATGGAATAAAGCTCAAAACCACATCACTGAAATGAAATGATTACTCTAGTTTCTACAGCGGTGGATAAATGATTATTTTAAATCCCATAAGCAAAGATATAGACGTGGTTGTTATTCACCACAGCACAGTTTCAACATAAATCTACTTAAACATGTCAAAAATAACGTGGAATTGAGCTAATAGTGACTTCTTCGGGAATAATCTTTTCAAAACAGGGAAAATGGAGACAGCTTCTATCATTTTGAAACTCTTGTTTATTTCATGTGCAATGTACATTCAGAGGAGTGTGTTAATAATGAGCACTGATCTCCACTAACCCCCTTTCCTTCAGTTATGACTTAAAGACACGTATATGAGGTGAAGACCAAGGAACAGACCGAACACTTTTTTGGCTCCGTTCGTGCAGCAAATCCCCGCTCCAGAGGAGGAGTTTACCTTTCTCTCCTCTGTTTGAACAGCTCACAGGAACTAACAGATTATACCTTGTGCAAACATCCATGTTTACAAGGTCAAGTGCATCGCTCTTAGGAGCTGATTTCCCCCCCCCTCCCCTCCCCTCCCTCCCAGATGCATGAACATGCCCGCTGTTTCAAGACAAGTTTTAGTGGCTTATATCAACTTTGGTTTTTAATGAAGGGGTTGTGGAGAAAGTCTCAGTGCAGCTGGGAAAGCTGTTTTCACAGATGCGGCCACTTACTGGTGAATACAAAGTGACTTTCGGGCACTTTTACACATATCCGTTTTCCCTTGTGTGGACAGAATGCAGTAACAGACTCAGCTACAGTGCAAATCTCTCGTTACTTATAAACAAGTCTTTCAACCGCAACAATAATCTTATACAATATACTGTACAATTTACCTTTATAAAGATGTATATACACATTAAAAACATGGTCTGACACTGGCCAAAATCACAAAAGTTAGCCTTTAAAATGATGTGAAAGCCTTCGTAAACACACAGGCAACAATGTTATTTTAAAGAGAGATGTTCACCACTACCACTGTAACGTGACCATGATGTGGGTGAGGGCTGCAGATGTCTGCCATGCAGTTGTGTTTTTGAAATGGCTGGTTGTAAATGGGTGTTAGAAACAAACAAACAAAGAAATAGCAACTGTATCGGACAGATATCAGCAGCAATTCAAGGCTTTATCAGTGATATTGGAATCATGGACACAGAAAAGTGTGTCAAGCCATCCCTAAACATGATAAATGTCTGTTTGTTTGTGTAGCTCATACAGATATGAACTGCTGAACAACTTGCCTTTGAAATGAGCGATAAACAGCAAACGCCCCCAACTTGTACACATCTGTGTAGAGGAGTAAAATCTTTGGGCAGAATTTAAAAACCAAACTTTTTTTTTTGTCTTAAGGCAAACATGGCAGACATATTCTTCAGACGCGTGTTCATTGTGGCAGCAGCCTTTTTCACAGAAATTGGGTTAAAAATAAAATGGTGGTCAGGATTGTGAGCACACTCCGAGAAAAAGGTGTGGAGGAGTCACTCGAGCTGTCCACATACAGATAATCCCCCTGGTCGATGTAATCGTCCTCAGAGTCGTCTTCAGTGTCTGAAAACCCGCTCCCAGCGAGCCTGTCGGTGGAATCATAGCAGAAAGTTTTCATGCTGACCTTTATGTACTCGCATATGTTCCTTTCCGTGCCATCGCACACACAAGTGTCGAGCTGCTGCGCCTTGGGTATGGAGCGCATGTTGGCGATCACCCTGCGGCAGCCATCCGAGCACCTTTCCCCACCGAAGAGTTTCCGACAGTGGAATAAATAATCCCTCATGGCGGAGCTGCAGGACGCGTCCGCCTCGCACTGCCGCCGCGCCTCCGTGCAGCCCATAGTGCTGGTCCGCGGCAGACACGGCTCGATGGCTTGTTTCGTGCCCCGGCACACCGAGTCCTGAGCGCAGTCGCAGTCCTCCAGAGCCGGGCCGCTCTGGGTGAGGTTGAGCTGGATCAGAGACGATATGCAGTGGCTGGGACACTTCTTGAGTTCTCCGGTGAGGACAGACGCGCACGCGTAAAGGTACTGATCGTACGCGTAATGGCACTCCGGCTCTCCATGGCACTTGAGGATGGCTTTCCAGCAGACCAGCCGACGGCTGTGGTTCGGAGACCCGGAGACACAGACAACGTTGGTTAGGACGAACACGCTGCATATGAAAACAACTGCGCGCTCCATCAATGTGGCACGACTTGCCATTTCCTGGTAGAGTGGATTTCAAAAAAGTTGAACTTCTCTAGTCCCATCACGCTGCGTAAAAACCGCGTTCGTCCTTAATGCTTCCATATCGCGTCACAGTTTGAAGTCACCAACAGGCAGCAGCGGAGCGGGGACGGCGGCACCGTCACACTCATGTTAGGATGTGCAGTAGTTTTACTTCCAAGCGTGTTTTCTGTTTGTCCACAAGTTTCCCCAAAGACGAGCGACGAGGTTTCCAAAACGCACAGACTTGTCGTCCACTGTCGATCAAAGTGGGAGAGAGAATCTCGTACGCGGTCAGCTCTGGCCCGCTTTCACTCACAGCAGAGGTTTATGTGATGAGGGCTGTGTAGTGATGGGCTGATTAGGTTCCTGCAACAACCTCGTCCCATTGGTCCGATAAGCTGCTGTGTTTCTGACGTCACATGCGGGCAATGACGCAAACCACTGTTTTTAAACTTGAGGGAAGAGGAAGATTTTGGTTAATGTATATTAACAGTATATAAAGCGGTGTGTTAGTTTGGAAATGTGCTATACATGTTTTTATTACTATTACCATTACTAATTTACATTTAGTAGTAGTATTAGAAGTATAGCTATTGTTGTTGTGGTAGTAAATAAATCAGCTCTACAACTTGGTAGACTTTTAATTAAACAGAAACCAAAACTTTAAGTCAAAAGGGATATATGGGGAAAAAGTTTCTAAAAATGTGTGTCAAAATTTGCATAAATCAATACATGTTAATAATAATGTTCAAGAAGCGAAAAGTGTAAACATTTCGTCTCATGTTACTTCTTGACAAACTCTAGAACAGGGGTCTCGCAAGCTCCCAGTATAGCTCACACTTTTATCCAATCAAACTCTAAACTAAACACTAAATCATTATTTGCCAATTAATTGTCAAACAGTTGCCCTGCTATCAGTGTGATGTGTGTGTCAAATCAAAGTGCAGAACAAGACTGTCTTATTGAATCCATGCAGTGCCAGTTTAATTAAATGGTTTGAGTATACGAGAAAGAAATGCATATAAAATGTACATGGAATTAGGTGTGCTATTTTTGTTACGTGAGTGGTAGACACCAACATTTTGTAAATGTTCTGGCAAAACAAGCTTATAGAACAATATTTTATCTGAATTCTTAAATGCTCCCCGTGTAAGAATTGGTGACGACAACGGTCTAACAAATGGAGGACTCATCTGCTCACCCCCTCCCTTTCGCTGAGCACCACAGGGTACGACAGTGGCCCTCACTCACCAGGAAGGATGTCGTTGTCAAACAGTATGTCGGAGTCATCCATCAGCCCGTGAGGTTCTCACAGAAACACATGTTTTAAAGTGTTATTTATTGTGTTTGTTTGTTGAGGGTCACAGTTATTTACCACAGTGAGGATTACAGGATTATGAGGTGATGCTTTCTCTTCATGTGAGTAGAAAGAACGTGTCTGAAAATGTGTCATGGCTGGTTTGTCCATTCAGGCTAAATATCACTGGAAGATGGTGAAGCACATACTCTATGTGTAGTATATTCAAATTCTGCCAGTAAATCCTCCTACATGTTACATGCTGGACCTTTAATAATTCACATAATGATTGTAGTTAAACACTAGAACAACACATTGAATTGCAGGCTGAAACAACAGCTGGTCTAACACACAGAGCTCCTGTTTTAACCGTCCCCCTATGAAACATAACAAGTCTTCTGATCATCTCACATCCACACCAATTACCAGAGGCCTTCACGCAAGAACTGTTAAAGAAAAAAGGCACAGTTGCCTCTTTTTTTGATGATTTAAGTGTGAAACCCTAATCACCCAGCACTTTACCTTTTGGTTAAGGGTGTTTCCTATTTCCCTGTACAATAACACTTCACAAGAAGAAAACAACGAGGTGTGAAGAGCAACTGCAATCACAATCTCATGATCGGTGCTGATCACCGTGTGGCCGACAGAACCAGGCGTACGACAAGAATCCACTCAGTCACTGTGTGTGTGTGTGTGTGTGTGTGTGCTCCTGACCCCATCACATCACCACAATATGACCACTAAGAGCTGGCAGCTCCCAGAGGAACCTCAACCCTCCTGATGCCAATTAGAGAGATTAGAGAGGAGTCAAGACAAGTGCAAAGGAGATTCTTAGCCAAATAAACACCCCCACTCTCCCACCCTCTCTTTTCTTACAGCTGGCATACCAGAGCAACAGGCTGACTGCAGTTTAAGAGCAACATCAAAGTGGAGTTTGGCGAAAGCCCCAAATGGTGAATTGGTCAAGGGTCTCCATTAACTACAAAGAAACTGATATCATGCCAAAGACAACACACACACACACACACACACACAACATTTACATGATGATTATTGTGCTAGTCCAACTTAACACAACCTTTTAAAATACATTCGATCAAATTTCACGATAATGGACTGGATTGAAATGAATTGTGCGTGCACATGTTCAGTCAGACTCAAACTGACAACGAGGAATCCAGAGCGGTATGTTTTTGACTCACAAGGAGATTGGATTTTAAATGATTGAATATTTTGAAGTTAATGCAGCCTTTTTCAAACTGTGAGGCGGGCCCCCCTGGTGGGCCATGGAGACTTTCCAGGGGGGGCGTGAGTTCTGTTTTTTTTAAGTCCTAACTAAAGTTTAGCAGGCGGAACTTTTGGTCTCGCTGTAACCCGGACTTATTTAAGTGACGTACCACAACAAAATCTACACTGGTGACAAGGTTTGGATAATAACAAAAAAAAAACTGTGCAATGTTTCGGAAACTAACAACAAGCCAACGTCAGCCGAACTTATTGATATTGGTAAAGTATTCTTTGTTATCAAAATGTACATATTGTTGAAAAAATGACGCTATTATAGTTATAATTGCACATTTCATATTTTTATTTGAAAATTGCTTTCTCACAAAACAATATTGAGGTTATTTGTATTACTAAAGCAAAACTTGTTATTTGAGATTATTGAAAGAAAACTGAAACATTTCTTCTTATATTGATTCAATAAATGTTATACTTGACACATTGTTACAATTCCGTGAGAGTCGCGGGGCCCCCGGGAAATTTCTTCCTCCAAAGGGGGGCCCAACAGAAAAAGTTTGACAACCACTGAGTTAATGGATGGTAGAAAGACACAAAATGGAGTAATACTAACAAGCTGGAATGGGTATATACAGAGTTTGACACACTTCATTCAATAAAACATTTCCTCTCTGGTGCCTGTTTACTGGGACCATATGTATATATATATATGTATATATATATATATATACATATACATATATATATATATATATATATATATATATATATATACACATATATATACATATATATGTAGATATATATATATATATATCTACATATACATATTTTTATATATATATATGTATATATGTGTGTATATATACATATGATATATATATATAAAGTGGACACAGTTTCATGGTTTGCCATTTGAATCTAACCAGGACATTAGAATATACTGATTAAACACCAGGAGGCGACTGCCCTGGTGGCAAAAACAACTTTGAATGGAAGATTGAATGGGAGTGGGGAAATGAGAAGTTAACCATCCCAATCACTAGTTTGTGCTCTTCATCAATAGAACATGGTGTAAATGTAGTCAATTATGTCCCATTTAGAGGGAAATAGACAATAAAGCAGAGCACATGGACACCATTGTGAGTTCCAGCTGGTTGCAGATGACATCCGTGACGTCCGTGCATTTTCAGGTGTAAAACAGGAGTTTAGATTCTCACAGGTGACTTCATTACTGGTTGATGCTGACCTGCCCTCAACCCTGATCCTATAGAAGGAGAAACATACCGTAACCAGCGAAGGGGGTGCAAGCAAGAACAGAGAAAGAAAGCGGGTCGACACAATGAGTGCTATTCTATTTGTTCACTGTTTGGGTATTTGAGGTTGTTTTTGCTCATTGCAGAGCAAGGACTATGAGGTTGGCAGTTAATTCGAGCCCTGGCTCCTCCAGCCTGCATTCCAAAGTGTCTTTGGGCAAGACACTGAAAACCAAAGCGCTCCGAGAGGCAATGCAGGGCAGCCGGGTTGTCAAAAAATCGGTACTTAGTAAATTGATATTAAAATTATTATCAGATTATATACTCACACCGACAGTGCTGTCGTCGGTAACGTGAACAGACGCTGTTATTTAACAGGATAACACAATTATTCGAGTCTGTTTTTTTTCAGTGTTACGTTTCTCTTAAAATCCCAGACTGACGCTGAGCGACGTTGATCTGCAACAAGGCCGATGAAAATGTGGTGACAAGTCACACGAAGCGAAAAGTCTACCTCGTATCAGGGTATCGAATTTAAACCTGTGACGACCCTACCGGGCGGCGTGCGAATGATGTGTGATCGTCAATAGATGCATTGTCTGAACGTGTTAATGGGTGTGAATGGGTGAAAAGCAAAACTGTTGAGTAAATGGCTTTGAATGGCCATCAAGACTGGCAAAGTGCTACGTAAATACAGACCATTTGGACTTCAACAAAGCTCTCCTCTCAACTAAAGAACACTTTCCTGGCCACGCTTACATTTCGCTTTTAACGGCGACTCCATAATGCTTAGCAGATCCAAAATCCCATCAGTGCTGGACGTCAGCCAGATAAGAACAACGGCCAGATTCAGTGGAGCCAGCGCGGCTCTGTATGATGGAGCAGCCAGCTGTTCTCCCCCTCACTGTACCTCTTAAATGACTCTAATACATCATTTACGTTTTTCTTTTTTCTTTAAACTGTCGTATCAAACTTCTCGCAGTGTTCTGGGTTAAACACGTGGCCAGTTTCTTTACAGCCGGCCTTCATTGAAGAGAGTATGCGCGGATACTGTATGTATCCTGTACATGCAGTTGTTTCATGGCCACGAGCGCGAATGTAATCGAGTTTCCAGGCGCGGAATGCAGTTCCCGAGAGAGGATTCGTAAATACCCTCGCAGAGACAGACATGCTCTTCAGTTTGTCTCCACTGCTGTCAGAAGTCATTACACACAGGCTGCACTGCCAGAACAATTCACTGAACTTTGTGTTCAAGTGTTTCCAAGTCCAGACAGAGAGAGAAAGAGAGGGAAATAGAAGAGGGAGGGAGGGTAAATGAGTTGCCAAGTTCTTTCTTCATTTTTATTTTTCTCTGGCTCATGGAAACTTCTCTGTCATAGTTATGTCCATTTTCTTACTCAGTCGTTTCGGAGTCGTATGCCTTCAGAGGAAAGGAGCACTTTTTGTTAGTTCACACTCGTGCCATGAATATACATTAGGTGCCATTTTGGATGAAGTTAACAACACGGCTTTGGTTTTCCCGTACACACCCAAATCATATGTTGTGTAATGTCGGTCGCTAAGTCAACAACTGGATGGATCCACTCCATTATTAATAATTAATTTTTATTGAAAGAAACACATTAACTCTTAAGTGGAACATTAACTCTTAAGTGGAACTACAGGTAGGCTTTTCTAAAGCTAAATGATAATTTAGCATTTTGTTTGAAACAGCATTTTAACTCATAAAATATGATATTACATATGATATTTCAAACTACTTTCCAGACACTGACTGAATACTGACTTTACTGATTCCTCTGACTCTTCCTCTTGCTGCCACCATGAGGTCAACATTTAGTACCTGCTAGATCAGGGGTGTCAAACATACGGCCCGGGGGCCAGAACCGGCCCGCCAGAGGGTCCAATCCGGCCCACAGGATGAATTTGTTAAAGTTTCACACTACGATTACAATCTAAATCTCTTCCAGATACCTGTGACTAAATGTTTGTGCCTTTTTAGATCCAGTGCGATGTGTAAATAGTACATTTAGGCACGATATTGTTGAAATTGCACTTATATTTCTCAAGAAATTTCATGTTTTGTAAAAATATCCTTCATTAAATGTAAAACAAAGGAGAAAAAAAGCAAGGCGTTCTTGTTGTTCAGAGGTTATTATGCTATTATTTTACTATTTTTACAGGTCCGGCCCACTTGAGATCAAATTGTGCTGTATGTGGCCCCTGAACAAAAATGGGTTTGACACCCCTGTGCTAGATGTACTGTAGGTCTGAAGTGGCCTTTGACAAAGCAGATAACCTGGATATAGATCTGAGATGTAAAGATCCAGTGTGTAACATTTAGCAGTGTTTATTGGTGGAAATTAAATGTACGACCCATAAGTATGCTTATATCAAAATACAAGTTGTAAATGTAAAGTAAGCCTTTTTTTATGTTCTATATGCAAGGGCCTTGTCGAGCAGTAACCCTAACCCTAACCCTAATGATGAAAAATGTTCGCCGACGAAAACGAGGCGTTAAGTAAGTAAAAATAAAAACTGATGTGACAAAAACTATGACTATGAATCTACTGACACTTTCATCAACAAATAAAAGCTAGACAAAAATGTTGGGGCGTGACGAACTGGGGAGAGTATGATAAGAGGTGACCCAATCAGACTAATCTCAAATTAAATCCATTCTAATCCTGTTCTGTATGGATGACAGAACTACAGCACATACTTTGAATTCAACAATGCAGTGTTAGGGACAAACCAAATGGAATGAAGGAATGATTATTTCAAACAGAGACTTGAGGCGTGACTTGGACGTTCAGTTTAGTTAATATTTGTCTTGGGCATTTGAGAAAATATCAGTAAACATCCATCCATCTTCTCCCGCTTTATCCTCCACGTCGCAGATGCCAATCTCTGCTGACATAGGGCAGAAGTAAGCCAGATGGGGCTGCAAGTACACATTTCCACATGCATAAACATGAAAAAGGGAAATCTATACTCCAGGATCTCAAAGCATCATGTTAAACATCTCACAGATGTCCTTCCAAATGTTGCATATCCTAAAACATTGCTCATATGCCAACCCAGATATTGCATCATTTTTGCATCCCCTCCCCATGCTGTTGAAACTCTAGCACACTCCCTATGTCTTTATCACATCAAATATGTTTTGGGATGGTACCACATGTTCTGAGGCTGAGTGCATCCCTCACCACGGCAGGAAAGGGATTCGACTCAGCACTCACAGAGTTCAGCGAGGGACGTTGCGGCTGTAAATGAGCCAAGAGTACTTTAAACTTTTAAATTGTGAAAGACTAGAGTTTCGGGACACGGCACGATGAGAATGAGGAAGAGCAATAAGACAATTGTCTGTTGATATTTCCCAACAGCAAGGCTTTCAGATTCCTTTGGCTTGTAACTCTGAATAGATTAATACCACAACAAGGAGTGAAGCTGGATAACATAACAAAAAGAAGTATGTTCCGATTGTTATCGTTGTGGTTGTAGAGAAGCAGCAGGGCTGTTAAATATCCAGACAGAGAGGTAGACACTGAGTCACTGATATTGGGCACTGGAGCGCATTAATGACACTAAAATCTGGGGAATAAGAAACAATAAAAAGCTAAAGTGGCCTGCAGTAGACATATTCTGTGACACCAGTCAGGTCAGGACAACAGAGCCCTCAGTAAAAAGTCGGAAAGGATAATAACCTTCACAAAGGTAACACCACCGAGAGGATCTCTGTGTCTAAAAAGCAGGTGAGTAGCTGTTAAAACACGACTCCGGGGCAGAGTGTTTGAGTTTTCGTTTGAAACATGACCTCTTCTCTCCAAAACCGTGATCACGTATCTCTCCAAGAGGAAATAGCTGCTCAGGGAAACAAATGCCACCTCGACCTCGGCACAAAGAAGTCATTGTTCACCATATCAAGGCCTTGAGAGGAAACTGAAACGGAAGAAAATATAGGCAAAGGGGGAGTTTTTGTTGTAGGCTTATTAAATTGTTATGTTGTTTAAATTTGCTTTAGTACAATATAGGTGTAAATTTACATGACGTTATAAAAATGTTAGTAAATTTCTCAATTTCACACTAAGATAACTTCAAATTATTCGTCCTTTTATCGTTTAACTGGCCTATAGCCTCAAGCTTTGACCTGAAAATGACAGAAGAAGACAACAAAGAGATAAAAAAAACCACCAGCTAAAGCTGTTTTTGGCCTGTGATGGAGGATGTAGTTTTGGAGCGACAGCTAAATGGACCGGAAGTAGTCTCGGGTTTGGAGTCGCTGTCCGTCTGGAACTTGTCCCCCATGTTTTCCCCGTCAACATCCGGCAAAATATCTAATAGTATCTGACTTTATAGTCTGACAACTGTTAGATAACAACTTATTTAATTTAATTATAGGTTCAGGTCCATTGAGCTGTCACTCCAGAACTGAGTAGCCAATCAGCAGGCAGCTTCCTAAGGCCCGCCCATGGTGTATTTTCTCACAAGAAAATACAATATTTTTGAATATTAAATCGATGTTTTATTATTTTTCGTGTTTCTTAAAATATGTTGTTTGCTTTGTGAAAGTGTTCTAATCTAAATCTAAATGTAATTCCTTAGCTTTATCTACCACCCTAACCTACCAGCGACTGATCCTTTCATCGAACTCTAAGATTTCTTAATTTGTCAAACTGGGCCTTGAATCCCTCACAAAACTGAATACAAAAACAGATCATTATTTTTTTGACAATGTTGACTTCCCTATAGGATAATTATGCATTTCCTTGGTACGTTCTGTAATTGTCAGTGTTCATAACTGAACATTCTGGTTTCCTAGGCAAATTCTCCCTCTCTCTCTTTTTCTCCTGAGAACTCTCACTCGTCCGAGTCACCAAACTCTTTTAACAGCAAAAACCTACATCTGATCATTTGAGCAACAGGAGCCTACAATTAATTCTCCAAGAGTGAGAGTAGAATTTGACACGGCGGAGCCTCACGTCCTGCTGAAGGAAAGCAGCTCTTTAAAAGAAATTAGGCAATACAAACGCTAAAGTGAGAGGATAACAATCTCTGGAATATTCGTCTACGGTCATGTCTGAAGGAGCTGACACTGAGAAAATCTTCCTCCTGAAAGTACTGTGATGAAATAGCATTTATTAATAAACCTCTCAGAGAGTCAGCATGCTGAGATGATTATGGCGATAAAACTGAGGAATTCTCTTAAATCACTCAAACATTCCAGCGCAGAATGATTGTGTCTGTCTGACTGACAGAGCTGTGTAACATTAGAGGGGAGACGCATACCTGTGTGCATGAAACACAAATGAGAACATAGCCAAGAGAATCCGTTACTGTGTTGTGTTAAGACGGCCAGAGAGGCTTGAAAAGTCGGTGGTCGGCGGTTCCAGTTGTTGTTGCTAAAGTCTACTTCACACGTATCCTACAAGCAGCAGAAATGGTGACTGTGTTCTGGTGGTCAGAGTTCAGATGAGTCTGTCTTCAGTGACAGTAACCACATGCTTTGAATCCAAACACAGCGTCCTCTGTAAGGTGCGGCACCACTGGTGGTCTCATCCAACTTTCCCCCATACGTGACGCGGTAGTAAAAAGCACGATAATGTTTCCATGTTTCCATACACAAGAAAACGCCACAGAAGATTCAAGATTGCTACTGTAACGATTGACAAGAGCGAGACGGCAACTTTTTTATGCAAGAGTCAGAAATCGCTAGTTGGAGACTATTATTTGTGTTTGTTTTTTTGTTATTCCACGAACATGAGGTAGACACTTGGCATAAAGCAGAACTCAAGGACATAATGTAAGCCATCATGAATTAGGGAGTAAAAGCTTGAGGGAAGTTAATGTTGCCTAGTAACATAACTTTGGACACAAATATTGCACTCATTCTTAGTAGTAACACAATCGATACACAATAGTTCTCCTCAGAGAAACGTTAAAGTTTTGACTATGTAACCAGAACGTTATGTGGCGATTTACACACTGAGGATGCAACGAGGTACAGTACAGTATCAGGTACAAATATGGCTCCTCTCTGGAAGAAGGTTGTGAGCTTCAGTCAGGGTGGTCTGGGACGCAGAGTTTATGTTTCATTTAAACACGGGCTCACTCCGCGTCTGCGTTATGTCACTGGGCTGATGCTGAGAAAGACGAACAGATCAAACCTGAACTTACTGCCAGACGTTTTATGGGTGAACAGATACCGTGATCGACAGTATACTAGCACAATCAGCTCATGTGTATTTTATATTATTTCTTAAATTGTGTTATATGTGTTATTTTTACCAATGTGTTTCAAGAAGACTCCCGACAAAGACGCGCATCAGATTTGAAAGAAGATAGGATCACAATATTTCAGAGGCCACGTGGGAAATAGACATTTACCAAATATGGTGGGTGGTAGCGCTTCACGCCAGGAGGCCATATATCTTCCTTGACTTGGGTGAGGACGAGATGGACCTCCAGAGAGTAAGATATTTATTGGTGCTGTGGTGGCGACTGACTGCGACGTCCCATGTTCCTCCCCTGATTTCCAGTCAACCCTTCCGCCGACTGTTATCTATTAAAGAGGTGTTTGAATAAATAAAAAAAAAATTTAAATTACCATCTTAGCTCTCATGTCAACAATTGCAACCGAATAAAAAGTGTATTTATAACTGGAGGCACTCGACTTTAAACTTTTGATGATGGCGCCGGAGAAAAAGTGGCTGGAGAATTATGAACGTCTGCATCAAATTGCATGGTCCAGCCATTAGTTCATGAGAGAACAAATACAAAACGTATGGTAGTGATGAAGGGATATAACTGATCCTTTACTGAATCCATCCAAAAGTTGTTGGATACCATATTTGTTATCCATAGCTGAAGTCCAAATAATAGCTCACTTTTGTTGCAGGGCATTTTCCTTTATCTCCTCAATTTGTGGATTACCATGAAGTGGAAAATGTTTTTTTATTTGGTTGCATCTTTTTTAGTTTGAACAGTGACGGGCTGCCGAGGACGAGGAGGAGGAGGATGTTGTTGAGTCAGTAAGCTGTCAGCCACAGAGACACACCACAGACACGCTGCTATAACACTCTCCATCAGAGTGTAAAGTAAACAGAGCCTGTCTGGACACGGGGTGGATATCAGGCAGACAGAGAGGGGCTACAGCAGGAAACAACAGGTACTGACCTGCTATTGTTAGAGGGACTGACAAAAAAGAGAATAAGTTGGTGTTGCATAAACAACATTCAATGACAGAGATTCAAGGAAATGATATTATATCATGATATAAATCAGTGTTTACAATGAGCTGGTTTAAGTAGCCATGGCTATTCTTCTATGCATGGTTACTATCAACCTTGGTTTAATCTCTGTCCTTATCTGAAGCTTTTTTTGAGCCAAAGAACACATTGTTTGGAGTGATTTGGAGAGTTGCTTTCAGCTGGACACTTGGTACGGTCGTAGTATTGCTTTCACTACCACTACACGACTGCGTTTACTGCTGCATTCCAACGGAACTCATAATTATGAAACACACGGACATCCTGAAGTTGGAGCTTTCAGAAAAGGAAGACTTTACTGGTCGTGAATATGACGGCGGAGTGTTCAAATAATGCAAAAAAAAAAAAGGTTGCACGGTTTGAAATTGAGAAGGCTAAGAAGTGGGACAATTGGCCACAAGGGGGCGACTCCACAGGCTGCAAATACAACTCCTGTGGAGTTACTGCCCTCAATTTCATCTTTTCTTCAGAAGGACAAAATGTCGACTTTGTAAAATGACTTTCCCATATAGAGGAAGTAGATAATAAAGCACAGCACATATGAATATGATTGACAGACAGTTCGTAACGCCCCACGAGGGGAATTGTTACGTGTTTGTTTGCATACAATATGACATATTGACGTAGGCAACAATCAAATCACAAATCTCATAACAACTCAAAGCAAAGATGACACTGTCCATAAAGTTTTCCCACTTTTACTCAAAGTGAGCCATGTGCATCTTTTTTGTGTGTGTGTGTGTGTGTGTGTGTGCCTTATATATACAAGTATACACGTACACACAGTGCAAACACACTCACCACACACAGTAGCTGGGGGAAAATAAACAGGCTGGGTTTTGCTTTTCCTGCAAAATCTAAATATTGACTCAGTAACCTATAATCATACACAGTCTGAACAGAATCGAAAATAAACATGTGTGCCTGTAATGTGCAAGTGTTTGTGTGTCTCACGGGCACCGAGACCCTTGAGCGCTGACAGTGACAAACACACATGAAAAAGGGAAGCGGTTCAGTTTTTAGTGAGTACCAGACAATATGGATTCCATCCAGCACACTGGAGCAACATAAATTACTCTGCGTTCTCTCTATATACAGAGGAGCTCTTTGTAAATGGCCGAGCCTTCCGTCTCTGATCAGACATCTGCTTTTACTTCCCATAATTTAACTTTCACATGACTCATACAGTATTCTCACATTAAGAGACTTTAAATTGCCAACATGCGAGTAAAAAAAGCCAATAAAAATTCCTCTCAGCTGCCAAGTTTCCGTATGACATCAGTAACCAGTCATCCACATGACTGCGTTATTGTGTTTAACATCATTAAAATCTGATTAAGCCTCAAAATCTGACTTCCAATCTACTCCTTTCCTTCGTCGGAGGCTGCAGCACCATATTGGGAGACTGTTCTGACTTCGAAGACGTTGTTGTACTGCGGACCATAATGACTGCTTCCCTAAATAAACTTGATTGATTGAATGCGGCGTTTGTGCGAGCACGCCGCTGGATCTTTTTGTTTTGCTCGGTGAGTCTTTCAGGTTCATTAGAGCTGCAGCAAAGCAGAAACATTTCTGGTGCTGTCGCGGCCTGTGAGCGCAGCTGATACCGGAGCCGGCAGCACGTGACCTGACAAGAAAACACGTCACACTCTGAAGAGGAGAAGGACAAAAAAGGTCAAAAAGATCTCCTGTTAAATATGAAGCTATTTGCTTGGCAATGGAACCTTGATGTGATGGATTTATAGTTATTTTTAACTCATATGAGACACAGAATGTCCCAATAAAATATAGTAAACTGAAATAGTCTTTGTACAGGAGAACATTCTTAGGTGGAAAGATTACTGAAGTACCACTATTTTGATAAATAATAAATAAATAAATCATTTTACTTAAGTACAAGTAAAAGTATACTGGTCTAAAAATGCACTCAAGTAAAAAAGTAGCTTCTTTAAAAGTTACTTAGTTACTTTTTTAACAAGGTTGGGGTTCTTTCTTGTGTCGTGCAAAAAGGACATTGGAGACACAAATCTCACGTGAATTGTTTTTAATTAAAGGTAAACCTTTACAAATTGAAGTGCTGACAAAATAAAGTATGCAAACACATAATGCACCAGTCAAAATGGGTCAAAGGTCACAAATGCTTCGACTTTCTCACTCACTCAGGGGACCTTAATTAGCGCCAGCTCCCCTGTCTTCATTGTTCATTCACCTGTCCTCGTCATTCACTGCCAAAGTTTCTGCTACAGGAATGTATTTTACTTTATTTTTTAATTCATTTTACTCAGTGAAATTAAAACGTAGTAACTGTTCAAACGTAGTGAAGTACAGCACTTCCAAAAAACCTATACTGTAGTAAAAGTAAAATTACAATATACACAAAACAACGACTCATTTACAGTAACGCATGCAAATTTTATTCATTACTTGCTTCAAACTCTAGAAAAACTCTACATTTTACTCTCGTCCCATGAGCGCAGGTAAAGAATGGTGGTATGGCATTTCCCACGTGTGAACATGAGTCAAATGTGGAAACATGTTCAGTCTGAAGAGCTTTAAACATGGTTTATTGCATTCAAACACAATTCAATTCAAATAAATGACCCTTTCACATGTTCTTACCAAGTGACACACACCTCTGATGTCATCCGTTGTGTCAATGTTTGCAGTGAGAAACAATAAAACTCAATCATTTATTCATCAAACCACACTCGGACATAAGACTGTGACAACTCAGTGAAGAACATGTGCATTTTCCATTGGTCTTTATTTAAATAATACAGAAAGATGCCTTCAAGTAACACACACACACACACAACAAGAAGGTAGGTTATATGGCAGAGCGGTGTGTTCACAGGTCCAGTGAAGCTCCTGGTTCCTTCATCAGTGCACTTTATTGTGTTTAGTCCTGCTTCAGGCTGCTCACCGCCAGACGTGGCCTGCTGTGTTCAAAGAGACTGGGGGGAAAAAGAAAAATGATTTAAAACCGACTTAACAATGTGCCAGCGTACACCTTCTTTATATGTCTGATGGACGTTTTACAGCGGGCGTGCATGGGTACCTCATTTGTTATGCTTCTTGTAAATGGAAATATATTCTTGCACATCATCGGGGGATCCGAGGACCACAGGGACTCGCTGGTGGATCGCGGTGGGCTGGATGTCCAGAACGTTCATAGATCCAGTGGTGGCCTTGCCTCCTGCCTGCTCGATGATGAAGGCCATGGGGTTGCATTCATATAGTAGCCTGAGCTGGAAGGCAAGAAGCAGATACTGTAACTCAAGTATAACAAAACCTCACACAGATGATCTTACAACACGACATAATACCACTCACCTTGCCCTTGGGACTCTTGACATTGGCGGGATATAAAAAGATTCCGCCGTACACCATAGTGCGATGAACATCGGCGACCATTGAGCCGATGTATCGACTGCCGTATGGAGCAGAACCGTCCTGGAAACATTTCAAATGGAAATATTGTTGTGTTCAGGTGTCTTGGGAAGTTTTGTCACATGTTGCCTCTGTAATGCACTGTTCACTCATTGCCTTTACCTCTGGGAATTTCTTCTTTTGCAGGTATTCAGTCACATCTGGATAAAAGTGCTGTGCATATCCTTCATTCAAACTGTAGATCTTTCCCTTCTTTTTAATCTTGACGTCGCGATCCACCAAGATGAACTCGCCAATTGCCTGCAGGGCCATGTCACAGTGTCATGACGCGTTCAAATGCACAGTGGTAATGTGAACATAGTAATGGCTTTGCCGTCGTCTTACGGGGTCCAGCATGAAGCAGCTGACTCCTTGACCGGTCGAGAGGGTCATCATGGTGGCGCTGCCGTACAGCGCATAACCAGCAGCGACAATGTTCCTTCCAGGCTGCAGAGCATCGTTCTCACAGGGCTCGCCATCTGTGGTCTGCAGAAGAACATGTGGGAAAAACATCACGTTAGGAAAAAAAGAAGCATTCCAGGAAGCAGCAGGAGAGCTGAAGGTGCCGTGGAGTGGGAATGTCATTTTCCTTGACAAGTTGATCGAGGCTGCATGGAGGTTATTCCACGGAGATGACATAAAAGAGCAGGTATTACATATACGTGCGATGTCAGATCACTGCACATGGGCTCTGGTATGGCGTGTGCTGAGAGGGTCTCTCAGGCGGCCGCTACAGTGCCTTGAGCTAAATGGTAATAGTCTTTTTTTTTTTATCACCACGGCAGACAGTTTGACAAGTCGCTGTGGGGAAAACTCTGGTGTAAATAATTAAACTGTTTACTGGGACAAACAGAGGCCTAGTTAATGTGATCAGGGATACTTGGGCCATTTTATATCTGCTGTGAAACACTATGCTATTACTGTAAAGCAGAAAACCTTATTTTTTGGCACGTCTGGGGTCATAAATGTTTAATTACTGATGTTTACACGCTTACTATGAAAAGTAAAGGCATATTTATAAATGTGATTATTTATTTAAGTAGTGACACTGCACATTTCACAACGTTAGTCCCTATAGGTTATTATTGTTGACGAAAACTAACAAAATGATGAACAGTAAGATTGAATTTTTTTTTTTCGTTAATTGAAATAAAAATAAAAACTAGAGAAAATGTGCTTTAGTTTTCGTCCTTGTAAATTTATTTCATACATACTATTTGATTTTACCTATCCAGCCTCAGCACTATGATGCACATCTTATATCTTTTGTTGGGATGACACAATACTTATTATGACCTTTTTGCATCTTGTACTTGGCAAAACTCAATCTAACAATAAAACTAATAAAAACTAAACTAAAATGAAAACTAATACAAACTAACTCACGTTTTTAAAACAGTCAACAAGTCAAAACTCAATAAAAACTAAAACTTGTGAAAAATAGTCCCAAGTCGACGGGTTAAAACATATAATCACAACAATATCCACAAATAAGGAACAACAGCATAGGTTAACAAAGTTCCAGTTGACAAAAATGGACTATGTGATATTATATAATGCAAACCAGGAAATATAGATCATACGTTTCAAGGTGATTGCGGAACCTTTATCTTTATCTAAAGTGCTTGTGCTGAAGCGTTTATTGCACTGCCATTATCTATGTAACCGGAATTAATCCTGAAGTGAAGAACATACGTGTGTGAAGCAATATAAGAACTAGTCACAATAGTCACAAACGTCAACCAGTCTTGTCCTCTGTGGACCCTGATGGATCTTTGTCTTCGTCTGCCAGGACAATCCAGCGTGGACAAAAGTGGTGGACAGACCGACAGACCGACCGCACTGTAATCCTCAGAGCTGCGCAGCTATCGCGGCTCTAAAAATGCTCATTTGGGGAAAATCCATAACTGTACTGAAATAGAGCGGTTTTTCATCTGAGCATAACGGCACCGACATTTTCTTTGTCATGATACAGGGGAAAAATGCAAGTACTCACCATACCTCACTGATATCAGTATCAGCAGATATACTCAAGGTTGTAATAACACAAATGTGATGCCAAACCATCCCTGACGCCTGAATGTGATACTAACCTTTTTGTAGATGGCAAAAATTGTTCCAATCGAGACAAGGCAGTCAATGTTTGAGGAGCCGTCCAGTGGATCAAAGCACACGATGTATTTTCCCTGTCAGGTGACATTGATCTATCAGTGGCTTGATACAAACATGCACAAACAAATAAAGGGCACAACCATCTGTGCTTACGCTGTAAAGATGCACCTACTCTCTGGTCTGGGTCCACAATGATGGCCTTTTCATCCTCCTCTGACACGAGCACACAGGAGGTGAAGGACGACTTGATCATGTTAATGACCAGGTCATTGGACAGAACGTCCAGCTTCTTCACCTGGTCTCCTGTCACGTTGGTGCTTCCAGCAATGCCATAGCTGCCAGAGACATCAAGTTGAAATGAGAACAAAATCAATTCTGAATGCACTTGGCTCGTAAAGTGCAATAAATGTAATTTTAATTGTGTATGAGAGAGGCGTATTATTCTCTTGACCTCTGCCCTGCACATAGACTGCACATGTACACAGTTGACCTTTGACCGGGGCCATAGCTAAACCTGCTCAACGATCTTCATGCCAATAAAAAATGACACTAAACTCAGATTGAAATGATTTTCACACACAAAATAGATTTAAATAGAATCGAAATACTTCAAATACTGAGCTTTCATTCCATTGAGAGTGTTCACAGTGTTGTCACCTCAGTTTCATTACTCACAGGTTAGCGATCCCAGCCTTCCTGACAGCGGTGGAAATGGCTTTGACAGCTGTGCAGATGGAGTTGAGCAGCGTGGTGAGCTCACCTGTTCCCTGCGCCTTCCTGCCCTGCTCCAGGACAAACCTGGTCAGAGTCAGCACGTTGGTGTCGAAGGCGCCTTTGTCAGACATTTTGCTGTCAGGTGTGGGACTGGGACCTAACGCCTGAAGTGAAACGGGTGAGAATTGGCCCAAAGTTAAAAAGTAGACATGGACGTGAGGAGTGGGGGGAAGGCAGAGGGGGTGTGTAGCTCTTCCAACCAATCGCGAGCGTCCTCTCTCACACAGACGGGGAATGATTTGATCACTGCTGTGAGTATAGGTTCAAAAGAGCAAAGGTCAAAGATAGCGGGGATGTTGTTGTGTCGACCTGTTGTCTGTCTCCTCACTCTGATGCGAGTCTGCACTTTAAACTTAAACACAAGACGTGCTGATTAACATGAGGCAGATATTCTTTCATCTTTTTACCTGAACTCTTAAACCTGATTCCAGGCAGTTTGAATCTCAGAGAATTATCAAGTATTCACACTGTCCCCAAACTCATAGAGTGAAAGAGGCTCCATTCTGACTATTACAAGACTGTGAGCCGGCAAAAGGGTTAAAAGGTCATAACGTGATGCTACAGTACATACAGTGTTTATCACAAATATCTGCTCAAGTCTAATTACATTTAGACTGGGTGTCAAACATACGGCCCGGGGGGCAGAACCAGTCCAATCCGACTCTTCCAGATCACCCGAGTGTCCACGTGTTCATCCCCTGTCAGCCACAGCCCTGGAGGTGAAATCTCCCCTGACCACTGTCCAGAAGCAGCGCAGGAAAGTTAACACCACACGGAAGATAATCAACTACAATTATGTTGTTATTCAAGCTGTAATTCTTCAATTTGTCGTCTGGGATGGCATTTTTATTAGCTCCCACTTCAGTTTCAGGAACACTATATCACATAGGTGTGTAAGACAAACATTTGTTCTAATCATATGTGAAATACTAGACTTGTTTTAGTTCCAGATACCTGTACCTGTAAACATTGGTGTTGCTATATGTGGCCCCTGACTTATAAAGAATTTGACAGCCCTGCTTTAACATCATGTTATTCATTCATTCATTCAGTTTAGAGGTTTACTTTCATTCTGCCTATAGCACTTAACTGGACACGATGAACAGCTCGGAGCACTTCAAGCAAGTTTACTCAATATGCACTCCGTCGTCTTCCCTGCCAGTTTACACTGGCACTCGGCCTTTGTAAAGTAGCTGACGATCACTTATTTAAACAGAGCAGTGTGTATAACCCGCCATGAATGTCTATGATCAGGCTGAAAACTCCTGACAAAAGGACTTAAGATGAACTCAGCAGGATCACAGCCACTGAGCTCATAAGGGAAGCTTCAATACACATATGGCACTTTTCTTAAAGGTTAAATAATGCAGCCATGAAAGCCACTGTGATAACTGCTCTTGTATGTAACATGTATTTCTCCACTGTTTCCACATGATGTCACTGTGCAACTTACAAGCAGCTGAGTACAAGTGAGGATGAAGATGTCATTCCACGCAGAAATGGCACCTCCTGCCTCTGCTGCGATGAACGTGAGAGAGAGTATTGAGGGAAAGACATTTGATTCAGCTTTCTTTAGAATAAAAATTCCCTCAAAGTTTGTTATATTATAATATTGCAGTGAAAAAGTAACAGACTACAAACAAGCACAATAAAAGAGATGGAAAAAAAGCTATATAATCTTGATGTTGTGTCAAAACAGTCAGAAAGACATCATCAATATTTTACTGAGCCCTGTTCCTCACCTGACTGACTCCCAGCAGCACCTGCTGTGGATCATGTTGACAGCTATGGCACATGCGCTCTGATGTTTCCAACTCCTGGCTGGTGTCAACAACTTTCTTCAAAGAGATGTTTCACGTCCCTAAACAACAGACAGAAAAGGAAGAAAGATGAAACCGACACTGTTTAATATTGATCACAGTGTTGTTGGATGGTTTTTCAATTGATGAAGCGACGGGGGGGGCGATTATTTCTGACGTCTTCATCACTGCAGCCATGTTGCTGCAGGTTCCACCGTCTCCTGCTGCACGGGTGAGTGAGTTTCTGATGATGATGGGTAAGAGGTGAAAGCCTAACGACACGTGTGACCCTTATTTTGGGTTTTTCCAAATGGTTTTTACAAAGTCCTTCACATGCATTAAATAAAACACACATATTACAATAAGGGAATACAAACTCTTTTTGATCATTTTCTGTTAAATAATAAAGAATGTTCACTGTAAACCCCATTGGATATGATGGTATGTGCCTCAAACTGTACCAGGTTATATGACCAGAAAATGGTAAATGTAGATGAATAACAAAGGCAAAATGCATTTTAGTTTATTATATACTCCACAAATTAAATGCCCTAACATGTCTGTCATCTTTTAATGGTACTGAGCCAATTATCTAGAAGCAGAAAACACAAACTCTGCTCAAAGACAAAATATCCAGTGGCCCCTAGGGGTCAGTATACTGTCATTACTGTGCAAGGATACGAGCGCTGCTTTGACAATAGAAAGGATGCATTGTATGCAGTGCATTAAATGCAAACTTAAGTCCCAGATATGTGTTTCATTCAATTGTCTATGGTCTGACAGCAGCATGAATGGTACTTGTGGGCATTGTGGTCATTGTGGCTGATTGTGCAGCTTGTTCAGGTTATTGGTTTTATTGCCAGAGGCTTGATGTCACACTTGATGCTGCTTGTCCACACAGGATTCAGATGAAAAGTAGAAAAATACATGGGTGCCACTCGTCTATTATACTCGTCTATACAGTGTGTATACACACACACACACACACACGTATATGTGTATATATATATATATGTATACATATATATATATACATATATATACACACACACACATATATATATATATATATATATATATATATATATATATATATATATATATATATATAAATATATATATATATACATATATATATATATATATATATATACCAAGGTTATTATAGTTAACCCCATTACTAACTGAAACTGAATTGTGTGTTTAGAAAACAAACTAAAACTAATTAAAAATGTGCTTCTGTCAATTCATTTCATACATAATACTTTTGGGTTCATATGAAGTGTATTTATGTTTTTCTCTACTGCAAGTTTTCAGAGGTCAGACAGTCTTTTCATTCATTGAATGTGTTTTCGTTTACGATGGACACAAGGCGATGCAAGTTAAACATAAACATAGTTAATTGGGTTGAGTTGGTTCATCAAATTAATTCAATTTCAAGTCTTTTATTGTTTTTTTTATTATTATTATTCTCATGCTTTTACTCAGATTGAACTCCCTGAGATCCTTGCTCACAAACAATGTGATGTCTCTCATGAGGGTTATTTATTATTTATGTTGTTATGTTCATGTGTTTGTACATAATCTGCTGGTTATATTTTTTTTACCTAACTGCACAATAACTAAAGCCACTCCTCAGCACTATGATGCACATTTTGCACTTCAGGTTACTTTCTTGTCGATTGTTATATTTGATTCAGGGATGGTTGTTCATGTGTCCTAATACATTTTTAAAATGGCATATTTTATGGTTTATAGGGTTTTATGACACAGTACTTATTATGACCATTTTGAACCTTGCACCTGGCAAATACTCCATATTACCAAAAACTAAAACCAACACTAAAATGAATAAAAATTGATGGAAGCCCATTTCTGCCAAAAAACAAAGAGGTAACACTTTTTAATGAGATAAAAAGTTGAAATTATGAGATAAAAAGTTGAAAGTATGAAAAAAAAAATCACAGTTATGAGATAAGAAGTGTGCATGCGTCTCATGTTTCTAATGGCCCCTTCATCCATCACCTTGCTGGCATAACCACGCTCACAATGTGCAACTCATTTTAGAAACAAAAAGTCAACTAAATAAAAACTATAACTAATGAAAAATCCCAAACTATTATAACCTTGACACACACGCACACAGACACACCATACTGTATAATACAATCCTTTTACTATATGGTCAAAAATATGACCAAATATTCATTTACAGCCACATTTTTGACACTCTTTTTTTCAATTAGAGATCCATACTGATATATATATATATATATATAAATATTTATAGAATGGGATATGTACAGTGGGATCCACCTGCAGCACAAAACATCATAAGATAAAATCATATTGACTGACGTCTATAAGGGGATTTCTTTACAAGGGCTCATGCATTACGTGCATTATTTGTGAGAAGGTCAACTCAAAAGCTCAAAAACAGAAGGTGCTTACTGGTGAGAAATTGATATGGCTATATACAGTGATGAGTCAGTGTTGTGCACCGAGGCTTAGCCTTTGTGCTTTTGCAGAATTAACAACAATATGTGAAGGCCTGGTGTAGCATTTCCTTTATGTAAGCACTGCATGGATAGAGAGTGAGAGAGAGAGAAAGAGATTGAATGAATGATGCAGCGGGACTTCACATAAAGGGTCATTATGGAGATGTGAAGGATAGTTTGTGTTTTTTTTCTTTTACTTACAGATATATTCAGAGTCCTAACAAAGATGTTGGTCCATTATTGATGACATTTTAAAAACATGGCTCACAGCAGCTACATCTTGAAAACAGTGCCAGGTAACTATTACCATTATTACATTAGTAATTTGAATGTTTTCTTTTTTGAAACATAATTTGTGCATTTCTGCATGTACAGTCCACATAGTGTTATTTAGCTTCTTTATTTTACACCCCGGTGTAGCCTGATGGAAATTAAAAAACATTGCAATGTATTGTGTCAAGAAGAGATTTCTTTTACTTCTTGTTTGTTCACTGGAAGACATACTTTGAAGATCTGTCTGTGGTTAAGAAAACCTGCCAAGAGTATGGTCGGACGTTTAGTGGGAGAGCTGCAAAGTAATTACAGAGTGGGTTCAGTCTATGTAGAGAGACATAGCATTTGGAGCGAAGTGACTACTGAAAACAGAATGTCTACACGATTGGAAAATCCTCCCCTGTCCCTCCTCCTCTTGGGGGACAGACAGGGCTTATAGTCAAGAAAGATTTCAAGGTGACAAGGAGAAAGGCTTTTAGCTCAAACAGAAATGGTTCCTGGTGAGTGCATCACACTGAGGTAAGGAAAGAAATGCTAATTGTAAGAGCCGTGAGGATGCAGCATAAAGCAGTGTATACCTGTAGATGAAAGGATAGTGTAGTTTAACAACATTTTGAATACATTTGAAGTCTAGTTTTAAACTTTAACATGTTTTTTTGTGTTTTGACTATTTCTGTTCTGTTGGTCGAACAGGCCAAAGCACTGAAGTCAGTGTTTTTGACTACTTGGGGACTGACGGTTATCAGTCAGACGTGGACTACCTCAAGCGTGTGGACAATTTCCAAAGCAGCTCCACCATTAAGAGGCTAAGCCTTAAGAGGCGGCCCAGAGTGGCTGTCAATCATGCAGACAAAACACAGAGTGGGATTTCTTCCAGGCAATGTCATTCTGAAGAATCCCTGTCGTCATCTAGCACCGATGACACAAACAAACCAGGCGTGCCTTCCACAACCAGGGGTCGACCACCCCTCCCTCGTCCACATGGTTCCTCCTTGGATAACAAGCTTTTAATGAACGACGGACCAGCAAAGTCTCAAATACCTACAGAGTCAAAGCCTCAGCCTGCTGTGAGATCCCTCGCTTCACAACGATCGAACCCTGTGGTGGAAAAGACCAACAAGAACCTGGAGCAGGAGCTGAACAGGCAGCCTCCACCTCAGCCTCAACCTCGGCGACGGCTGGCCAGCTTCGGCGGAGTGAGCTCCCCAGGATCACCGTCCCCCTTCACCAGCCCAGGAGCTTTTAACCAGAACAACAATTGGAACAAAGCAAGTGACACAGACGGTCAGAAGCACGTCCACCTTAGCTCATCCCTCGGCAGCAGAGGCAGCACGGGGTGCCTGAGACTGAGTCCGCAGAGCTCTGGTAGAACCACCCCAGTTACAAGCGTTGGCTCCCTCCACCTGCAGCATGTCCGTGATCAGATGGTGGTTGCTCTGGAGAGGCTGAAGGAGCTGGAGGAGCAGGTGAAAACAATCCCGATCCTTCAGGTAAAAATCTCAGTCCTTCAGGAGGAAAAGCGGCAACTCGCGTCCCAGCTCAAGAATCACAGCGGCAATGAGGACATGAGCGATGTCACCTGGGGGAGAGCTTATAGCATAGAAATGTCTGATACTGAGAACAAAGTGAATACTGAGGAAGAATGCGAAGGTGAGAATGACCCCATCAACCCCAAGGAATTTAAGAAACTAACTGAAGAAATTAATGTGCTGGAAAGAACAATTAAAGGAGGACATTTACATGCACGGAATGGAGAAAAGACAGTCACCGAAATGAGTGATAATGGCATCATGTTGTCTAAACCAATAAAAGAAAGCAAATATATGGATACTAATCAAAAGGACACAAGGTCCGTTACAACACAGGTGTCAGAGGTGAATCTTGGAATTTGCACAGACAGGGAAGAAGAGCTGTTAATTATTGGCGCTTTGAAGGAGAGAGTTTCTCAGCTGGAAGCAGAATTAAAAGAATCAGCCCTCCAGACTGAGATGAGCCGTCTGAAACTGGAACTTCAGGCTGCAGGAGCGATGAACAGAGCCGGCAAAGCATCTCTTACAAGACCGTCTCATGTGAGCACGGGCGTCGACGCAAGGCCTCACACGATGAGCCAGGGAGTGGGCAATCACACAGAGGTCAAGGACGCAAGCACAGGAGAGGCCCGAGTGGTGAAGACTGTGGGAGTGTCCTGCAGTGGACCTGAGTTAAAGAATGTTTGCACAGGACCAGAAGTACCCATGAGCCAGTGGGAGGTCAGAAAACGAGTTGAAACCAGGGAAATGGGGGTGGGGATTCACGTTTTCACAAACACACAAGGAGTCGTGACAGAGATAAAGTCGTGTGATGCCGAAACCAACACAGAGGTACCATTGGAGAGTCTGGTGTCAAAGAGCAGAAGCTGTCATTCAGTGGCTTGTGGAGACTGCTCTGTAGATGTGATCATCTGTGAACCAAAGGAAGTGGTTTCTGAAGGTATGATCACAGACCCAGTCAGAAGAGCTGATCTGGGAATCATGGCATCACCACTGACGGCTTCACAGCGAACCAACACCGTATCCAGCTCCGTGTCTCGCTTTACCAACACCGGACATGCCTTCAGCATAGACACCAGCACTAATACTCTCATCAGTACCCAAGATAAGCACACTAACACGACCCAGACTGTTACAAGGACTGTGTCTGTTGGGAACAAGGTCAGAGACATCAAATGCTCCACAGAGACCCGTACGATCGGTGTCGGAACTTCAACTCCAGCAGGAAATGCCTTAAAACCAATCGGCACAGTAACAAAAGACGCTGGTGTTGGGTATACGAACGTAAATGAGAATTTCCTGGTTGGACTGAAAACCCGAAATATGGCCTCGGGACCGTCTCATCTACCTGACCCAATCAAAACGAGAAGCATCGGCGTGGGGGAAGGAAGGATACGGGATTTGTCAGTTGCAGGTAGCACACCTGGCCAGAGCTTCCAGCAATCTCCACAGGCCCAGTGGGATCTTGAGCTGAACCATTACATAGAGAAGATGCAGAAGCTCCTCGGGGAACATGGAGACCTACTAACAGAAGACTGCACTAAGCGAGGAAATGGCGGCTCCGAGTTGTCCTGCAGTGACGCCGCTGCATCACAAGGAAGAGGAGAAATCCACCATGGAAATTCTCAGCCTCCAGGTGACCTTGTCAGAATGTTGTTTGTTTTAAAATGTACCCTGTGGAGTTTTACTTTCACACTTTGCCTTAATTCGTTCATTTGCAGCAGAGCATCAACACTGCCCACGTTGCATTTCTTGGATTACCACAAATCCTGAAAAAGCTTGGAACCAAAGAACATACTGTAACTTACTAAACACTGCTTACTTGAGTTTTTTTATTGCACTCATCAGATCTTCCATAAAATTGCTCAGTGGCACCACGAGTGGTCATGAGCTCCACTCGGTACCTTTAATGTTTATGTGTTTGTAATGTAGGTGAACATCTGTTACCGTTACTGTTCTTTCTTCCACAGTCAGCAGAGAGTTTCAGTGTTCATCGCAGTTTCCAGTCCACTCTTCTACATGCGATGAACCAAAGTCAGGAATCAGCCAGCGGGGTGGGAATGAATCTGAGGTGAAGAGAATGATACAGATGTTAGAACAGCAGACATCCTCAGCTCTGCAAGGTAAGAGCGCATGCTCGGTCCAAACCATGTGCAGACGTTTATTTAGCACTCCTGAGGTCAGTCCAGTTTGAACGTGTGTGTTATGCTGAAAGGAAGTGGCTGCCTTTCACTTGGCAGCGTTGAGCTTTCTGTGGGTTACACTTGCAATGTTTGGAATGATATCTGGTTTTGGAAGGCAGCGCAGACCACATAGCAGTTTGTGGCGGAGAGTCTAAATATGAATGGCTTCGTAGGAGGAACCGGTGTTTGGAAAACATTCTCTTTTAGAAGCAGGCCCTCAGGTTTGTAAAAATACATTCAATATTTAAAAAATAATACATATTCTCACTCAGTCCTGCCAAGATCAACCTAATTGGTTTGTAGCAGTCACATGTGTTGCCTTTAATAAAATGGACTTTAAGAAACAAGACTGCACGCGTTCATATGTTAGAGGCTCAAGCTCCACTGTTGTTTCTAGACAGGTCAGCCAACGGTGGTGCGCTGCGGCCTATGATCAGGAAACAGAACGGCGGCCAAGGCGGTAGCAGCAGCAGGAGAAATATGAAGCTTATGAAAGTGACAACGGGGTAAGCGTTCGGCGTCAAAACGAAAGATTTCACCACTTGATACGATAGCACTGTTATCATTATTTGTCTTTTTCAATAAGGCTGGAGCCCATGCCAATGTACGAGCTCTCCGCCAGCGAGAAGGTGAACGCTGAGGAGGTGGAAAAGCGAGGGACTAAAAAGTTAAGGGGAGCCTCTCAGGACGGAACACAAGCAAGAAAGGGCAAAGGTGGATCCAGCAGGGGAGTGAAAGGGTCTATGAAGTCGCACTCGCAACAGAGGTAATATAGGAGTCAAGGCGCCGCTGCACTGAAGGACCACTGCATCAATCTCACTACACGTGTCCTCTCTATTGTGAACCAACACTAACCTGTAGCAGTTTATCTCTTCCAGGTGCAAGTTAAGCGAAAAAGTCTTCTTCTCTTGTCAAGCCTTAAAGGTGCATCTAAGCGACGAGACGGCTTTATCCAGCAGGGAATTGGTAGGTTTAGCTCTCTGTATTTATTGTAAGAACAATTGAGGGGTGTGTGTGTGAGAGAGAGTGTGTATGTGTGTGTGTGTTTAATGGCATGTCACAGACTGAGCGTGGGGAGATGCCAGAGCAGGGCGTGTTCAAGTTCAAGGTCTCCAGACACAAAAAGCACATGGATGGGTTGACTCTGTCATTTTGTGACGTGGCATTTGTTGTTTTTTTTTCTCCCTCAACTGAAAGACAAACATAATATGTCTCAGTATAAAGGAGATGCAGAGGAACTTTAAAATCAAGATAGATTCCACAATGAAAGTTGAAATAATAAAAAAACACTGGACACAGTATTGGCCAAGGAAACAAAGGCAGATCCATCTTCCTTTGTGATGTTTTGGATTTTGTTGACGATGATAGTGCTGCTTGATGAAGATGTTCCTATCGATTCAAAGCCGACTGCTCTGCACAACGACGGCAGATGCATCTGAAGTTAGACTTTTATTCCCGGGTAAATGTTTTTGTCGTCCCTTTTTTCCCTTTTGCAGCACGACTGTCTGCAAACACTGCAGCACGAGTGGTTCTCCGTGTCCAGCCACAAGTCCGCCGCTCCGGACCCTGTGGCCCACTACCTGTCAGCGTTGAGCGTCATTTCACCTGCAGTGATGCAACATGTCATCAACATGGCTGACGGGAACGGAAACACAGCGCTGCACTACAGCGTGTCTCACTCCAACTTTGGGATCGTCAAGAAGTTGCTCGATACAGGTACGGCACAACACACTGGAGCTCATCTCCTGATGACTATGGATCTGATTCACTGTGAAGACAAACCTGTCTTCTTACAAACCAAGTATGTAGTTTTAGGAAGATTTTGAACTTCTTTGGAAATGCAAGGTGAGAATCTGGGCACAAAGTTCTGTAATACAATAGGAAGTAAATAACCATTATGTTCCATTATTTCCAACACAATAGTTTAGTTACAGCTTGGCACGAATCTGATGCAGTTTTGTTTTTAGGGGACTTTCTTAAAAGACATGTTTATAAATGAGGCTCAATCGTCCTCCTCGTCCATATTTGGTAGTTCCTCACGGTCAGAATTGATTTCCTTATTTCTTATAGCATAATCAGAATCAGAGAGTTTTACTATGACTTTATACTCTGGGTTTAACAGAATATTTCAACAATAAATAGCAGAGAAAGCGGCAAGGACACATTTTCACATAGAGGCCAGTGAATGCTCTCATTCAGTTCAACATTATTATGTTTCTCAAATGCACCTGGACCCTAAATCCTAAACCCTGGACCCTATCACAGAATGAATTGACAAAGATTTACAGATATTTAGAGCAACCATTTAAGAGGAATTATTTTTTTTTACAGTCAATTCTGTTTTAAAATATGCTCCTGCATTTATATATTATATAAAAGAAAGATACTTTGTTGCATGTATTAAATTTAAGAACTACAAAAAGAGAACTTTCATAAAGTGGAGAAAAAACCTACTTTGAAATAAAACACAGAATTATGTAGTCCTAGTCCTTCCATTGTTTGTGGAAAATGAATAAAATCAAAACCAACCCACTTTGAAATGAGGCAATTTAATTAAATTTTGTGTAGTTCATGCTCGATAAAATCCTGTCTGACATAAGTACGTGAAATGGCTTCCCATGTTTGGGTTTTCAATAACACATTTGACGTAGACATTTGAGGTGACGCACAAAATATTTACTTTTATTTATCGTCTGCATCTCTAAATAAGAGGTGTTGACTAAAAAAAGGAAGAAACATTTTTTCAAAGCTACAAGGAGCCACAAGTTGCAGACCCTTGGACTATGACGAATCAGGTGACAGATGGACACACAGGAAGCGCTTGCGACGTGGTAAAATAATTACAAGGCACTGTTGCTATGGAAAGTTGTTGCATTTAAAATATCGTTCATAGAGCACTGCCATGGTTTCAACGCGTGGGACTCTACACAATTGTCAGAAGTGGCTTTTAATGAAGGGCCATTTAATTTGACATTTTGGAAAAAAAAAAAAATATAGTAACAAACTCTTGGGTGGGAAACGTGTTTATCTCACAGAGGTGTGCAACGTCAATCAGCAGAACAAAGCAGGTTATACTCCCATCATGCTGGCTGCACTGGCAGCTGTGGAAACGCCAGAGGACATGGGAGTTGTGGAGCAGCTCTTCACTAAAGGAGAGGTCAACGCCAAGGCCAGCCAGGTGAGTGACATGCACACTGTTCACTCTGTCCCTCAGACAAACACAACGTAGGGATTCGCTCTCGTGCCCAAATTTAAACATTTGGGTACAAACAAGAGCTAGAAGTAAGTGATTCAAGTAAGCCAAACTATAAAGTGCTAGTCAATGTACTTTTTTTATTTTATTTAATTTATTTAATTTTATTTTATTTAATGTTATTTTATTTTATTTTATTTTATTTTATTTTATTTTATTTTATTTTATTTTGTTTTATTTTATTTTATTTTATTTTATTTTATTTTATTTTATTGTTTATGGTCTGTATTTATATTGAGCTTTTCTAATCTTGATGATCTTTCATACCCAACACTGGGTTAAGTGTCTTCATTGTGGACTTGCGTAAGCGGTGTAGTTTTGCGCTCAGCATTGTGGGGAATTCACCACATGATGAATATTTTCCCTGAAACACAGGGAAACTCGCCCTCTGTAAAATAAACACGTGTACAGCGTGTCAAATTTAGCATGAAAACCTCTGTATGTGCATAATGACTACGTTAACCAAGACGCAAGCGCGCGTCACCAGACACAAGGCCAGACACACCCTTAAATACCAGGTGAACATGGGACACAGAAAATCACATGACAACTTAAACTTCAAGGTAAAATACAAAAACGAAAACTTCACATACATTTTGTGTCATCATAACATAAAAAGGAAAGATAAAATAAATATCAGGTGTGTAATAAACTGCAGTACATTACAATGATGCTGCAGTAACTGACCCTGTTACACTAGCAGAGCCAGGAATTTAACCCACAACCTGAGCCTGGATGAGCACCGGTAGCAGCTCTTCCTAGGGCTGGTTAAATAAAATCATTGTTTGAGTCACTTGATTGACGATGAACACACGACGTCATTAACTTAAATTTTTGTGAACGTAAGATGACGTTAATAACACGGCCTGGCACACATCAAGCCCAAACACTAGAGCTTAGGTCCAAGAGTCAGAGAACCAGCCCTCAGCCCTCAGTCGAGCATCCTTCTGCCTCTTTTAGCTCACGCCAGTGAGTGAAAGCCAAACAAATCTTATTCTATCTTTCCTCCGGCTCACTTTTCTTTGTCTCCTCTGACAAAACCTTAACCCACTTTGGTTTTTATGCTGCCAATGAATAGTGCCGGGGGTGCCATTCACCCTGTTGTAAGTTGATGTACTATCAAAACGATCTCGGAGACATTATTTAAAGGTCGAAATACTATGCTGGGCTCCTTAAAGCCGTTTAAGTCTTTTTTTAGATTACTATGTGTATCTCGGATCTTTGAATATCAGCCCTCACAATCCCAATGAGATTTAAAAAAAAAGAAAAGAAAAGAAGGGAAAACAGCGTTTTAGAAAAAGTGAGCCGAGCACTTGCACAGGAAAACTTACAGAAGTTTTGTATCACATGACCTTTTAATACACATGGAACTGACATTTTGGGAGCCCTAAAACGCTATTTACAACCTCACGCTGTGTTTGCGTGTATACAACCAATACACAACTGTGGGAGAACGATGTCATCTATACACAAAACGACACTATTTAGAGTCGGGGGTGGGGGTGACCTTTTATGAATAAAAATGATTGTGAGAGGAAGGTTGTTGATGCATGGATGAGGCCAAAGAAACAGCTGCAAGTCCTGCATTTACAGTAAGATTTCCTAACAAATTGACTTTAATTGGTAATGATTAAGCTATGATTTGTTGTGTGTGTGTGTGTGTGTGCTAGCTATATCAGGTGTTTTTCTACTATGTATAACAATTTGTGTTTTGAATGTAATGTACTCTGTGATGGTGTCTTCTAAACCCATGAGGGTCGGGCACTTTTTGTGCAGGACACAAAAAAACAAAATGAAAATGAAATGAAAAATGAAATGTAGCCATGGGAAATGAGCGAGAAAGGTCACAACATAAACCCTGTCGCTGAAAAAAAGTGTTGTTATCGACCTTGAGACACCAACAGAATCAAACACTCACGGAGGAGTGTGTGCACATGCATGCCATTTTGAAGGACAGTCACAATCACATGAATGTCAGATAGAAGACACTTGTACATATAGGTTTTATTTTAATCATTTCCTATGATTTCTTTTGCTGCACTACATTCAATTTACTTTGAAAGACCTCCATTATTTTTTCAAATTGGTCAATGTAAATCTTTACAGAGGGCAAAATAGGTCCAGAGACAGCACAAGGGTAAGCAGACAAGAAAAAGCAGCAGCGTCCAAACACAAGGAACAAAAGGCAAAGTCAAAAACAGACACAGTTTATTAAGCTGAAGAGCAAACACTGGATTGTTTACCTGGGAGGCAAGAGCAACTGGCAGGGAACAAAAGGAAACTGTGAGTGAAGGGGGGAGAAGGACACACAGGTGAAAACAATCAGGAACAGGTGTGGGTAAACAGGGGGAAACAAGGGCAGGAAGTAAAGGTAATAGACACATATGGAGAAGAAACACTACAAAATAAAACAGGAAGTAAAGACACAAACTCAAACTAGAACTGAAATAATCCAATAATCTATTTAAAAGTCCAAAACCTCTGTAGTAATTTCACTGTCTTGCATGTTCTGTTCACTGAGGTTGTCGAGGCGATGTATTATAATGTGAATGGTTTTTGAACGGTTTGTCATGTGATGCGTGGACAGCATTATTGACCCCGTTTTCTCCCGTTTGTGACCGCCGCTCTTTGCCGTCCAGGCCGGACAGACAGCTCTGATGTTGGCTGTGAGTCATGGCAGGATGACCATGGTGCAGACTCTGCTGGCCCTGGGGGCGGACGTCAATCTGCAGGACGATGAGGGCTCCACTGCTCTGATGTGCGCGAGCGAGCATGGCCACGCTGACATCGTTAAACTGCTCCTCACACAGCCCGACTGCGAGGCCACGCTGGCCGACAGTGTATGTGACTCAATGCTGCCTCTTTTTTGACTGTGGTAGCTTTAAAGCTGCAGGGTGGAACTTTAAATAGCAACTGGTCATGGATTAACTCATAATAATCTAGACTCCCTATTTGAAGCTTCAGGATTAATGATTTGGCCAGCACCATGTTGAGGTTTTGCAAGTGGAGTTTCAGAGAATTCACCTGCAACTAAGCACCTATTGGACAATACTGTCAATCACACTGGTGTCAACTCATATGTGCCATGCTTCTATCATCTATTCTCTCTTTTAAATGGATTTACAAAATCCTGAGATTGTCTTCTATTGAAAACTAGCGCTTGAGATGTTCACTGATGTTATAAATCAAGTCACGGCACTGCTCGTGTCTACACGGTATTTGGTATGGTTTTACATTGCTATAGTACCTCCTCAATGTGGGCGGAGTCATCATAGCACGGCTGCATGAAACTGCCGGGACTTTGTTTTACACGCAACACACACACACACACAAACGAGTGACTTTAAATGACTGTATATTTAAAAGATACCACTACAGTTTTAAGCTTCTCAGGTTTGAATTACAAAATAATAATAAATAATTATTTTTAAGTTTTAAGTTAACTTTAAATAGTATGATTTTATATTTAATAGAATGATTTATAGCAGTGGTTCTCAAACTTTTTCTGTTGGGCCCCCCTTTAGAGGAAGAAATTTCCCGGGGGCCCCACGACTCTCACGAAATTGTAACAATGTGTCAAGTATAACATTTATTGAATCAATATTTGAAGAAACATTTCACTTTTCTTATAATAATCTGTTGTGCAAATAACACTTTTGCTTTAGCAATACAAATAACCTCAATATTGCTTTGTGAGAAAGCAACTTTCAAATAAAAATATGAAAAGTCAGAAACGTCTCAATTATCCAAACCTTGTCACCAGTGTAGATTTTGCTGTGGTACGTCACTTAAATGAGTCCGGGTCACAGCGAGACCAAAAGTTCCGCCTGCTAAACTTTGATTAGGACTTAAAAAAAAACAGAACTTGTGCCCCCCTGGAAAGTCTCCATGCCCCCCCAGGGGGGCCCGCCCCACAGTTTGAAAAAGTCTAATTTTGTCATCTGTAACTGTACAATAACAGCTCAATACAATAAAGGTTCTGATTTTGTGTGTTTTCAGGATGAAAGCACGGCCCTGTCCATTGCACTGGAGGCGGGACATCATGACATCGCAGTGCTCCTTTACGCTCACACCAACTTCTCCAAAGCACAGACAGTGCAGGTTTGTGGTCATTCAAACTATAAGTTTATCCTCTTACAGTTTGGTTGTGTTGTTTGTTATTTTCCATTTCCATTGTGTCTTAACAGGCAGCTGCTCGCCACAGTGGAAAGCCTTTCTCCTCCTCCTCTGGTGGCAGAAATGACTTTGAAGCATGAATTCAGTGAGCAGATGCAGTATCAATGTTGTCATTATTCACCAGCTGATGTAATGCTAGTCATTCTCCAGTGACCTGTTATGACCTGTATAGCAGATGTATAACAGGGTTATTATAACAACATTTGTTACCTAAAATGTTCTTTATTCATTTAATGTTATTTTTTATTTTTTTTAAAATAAGATATTTTACGACTTATGGAAGTTTCTCCACAAAACAGCTACAAATGAAATGAAATAGGATAAAGGCATGCAAATCCATATTTTTTTGTGATTTATCTTTTATGTGATGCTTTGCAGTGTCAGCACTGCTTTAACGTCAGAATCACGATGCATGATAAATATTTTAAACATCTTTTATCGTGTCATTTTTTGCATGTGATTGCGGCACCATCATTTACATGCGAGGGAATATTTTAGTAAAGTGGGGGAATCATTGTTTAATTCAGTGGTTCTCAATTATTTACTGTCATGCCCCCCCTAGAGGACAGACTTTTTTCACGCCCCCCTGGAATTGAAATACTATTGAAAACCTGATAATATTTATTTATTTATTTATTTATCTGTATAAATAAATAAATATTTATTGAGGCATTCTAATTTCTGTTAAAAGTGAAGCTGTAATTTTTTTATTTTTTTTTTAATGTAATTTTTCCTGCTTCTTTAAAGTTGGGGTGGGTACCATCTTTTTGGTCTCATTGATAATACATAATAACATAATAACAATACAATTAATGATCATCAATCACTCTATCATATCATAACATTTCAGCATGATGACTTCAAGTGATCTGAGAGAGAACAGCACCAGACTTTAACTCATCACAGGGCAATGTCCTGGCTACAAATCAATAAAATCAAAATTCAGTTTGATCTAAATACTTTTAGATTAAAAGAATAAATGATCCTTACATACTCACTTTTTTTCTGACTTTCCTCTTAAGAACTATTGGTCAACCAACAACTTAATAACGAGGTCAAAATACAGTACACGCTTGCATAACCTTGAAATATATCCCAGCGCTTTCCAGTCTGGCAGACACCTGTTAGAATCCTCCCTCAGCACCCACCTCTCTGCTGAGGAAGCAAGTTTTCATCATTTCCACCCTATCTGATATCATTATCTGCGTTCATCCTGTCCCCTGCAAATGTTTTTGGATATCCTTTAAAATGAACAGGACACTTTCAATTTGAAACATGCTTTGAGGGAACTGATATATATCAGTGGCCTCACAGCCTGCGTTACCGGTGTCCGTATATTCTTCAATCTATTCAAATTACAATACGATTTCAGCTTTAAGTAATCAATCAAACATCTGATTGAACAAAAATATGAGCTAACTATTGAATTATGCATAAGCCGTGCACTTAAAAGTCTGCATTGTTAAATTTGACATTATGGAAATGATAAGAAGTCACAAAACAAGTGTTTTGGAAATGTCACATTTTCAGTTGGTCATCAACTAAGTTTTTGCAAATGTCCCAAAACAAACAAACAAACAAACAAACATGCATGTGCACACCCCTCTTAATTCTGTGCCTATTTGCAAAGCTCATGTAAAACAAAAAACAAAGAGTACCATTTTGTCCCATTACGACGAGCTCACATGCGCCACTCAGACGACTCAGCACGCAGCGACAGCAATAAAATTATAACGATATACAAGGTCCACCATCAAAATTTGCTGTTGCCATGGCAACAGGCAGCAGTTTTGAGCAAGTGGTTCTTAGAAAAGAAATATAGTGCAGAAACAAAAGCCGCTTTCACTGCTTCAATCCAGTCGCTGCACACTGAAATGTTATTGAAGTTGCGGCTTCTCGGCACTCACAACTTCAGATCGACAAAAGACGAACAAGAGGAGCACTTCATTTGAATCTCGTTTCACAGACCAATGTCACTTGAAGTGCACGTGGCAGGCAAATAAACAATCAGAATTTCATGCAAATGAATCACTCTGTGCTCCATTTCAACACATATATACACAGTATAATATACTATTAGAAAAGCTGCAAGACAGTGCTGCAGGTTCTTTTCATCTGTGCTAATCGTTATCCTAGATCAATAGATGTCACATATAAGAGTAAACATAAGAGTATAAACACAGATGGAGATATATACTGTATATATATATGTAAATTTTTAAATATTTGTAAAACTTTTTGAGTTATGCTACTCAAAGACAGGCAGGCAGATGACAATGTAGTTGCAAACATAATCCACGATAATCCCTGAACCATAGTTCACCAGGTACGCCTCACCTGTGTTATAGTTGATAGGCCGTTATCAATTTGTTAAAATGTGATAACTAAATACTAAATATAGGAATCCCTCCCAAAAAAAGTAATAATTATTATGGCATAACTGAGGAAATTGACCGTGATGTTTGAGTGAGGCTTTTGTAAAACAATCTGGTGAAAGTATTGAAACGTTACTCCGTCAGCAGATCATGTGGAAACAGCATGGATCTACAAGTGATATAAAAAAATGAATAATAATAAGTAAAAGTATGAGAAATAGAACTAGACCAGACTATCACCTGGAGAAACATGGCCTGACAGCACTGCTGCGGGTGGCCTGTTCTACCCGTGGGCATCATGAATGTCTTTCTGCTTCCTGTTCCAGGAGCTCGAGACCCACAACTGGCAAATCTGTGCATGACACATCTGGATCTGAACAACAGTCTGTATCCTTACGAGTGTGACCTCAATTGAGGGTCGTGCTACAGGATCTTACACTTAAACTCCGATTTTTGTGTAAAGATTTTGGTAGAAAAACATTATTGTCATGTTGTAAAGAAACTTTTACCAGGGCCTTACAACTTCAAAAATACATTTTGAGGGTCAGGACTTGATTTTGGGGGGATAGGATTAGGATTTGGAGTAGATTAGGATTACGCATGTAGTTAGGATGGTTATGGGGGTCTATGAGGGTCACACAACAATAGAGACACAAGTATATGTGTGTGTGTGTGTGTGTTTTCCCCGGCAGCATTTTGCACAACATGCAGGGGGGAAAGAAACACTGATTTACAGAAACCAGATGTGTCTGAACATCGGTCCAAACTAGAAAAAAGTCCACTGTTTTCACAGAAACTAATGGAGCTCAGTGTTGCACAGATATTTTTTCGTTTCAGTCTTGGCAGAAACATGTGAAATCTGAGTGAATATTTATGCATTAATCACCATGCTGGAATTCTGTGTGTGTGTGTGTGCACATACATCATGAACCATGTGTGTGTGTGTGTGTGGCTGCAGCCCTGAAGTCATGTTTCCCAGATCCCCATGCATTGGTCGACATGAAATAACACACTCCATCCGCCTCCATAAACGCAATGCATACACTAAGCAACAATAATAATAACAACAATAATAACAAGAATAAAAGTTAGGGGGGGAAAAAATGGACCGGATAACTTTAACAGTAGGGGTAGGACGAAGAGAGGGAGAAAAAAAAAACCTCCCGTCTGGCAAGAGTCGATATTAAAAACATGCAGAGGGAGACAAGCTCGGGGCCTTCCAGAGTCAGGGAAAAAGACGTCGGAGAGCTGCAGACAGGAGATGGGCACGGCGTTTGTGTTTTCTTCCCCCACCAGCCCATTGATTTGTATATGAAAACATAGCGCTTTTATTCTCCCCCCTTCTGGGCTCTGCTTCTGAGTGATCAGCTGATGAAGAGACTAGCAGCTCGCCGCTATGCTGGCTTGCTAATTCTCTCCCCCACAGCTGCAGCCGATCCTGATAGCCAGCCTGCAGATTGCACTCAGGTAAATACCCTTTCTTTCTTCATGTCTCGCTCCGTCTTCCCCCTCTCGGGCGCACGATTCCGCCAGGCTACATCGCATGGGAAGAGATGGATACAAAAAAAAAAAAATGTGTGTGTGTGCGCGCGCGCGAGAGTGTGTCTATGTGTGTGCGCGCGCGCAGGGAAAGAGTGTCTGTCTATCTGTCTTGTGTGTGTGAGAGCGAGAGAACAGGGGGGGGAGGAAGAGAGGGAGTGTGAAGGTGTGTGTTGTAACAGATGAGAGGGGAATCTTTGCCAGATTAGTAAAGGAAGAGGCTTGTTAGGGTGATGGCACAAGCATGGAGCATCACACACACACACACACACACACAGAGACACAGACACTGTCAATCAGACACCTCTCAGCTGTGTCATACATCTGTGAGGATTACCCCTCCATGCCTCCAGTATTCCCGCTGTAACAATTGCAGCCCCTTAGAGAGCGAGGGGAGAGCAGAGGGGCTCTTTCAAAGCCTCCATTTGAGCCCAGCGATGATGAGCGGGATTTCTATTGTTTCCACTCGAGTGTTGTGTTCTTCTAACTCAATCCCATGTATTTTCGGGGGGGGGGCGGGAAGTGCAGGCATGCATCTTCCACCAAAGGCAGATGTTGTTATTATTGTTGTTGATGATGTTTTTGCTGCTGCGGCCAGTGTGGGCACACTGTAAAAGGACGATTTCCATCTCTGTCCTTGAGAAATGCATGTTCACAAGTGCACTCATGTGTATCACATGAAGAGAACGCTGATGTGTCTGAGCCCATGTGTGATTGATGCATCAATATTCTGTTTGGGATTGGACAGCGTGCCGTATCTCTGTCCTCCCTCCTTTTCTTCGGCTGGGTTCAGCTGCTGCTGCTGCTGCTGCTGCTGTATGCATACTCATGTTTCTGGCCTCTAATTGCCTTTGTGGAATAATACACTGTGGCTGCTGCAGATGTTTGAAATGGCTGGGGAGATATCACAGGATGCAGCAGAGACACCCTCGCCGTAAAGCCACACACCTACAAATCCTGTTCCACGTCTTATTTGAGTGCAAACCAGGGAAATGTGGATTCATATCTATTGCATTAGTAGCACTTTTAGACACGGAACATGGCTTCTTCAAATTTATTCACATCCATTGTGCCTTTTTTTTTTTGTTTTTTTCTGAAATGCGCCTCCCCTTGATAATCATCTGACATCAAAGGCTCCAGATGAAATAATCTGTCCTAAATTTTCCGAGCACAGCACAGCATTTGAGTTGCTTTATTGTAATGAATAAACAAATCCGCTTTTTTTTTATTTAAATACAATTGTCATTTATAAATCGATTATTCTGAATGCTCGTACTTAAGATGGAGCGTGAGAGTGCTTTCATTTTGAGGGTAATAGACTTCTGTAGCTTCCTATGTGAAGCATTGTATAAAAACATCTGGTCGACTGTGTGTCTGTAAGTGTCACATGAATGGAAATGGAAGAGGTTTGAATGGGAATCACTCACAGCTCTTCTTTACTCCTTATCCTCAACTGGCATCACACTGTACTTTTGTCTGCAACAATATACAGATTGTTTTGGATAAGTTAGATGTTGCCTCTCACTGCAGCCTGAGGCAGGAGAGAACGGTTCCCTGGAGGACATGGAAGAGGACATCGGTCTGAAGAAGCGTAAAGGAGACCAGCATGGAGAGAAGGTGCTTCAGGCCGGACAGGAAACGGGCGAGAAGGTCAAAAGGAAGCGAGGGCGCCCACCGGCAGAGAAACTCCCTCCAAATCCACCCGAACTCACCCGGACGCTGAACACACTGGTCGACATGGTTATCAACTACAAGGACGGGTGAGTGAGTGCTTGAACAGATGCTCGGCCATGTTCACAGATTACTATAACTATGTCACGACATGTTAAAATGTGAAGATATTTATGACCTTGAATTCATCACCACAATATTCAGATATTTTGACATCCTCTGAAACACCAGGGTGTTAACATTTAAGAGGGTTTACTGGCAGAAATGTGTATTTACTTTAAATAAAAGCTTGTTTTGTTTTCATAGCCTTAGAATCTGCCTTTTATATGTATTTTATTTTTATTTATATGTATTTTAGGTGAGGGCCTTGTTTTATGGATATACCAGCCAGAGCGTAAGATCACCGTGTAAAGAAAGAAGTCGACTTCCCTCACTAGTCCTTTAATTTGAACATACTTTTGAATGCTAACTGCATGCTTACAATAATGTGAACACACTGACAATTGATAATTAGGGGTTTAAGAAAATATTGATACGCTAAAATATTGCGATACTGTGCTGAGTGACAGTGATTTTCAAAGACAGGCTGCAGGCTTTTATCTCCCTCCTTCCACTTCTAACTAGACAAAGAAAATATATTATTGTGACACAATTTACAAAGATTTGAGGCTAAATTATCACCAACCAGAGGTTGAGGAGACAAAGGGGAAACATAGCTGCCAAGCTGCAGACCACAGCTCTGGAGCAACTCAAAACATTTGTTCGTATCCTAACCATGATCATGATTCTGTGCCTAAACCCTGACCACATTCATAACCACAAAATGGTTATGATCACCACCCCTCATTCCCTCAAAATACCAAAGATCATCACAAGCTAGTTAAGTCACTACCATGTTCAAATGCTGGTCTGTAGACATGGAAGTAAGATTACAGAACATAAACAACGGAGGATGCATAAAGAAGTATGATAAAGAAGTGACTTTACACAAGTTTGTTTGATTTCATTTGATTTTAACCTCACTTTGCATTCAAACCACTTTGTTGCCTGGAACGCTGAATTGGAGCCAGCGTTTACTGTGACATCTGTACAGATGTTACCTATGAGCTATAATGGCGTTGCCAGCTGTGTGTTCTCTCACATACATGTCTCATAAAGCCATCCTTCATTCTGTCTCAACATACGCACACATATTTCCTTTTTGTCCAACCTTAGATGATCTATTGATAATGTATATTGTCTTATTGTCCAGAATCAGATCAGCATTACAATGTTCTTGCTGTTGCAGTTTGTATTTATCTTATTTGCTGGAGCACCGAGGTCAAGGTTCAGTTTGGCTTCCAGTATTTTTGCTGCATCATGTAACATGATGATTTAAACGAGCGTAGCAATTCTGCAGATATCAACGTAATAAATCTGGGATTGTGACTTCTTCATATAGAGATATACTAAGAACACATTAAACCAATGATTAGAAAACCTATTTTATTGCTGCAAACAATATGATTTAATCGTCATCCAGAATAAACAACCTTCGAAAGATAACAAGAATGGATTTGTTATTTCAACAACGTGTTGACATTATGGAACGGATTCTTGATATGAAGACATGATCTGTCACGTTGTGTTATTACAGGTTGGGCCGACAGATCAGTAAAGGCTTTGTCCAACTCCCCTCTAAGAAGGAGGTACCCGAGTACTACGAGCTCATCCGAAAGCCCGTTGACTTCCGAAGGATCAGGGTACGTGTCGCTGAATATCCGGATGAGACACGTACAGATGTCTCATCTGCTGAGACAAAAGCAAGTCAGTGGGGGATGAATCGTCATCTGGTAAATAATCCTTCCAAAGACAGCGAGTGTATTTATATCACTCACATCAACACTTCACAATAGCCAGGTGTCTCAACTACTGTAATGCGCTTTACGTTGGTGTTAACGTGTGCTCTTAAATGTGAGCACATCTCCCTTGTTCTGGCTTCACATCACTGGCTCCCTGTGCGCTTTAGGATTGATTTTAAGATTTTATTCTCAACATATAAATCATTTCACGGGCAATCTCCAAAGTATCTCTATCACTTAATTTATCCAGGACACTCAGATCATCTAACCAGCTGCTTCTGGCTGTCCCGAGGTCTTGACTAAATCTCAGGGGGGACAGAAGCCTTTTCAGTTCCAGCTCCAAATCTCTGGAACGCTCTGCCGCCACATGTTCGGCTGTCCCCCACACTGCCTGTTTTTAAATCAAACCTCAAAACGCACTTTTATTCCTTGGCTCTTGGCTCGGCACGAGAGTTGCCTATTTTAACCCGTCTTTCCTTTCCTATGTGTCTTAACGCTTTTTATTATTTTAAGGTCCTGTTGGTTTGAAGTTGGTCTTAGTGTTTTCTTGTGTTGTTTTTATGTCCAACTGTACAGCACTTTGGTCAATTGGATATGATTCATCGAGAAGCAACAAGGCTTGTGGCTTGTTGTAGAACAGATTAATCTTCTGTAGGTAGCTGTCGGAGATTGGACTTTCTTGAGCTAAATTGAAAACGTGTCACCCCTCATCCAAGAGGCTTCTTCAGTTCTGATAAATTGGTGGGAAAAACCAAACCAGGTATTTAACCTCTGAGGCTGAAAACTGTCGAGAGACTTGCTAAGTTGCATCTGAGTTTTTCTATATATATAATATACAGTGTTGGGAGCGGGGTTAATACATCACAGTATACTGTTGAGTTGCATCTTGTTATTTCTACACATGGATTACAACACAACACAGGCGGAGACGCAGAAAAAGTGGGCGAATAATCTGTCCACAACAGAATCCTCACTCAAAGGACTAAACTCTCGTCCCAGCCAGCGATCAGAAACAAGTGCTCCAACACGGAGGCAGAACACCTAAGACTCAAAGTATCAGCCACAATGTCCAGTACCACCTCCCTTAAACTTCACCACAGAAGAGAGGAAGGCGCTTACATCTCCACAGAAAGACCAGGAAATCACCGTCTTACCTTCTTCTTACCAACAAACCGACGAGAAGGTGACCAACATGGCTCCGTTTATCGCAGTGTCAGCATTCAGCAGGAACACGTAACATTGTAACTCACTTGTAACATGAGTTGACACTCTCCTGTACTGTAACGGGGCGCTGGCTGCATCCTCATCACTCTCTGTTTTGGTTGCTATTGGAGATTGCCCGTGAGTCCAGTGGACTAAGACACTAATGCCGCATTTCCAGCGGATCTACTCGCCTCGCCTCGCTTTAAGTAGGGTTTCCACTACCTGCTCCGGCGAGGTTCCAAGCGTGCTTAAGTACAGTAGGTACTATGTGATGATTGGTCAGACTGCTGGCCACTGACTGGCCAGAGAGTCCCGTCACAGGAAGAGACATCCCACTCACAAATCAAGCTGAACGGTGGCAAACTGTAGATCACTTAAAACTACTTAACATTCCTAAAAACGTGGGTTAATCTCCAACAACGACAGAAGTTTGGTGTAAAGTCACTAGTGTGTGTGTGTGTGTGTGTTTGTGTGTGTCAAACACAGGAAGGGCTGAACAATCTGCTTTGTTCAACTCAACGACTCTCTCGACAGGCTTCAGCCTCAGAGGTTAAATACCTGGTTGACAGTATAGTTTAAATATGAATATACAAATTGTTATAAATTAACATTTAGAATCATGATAATGATAATATAATACATATGAATAGGGGCAAGCTGCCATTATGACATTTAATAATGGATTTTTGTGGATCTATGCTGGTCTGACATGAACAGAACTGTGATACCTGTGCTTTTCCTGCTATGACAGGTCAAAGTGGCCCTTTGAATCCAAAATAGGTAACTGTCCAAACCCTTGACTGGTACTGTATGTCAAAATTGTACTCATAGCTTTTAAAGTTGGTGTTTGTATTTTATTAATATAGCAGATCACAGATTATTTTCATTCATATTGTGGAAGATGTCAAGTAAAGATACAAAGACGTTGCTTTTAGCTCTAAATTAAGTTCAGCTGAGGCAGAATGATTTTTTATTTAACATTTGACAAATGGTAGCATGGGAGATGCTGTATGGATCACAACTGTATGAGATATTTCTGTATATTTTTGTTATTTTATTTTTGCAAGTAGTGTAGGTGGAAAAAGGAAATGTAATGGGAAATATACTCACTGGTTGGCAGGAAAAAAGGAGAGCACAGTCAGGTATAACAGGAAGAGGCAAAACTTTTGGAAGGAAAAAATGACAAAACCCTGAGGAACACTGAAGCCTAAACAAGGAAGCACGGGATAACATGAGTATGGGTGAAATACATCAGAGCAGACAGCAGCAAATAAGAGACAAACACATAAAAATAAAGTCCAATAAGTCCCAATAAGTCATTTAAGTTTGTTTTTAATGGATCAGATCCTAACAATTTCACACAAAAACTCAAAAGTCTGAGGATTCATTCTTCGGGGAACAATGATTGTTTGTTTACTCATCATCTCATGGTAGTCCATGTGAATGTTGAGAATTTCCTGTGTGGGTCTCAGCGAAGGACTGAACACACTGCCGTCCTCAGAGCCAAGCTGTTATAGTTTGCCTCGGAAATACGAGACAGCTAAAAATAATAGCATACAAAATAAAAGTATGACTCACACAAGCTAAGCAATCAGCAGCGAAAGCAGAAAACACCAGCATGACAGAATGACACCAGCAATGGGCTCGAATCCAAAAAATAAATAAACCACAAACCTGATTTATACAAAGAAAAACGGGGGTGGAATAGGCAGTTTGGTCGCTTTATTTTGTTCACACTAAACTGTGCTAATTACTGTATTTTGAGCAGCTGTAGGTATTCACCTCAAAATAAGTGGCAAAGCATTCTCGTGATCTAAGCCACAAACATGTGTGAAGCGTGTGATAACACGATTTAGTCATAATAATTAAAAAAAAAGAGCTTTAATAAGCAGGTCCCCTGGTGATTTAAAAAAATGATTTTTTTATAGATAGATAAAATCTCTGCACTCTTAGATTCGTGCAGTTTTTTCACTTTCATCTGTGAGCTCGCGACCTTCAGTAGAGGACACGTGACCAAACAATAAAACAGGCAGACAAAGAAAAGTTTGTTACACACATTTATGATGGGTTTAAATGTCACTGTATTCAAAAATGGACATCTTAATTCACAGTTATGTCTCGCTCGCGCTGGAGCATAATAAAGGAGGGATGGTCTACACAGCAATAACTTAAGTGACCAATACGTTTCTAAAGTGTAAGTAAGCATAAGCACACTCAACTGAATAAGTCAGAAGTCAGTATGCCAGACCATAAATCACAGACCTCATTATAAGAGAAGAGAAGTACCGTGTGTCTTCATAAAGGTGGGGGAAATGTGAGACACCTGGCAGTTCACATTTTCTTGACCTTTAATATGACATACATCAAGTGTATAAGAGCGGAGGAAACGGCATCCAGTGCACCTTCCAGGTTACAATTATGCATCGACAGTAATGGACACACGGGGCTGAAAGAAACGACTTCAGAAAGACTACTTCAACCCGAACACAGCCACAGAAGAGACTCACCTTAGAAACAGCAGCAACCAAACACAGTGCCGGAGCCATCACAGGTGCAGCCAATACATTAATAATGTGGGCGGAGCCCGGTGAGAGAGAAGCAGACCGAAAAACAAATTCCGTCCTCTTTTTTGCTAAAGTGGGCACATTTTCAAATAAAAACAAACATAAAAAGCAATTTTTTTTATGCAACAGTCACTCACATTTCAAGCACAGCTCATTGTCCCTAGATGAGTAGTATTATAGGACATTAATGCACCGCTGTGTACAGATACCGGTGGTGCTAGTTGATTGACATCAGCAGAGTAACATTTTACCAGCAACATTAGCTTCTGTGCTTCCGGAAAGGGAGTTTGCTCCACTTGAGTCATCGTATTAGTGCATTTCTACAGGACTAATAATAACAAGAGCAGACACGGAGAAGCATCTTCTGCTCTTTTTCTATGAAGCACTTAACATTGAAATGATTCACAGACGACATCTTTTTACGCAACGAGATGCCCATGCTGTCTCCGTCGCTGATGGATGGACCTCCTGTTGCCTAACAGAGGTTCAGCTGATGCAGTCCACGCCAGTCAGACGGTCTGAGATAAATCCTTTGTTTGTGTTTTGACTTGTGAATCAGGCCAAGCACTGACAACAAATCGAGAGCCGGACATTAACATAATAGAGCTCATTGAACCCAAAAATGGTTATTTCTGAGTCGCTGCTAGATGGATTTCTCCCATTAGGCAGAACTGTCCTGGCTGTTTCCCTAAGCTACCCAAGTGTACTATAGAATAAATCTCATCTCTATCCCAAACTCACAAAAGAAGGAAGAAAAACTGAACATCCTTGAAGATAGGACACTTAGTAATTTCCCACTGTGTGTATCCGTATCACCTTGTCTGGGTTTGCATTTAAGGATCTTGTGTTTAAGTTTGACAAGATAAGAATGTGCCACTGGAATAAATAGTGTATGAACAGCTTTGTTACAGTGGTCACATTAAATGTTGTTGCTCACCTTCTGCTTCACAGGAACGTGTGCGCAATCACAAGTACAGAAGTGTGGGGGATTTGGAGAAAGATATTTTCCTGCTGTGTCACAACGCTCAGACTTATAACCTGGAGGGATCTCAGGTAAGCCCGGAGGAATTCTTTAATCGAGGAGCAACACAATCGTTTTTTCAAATGGTATTTGAAAAGTATGCGGTTGGCTCTGGTTAACCGCGCCTGTGCCTGCGTGTGTGCGCGTTGTCTCCGTTTGCTTCCGCAGATCTACGAGGATTCGATCGTCATTAAGTCTGTTTTTGAGAGTGCAAGACAGCGAATTGTCACAGATGAGGAGCAGAGAGAGGCGGTTAGCACGAGTCACAGCGACAATGGCAGCAGAGCTGAAGACCAGTTTGTCCCATCAGCAGGTGAGAGATTAAAAAACACCAGGTGGGAGGGTGGTGGTTTTTACAAGGGACCAAACAACAAAGTCTGTGGTTTAAAGCTGCACTCAGAATCAGAATCAGAATCAGAAGAGCTTTATTGCCAAGTACGATTTGCACATACAAGGAATTTGTTCTGGTGTCATTGGCGCATAACAAGCATACAAAATTTTCTAAAGTGAACAGTAAGTGTGATTTGTCACTGTGTGATTTGTGTTGTTATTATTCTGCCTCGGCCTTTGTGAATAGGAACAATAACGGTATTTGTGTGCTGCACCGTTCATTTGAACCCGTGTCAACCTCAACATGTGTCAAACTGCTGCACGACTGGGTTTGTTCAACAGCAGAATTCACGTCGGAAACCTTTCACACGTTTCTCTTAATGTTTTTAGTTATACTCCAACCTGTTTGCAGCCATCTTACTCGCACAATGTTGCTGTTGCTGTTGCGTCTGTCTTAAACCGTAGAGTCATGTGAAGCTGATGTGTGAACTCATTTGGAAATGGTTTGAATATAACGGGCATTTGTCTATGTTTAAAAATTACGCACTACAGATTTAACGACCACTACCACCCCAGACTTACCCCACTACTTTCAGAAATCACAACCCTGGGTCCATATTCTAATATCATTTCAGTATCTTAGGACCACACTTATGTATCTTAGAACAGGGGTTAATTCCTTAACATTGGGGGAGACAGTGAAAAGGGCAGGTGCACATAAATGAAAGACACGGGAAATACAGGAGGGCGGGAATTAATGACACCTGAAATGAGAGAGGATATGAGTTTCAAAATAAAACTAAACAAGCAATAATATAAGAACTAAAAGGGAACTGAAAGCTAGGGTTGGAAATCCTGGAAAAATAGTTTGAAGTAAAAGTCCAAGCCCCTTTCTTCATGTTTCCCTCTGAAGCCACGCCTCCAGAGCACAGGAACACACAGCGCTGGTTTCTAACTTTTTTTGGATACTTGATCAGATGTCACGCGACACACGAAAACAAAGCACTGCCATCCCGAGAAACACCGAGCAGCATCAGCATTGTGTGAACTCATCTGACAGCAGTTTGCATGTTTATATTTAAATGTCACACATGAGAGTAACCCTCTTTTCTCTTTTCGATAACCAGTGAAACCATCACCAGTGCAGCTAAAGAAGGGGATTAAAGAGGAGAGAAGCAGAAATACCATTGCCAAGAGGCTCTTCAGTGATTTAGACAGTGACGAGGATCTAGAGGCTAACACCACAAAAGACGAAGGGTGAACTGAGAGCTTGAATGGTCAATTTTTTGTATATTTTTTTTTTTTCATGTCTATTCACTGCCACATCCTTCCTCAATGGTTTCCTCATTTTCTAAGCAAAATAAAGACCGGAAGAGCCACTCAGTGAGAGGCACCCTTGGGATAACGCTTTTTCATTTCAATGACTCATGTCATTCTAAGACGTCTTGCTGCACTTTGTGCTTTTCTTCTAATTTCGCTGGTCTTTTACAATAACTATGGTTTCCAGTTTATCTGCCTTAGTCCCAGTGATTGCTTCTGCAGATATATTATGTATCACGCCAGTTTGACTGACTGTTTTTAATCTGTATATTTGATTGTATGGAGAACTTTCATATGTCTTGGAGCATGATGATTTGTAACGTCTCACCTGGAAGCGGCTCCTCCAGGAGGAGACGACGTGTCGAGGGTCAGAGGATGGAAGCACACGGGAGCATCTTTTGAACACTCTACGCGTGTTTGAAAATCTCTTTAAGTGTGATTATAGACTATACATCTTTGATAAAAATAACAATATAGAATAGTAATAAACACACATGGTTGAGGTATGAAGAGATTTGGATTAGTACTGATAGTATGCCCTTTGTCTGTTTCTGATATGTGATTAAACAAGTCTGGGTTCAATCAAGGGTACTCAAGTTTAACATTTGTATCCTTGTGCTCCTGTATATTCTCCTATTGTAAAACTTGATTGCTTTTCATTCCCTGTCCTAGATGTTGGGGGGACAGAAGACATAATTGTTAAGACAATCCCAGGAAACATGTATCACTTCAACACTTGCAAAATAAATTTTACCAAAAAGTCCCACTGGTGTGTGATTACTGATAACATGAGGATGTAGTAGTAAACAAAAACACAACAAATCAGAAGATGGTGAATGTTTCCATGTAGTTTTATGTGTTAATGTTATGAATCTGTTCAACACAAATTCACCTTGCGCCGTCAGTCAGCATTATTGTATTTTCAACAATAGGCCAACAGGTGGTGCAAGAGATCTGATTGATGTTGATTACTTTAATTGTGGTTAATAAGTGACTGTATACGAAAAAACAAACAAACATCAGAACAATTATTTTATATTCCACTTCTGCCAAATCATTTTACCCAATTCTTGCACGCCGGACTTTTATTGCAGCAGTTAGTGCATAATGTGCTGAGAGGAAAGACAGATCACAGCAAAACCTTTTGGAAGTTCACTCACAAGAACGACCGACAGCTATGTACGGCAAAAAAAAAATTACACCATTTTTATATATATATATATATATATATATATATATATATATATATATATATATATATATATATATATAATGGATATCATTTGTATGGATGCACCAGTGCTGAAATGCTTCTTTTTTTTATCTTATCATTTCCACTATTATTTTGTCTTATATTTACCATTCTTAAATATGTATATGCACATAGTACGCAGTCATTGCTAGGTGTCACATGAGCCCATCTGTGGCAATGTCACAGCCAGTCTGTGCCCACTCAGCCACACGCCGATGCTGCTGTGTTTGCGTCATGTAGAGTCTGAATGACACCAGTCCAATCACAAGTGATGAAATTTGTGACATACAGAGGACATATGGGGAAGATGGATGACCTAAACAAAGCTGAAAGTCAGTCTGTAAGTACATACTGCATTTGAATGTGTTGTCATACAGAAATAAATGTTGTATTTTATAACTGTAAGTCTATTTTATGGAAATAATGCGATATGATACCAGCACAAGGTCTGTTTATTTCAGATTGTATCTGTTTTTCAAAACAGTTCACGGCTTACTGATGGTAATACAACAAACTGCATGTACAGCAAGTGCAAGCATATAAAGCAGGGAGATATTTACTTTACCTGTTTGAAGGTAGACGAAAATGGCTAAAAGTCTACCATGATCTTTATAGTTTGATTTGCACAACGTCTCATTCATTCATTTTCTACCGTTTAGCCTGCACGTGAGGGCCACCAGGGAACTTAGTGACGAACAACCATTCACTCACACACTCACATTTATTGTTCAGTGTTTAGTGTTCAGTGAATCCAATTCATGGTGAATGAATGAGAGTGGACTCAAATAGCCAATGGCAAAAATTTGAATGCAGTAGATGCTGTTTGACCAGAGAGAGAGGCAAAGATTAAGCAGTATAATTTCAATATTTTACACTAAACTGTGAGGATTTCCACCTAGATCAGCAAATAACATTACTAGATACCGTATACACTGGTTTACACCTGAAAAAATACTTCAGGGGCGTAGTGACACTTGAATATTGTACAAATATTAGCATGTAGATGTCTTTGGACTGCGCAGATTGCCCGGTTTCAGCTGAGATGGGCACAGCTCTCCCCGCGACCCTCATGTGGGGGATGAAACGGTAGAAGATGGATGGACGGATGTCTTTAGACTTGTACTTCTATGTACTATGTCATGTTTGGGGCCAAGTGTGTTCACAAAATGAAAAGCAATGCAGGAAAAGGCTGAAGAACTTGATGATTTTTCACATACAGTACGTGTCAAAGTTAGTGAGCTTTGAGCATGTTTTTCTGCAAAAGAGAAACAACAATCACATCAAAAACAATAGGATTCTTGCACCTTTGGTGACCCAGTAAGGGAAGATATGTGCAGAGATTTCTTCATTGAGTGCAGCAGCAATAATAAGCCACATGTTTCCTCCTTCTATAGATTCATCCCTAATGAATAGGTCTTCTCATCTATATCTCACAGTTAAACTATTCCTTTAAAGCTGCATTGCATGTTAGTGACCACTGGGAGGCAGAAATGTTTCCAAACAAAATTATAAACCATTATCCTTAAGCTGATCATGTTCGGGCACACATTAGATTTATGTTAATCTGATCTGTTTGCTTTACAAACAGTAAACAGTAAGGTGGCATGAAATTGCCTTTCATGACTGTGTAATACCAGCTTCTACCACTTTTGTATTTGGGATTGGTAAAAAAAGGTCAAAAGCAGACTTCGCTATTGGAAACTCAGACAGCCGTTGATTTCGTCGGAGGACTCTTGTTAAAACCTGCTGTCAGTCAATCAACTATCAGTATCCAGAGACAACAAAGGACACTGTGAGCAGAGGAGAGTGCTACGTTTTACTGTCTTTAAACTGGAATTCAATGTCAAGTCAAATATACAATATTCATGCCCTTACTGTGACTGGATGTATAAACATGAAGTCATGGCTCCAGGTGGAGACTGTGGAATCACGCAAGGAAAACACTTCATTTGCTTTTGAAAAAGCTGACGTTAAACTGTTATGAGCTCCTTTGTGATGAGAACTTTGTGTAATTCTTTGGCAGTAATTTAGGAGCTCATCGCTTAACAAAATGCTTTTCATTATCAGGAGAAATATTGTGCCATTACAGTAATGGGCAATTTATTTGCTTAATCTTGTTAAAAAAAAAAAACCCAGCCACATCCACATTCATCTGGACAGGAATTTTCAAGGGAAATGATCACAGCAGAAAGGAGCGGCACTATTCTGTATCCAAACAACAAAGAAATTAGATTTCACCCTGACTGTGTTTTTCACACGGCGCTGGTCATTAAGTTCCAATGTCCATACTGTCACGCTGAGTCTTTAGGACAGTGACTAAACAAGAACAAGAACATTGTCTCTTGCCTCTTAAAAGGAACTATATGTACCAAATGTATTATATTTAAATGACCTCAACGTGTCATCAGTGATTAAAGGGTGGTTTGGTGTTTTGGTCTTGTGAAACTTTTGGTGCTTTTCCACTATACAGTTCTGGCACGACTCGACTCAGCTCTATGGTTTTTTGTTTTTTTTTGCTTTTCCATTAGCGATAGTACCTGGTGCTTTTTTTAGTACCTGCTGTGGTGAGGTTCCAAGCGAACTGGGCCGATACTAAAGTGTGATGTCAATAAGACTGCCGAGTGTCGTGACTGGAAGAGTCATGAGTGCGACGTCCGACACAAGAATCAAACCGCACAATGCCGAACTGTAGATCAGGTTAAAAAACAAAAACAAAAACAAAAAAAAGACTCACAACCCAGCCGTATTTTAATTCAGTGACTGTGTCAGACAATCTTTTTAATAAACTGATTCTAATCTCAGTTACACCGAAAATAACTGCTTTGCCCGCGTTTGCGTCACGTGTCAAATAACGCCATGGCACTTGCTATGAAGACCCCGCCCACATCAAGTCAATCCGAGTCGTACTAGAACTGTATAGTGGGAAGGCGCCTTTTGACATAAGGGACATACGGGTCCCCAGCAGAGCTTCTCCAACACAGTGGGCTGCAGCTACTGTATGTGACAGAAATGTTAGGGAACCTAAAAAGCCTCAGAACGACTCTCAAAAACGTCTCGACCAGATGACAAGTGAAGAGGAAGTGTGGCTACTCTCACTCTCTCTCTCATACATGTTTGTGGGTATTTAATCTTTTATGGCGTTACAACATTACACATCATTACAACTGCGAATAATAATCATTGATTAAATAACCACCATACAGGTGGCAACAATGCTGATTTTAACCTTTATCTCTTCTTCATTAGAATTGATTTTGTAAATTACGCTGCAATTAAGAGGACCACGGATCATCAATGACAGCAGGTATGAGTGGATATATGGGAAGCATCGTCGATGTTGTGAAGGAGAACGTGAGGGCAGTTGGTGTGACAGAAGAGGACACAAGGTTCAGGGTCAAGTGGAGGCAGATGTTCTGAAGAAAGAAGAAGAAAAAGAAGATATGAGTGGACGCCATGTGACTGCTTTCAATAGGAGCCTGGTTGAACATCATGGCAAACATGGCAGCATGTTATCCCACGGCTGTATCTTTGTGAGTATTACTGTGGCTCTGCAAACACTCTTACAGCGCCATTAGCATTGCTTTAAATTGAATCCCATGAGTGGGAGATGGTAGCATGCTTTACACAAATAAGATAAGTCTTTGTTTTCGACTCATTTATAAAATAAGATTTACAAACGTTCGTTCGCCGCGTCTACATTCAAATCCCACATCAATCATGGGGAAGTTCACAAAAACATGACACATCAGGGTGTCTATCATCTCGTTCAGTCAAAGTGCATTTTCTGCAGGTCCCCAGGTAGAAAAAGATAATTACAACTAAATCTCATCAATTTACAGTATTGAGATTTGCTCAATAGATTTAATGAAGTGCAGAGTGTCTGAAGTAACCCCTTCTCACTGTTGTTTAGAGATTAATGATGCGCTTAGTGTGGTCTAATAGACATATGGTCTGCCAGTAAATAGGTCTGGGATGTGGCACCTGTGTGTTCTTGATGAAAAACCCACATGAACGTAATGGCAGACCAAAGAGTGAGATACGGCTGGAGGGAGACGCACTAATGGCTTTTGGGGATTAGCAGGTCCTGAGGTTACCTTAATCTGTTGAGCGGACAATCCATTTTCTTTGAACCCACAGGACACAGATTTAATAGATAGTTAGTGTCGCCCACATTTATGATGGCTTTCACTAATCCACTTGATCACATCTGATCTCATTGCTCTGTCACTATACAAGGTAGCCTTATTTTTGTGTGTACTTTTTTGCACTTATTTTTGGTTTTAATACATTACCCTCCTTAATATGAATACAAGTGCTTCATACTTTATACCACAGAGGTTAAATTCACACATAAACTCACAGCTGTCATTTTAATATGACTGGTAAAATGATCAAATAATCCAAGGTGAGACACTGCAAATACACTCACAAACACAACCTAAGATATTCTGTTTGGTTTCTGTGTTGTGTTGTGTTGTGTTGTGTTGTGTTGTGTTGTGTTGTGTTGTGTCGTGTTTCCAGCAAATTTCTTTATTTAGCTAATTTTGTGGCTGCATCTGGGGACAAACATCACTCACATTGGAGGACTGAAAATATCCCATTTTCAAATCATAGTGGCCCCCAAAGATCTAGATACTATAAACACATGGTGTTTTTCACAATGAACGTAACCTCTGTAGCTGAACTCTGTCCCTTACCAACGTGTTGCTGCACATATATAGTTCAGAAACAATGGAATCCCCAACAAATGCTCTGTTTTCTACTCTTTGAGTATTTTGAGCGATAGAGAGAGACAGAAATTAGCAACGAATGGTTAATGGGTCTTTTTTTTTTTTCAAACAATAATAACAAACAATCCAGTTTTCACACTGAAATGTAAATGAAATGTTTTTTATTATTATTTTTATCAGAAAATCACAAATCCCAAAACACACACCATGTTTCTTTTAAAATACAGGTAGCATGTATGTAATAATATTCACGACAGAATAATTACATATCACGGACGTCTGCATGCTCACAAGTGTTTTCAAAGTTTCACTGTCATTTTATATATATAAACACACACTGATAATTAACAGCTCAGTGCAGACACACCGACAACACCATCATAATAAATGAACTGAACGCTGAATACACTCCATCAGTGAGATATTCTTCTTCTCCGTCACTCCCTGGGGCAGGTTATTTGCAGTGCTTGCTGTAGGATCATTAAGAGTGCTTTCAAACTGCCGCGCGCACACAGCTTAACAATAAGTATATTCATGCCGCTGACTTGTTTGGAAAAACACATGAATAACAAACTAATGCACCATAATCAAAGGAAGCATGCTCATGTACGGCTGCAGCATACAAAAAAGTACACCTTCATTACTATAAGACACTTCAGAACGTGATACCGAGCGGCCAACAATAAACTTGTTGAGTGTATTTCTGTCCTTTTTAAAGAAATCTTCGCGTGTGTGTGTGTGTGTGAAGCACTACAACCCACTGTCAGCTGACGTAATATTTTGAAACTAACAGCAGGAAAGTAGACAGTGTGCAGATGCATCCTTACATAATGCAGTAAACAATTCTTTGAAAATCCGTGTTCTGTAGCAGCACGAGTGGTCAAAAACTCCACGTTATACCTTTAAGCAAACACACTCTTTACTCTAGTTTGGCAAATACTGACCACAAAGCATGTTATTTACAATGTTTTAGTCGTTTTAGTGCAACATCATAATTAATATAATAGTACACAACTCTTCCTAAATTCTCATTTTGTTCCACGTCTTTATTTGACATTGAGCTATAATATAACTGAATTTGTGGATGTTATTCGGCAACAGTACGACACAATAACATGTTACAGACTGAGGTCACATTTTCATAGGTGCATATGTCAGACACCCTATGCTTTACAAAACGAACACATGTAAAAACGACACAAATGTTGTACGATCATGGTAAAGCGGTCACTTTTGCACAACAGTGCGTATTCTGTAGGTGTGACTGGAAGGTTAAGAGTACAGAGTGTTATTATACAGAGTGTTATTTGTCTTAAGTAAAAAAAACAAAATCCCCAATCCGACTGCAAGCGACTTATAATAATGCAATTGTGTTCATTCTGACATGGTTTTATGCTCCAATCTCCCTACGCCCTGCAAAGAGCAGATAAGTGGGGGCCACAACGGATGGTTTCCAAATAAGCCTGTGATTTTCTTCCAGTGCCACTGCCCGTCATAGCCATCAGCCGCAGCCAACTGCCCTGAGGCGCGACAACATGCACTTTGACTGGAGGACGTTGACACAATTCTCAACACACCGCCTTGCACTCCACTCTTGACAGGCATCCCATTCTCCTTCCTGTGTTTCAAGCTGCCATCGTCCCCCTGAAACATGACAAACCTGCGGCAGTAAGATCAACGTCCGCTGACCCTCTGATTTAAACTCTGGTTTGGACGGCGCACTAAAAAAGAGCATTCGTTGAATTTCGCAGGTTTTACGTCACCCTGCAGACACAATTTGCGTACCGATTTCTGAGCACTACGGAAGCCAATTAACTTTGATAAAACAATATATATATTTTTAGTGTCCGTACGTCAGTCAGTCACTTTGAACTCGAGCGTCAGAGCGCGGACAAGGTGACATTGCCTCCATTTCTGGTGTTGCATCAGTGTGGCGGAAATAGGATGAAAACACTTTGCTGTCATGTTTTACATCACTGCAGGGAGCTGCGTCCAATAAATACCTGGTACTGAACACACAGGCCAGACCTTCACAGGTGTTTTTTTCTGTTCAGACTTAAAGGGGTTTTGGATTGGTTTGGAAAATAAAAATAAAAATATGCCGGTTCTAAAAAAAAAAAAAGTGAATGTCAGAAAGATTTGACATTCAATTGGTATTTATTTATTTATTTTTTTAATCTCCTGAAGGTCTCTCACATCTTTCTCACCTCACAGAGTGTGACATGCAGGCTGCTCTCACGTCGTCGAGCATTTTCACATGAGAGAGTTTGTATGATTTGTTCCTGCTTTAGCAACATCTGAATCAAAATCTGACTCCAGTTGAGCTGTTTGCTCATGATCGCAATGCCAATCAAACCAATTGGACACTTTATCCTCTGTTATATACACCATTAGGAACACTTATAAAGACAAATACACATACTGCAGACCTTGAGAGTACATTCTCTTGGAACACATATTTCTGCGTTCTGCTTTCCATTGACCTTTCCATTGCAATAAGTGTTTCTCCATAAGCATTAGAACCCCATTTAAGTGTCTATGTGCTGTGCACTCCCAGTGCGTCTAAATATGAGACACCTTTTCCAGATCTTCCATGATCAGGTCTTGTTGTTCTTTGTTATCATTTCTTCCGGCCAAGAACCCCTCTTCCTTGAACGAGCACATCCCCTTCCCCACTAACACTGATCCCACTCTGGAGCCAGGTCTGCTGAGTGTGGCAGGCTGGGCTGGGACCACAGCGTTCACTCTGATCCGGTGGGAGTAGGTCCTTTTGTGCTCAATGTCACCAGAGCACAGCTGGAATTTGAACGCCGCCTGAAAGCCCCTGCGGAAGTTCTCATTGAAGAACCCATAGATGATTGGGTTGACGCTGCTGTTGAAGAAAGCCAACCAGTGAGCTAGGGGATACACGTAGATGTTAATGACACGGTACTGGTGCTCTGTCAGGCTGGCGTAGTCACTCAGCATCATCAGTGTCCACAAGGGCAGCCAGGACAGGACGAAGAGCAGAGCCACGATCAGCAGCATCATTATCACCCTCTTCTTCTTCCTGGAAATTGTGTGGCGACTTTCCATGCCCAGTTTGTTGTTGCCGCTCCCTTCTCCAGACACAGTTCCACTGGCCCTCATCAGAGGAATAGCGGTCTTGAAGAGGGTGAAGCCAATGCGGGCGTACATGATGACAATAAGGCTGAGAGGAGCGAGGTAAATGTTAGCGAAGAGAACGGTGGTGTAGATTTTCCTCATTTCCTGATTGGGCCAATTTTCCCGGCACCAGAAGAAGGGGCGGCTGTCGTTGTTGTGTCCGAGGACTATCCGCACCCTCTGCTCTTTCGTGACCTGGAGCATGACCCCAGAGGGAAACATGATCAACACCGCCAGGACCCATATAATGACGATAATTAGCTTTGAGGTGGCGATGGTTAGTTTCTGCTTGAAAGGATAGACAATGCAGCGGAACCTGACAGAGAGTGGAATGAGAGAAAATGGATTAATTAAATAAAACAAAAGGGATAAAATCACACGGTTACACAAGCACAAAGCAATGCAACGACAAATCTCACCTGTCAACAGCTATTGCTACAAGTGTGAACACAGATGCTGACACAGATATTCCTTGGACCATTCCACTCAGCTTACACACGACTCTACCGAAAGGCCACCCTGCAGAGAAAAGGAGAAACAAAGTTAGCAGGTATAGTATATGTGGGATTGTTTTTTTCAACCAGAAAAGCTGCTTACAAAAGCCAGTTAACACCTTTCCCATGTTGCCATCCTGTGGTGTTTTCTTTTCACACCTCACCTCACAGAAAAGAAAAAAACACCATTGTGATAATGCTGCAGTGGTGATGGATTCGAAAAAAAAAGATTAAGCAAAAAATCAAGGTTCATGATAAACATTAATGGATCACAGGTATGCTAATGTTCAGAGTGTGAATGTGCAAAGTAGAAAGAGAAGACATTAGCACATTCACCTTACTTTCCCACTAATGCCGATCAAAGCTCGAGCTGATAAAAACCCACATGCATTGCAGAGACATTAGAGCGAATGCCAATTAAACACATTCCCACTGGTGACAAGATAACGTAAACCCATGTGAGACAATGAATGGTCTACCAAAGCGAACCTGACACGTACAAATATTATATATTATATATATTATATCATTCGGGAACAACCGTCACATCCTGACCTGTTATGATGTTGTCCACCAGAGTGGTCGGCATGCAGAAGATGCCGACCAGCAGGTCACTGATGGCAAGGTTGAGGATGAACAGGTTGGTGACCGTGCGCATGTTCTTCCTGCGCAACACAACGAAACACACCACCCCGTTCCCCACCATGCACACCACAAAGATGAGCAGGTAGGAGATGGTGAAGACAGCAGCCACCGAGGGTTTGTGGAGGTAGAAATCCACGTAGGTGATGTTCTGGGGGATTACGCTGTTCTCCTGAAAGCTTGAGGCATTGGAGGGGTTCGACATCTTCCAGGTGCTGTTGAGGATGAGATTCTGAGCCATGGTGATATCCTGGTGACAGAGAGAGACAGCGTTAGAGGCATTAGTGTAACACCGAGAAGCTATTGTGCGCTCAGCACATGGGTGCATGTGTTCTGCCTTGAGAATCCAATATCGCCCCTTGACAAAATCAACCAATTATGAAGACATCACACACACACACACACACACACCATGTAGTGCAGGCCCAAACAAGAATCCGTTGGTAACTACATAAAACAACAAAACTCTCTTCAGAAATCAATAGTTCAATTGTCGTCTCCTTGATGATTGTAAATGGGTTGATTCGGTGAAGTGCATGCTCTCACACACCCTGGGGAAAAAAACCTAAAAAAAAAAAACACGCTGACCAAAACAACCAATCAGTTCTGAGAGCAGTGGGAAAGCGTGTGTGTGATAGCTTGTCAATTGGTTAAAGCAATCATGTGAATTTTAACCCTCGGGAGAAGAATGAGGTTACTATTGATTTCAAACTTAGTTGGTAATGATATATTTTTGCACATTCTGGTCAACGTTTAGTTTTGTTAAACCTTATTTTTTTGATGCATAGGTGCACATGACATCATGCAGCTCAACATACATACATGTATAATGCCGTTATTTATTTATGTGTGCGTGTGTCCAGGTATTACTAATGTTGTGGGGACCTAAACCTGTTTACACGGTCACATTATGGGGACTTGTCTTCCTTGTAGGGACAAAAAGAAGGTGAATTTATGTTTTAAGGTTAGATTGAGTTTAGGGTAAGGTTAGGGTTAGGCCATTAGTAATTGTGGTTAAGGTTAGAGTAAGTCTCCAGGAAATGAATGTAAGTCAATGTAATGTCCCCTCAAATCATGAATGTCGAACATGTGTGTGTGTGGCTTTCAGTGGTATAAACAAACCAAAGCAAGCCAGGTTCACTTTATGATGAATATTGTATTAAAATGTGATAAAAACACACAATAATGATGGCAAATTTAACACCTACGGCCCCTAGTAGTGTATAAATCAAGAAATCAACAAATATATGTTTGGTTTTTTTTCATTCCCTCCCAAAAATTCCATGTCATTTTTCTTTGTATTTGATGTAAATGTTTCGCAATGTTCCACATCAGCTAACGAGGATCCTGACAATCAAAAGTAAGTTAATAATATATATTTTTTAATTAATTAAGTAATTACACTTGAATAAAATATTATACAGCTAGTTTAGTTTAATCTACTGCGGCAGCTATTCTTCCTGAGGTGCACAAGAAATGCATAATGTCATCATATAGTACAGTGATTACAGATAAGACAGCACACATACACACACACAGCTATTCCAAAGCATTATCCTTAACCTTACTCATTAGCAGTTTATGCCTAACCATAACTTTACCCTAACCACAATTCAAATCTAACTCAGAAATGAGGTTCTGCCTCATCAGGATCAGGTTTTGGTCTCCATGAGGACTACGGGTCCTGACAAGGTCAGTGTTTATGCCAAGAGTCCTAAAGAGGTAACAAATAACAAATAACACATACACACACACACACACGCCCCTGGTGTTATATTATTATAATCAATGTAAAAATCACAAAATAAGAAGTACCCGCTTTAACAACAGCAACAACAACAATAATAATGATAATGATAATAATAAAATATTATTTGAGAAGACAATCCGAGAAAAGAGAAATATTCCTCCAGCTAAGCTGCTGGTGACAGTCTCTGCCTCATGCAATCATGAGTCTCAGTACAAAATGTTTTAAATGAACAACACAATCTAAGAATAGAAAACAGGATATTAAGGACAAATTACTGACAAGCTGTGATTGTTTTCCTTGAAACAGTCCAACTGAAAAAAAGTCATTCCTTGTGTGTCAGTGAAGAGCAAACTCTCTGCATATTCACTACTGACTCGACTAAATCACAGTAATCAGACCTTGTGTTGGGATGGAAAGTCACAAAGTTGAAGACACTCATCTTTTTCTTACCTTATGGCAAAACAGAATCCAGGCTGTCTTCCTCTTTCCTTCTCTTAGAGATTGTTGTATATCTTCTTCATGTAAATTCCACTCACTGAGAGGCAGAAAATCCATCCGCTCTCATCCCCTGTTCATCTGTGCCGAGCGCCTGCGAGGAAGAGAGTGCCGGAGCTGTTCTAGATGACAGAGAGGAGATGAGAGTCACCCGTGAGAGATGCGCTGGGCAGTGCAGTTGCTGGGGGTATACTTGTCTGTAGGCGTTGTGTGAATTGAATATTAAAGATACTGTATAGCCGTCACTCTCTGTGCCAATATGATGCAAAGCCACTTAGACACCTGGTTCTTCTGGCTTCAATCAGAGAAGTGGGAGGGGAGGGATGTCGCACATCAACCAAGGCTTCCAAAAGCTTCCATCTTCCTCCTCGGCGCTCACACCTGCACTAATCATGTCACATGTCACCGCTCACACACCTTGAGAAAATGTGACATTTGGCACAACAACGTGATTGTATTACAGTGCAGTATTTGAATGAATACGTCCTGTCCGCTTCATTTCTCATACATTCAAGGGGGTGAAAGCCACAAAGCCCTCTCACAGTACGAGCTAAATTCACAACGCTGTGAGTGAGAGGAACTCGTCTGAGGAAACTAAACCAGCACATGGACAGCGCGGAAATAAGATTTCATGTGAAGGCTGATTTATTTTACAGATGTGTGGAAAGAGAGAGAGAAGGTGAGGAGAGGTGAGGACTGAGTGTGCTGGATGATATTATGTGACATTAAAGGAGGAGAACGAACGCTTTCTAAGTTTGACATTCGACATTCGTGAGGGGGAAAACAAGCGACGCGTGACTATTTTGTTTGGGGTACATACAAAAAGTGTTTTGGAATGATTAGAGTGAAATGTAAAATCCCTTCGTTAACACATTTAACATAAAACCTGTAAGAACTGTCACCTTTGCAGAGACGTGAGAGGGTGGAATGTTATTTTATTTATTCATTTGTTCCATTAAAGAAAAAAATGATACTGTTTCCGGTGCATGTACTGATCCTTGTAATAGCAACACTGCAGGTGTATTTAATTAAAGCGTCTGCTTAGCAATGCAAAGCAGATGGAGCAGACTCCAGAGTCAGTCTTTTTTGTTTTACAGTTTTACAGGTTGATTTCACAAAAGTATTAACACGTTTCAGTAATTCAATTTCAAAGGTTCATTTAATCAAAAATACTCATTTGTCTCCTCCTTTAAGCACTTGGGTTGAGCCTAGATCAACTAGAATCAGTCCTGGAATCGTGACTTTGAACTTGAACTGGAACAATGTGTAGCCTAAAATATTTATCCATCCATCCATCTTCTACCACTTTATCCTCCACATGAGGGTCGCGGGGGGTGCTGTGTCAGTCTCAGCTGACATAGGGCGATAGGCGGGGTCACACCCTGGACAGTATGTCAGTCCATCACCGGGACACATGTAGAGACAAACAACCATTCACTCCTACGCTCACACCAAGGTCAATTTTGAGTGTCCAATTTGCCAAAATCAAGATGGCCAAGTGTCTGGAAAAGATGAATTGGAAAATTCCAATTTCTAAACAATCTACTTTGTTACTATCTCATGATGATTCTGCCTTATAACACCAGGTTATCTCTTCCATTTTGGTTCAATTTCCTAAAACATGTAACTTGTAACATATCAAGTTAAGTTAAGTCAAACCCTGTAGTTTGTTCAATATCATTGTATTGGGTTTACTGGACCTTTGCCAATTTTACTCATTTTCAGATGTTAGTTTAGTCACGTAGATGATTGTGACATTTTATTTTAAGAACACGAGAGTTCCATCTCTCGTGTTCTTAAAATAAAGTCCGAACCAGAGTCCGTGCTAACTTACAGAATCAGAGAAGGCTGAGTTCGATAAATGTTACGTCTGTGCGTGTGGGAAACAAGACAAGAACACAAAACAAGAAAATGCTAGAGAGTTATTTATGTTTACAGTTGGTCTGAAAAATAAGAGTGGATATTTTAAGTTGAATTTGCTGTAATTGAAACTTGTACTAAGTCTTTAGAATCTGTTCACTAAAAAAAAAATTGGACCAAAAGATTCTTTCACTGAACCGTTCAGTTCTTCGTGCACGAGCGGAGCGCAGACTCCATCTGTCACTGAAGTCACTGAACTGAAACACACCTGGTTGTGATCGTTGTGATTCGGTTCAGTATTTCCGGCTTTTGTCAGTGCTGTCACTAAAAACACCGAAGCCCTCTGTTAAAATAGAGATTTTCAGAGATGTTCTTGCTAAACGATGGAGTTTAACACACATTTTCTGGAGTTTTCGGTCTTTTGAACTGATCTGCAGTTCGACATTGTTCTGGGATTTGCTGAGGCAGATTTTCTGACAGTTTAAGCCGCTGAATCACACGTTCACTGCTGTGGTACTGATTAATGCACAGCACACCCAGTGAATGAATCACTTAATGTATCAGTAAACATACTGTTTCCTGAAGAACTGAGACGTCTCAGTCAGCTGCACTTTAAATAATCACAGAAACGTTTATTAATGCGTTTGTTACGCTATACTACATTATCTATTGACTTGAAATACAGTAACTTTATTTTTCAAAATAAGTTGGATTCAAATATTTAAGGGATGTGCAACTAAACGTTGGGTTGTTACAGTTTTATCGTTTGAAAGAAGAAATTGCTCGAAATAATGAATCGCTCAAAATAATGAATCACTTCTTTCTTCAGGACTGACAAGTTTAAATAAAGACAATACAAAAGCATCAACTAAATATATTGTATTTAGTTAAAGAAAGAAAACAAATTGCAGTCACAAAGTGATGTGAAAACATTCAAATATGCCACAAGTGATATAAAAATGAACCTAACTCTCAGACGTAGAATTATTCATGAACAGGTTAAATACTCCCTCTCCTCCTCTCTTTGCTTAAGGCGACTGGCTGCTCACAGTTTTTAATAGTGCTCTCTTTTTTTCCCCACAGCTCTCTGCACACAATTCCCCCAGCTCCATTTCTGCTTTGTTTCCTGTCTTATCTCTTTAAAAATGCCATTGCTTCATGTTGTTCCAGAGTCATCACCGTATGTCGAGCGGCACCTTCGCCACTGGAGCGCTCACTTTTTATCGACTTTATCTTTCAGACTGACTTGACTTAAGAAATATGACGAGCACATGTGCGTAAAATAGAACATTTGCATGCATTGCATTTGGCTCACATTTGCATGAAATATGCCAGAATTATCAAAGGATTCAAAAAGATCAGTCACTCTTAACCTTCCAAATGAATTCTGGCTTTAATGATGTGATGCAGTCACACTTTAAGAGTGGTTTTATCTGGAAAGGAACATGACGTGGACTGTTTTATCCCCATTGCATTGATGGATTATCACTTAACATTGAGTACATGCATTGTTGCGAGTACTCTGCATAAACTGACACCAGGTTTGGCCATTAATGGAAAAAACCGTCAAACATCAGACAAAAACAAAATGCTTTGGCTTTGGAGGACAGACTTGTGAAGATGGATTTTAATTAGGACATTTCACTTGGTCATCCCTTAGGCTAATGGGTTTTTATTTGAACAACTTATCTTATCATGAAAAAGTGTTTGGTCTCGGAGGGAGGGCAGGATATTTCATTTAAAAGTCATCTGTAACTTTTTGTAATGAGATGAAATGTATTTGAAATGCTGACTGAACCACTGCAACTGTGTTTTTCTTTTGTGTCTCATAAACCCACGAGGGTTTGAGAAATGTTTGTGCTTGAAATGAAAAATAAATCATGTATGATTGCACATTCAAGTTAAAGAGAAAGCAAAGCAGTTCACAGGTCAAATGAGTGGGTGAGGTAGCGTCCTTATAAAACTTATCATTTGAAACACTTTTTCTTTTTTTATTAAAGGTGACATAGAATGCTTGTATCACACATATATGTTAGTTATGGAGGTCTACTTACATATATTAACTTGTTTTCATGGTTAAAAACCTCCTAATCGCTGCAAACAAGCCGATCAAAATATCTCCTCACTGACGCTCTCGTCAGCCGCGCTGTTTCAGACCAAAACCACACCCCCAGAACGTGGACTGTGTTGTGATTGGCCAGCCAACGAGAGCTTTCCCACTGTCCTGTGATTGGCCAGGTACCTGGAAGTGACGTAATAGATAGGCCAGCTGTCAGATACACAGCTCCCCCTCTGGCACGGTGGATGCTCTGCATCTCAGCAGCTACAACGAGAGTAGTTCTTCTTCTGCGGTTGAATGTACGCAACCGGATGTGCCCGGACTAGTGCCCGCACCAGGAGGCGCTACGGTGGTGAGGATTTCTGATGACGACATCAAATTAAGGAAGTGCCGATCCGCTTCGCAGAGCCCAGGAAAACAATACAACACTATTTTCTCAGCAGTGGCTGAACTGTTTGTTCTGAAACTTTAGGGTTTCATAAACGAGGTAATGACGCAGATACACACACACAAACGCAGCGTTAATTGGAGCTTCTGGTCTATGTGGCCTTTAAATTCTGTTTTGAATGAAGAATAATGAATTGAACCAAGGGGTGGACTGTTCCTCTAATACAGGGGTGTGAAACTCAAAACAACAGGGGGCCAAAATTAAAAACTGTGTCCAAGTCGACGCTGTCCGTTTCCACCGGTAGAACAGCACAAACAGTGCTGTAGTCACATGTATCTTAGCCAATAATTTGCTGTACTCTGTATAAGAAGCTAAAAGAGAGGAAGCCATATACAAATGAGGGGCTGAGCCCCCCCTCTGGTTCCGGCTCTGTGTTTTCAAAGTCCATATTTAATTTGTTTATTTATTTCACAGGCGAGGTAACCTGCAAACAATTTTTAAGAAGCAAATGAAAAATTGTTTTGATCATTCAAAAATATTGTGTTTTATTGTGTGAAAATACACTTTTTTGTTTGCGAATCCAACAATGGGCGGGCCTTAGGAAGCTGCTTGCTGATTGGCTTCTGAGTTTTGAGTCACCCTCCGTCTGGAACAAAAGTATCATACGTTTATAAACTGACAAACGTGAGATAATTACAATTATTTAGTCGGATGTCGACGGGGAAAACTTGGGGAACGAGTTCCAGACGGACAGCAACTGCAAAACCATGACTACTTTTGGTCCATTGAGCTGTCGCTCCAAAACTCAGTAGCCAATCAGTCGGCAGCTTCCTAAGGCCCGCCCATGGTCAGAATCACAAACAACAAACCACGGTGCAAAAAAAAATCAGGGAGCACAAAGAACAAGTGTATTTAAACAATAAAATACAATATTTGTGAATAATTAAATTAATATTTAATTTGAAAATATTGTCACAAATCTAATTCCATAGATAAGTGTGAGTCAGTGGAAAAGAAAAGGCTGGAAAGACATGTCGCATATTATCTTGCAGGGCAAATACAATTGCATGGCAGGCAGGATGTGGCCCCCAGGCCTTGAGTTTGACACCTGTGCTCTAATAGCTTTAAAACACACACACACACACACACACACACTGTACATCACTCGTGGTTTCAAGTTTACAACAAAGTCCTGTGATTATCTGTTCATACTTGAATGAATTCAAAAGGAGCCATTAATGCGCATTCCCTCTGCGGGATTTCCTCTCCCCAAATAAAATGATTTTAACTGTGCCTGCCCAGACAATCATTGTTTTGTGATTAAAAAATGTAATCCATATTTATAATTACATTTGGGAGCTGTCACATCACGGTGCTGCCTCTTCTAATCCATGGTGTAAGAGAAAAGTGTGCGCGTGTGTCGTGACTTTGTCTCCGTCACATGTCGTGACAACATAAATGCCGTGTAATTACACCATCACGACGACGCCTTAAACGAAGCACAAGCGTCGCCGAATGTATGTATGTATGTACTGTATGTACTGTATGTACTGTATGTATGTGTGACGTAAACAAAGGACGAAAAATACAAAACAACAGAAGACAGAGTGAGATAAAGTGGGACTTTTTCTAGATAATTTAATAATGAGGTGAACAGAGCGTTTAATCAAACTGCAACACTCCTTTGACTTAGTCTATTTAAAGCAAGGATTCCATAGTGATGGTTATTAGTGACAGTGTTTTGCTGAGCTTCCTTTGCTCCGGGGGAAACAACGTGAGGTCATTGGTTTACTCATTTGAACTCTCATTTGGTGATTTATTATCAGCGAAACGTGACATTTGTGAAACACAACATCAGAGCAAACGTAATCCTATTTCCGCTTTCTTTCTGCTCGGTTCACAAAACTTTATTTGATCCCAGTGGAGAGAAAAAGAAGCAGCAGCAATTATAAAATGAAAGTATAAGCACACTGGAGGCATGTGCAAGGTTTGAATGCAAATAAAAACAAATAAATAAACGTAGGTCAATGTGTGTGTGTGCAAACTTAACTTAACATAATTCAATTGAAAGTATTGTAAACAATTTTTTACAAATAAAGATTCTCATTTCCTGATTATGTAACAATGATGTTGTCACATTTCCAGTTTTGACACAATAAAAGTACAAAGTCTACATAACTATTATCTTTTATGATTATTATGATTATTATGGTCTTTTTTAACAACAACAACAAAACAATGCAACACACGATTCGTTGTCAGTTAAAGTCATGGTCAAATGTTCAATAATTAAACAGAACAGAAAGCTGTGTATAATAACCATCTGTCTTCACCGTCAGTGGTGCAGCTCCCTCTTGTGCACCAGCTGCAAAACATGGCGTTGGTGCGTCAGCCTGAAAACATCCACAGTATAGAGTCTATAGACACTTCACACGTACAGTATACAGACAAACTGGAGCAGTACTGACACCGATCTCACCATGAGCTGCTTGTGATTCGACCGCAGCAGGAAACTCACACAGAGAGAAGAAAGCGTGTTCCACTTGTGGCCTCAAAGTAATGACCTTCCCGCTGTGAGGCAGCACAGTCTCTGCGTCTTGTCGTTAATTAAGTTAAGACACTGTGTTCAATTTAATTGCTGCTGCCACACAGGTGGTGTTTTTTTTTTTTATTACTATTTGCATCAGTGGAAAGATTCAAGAAAGGTTCACCTGAATGCTTTTATCTGGCCTGTGTTTGTTTTGTGGCAATAAAAATGTGTCAAAAACGTTACACAGGTGTGATTTCAAGTGAAATCATTGAACTTTTGTGGAGAATTCATGCATGCATGTGCCTATGGATTACACACACACACATATGTATATACTATTTGTTTCTGTTGACATCTGATCTGCTTTTATATTATTATTTTCTACTTTCTAAGATTTAGATTGCTGAACATGATCAGTCATGTGACTTGGACTGTCTTCACTGATCCCAGCACAGACCATGACTGCTGTTAAATACATTTTTTTTTTTATTTAAGTTAAGCAATTTCATGTGCCCTTTGTTATTATTAAACTATTATACTTTATCTGACAGACTAGCTGCTGAGTGTTTAGCCAGTGTTTCGACAGTGCAGAGGATCAAAAATACCTAAATCGACTTTCAGTACAACGTATATTTAACACAGACAAAGTACACGCTATAAAGTTAAATCAACATTTCTCTTCTCCGACACAAAGCTCGAGTTTCAAACACACTTGTGCTATTGTAGTGGATTGCATCAAATTGCACAGGTGTTTCTACTTCTCAGTCTTTCTGATGATGACACTTCGATGTCGTGTTTAAGCAGAAACCGTCTCCCTTCTGCTTTGATTCAGACACAGTTTGAAGAGCAGGATTATGCACTTCAGCTTCTGTTCATGAAGTGAACGTTTGACTTTAAGCCCGCCTTACGAATACGCTCACCGTCCACTTTATAAAAAGGTTTCACCCGCTCATCTGCTTGTTTGCTTACACGCGGACACGATAAAGGGAACAATAACTCAAATAACCACTCGCTGCATCCAGTGTATGCAGAAGACGGCGCCTGAAAGTACAAATGGTTGAGCCTTAGACTCTACTAAGTATTATGTGAAACTTAAAGCTGCAGGGAGTTACTTTTTTTCAGTCTTCGTGAACAGAAATGACATAAAATCTATCACCAGGCCCCGTCAATACTTTGACACGCCCACCAGTGTCTACCATAGTGTATATAGGAGTATAGTGTGTGGCCAACATTGCAACGCCTTTAAGTGTACATACAGATAAGCGCTCCTGCAGCTCCTCTGCAGTGACACCATTTGGAAGGCAAACATGGAGCGGCTTTCTTTGACAGGTAATTATCCCCTGATACAGTACGATAAAAACCTCAAGACTCCGGGTTTTTTCCTTCTTGAGCTTCTGTGGTTACATTACTGGGACTCTGCACCTTGAATACCCAACGTCATTAACCCGAGTGGATGTCAAGAGGACAAAAAAAAAAACATGGAGAAGTTAATTATTACACAGAATTCCATCATGGCAAAGACAAGAGCCCCAAGACTCATGAGGCAATTAGTATCATTACAGCTGACATGAGTCCTGTGATCACGGAAACTATGCAGCGAGACCGATGCACTTGCAGCAGGATGTGACAACGGCGGCTGACTTTAGTTTGAAGTCGGCCCCGGAAAATCCCCGTAAAGACACACGCGTTCCAACGTAAACCCGCCTCTCGCCCCATGTCAGCTGAGATTGTGGAGGATGAAGAGTCTTTTTAAAACATTTTCCCACCAAGTTTGGTGTCAACTTGGAAAATCAGACTTTATACACTATTGTTTTGAGTTCCCGCAAGTACGTAGGTACACGTCGTTTAAGAAGCCGCACAGTTCAGAATAAACCACAGTGCGACATGTTTAAGAATCATCAGGACCGTTTTATTGCTCAACACACTACTCCATTAAAAAAAGAAAGAAAGAAAGAAAATCCCACTGACATCTGCTTCCTTCTGAGAAACCTCTCAATTATATTAATGAGCACATTAAATGCGTGTATAAAAGAACATCACAAAAATATCACATAGTTTGCGTAGGCAGAAGCAGAAAGTATAGAAATCATGGTACAGATCACATGAACAGAGTGGAAGACTGTTTAGTTTTTTGGTTTTTGGTTCAAAACAGAAATTTGTACTTCAGTGTTTAGGATTTTTAAAGCCCTTACTTGCACTATACAAAATGATAAATACAGCACTGATTTGTGCGCGTGCTTTTCATCAAAGAAATACATAAACAGACGTACTAATAGATGGAGATGTTCTACATTCAAATGTGCAATAATATTATACATTTACTGAGCTGGTTAACACAGTGTAAGAGCAGGATTGAAGACATCTACACAAGATTGCAGCATTAAAAAGATTTCAACCTGCCACTGGTGGAAATTGATTTTGTAGCAAAAGCACTTTTTACTCCGTGTGTGTAAAATAAAGTAGAACTTTGTCTTCACCGGGAAAAGGAAGTCACAGTGATTGTTGATTTTCATTCAAAAATAATAATAATTAAAGATTGATTTATCGCATCAACAGTTTTGATCACATTTTAAAAGGAAAATTCAACTTAAATAGTCTCACGTGTGTGAGCACTAAACTCTATTCACTTTTTCAGATGATTTTGTATATATATATATATATATATATATATATATATATATATATATATATATATATAAAAAATAATAAATGTACAAGTTTTCACCACCACCAAATGAGGTCATGAAAAATGATCTCTTACGTTTTACGTCCCCCACATCTGAAGAGATAATTTAAAAATCGCTTCGCTATTAGGATAGATAAAAACAAAAAAAACACAAAAATCTTAAAACATTATTATTAACAGCAACAAAAAATAAAAATCTTAAGTGTCAGAGAAGGAAAAAAGGAAATTTAAAGATCCTGTGTAGTGCCAGTTGAGGACGACAAAAACAAAAATGACTGTTTGATCATAAATAATTGCACCACAGATCTTCTTAATATATAATAATAATATAATATCATGTCTGGCACCTATGGAAAATAAGAGGTAGAGCTACATACAGCTACAATATCATCTCCGTATGATAGGGAAATGACCGCTGAGTGGATTCAGACCACAGGAAGAATTTGCACAGGGGGGGGAATTTAATGGAGAAGCTCATACTTGAAATTCAAAACAGCTGAAAGTTTAAATACAATAAATATAATACATTTTTTTCTTTTTTTCTGTTCCAGTCTGTGTGGTGCTTGAACAAATACTGTCCTCTTACAGCATCGTCTGGATGTGTTGTCGCATACGATTAAAAAAGCACCCTCATAAATAATTATATGCCCATGAATACAAAATTAATGTTTTCTCTCGACTGTGCATAGATGACATTTTGTAGCCCTTTTGTTGACAAAAAAAAAAAAACAACAGTACTCGCCTCTATATGAAATACCTCGACTTCATTTTTAAAAATGACAGTAGTCCTACAAATAAAAAAAAAACAACCCATCAGAAATGACTTTTAAAACAACAGCACTACCCAGAAACGCTGGTGATGTTTGGAATAAAACAAACCTACTGTCTCCTCTCTGTAGCTGAATTATTATCGTACACATTCATTGTTAGGACGTCGATGTTCCATAAAAAAAACGGCACGCAGAAGACTTTGATGAGCCCTTTTGTTTCCTGCGGGGAATCCCGCAGATGAAGGCGAGATAAACAACTCCTCATTAAAATGCTGTACCAACAAAGGGTTTTTGATTTTAAGACAAACGTTCTCAACTCCGTTGAGATTTTTTTGGTACAAAACAAAAACACAAAAAAAGAAGGAGTCACTTCTTTGGGGTGATTGGTTCACAGATCAGTTTCAGAGCCCCGCCTCCAGAAGAAACCTCTATCCTCAGAGTCCCGGCCTATTTGAATCTGAGGCAAACCTTGTGTGTATGAACCTCTCTCAAGACTGAAAAGACCAAAGGAAACAGGAGGAATATGAATGTCAGGCCTGTCCAGATGTCTGATTTGCATGTGCAATGAAACTGCCAGCTGGTACTCACTTACTCGGCCACAGTGGGAGACTCAAAGTAATGCTCAGCACGGTGAATGCGGGTTAAGGAAATTGTGCGGTTCATCTCCTGGAGGGAGAGGAGGGGAAAAAAAAAAAAGAAAAGGTGCATCATAATCGTGAAAAAAGCAGGGACGGAAAAGTGAAATGTATGAAACCTGGAAGGAAAACGACGAGTATGGAGCGTTGAGAAGCAGAGTGTGGAGCACTGCTACAGGAAAAGCTGAATGCTAACTAGTTACTCACTATCCAGAGATTTATCCCCCAACATGGGCTCCTTCTCCATCATATCCATGGAGATTTTTATACTGGGGACATTTTCATGGTATGGGTAGTCAGACTGTGGGAGGAGGGAGGGATGACAATGATTTACACTCACAATCACAAATGATGTTAAAAGGTGAGAATCTACACAAGACACACAACACTGGACACATGAGAAGATGGTTTGCAGTTTTATCAACACGTATGGACCGTAAGAGCATGAGCATTATTTGTGGGGGGGGTTTATATGGTGTTGGTCTCACAGGTGGTCATTTGTGTATGTAGGAACAAGAGGTCGACCACTTTTTCTACAGTTGGAATTAGGTTTTTTTTCCTCCCTCTAATAAAATATGCCTTTTCTAATAAATAAATTGCATAACCCTGTAACACCCAAGCCTCAGAATGTCCATTTGGACCCTTTTGTGTGTAATTAAATAAATAAATGAATAAATGAATGAATAAATAAATAAATAAATAAATAAATAAATAAATAAATCCTACCTACACAGAAACTACTGCCAATTACCAGTGAGTCCAACACCGTATAAAAATAGCAATTTTCTGATGTTTGAGACATTCATGCTGAATGTATGGTTCACTCACGAAGTCTGCCTCGCTGTCGATGCTTCCCTTCTTCTTGTTTTTCTTCTTCTTCTCGTCCTCTTTCTTCTTCTTGTCTTTCTCTGGAATGACGTCGTCCAGGTAGCCGAGGTCGTGCTGGGAGAACACGTAGTCCATGGCCTTGCGCACTGCGACCAACGCCAAGATCTTACAAAACACAGAAACGGTTGGATTAGCTTTCGCGCCCCCCGGACGTCCAAGGCGGGAGTGAATCCATCGCGTTTGAGCCATTTCTCACCATGACGGGGAAGACGATGGCAGCCACGGTGGACTTGAGGATCCAGAGAAGAGCCAGGCACAGGCCCTGGATGAAGGTGAAGAGGTGGATGCGTCTCTGGGGGACGTGTCGCAGGTAGATCAGGTCCGGCTGGTGCTTGGCTGGCATCAGGACTAGCAGCAGGCGATCCATGAACTGATGCAGACAAAAACCATTAGAAGAGTTATTTGTATAGCCCAAATTCACAAGTCACAGTTTGCACTCAATGGTGTCACAGTCCCTATTACTGTAGTAGGTGCAGATTTGATCCCAGGCTAATGCTAATGCCAGTAGTTGGTGGGAAACCATGGCAACCTGGATTATAATAACATTAACTACTACAACATTAGACATAGTGATTTTAATGTTGTAGAACAGCAGAAAAAACTTTAATTGTATTGTATTCTAGCATAAGTTTGTTTTGTTCCTTTTTCATTTATTGCACGTGTCAAACTGGTGGCCCGGGGTCCACACGTGGCCCTCTAATCGATTACATGCGGCCCGCCCACCACTGTGCAAGGTGATGGAATAGAGACAGAATATAAGACTAATTGTATTTGCTGGCAATATTTTTATAATAGTAATGAGACATTGTTTTATTAAACGTATTACCCTCAACATGAAATTACATATATTTAAGCTGTTTTAATCACAATTATCCTCGTCATTATTTAGCTAAATTTTCCATTTAATTCTCCGTTTTTGTGCATCATAAATATGTTTTTATTGCTAATTATTTTGTATCAAAACAAGCACTTTTACTTTGCAATTCTGTCTAACATCATAATGAATATCTTACTGGCTATAAATAGTTGTTTTTCTCACTTTTTTCCCTCTGTGTCGGCCCCCGCTTGATCAGACTAGATGCTCATTGGCCCCCAGGTCATTTGAGTTTGACACCCCTGAATTATTGATTTATTACTCTGGGGTGGAGCAGGTGGGATGGAGCCGTTTAGGGACCTTGCAATGATGGTGTGAAATGTCTGCATGTGCATGTATGCGTGTAATGACATATTCTATTCTTCCATGTTAATAGCTATATTCTTTACAGTGTTCCACAGAGGTTCATCTCATGTAAGGTAAAAGTCGTATGTTTTAACGTAACAATGGCTCATTGTCAGCTTCGAGCAGGGGTGCTGCTCAGCCAACATGATGGTCAGCAGTGACCTTTTAAATAGACCTTATTATTTCTACATTTTGAATTAAAAAAAAAGGTGTTTCATGCTGGAGTGGAGGATTACAAGGTAGTTTGGTGGCAACGTTGGCAGAGCCAGGCGAAATCGCTTACATTTGCTGTCAGGTAACTAGTCATGCAGTTACTTTTCAATGACTTTGTTTCCTGGTAAAACACAATGAGTAAAATTACTGTCACTTTAAAATGAAAAGGTCAAACTCACCTGGACGCCATTGAGTGAAGCCACGCCCATGTAGAGGAACACACCGTAGAGAACAGGCATGGGAATGAACTGAAGGAAGGCGAGCACAATTTAAAAACAATACGTTTAAATTTCATGTGTAGAAACTTAAAATACTGTTTATTTTTTACTCCACCCCACATTTGATCATAAGACAAAAAAAAGCATATAGAAGAACATTAAAATAAGACCATTAACAAAAAACCATACAGGGCATCGTAAGGTCCTAATATTCTCATTTCATATAAAGATAAACTGTACACGCAACAGGTTTATATCGTAATATCTTAATAAAGAGGAAATGTGCGCTTACAGGAAAAGTTAAGAGATGCGTGAGACACGATGTTTATCTTTGTGTCACTGGTTAAAAATAGTTCAAAAGCAGCTTTTCTGAGAACGTCGTGGATGACCTTTCACCTCACACTGCTTTAGTAACTACCTGCTTAGTATTGGCAGGTGTCCAACATTAGATGCGTGTGGAATAATGGCACTGATGAAAATACAGTCATACACCATTGTCATTTTTGCATCTTTTCAACAATGAAAAAAAAAGAAGGCACAGTATATAGAATGTCCACAAGAGGGAGCACCAGCACCACCAATCTCAACTCGGTTTAATGAGGGCCTGGAAAATGGAAAAAGTCTCCCTCTCTCAGCGGATCACAGCTTAAGCACTGATGAATCTGCTTATTTCATATCACATTACTTCCACTACTGCAGTCTCCTAATCGGATAAATGAAAAGCAAGATTGAAATTTCTTTTGAAATTAAAAAAAAAAAAAAAACAAAAAACTAGATGGGTTCGAGGACAGTAATCCATAATTCCACAGAAGAATTAAGAAGCTCTACCTTGAGGATGGGAGCCATGAAGACAGAGAGTCCTGTGAGGATGAACACCATGATCCCGGTGACTCTTTGCTCCCTGGATCAGAGGTGAAGAAGAAGAAGAAGAAGAAAAGCACAATCAATAACAACTTAATGACACCAACATGTTTCCATAATCACAGCTCAAGCAGACAAACACTAGGTACAGTGTTACAACTAATGTTTTTGTATTGTTTTTCAATGTTTGTTGTGTCCATCCATCAACTCAAGCTCGGTCACACTTGACTGAGGGTGCGTTTGTGTGTATGCAGCAGCACAGCAGGGGTGGGTGGGGACAAGAAGGCTTTATCCTATCAAGCTACTGAACAGTTAAGCAGTGGAATTCACTGTCAAATCCTTTTTAGTGGACATTTCTTTGTGTTTTCAGTCAAACTCCAACCCATTTACAGCTGTCTCACTTTACTAGTGCAATACCGCCGTTGCCTCCAACGGTCTTGATATATAATTAGCCACTTCCTGTTTGCAGCTTGTGAACGTTAACCCCGGCGAAACGGGATGTAAACACCTCGAGTTATGTGGAGCAGATAAGCTTTGACTCTTACGGACATATGTTCATATTTAAAAAGTTACACACTACAGCTTTAACGACATCATCAGCTGCACGGATGCATGTGGCCGTGATAAGTAATCTTTAACGACAAGTCATCGTGACCACGCTGCATTTCCCTGACCTCGAGCTCAGTTTACTTTTCTCCGCCTTTTTTCAGTTTGACATTCTCGCACTGTAAAGAAAAACTGAGGATATATTGAAATAAGGCTCGGCATTGCCTCTCCCCTTTGTGTTCTTTCTGTATGTTTAACTTCTCTTTGATAAAAGCAGGATTTCCCTCATTCTCATGCAGGTGCACATCGATAGAACTACATTTTTCACTTGTGGTGCGGCTTTTTCCACACTGTAATGTACTCACTTAGCTAAGAGATCGATTTACACCTGGGATTCAAAAGGAATGAATGCCATTAAGTGGCTGGCAGAGTCAAAAGTCAATATACTCTGGGGAAAAGAGAGAAAAACAGGAGCAAATGTCTCTTCTGGTCGATTATTTAAGAAACAATTCGATTCTAAATGACGCCGATGCCTCGTTAACTCACCGGACGCCGAGGAACTTGGGCTGTTCCCCGGGGGCTGACGTCTTGGTCTCCATTTTCAGAGAGTCAATGTGGGCGATGGAGATGACGGTGGCCGCCACGTACCAAGGCAGACCCATGAAAGAGCAGATGATCATCAGGATGGCCACCCAGAACAGGTCCAGGTGATAGCCGGCTCCTTTCTGAAATGATGGAAGACACGTGGCAGAGAAGAAGAAGAAGAAGAAGAAGAAGAGTGAGCTTCATCAGAAATACACCAGAGCAGGAGAGACTCTCGTGGAGCCATAACAACCGACCTTTCCTCATTTCCTTTGTACTTCAGCAGATTTGACTGCTTTAAAGACTTAAAGATGATGGTGTTTACATTGTGCAATTACACGACTGTTGCACAATAAACACAAACATGCAGCGAGTCTGACTTCGCCGTCCAGATTTCTTCGCCAAGTTTTCTAACCTTGAGTTTGTGCTCCTTCCTGTTGACAATCACAGCGGTGATCTGCTGATCCATGAATATCAGAATGGTGACCAGCAGGGCGGGGAGTGCAGCTGCCAGGTAAACCCACCAAGGGTTTCCCCCGAAAGGAGGAACAAACCAGCCTCTGTCTGGACTAGTGGGCTATACACAAATAAGAAAACAATACATAAATAAAACAAATAAATAATAGTTGATATTATTTTTGCATGTGCACAGTCCAGATCTCTTGAACAAGGGATAACTGGAGTCTGAAATCAGCGGTGCATCATTACATGGCAGAAATCTGTGAATACAGACTCTGTGGTACAAACAAAGCAGGCTCTGTGCTCGTTCTGCATTCTCACGTCAGCTATAATCAAGTTGATATATGATACAGGTGCTCGCTCCTCTACCCTCCATCGCTCCCTTTCTCCGGAGGGGTGGCGTTAGCTCAGAAATGTCCGAGCGGCTCCGTCTTAGCGTCAGGTAATATGTTTCACTTATTGGCCAAACTACAGAGGAAGCATTATACTGGGATTTCAAAGAATTAAAAAAGGAGCCCTTTCTCGCAGGAACACGCATCATTATTGGTGTAATTAGAGTAAGCTGCTCCGTGCTGACCACTGTCATTCAACTACAATCTCCTCATTGCACTGATTCATGCACAGGTGTCAGGCGAGTTACTCAGGAAGTCTGGCAGGTTTCTTTTACATAATGCCCCTTAAGTAAAAGTAATTCAATTACATTATCCATTACATTTAAAGGTTAAAAGTTCAGTTATGGCTCCTCCTCCTCCTCCTCAGCTGACTCCACAGCAGCTTTTAAAATTGCACTTTTGTAAAATAACATAATTATAAGAACATAAGTCTCCTGTGTTACAATGTTATCATTGCATTCATTTTTAAAACCACAAACCTGTGTTTTATCCAAGCTTCCGTGTTTGTTTTAAAGCTGCAGTGTGCAACTTTTACATGCGAACAAAAGGAGTTCACCCACTGCTGATCCACATGACTCTTTCTGTGGGACTCTCCCTCTCCGTAGAGCTTACTTTGCTTGGTAATTGTGTTACTCTTTACCCAGTAATTATTAAACACGGCCAACTCGTACAAATATGTACGCGTCTTCCAATGTACCTTGAATTCACTTGGCACGATGAGCTTTGGAGTGTCCACGCCGACGAAGGCGTCCACGCCGACGAAGAGGAAGATGGTCAGGATGATGGCAAAGTCACTGATGAGCTTCCTCACCTGGGAGGAGGAGGAGGAGGAAGAGGAGGAAAAGTTTGTCTCAGTTTTGTCTCAGAAGGGACGAACAGCTGTGCCGACTACATGCAGACGACAGCGCTGCTAAACGGCATGTTTTTAAGTAAACACGGTGATGATGATGATGAGATCACCTCGCTGAATGTGCACATTTATGATCGAATGTGCAGTCAGTGCAATTACGGCTGCCTGTAAACACAGTGGGAGTGTGCACTCCTTTAAACTCTTAATCTATTCATTCATCCATCTGTGCTCTCATACACTTTTAATCTGTCTTAATTTGCCAAGTGGTTGAACATCGTCAACATGATTATTATATTACTTGGTAATTCGATCACATCAGCAATGGCACATTTTATAAGGATCCTGAATCTGCATCACTATAAAAAGATGTAATTTCTTCCCTTGGCTAGAACCGAAAGACATGAACCTTCTTGGAGGTGGTGACGCTGTGCAAATGCACAAACAAACTGTGATTTACGGACGTCATGTGACGCCTCCGGCCTTAAACACCGCTAATGGTGAGAAACATGACCCTTCCCACATCCACTCCCACCGTCACCCGAGCTCGCCGACTAAACTAACCACCGCTGGTGAGACGTGTTTCTGTAATTGTTGCTTTAGCCAAGTGTGTAGCAGACGGTGCAGTCTGGGTTAGAGATAAAAACAATGAAACACACAAAGCATGCAGGTGCACATCTATAGAAGAGCCCTTTAACGGCTCTTCAAAATGATGTTTGCCCTCTCACAAAAATCACAAGGTTTATAAAGCATCTTATACCACTTGGCCAGGGGCAGCCCCGACGCCATCACTCACCGTGGTGGGGAAGAAGCGGCTCGTCTTGAACTTCTTCAGAGCCGTGGAGCAGATGTAGGTCCCGAAGAACAAGATGAACGACATGAGGGTGATGTCGGGCACGTAGCCGCAGGTGTCTCCGACCAGCTCGCCTCCGTACTTCAGGCAGTGCTCCAGGCTCAGCGACCCCCAGGTGGCGTTCACTGGCTGCAGAGACGACGGCAAAGAAAAGTTGAACGGACCAGAAACTCCACGTGGAGAAAAGCTGCTCTGGCCGTGAATTAAGCAACAGTTTTTAGTTTTATTTAAGAAAAACACTACATACCACATCAGTATCATTTGACCAGGGAGGGACATCTAGTGATGAGTTTCCTGGGGGGGGGAAAAAAAACAAAAACAAAGAATAATAAAGATACACTATCTATTCACACTTCCATTACTCACAGTATCACCTGACCTCATTCTCCACAACAATTCTGCCAAGTCATTTACAACAAAGAAACTGATAGGGCTGTTGAGAAGGCAAACAGTGGGATCTACTGGCTGATACATTCTACTATCATTCGTTATCTGCACTGTAAACACAGGAGAAAAAAAGAAAATAAGGTGAAACTAGTTTGACATACTAAAGTAAATTCACGGCCAAAGAGGGCAAAACCAAATAAGAGCGTTCAGCTTTCACTGTCTGGTATCACTGCTCTGGTGATACTGAGATTCTGCACCTACAATTACCACCACGTGCCTTTTAATACAACTAATGATTCAGAATGATTTAAAAACACGTTATTTTATATTGACAAGTCCATAAAACCAAAGATCCTGCTCCAATAATCCACTTTACAACAACCCAACTGGGCCATCCATCCATCTATCTGCCAGTCATGCAGGCAGTTAATGGATCACAAATTAGTTCAAAGTGTTGCCGACCTTGGCGGACTTCGGACAAGCATTAAGGAGAGGATATCAAAGTAAGAGACGGGATTGCACAAGCAGAACAGAGTCTGCCGTCTCTGGACTGAGCTGGAGAAGAGTTGGACGTCGTGGAAAAGGACGTCCTGAACTCCATGTTCATGTCACGCCCCCAGAATGAAGGCCTTATCAAGATGGCTGTCAAGTGACTTTCCTCTTAAACCAAAGTCCTTTTAAGAGGAAAGTTTTAAGGTCCACTCACCTGGAGCAGTTCAAAAATAACAACAGCGACTGACTTCAATGCCTTTAAATCTTACACAAAACTATGGCTGAACTAAGTCTGGATTTCTTTTTTTCCATATTCTGTCACAGTGATTAATTTTCAGTTTCTTCAATGTCACGATCTGCTTGTTTTAGGTCTTTTTTTTTTTTTTTACGTTACATGTACGTACCAGGCTCGCATCGGCACTGGTAGAGCGTGACGTGGTTGTGGTCAAACTCGGTGTTGATGGGGTTGTGGTGAGCCAGCTTGATCATCTTTTTGAACGCGTCGTAGATGAAGATGAAGCTGATGAGCGCAGAGAAGCCCTCCTCGGTGAAGCGCGTGAAGTACTGCACCAGGAAGCTGGCGTCCGTGGCGACCAGCACCAGGCAGAAGAACGCCGACCACAGGCCAATCCACAGCCGGAACTCAAGGTAGTTGAAGTTGTTGTCTCTGAGGAGAAGAGGCTTTTTGTGAACAAACGCATTCAAAAACACCTTTATGTTGTAATAATGCCACACAAAAGGGATTGTCATGACGTTTGTGATGTTTTTTTAAAAGGTTTATTCCTTAAATTCAGCCATGGATTTGAATCAAAACTGTGATTTTAGAAGTTTCACTCCATGATACATTTCCACCTGTGGTATCTATCTATCTATCTATCTTGGATCTATCTATCTTGGATCTATCTATCTTGGATCTATCTATCTATCCATCTATCCATCTATCCATCTATCCATCTATAGACAGCAGCCACCAACTGCAGGGCATGGAAACATTTGCAGCGTCATAGACACCACAACATTCTTCACTCATGGTGTAAAATGAAATGAGAGTGAATTATTGATCACGGAACACAATCAGCACCGTGTTTGGTAATGCTAGAAGACTCTCTCTGGAACAGGAAGGAGGGAGGAGGAAGGCGGGAGAGAAGTCCGCATTTAACACCCTTTAGTAACCATTGGGTGTTGTAAATGTATACTGTACATGTTTAACATGCACAAAAACTGATATTACATGTAGCATTTATGTGAATGTGACCCGTGATTGAGTGATTAGTGGAGGAAATACTTTTTTGCTTAATGCACTTTCCCTTTACTTGTACAATAAGTTGTGTCTTGAGTCAACGACGACAGGAAGCTGGCAACTGTGGCCCGGACGATGCGCTACTGCCGCAAGATTTATAGTTTCCACAAAAAAGCAATGATGACACACTATTAACATGAGCCTCAAAAAGCTGTAAATGTGACGTATACATTTCTGTTATTTATGATTTTGCTGTGCAAGGATAGAATCTCTAAAAAAACGTGCATCTCTCCTGCAGTCTATAAATAAATGCCAGGCTAATGTGGCTGTCTGATTAAAGTAACTGCTCACTCGCTGAAGTTGAAGAGGAGTCTTTCAAAGACGAGCACGGGGCCTGTGCTGCTCAGAATAGTCAGTGGTTGTCCGGCCAGCAGACAGAACACTGCTCCCGTCAGTGCTGTGCCCAGGAAACTTTCCAACACTCCCTGCAACACAGCACAAAAAGGAAGTTTACACACCTCGGTACGCCTAAAAATGTAAAAAGCAGTGGGCACATTCATATGTGCGAGTATGATTCTGTATCCACAGCCTTGGAAAGACTCTCTGTCAGCGTTAGGGATCGTTTTTTTGGAATCATCACTGACATTTCTGCTTGCTCGGCTGGAAGCTTTGTTTTGTCAATAAACGGAGGAGAAAGAGGAAAAAAGGACGTTCTACTTCAGGGACCTGTGGGTAGGAGGGTTAAGTGAGGGCAGGGATTCCCTCTGTGGATCTCAGAGTGGGGAGGGTCACTGGGAACGCGGAGCCACGACGAGGCCGCAGCGGCCAACTAATCTGGATCTGCGGTTATTTACAGCGTAGGTAAATCCCCCGAGGTCACTGCTCTGCAGCTCTTTGGCAGGAGGAGAGCGGTTGAATCAAGCACCTGACTCACTGTACTGCTGTCAACACTCGGCTATAATGATGACAGCAGCGAGCAGTGAACGCCGGCATCCTGTCACAGACGTGTACAGGTCTCCCCGTATGCCGTCCTGTCAACAGCAAGTACAGCAGATGGACGAGCCTTTGAGCTCCAAATTAGCATGGATTACCAGATGAACTGAAATCTGTCCAATGTTCACCAGCATACAAGTTAAAAGGTCCAGTGTTTAAGAGTTAGTGACACTCCAGAGTGGAACTTTCCCATATAATCAGGGAACTACTTGCATCCTAGAAAGGATGTAAACACTCGGCCATTTCCTCCTCCTTCAATTGTTCCTTCAATAGTGGCCTCTATAACGCAAAGCTCTTGTCTAAAGTAGGTATTAATGGTAACACTTAAGATTAGGGAACACATATTCACTATTAACTAGGTGCTCACTAACATGCATAAACAGCACACTAGCCCTTTATTAGTAATCAATAAGCAGAGGTAGAATAAACACCTTATTCTACCTCTATTACGACATGAATTAAGATTAAGGTGTTAATAATTACTAATAAAGGTCTGGTATGCTACTTATATGCATGTTAGTAAGCACCTAGTTAATGGTGAATATGTGTTCCCTAATCTAAAGTGCTACTTTATTACTTTATTATTATTAATAATAATAATAATAATTTTAAAACAATTTCAAACTTGTGGAAACATATCTACGGAGAGTACATTCAATTTCTGGGAATAAACCTTCCTAAATGTTACACACTGGACCTTCAAAAGGAAGGCGTTTTAATCCCTTACACAAAATACTCCTATGGTAAAAGAAAAGGGTGACTCTCAGAACCGAAATATCTGTGGACAGTGGGATTTTGGGGGAAAAAAATCTAAACATTTTGAGTTGGTCATTCATTGTGTTTTGTGCACACTGGTTTTGACATTTGATACATAAAAAAAAAAAAAAAAGGAACAAAAACTCGCTGACCAGAAAGACTAAAAATAAAACAATCAATAACATCACAAAAATGCTTTGTTTAGTACTGAAGGAGAGTTATTGAAAGAGATGCGAGACAAACAAATCGAGACAGATTATAATCCAGACTGCTGAATAAAAACTCTGGAGTTCTTCTACTGAGAGGTCAAAGTTATTTCAGGGTTCATCTTGTAGGGAACTGGGTTTAAGAAGATCAGCTGCTTGTAACACTATCTCCACAGAAACAAGGCGCATTTGGCATAATAAGACAAATGGGGAGTGGCTTGCCTGCATGTTTCGCGTAGCGTCGCCAAGTAAGCCTCCGAACGTGATGGCGTTGGTGACCGTGCCCAGGTAGATGAACAAGATGGCAGACAGGGACTGGATATGCAGCGCGTCGTAGAAGTCGCTGGCAAAAAACGGCAGCTTGCGCTTGATGTCGAGGACGAGACCGCCACAGAACCTTTGAGACAGAAAGTGTGTGTGGTTCAACAACGTGGCCTTTGTGTCATGACTTTGCTTACTTCAGCTCTTCAAACAAATGATGCGTGAGTGGGAAGAAAAGTTTCCAAAGAAGAAAAACTTGTTTAACTTTCTCTTTTTTCCGTCATTGTTCTCCTTTTACAGTATATGTGTGAAACACTTCCTCATCAGAAACTTTCCAAGACTAAATAGTTGTTTTCCAAGTTACGATTATCACGATACAGATCATACTGCCAACAATTACATGCTACAGGATAGGACGGCAATGTACAGTCCTTATCTTTGATATTATACTTCTTTTATTTATCTATCTGCAATAACTTGAATGATTAAAAGTGTAATGATAATTACCTTCTGGTGAACTGCAGTTCCTCCCCGACCTCGTGACCTCCTCCCCCTCCATGTCCCGCATCATGGGCAGTGTCGCCATTCATCTGAGGACCCTCTAGTCCGGTGTACATGTTTTTCCTGCAAAGCAAAGAAACGGTCACAGACTAAATGTTGATACATCCAAGCGCACACACACAGGGAGTCGCAACAGTCACACGACACAAAAAAAATTTGGAACTGAAATTCCTCCAGGTTCAGTTCGGGTTTGCTTGGGCCGGCCTCGGCACACGTGTAGCTCCATATAAATTTTTATTTCAAATACATATTTTAGGCATTGAAAATCCACTTATATGGTCATGCGTGTCTCTAAACAAGCCGTAACCATGGTTACATTTGTGCATCTCAAGTTCAAGTAAGACTTGCTTTGCATCTTACATTATAAGAAATCAGCTTGATTAAAGAGAATTGATGCAACTTTCTAAATATTGTTCTTTTTTTTATCTATTTTCTACCTTTATTTATTCAGGTAATCTCAAGAGAGACAGGTTTTCATCTTTGGAAGATAAACACACTTCATATTTCTAAACTCTGGTCTGGTATGACCACTATCTATTTGCTTATGACACATTTCCATGTGTATATTGCTTATATAATGGTTGTTAATAAGACCTTGTGTTGACTTAGTTTCTTGTTTCAAATACTAGCTACAAGCAAGACTACTTCTGCAAAATAATCTAATACCGAGGCTGTAATAATTACACATATGCAGTGACTTAATTCAGTTGGATTTAGACGGCGCGGATTAGAGCAAACCTCTTGTCTGAGGACGGCAGAGACTTGGGCGGCTCTATCCGGATGTCGGGGTCCCACTCGCCAGGCGGCAGGACGATGACCTCATCCAGGAACTCCTCGATGCCAGCCAACAAGTCCTGCCTGTCCTTCGCTTTGTAGGCAATGTCATGGAATACCTGCCGATAAACAAAACACACATAAGCAGCCTTGTAGTAATCAGCTGATCAATAATGGAGCGCGCTCTTAATTATTCATCCGGGGCTTGAGAGCAAAAACACAAAACTGCACTAGAGAGCACTGACCACCAACTTCCAAAAACAAATCCTCACGTCCAACACTTACACTCTAAACTCCCTCACAAAGCAAATGAAACACGTGTCCGAGGACCATTTTGGGGACGGCTTAATAACCCTGTGACATCGCTGTAACACGAGAGCAGCAGAGTTTAACTTGAGGAAATCCTGGAAACCACTTCCTATCCTGCCGTGTTGACATACAAGATATACTCTGCAGAGTCAAGGCCTGTGGGAACGGGCAGGCCAGGTGCCGCAAGGACTAAAAACATTATGCGCTGCTTGGTAACAACACAGGGGAGATTTGGATGTCAAGCAGGCGAGACTGGAGATACTGGAGGCTGGAAAAAGCCTCCGATGGAGACTTTAACCTTCCCCCAGTGTCTGGTCTTTCTTTAAGCATAAATATTGTGGGGTTTTTCTTAAAAATATGAAAGAAGCATAGTGATAACAAACCTCATCTGACATCAGGGTGGCGATGGCTCTTCCAATCTCATGATAAGACTTTGCTTTACCTTTCGGGCCCAGCAGCACAAAGAGAAATCTAAGAACAAAGAAAATAAGACGTTCGTATACAGTTTCCAAAGTGACATCAGTAAGTTATGCGACTTAAGAAGTCAGTAATGCAGTGTGCGGTACCTTGTGGGCACAGGGACCTCAGTCAGGGCCCCCAGCATGACGGCGTTCTGCAGACGAACAAACGCAACAAAGGGGGATTCCAGGAAATCAACCTCCCCGACCAGCACGTTCGACGCTTCGGCATCGCGTGGCAATTTTTTCATGAACTTGTTCTTCAGCTGTCGAGACAGTGAGAGCAGGGGAATGCAGAGAGTGAGTGGAATACAAGGCAGAGATTGTTCATTCATGTTGGATTTCAAATTAAAGGGGGTGATTAAAACAGGGATTAAAATATCTCTGCACCAAGGCAGGGACTGACGTGTTTTTATTGTGTCTATAAGCACTTAAGAACAGGTAGTGCCCTCCCTTTCCTGCAATTATTCACTGAATACACTGCTCCAATTTATGCCACCTAACAAACACAGTCCACACTGGGCTCATGTTGGATTCAGTGAAAGACACGGTGGATTACACAGAAAACTTACTAGGAGAGGAGATGATTAACTCGGGCCTCGGTGTGATGTCAAAGGCCAGACCATTCTAACAAACCCGCGCTTACATTAGCCGTCGCTGGAGTGTAATTCAAGTTGTTAACTGTTAAACTGCTTCATTGATATATTTTTTTTTCCCCCTTGTACACCCTCGAGCCAATTACCCCAGCTGTGAGTCACACACAGAGAAACTGTATGTGACTCGCATGACAGACGGGAGACAGTGAGCTTTTGTTGCACAGAGCTGGAGAACGAGAGGCAGAGGTCTTATCTGACGGTATGTGAGGCTCACAAGCTCGTGCGTACACACGGGGCGACGCATGACCTTGTGTTGTAAATACAAGCCTGAATCATCACTCCTAACCCCCCCCTGTCACACTGGTCAAAATACCTGTTCAATCCCAATTTTAAATGGCTTTTTGACCAGTGGGAAGTGACTCCACAATTCACACGGGTGAACTCTGGTTGGTTTTAGTGTGAAAGCAAAGATGTTTACAGGTAAATCCCTTAGCTACAAATGTTTTAAACAAACTGTACTTTTTACTACTTTTATACAACAAAAGGCACATTGTATAAAATCTGTTGTTTTTTTACTTCTTCCTCCAACTTATTTTGTTTCTTGTGACATTACATGGAGTGAAAAAAACACCACAGACTGGGGACTGGAGTTAAACGCGTGGTTCTTTTTGTTTGTTTGTTTGTTCCTTGGTACAAGCACTCATTTTATCGTCTTCTTATGCCCAGTAGCTTTTCCTGAAAACATTTACCTGATCCTTCTCTGGTTTGTCAGAGAAGTCACTCAGGCTGTTGGAGGTGAGGTTTCGATGGGCAGTGGTCGGGCTACCTGCAGAGAGGTGAAGACAGTGTTGGGGTTAAAAAGGTCAGATGAGACTGCAGCACTTTCAAAGAGACATTACAACTGCAAGAAAGAAGAAGAGGCCAAGGAAAGAAAAGCATCAGGACAGCACATGAAGAGAGTCAGAAAAGAGTTGGGACTAATACCAGGTAGTCATTCATTCTGACAGACCAGGGGTTCCCAAAGTGGGGGCCATCAAGGTACTGTAGATGGACCATAAGGTCTTTTTTATTAACTTCAAATAACCATAAAATACCTGTTGCACTTATATGGAGGGATTATAACTTGCCAATTTATGGATAATAGACCCAAAATATGCAATGTTCAAATGTTATTTTCTGCCCATTCATTCAATAAATAATGGGAATAGAAATACTTGATGACACAGTTTTGTGTGTTGATCAGAGCTGTGATTTAAAGATTTGTTGGCCCGCAGATGTAGTAAGTCAGACACGACGTTCTAACGTTAAAGTTTGGAAAGGGCTCGATTCAAAAACGTGTCAATATTGAAGCCGTACAGAAATTACAGTAGAACTGAATTTCACTTTTCTTTGGGCGGGCATATAGTCTGCAACCTCACTTACAGAGGTATCCCGTGCTGGAGCTCCTCGTGACATCACACGGTTCCTCTGAGTCTTGTGGGGTTAAACAAGGCACAGGGGGCTCAAAGGGGCTGCGTGCTATTACGCCCCAGAAGCAGGAAATCGGGGGCAGAATAAACCCAAAGAGAAGGAAAGAGAAAGAAAAGGAAAAGAACAAACAAGTTGAAAAGCTGCAGAAAAGACAAGAAGAAAAGGAAATTATTTGAGTACAGCAGAACGTTGTTAAGAGACTAAACATACAAAAAGGTTTTGGTCAAGAGGGTTAAAAAAAAAGAGAAAGTTTTTGTTTTTTTAATTTTTCATTACCATTTTCCGGGTGGGAAAACAGTTTACTTGCACTGGAAACACTCTTGCCAATGTCCGCAAGAGAGCGCAAGTTGGACTTCTTGGTCTGGTGGCGATGCTTCCGTAGCAGCGTGTACATGACCTTCTCCTTGAGCTCTGCTTTCAACTGACCAATCTCAATCTGGTTGTCGGTGATCATCTCTGTTACGGGGCAAAGATCGAAGAAATGCCGAGTTAACCTCAAGTTCTTGAGAACCTTCCAGATTGTGCAGAACCGTATATTCAAAAACACCACTCACCCACAATCTGCGGCAGTGTGGAGGCTTCCAGGTTCAGCATGATGGTTCCCTTCTCGATGCACGTTTTCAGTTCCATCAAACTGTGCAAGGACAGCGTGGCCACGTGAGGCTTACTCCAGCGCTCGCCTCCCTTCTCCACCTTTTCCTCAAACTTGATCCACCTGGACAGAGTAGGAAATGCATGGACCTGTGCAGCTGTACTGAACCTTGCCAATAAAAGTGACATTTCAAAGAAAATCCCCTATACCAGAGTGTGTGCAATAATAATCGTTCTTCTCGCTCTCATACGGGCTCCTGAAAGGTCACTGCGTAATATAAATAAGCGTACACATCAGTGGATTTGAACGTGTATGAGCAAATATGGGCTGCGAACAAATGGGTTTCTTCTTTCTTTACTAAAACAACCTCATTGTGTTTTTGAAGTGGTCGCACGGCAGCATAGAATTTAAAAATAAACGTCTAGACTTGAGAAAATACACAGCATGCAAGAATATCATCCGTCATTCACAGGTCCCAGACCAAGCCTGGCACAGAGAAACAACACTTTGCCACAGCCGTGGATACTTGAAGATCTTGAAGTTAAAATTGAGGACAAGGATTCTTTTTGACAATAATGCCACACACGGTACGAACACAAAGAGCCACTCTCTTGAGGCCTGAGGATGGGGTTTCCTCTTGGGATAGAGTATCTATCTGAATATCATAGACGAGCCTGTGACCCACCACTTTAGTGAGAGAGGAGCCTGGCAATGAAGGCACTGTTGACCTCAAGGAGTTATTTTACCTTCCTTTATATGTAAGTGACTCTTTCATTTCTAAAAGAAGAAAAGAATTTAAAATGCTGGCTACTGAAAAGAATTGCTCGTCTGCAGGCTGTAAGTTATTACCTCCTCTGAAAAAAGGATGTTTTTCATGCCAAATCTGTCCGTCTGTGTGTGTGTGCGTCTGATTCCTCAAAAACTACTTCAATTAACTTTTGTGGCTCCAAAAGAAGGTACTTTTGGAGCATATACCATCAAAAGCGACACTACTTTTTTTCGTTTTTGTCATTAACACTCCTATACACACACTGGTCCAAAACTCATAAACCTGGATTCATGCATTCATCTGCTTCTTCTGGCTTTTTTTTCGTGCCAGACAAAGACACACGTTCATCTTCTTTTGTTCACCATGAATGTTTTAAGCAAATCTTGCGTTTGACAAGTGTATTTAATCCAACTTCATTTTATTATCAACTGAAAATCATTCACGATAGCAGGTCGCTCGTTTCCCACAATGCAACATACCACTGGAAGATTCAGGTGTGCTATGCGAATAGCAAGCCAATGTAGCCTCAAGCAGAGATGAGGAGTGGCCTTCAGACTTTCAAACTCCAAAGGTTTGGTCACCTTTAAACTCACTCAGAATAATAATAAAAGATCACTTCAGGCAGTTTTTAAAACCAGAGACTCGCTGCTCTGTCTTTGTACTTTGAAACGTTTCCCCCTTAATGCGGTGCACAATGGTACAGCCCAAAAACTGTCAACAGACTTTGATGTGTATAACTGGTTGTTCCTCTCTGTAGCAGAAGATCAAATTCTGCCACAGAGAGGAAAACCTCCCTACATGACTGCAGTCACTCGGTGGGGAATTAACAGATAAGTGACACAGTTACAATGCTCCACGTTTTCAGCTGCAACATTAAAACCTGGTTTACAGCCACTCGAATGACTCTTTGACCATGTGGGAGTTTCTGCCCTTTCCTGGTCCCACAGAGCAGGTATGACCGATCGCAGATAAGAAAAGACCGGGAGTTCACTGCAGTGCAGCCTGTTTCCCTACACGCACAGAACGTGATTATTCATAAGGGATTGTGTTCCGCTGACTGCACTGGAATTGTGAAGCAGGAAATGTTTGACCGCACGCTTAAAAGAGGAGGGGTGGGTGGGGGGTTATTTAACATTCACAGGACTCTGTGGCTCACCTGGCCGTCTCCTTCCACTCCATCTCCTGTCCGTCCACAGACCGCAGCTCGTCCAGCTCGGTGAAGAGCTGAGGGGGTGGCGGGCCGTCATCCTCCTCTCCCAGGATAAACTTGATCCTCTCAGCTGGAGAAACTTCAAGGAAAACGAGACAAATTAATATGATGCTCTACCTGAATTAATAACAAATCATACAACTATTTCAATAATCCTTTTTTTTTTTTTTGGAAATTTGACTCTGAACTTAACATTTGAGTCAAGTTATACTAAGTAAAGTCATTTTATGGTGCAATAGTTTTTCACTTTTGGTTGCCATTTCTATTTTCCACATTTTATGGAAGAAAGAACTAATAAAAATGAATTTGACAATGAAAACAATAGTTGAAGGCCCATTTTAATGCACTCCAACTTTCATACTTTCAACGTGTGGTGTTCAGATGCAGTGCTACAGTCAATATAGGCACCTTAACATGTTTGTTTTGGTCATAATGATCTACAAAGAAGGCTAAAAAAAACTGCCTCTATACACAGTATGACTGATCCCACGGCAAGGGCGCTGGCATTTAAAACTGTAGAGCGTCAATTTTAAACACAAACAAGCATCCGTTTCATTCAAACCGTCGTCAAATGAGTTCACACAATGCTGATCAAGTCCGTCGGGTCACCGCGGTGTTTGGATCTTGTGTCACGCCACAACAAGCTTGTGTTGCACTCAAAAAAAACCTGGTTGTTCAGCGGTTTGACGGCATAAACTGTATTGCTCGACGGGGCCCGTTTTCAGGAAAAGGATGCAGAATATAAATAACGTTTCTGTTCACAAAAGACGAAACGGACGGCAGAACACTGACAAAAAACAAATCCCTTTAAGTTACACACTGCAGCTTTAAGCAGGACAGACCTTTCATAACAAGGAAGAACATTCCCTAGGAATGTTAAATACGACATTCCTCTGTGAGCAGCAATCTTACATAAGAGTATTGATCACCAACACCAAATGTAACGCTTCCTTTCCAGAAAACTTAGAGACATGAATGCAGTCGTGGATGAAGTCACAGAACAAAAGTGTGAGACAGACAGGTCGTTCTATATGGTGGGTAACTGTGAACTTCATATTCCTTTTTAAAAGCATTGTGCAACTGTGAGGTGATGACATCGTGGAGGGCGGGGAGGACACCGGGCTATTTCAGCAGCTTTGTCTCGATACACGTTACCAGTGAGGATTCCAGAGGACAAAACCTTCAACAACATAATGTTCAGTCTCTGTAACCTCTTAATCCCAACCTGAGAGAACCTGAGCTTTACTTAGTGTGCTCGTTTTTTAAAATAGTACAGTTGGAAGTGCTCTGCTGATGCAAGGGAAAACATTGATGTCTTATATATTTGAAATAAATAATTTCCTTAAGGGGATTAACAGAGTATAAGATTTAGATTGAATATATTCTATGCATTTTAGTGCAGTGCACACTTCTACCAGAAGTTTAAAAAAAAAAGCCACACGAGAGAGTTTTCCACTCAATCCCCACAAGACCTTTGAGTCACTTTTTGGCTGACTTATAAACGCGATATTCTTTCATGTGGTGTACACAACACTACTCGCCTCTGAAGCCCCACAACGAGTGTTATCAATGATAACCAGGCCTTTGTTGTGTGGTTACACATCACTTTGAATCAGCAGCACTATGCAAATACAGAGGGAGGAACATCCAACGAGTGGACAGCTGTGTGTACCGATGTGTGCGTGTGTTGGGACATTTTGACGTCAGCGAACCAACACATCAGATTCTCTTGTGCTGCATCTTCACTGCATCTTCACTGCACTGCACTGCACTGCACTGCACGCCCACCTGTCCTAAACGTGTTCACACATGTCGCCGCATGGGAAGTCAAAACACAAGTTCAGAGCTAGAGATGCGTGCCAACCCAGGAAACACAGGAAACGTTCAAGATCTCTGCAACTTCTGCTCAACGAGAGAAAAGCGTCCGTCCTCTCAGACGTGTGTCTGTATGCACATTAAAAACGGACTCCATTTTGGTTTTGTGCCGTTTCGCGCCGACTGTTATGGATGAACAACCAAGCACTGTTTGCATTTACGCTAATGTCGCCATGTTTGGACCATGAACACATGAATGATTCAGATAGATCCATTTGTTCTTAAGTTTAAAACAATCACACATCACCATAAAATGATTATATACCTTTATATAAATTGTCAATGATCAAAATGTGCTTGCGGTTTTCTAATTGTTGTTGTAATTATGAATAACAAACTGTTCAGCCCGACAGTAAAGTTTCTGTTTTATGTTCGTGTTTACCAACACACTATGGCCTTGTAACCAAACGACGCATGACTCACGCAGCGATCAGACAGGCGGCGACAATATCTACAGAGAGATTATTGTGAGCAGCGCTCCATCATATCAGGCACCATGAGGTGACTCAGCACACGGGCTGGTTTACACCCGAGCATGAGGCACAACAAGGAGGATTACAGCGTCAGCGGGGAGCCAGCAGCGTGACAGGGATTATTTAAGTGCTCGTCTGCTGCGCGGAATCTCTGAAGACACAGTGATGTGCATCACTTCTTGCGTTACAGTTCTGTTTTGTTTAAATCCTGATTCATCATTTTCCATGAAAGACAATACAGTGCTAATCGCACTACCCGAAACCAAATGGGTGTACTTATCAGTAACTGATGTGAATCCAGTGTGTAAAGAAAACAAATAAAAAACTGTGTTGCATAACTGAGCCACAGAATAAATGTTGAGCAAACGTGCAACGCCAGAAAACGTCTGGACATCCTGTGGAATGTGCCATTTGCTGTGATGAATGCAGCGAGAGATATCAGAAGTATTTACAACAGCAGGAGAAAGTCTAAGTTATCCGTGGGAGGTGAGTGCATGGACTCATTTAAACATTATCCAGAGATTTGACGGAGGAACAGGCAGGGAGAGTTCCAAAGAATGCTCGAGGGTACTTTTGCAGACATTTGTGTTTACACATGCGGTGAACACTTTTTTTTTTTTTTTTTGGTCAATTGCAGCTCCACTGTCCCATGCCTGATTAGCATAATGTGACTCATGTTGTAAGAAAACCCAGTTTTGCCTGTTTTTTTTGTAATCCGAGCAAATCGCGTCACCACGAGCGACCGCTGCTATAAAACCAATGTTCTATACACTAGAAAAGGTGCAGGGTGTAACATTCTGGAGGGTTCTTTTGCAGCATGTACCCAAATAAATAAAAAAAAACAAATACACCCGACCTATAACCCACAAAGAAGAAAAGGATAGAGAGAAAATATTCACATTTAAGAAGTTGAAAAGTCAGAAAAAAAACATTCAAAACAAAGAATCCATTAGTAAATTAGTTGACAGTTAATTTATATAAGGTGTCACTGATTATTACTGTTTTTTTCCCAATACACACTGGACCTTTAACATCAAGTATATCTTGTTTGTAAAGATACTAAATGCTCTTTTTCTTTTCAATTGTACTGCAAACAGGCATCTCCACTGTACATATTTGATCAGAGCTTTATTTGAACGGTTGATAATCTATTCCAAATATCACTGGAATTACCAGTTCAGAAATCCTAATTAGCATGAGCGCACTGTAATGCGACCGAAGCCTAAAATTGCGTGCTGCTGCCGTCTTCATCCACACATGCCTCGATGAGCAGGGAGGTAAATCCCCGCATTTCCTCCAGCTCTTTCCATCTTTAACCCAGTTTGATACTATAATGGTTACCTCAGGCAGACAACATGTGTAAATAACCTCCAATTAGGATCATTTTCAGTCTCTGCCACTTTCAGGTGGATTCCACGGCCATCGTAATTGTACGTCTTGCAAATAGCGTTTAGCCCAGCTGTAATGTTTGGTGCCGTGAAATGAATTAAAAATAAACCACCCAAGAGGTTTGTGTGGCGACACAAACCTTCATTAAGGCTTAGAGTTACAGAATGGAGATCCCCCCCCTCACAATCAAATGGCTCATTCACTGAAAACTGACACTTGTGGCTGTTTGTTTTGTGCCCTCCCACCTGTTATTTAACACACTTATTCTCGTACATGCAGGAGACATACGGCTTCAAACTGACCTATATCTAAAGGCTCTCTTGTAAAACACAATTCAGGATTAATGCCTCGTTTCTAAGCTTCAGTAGAAGACATCTGGTGTGTTTTCTCAAATGTAAGGAGGAGGCGGCTTATGACAATCTTTAACATGCACTTTGGCCTCTCTATATTCTGATCATAGGATCCTTGTGTTTATATTAATCTTCACGGCGGTGACGATAAAGACGTCAAAATAAAGCTTTTTTTTTGCCCCTCAGTCCTGATCCGATCTTTTAACTGTTGAATATCTGCGGAGACGCAATCAGTGACTTGCATTTGCCCAAATAAGAATAATATTCCAGTTGCCGCTCATGCGAGGCTACACGTAACTCTGGTAGAGAGAAACGGAGTGATGGTTAAAGACCAGGACGTTACTGTATATATTCTATATAAAAGTGCAGCTGGTGTGAGAGATAGAGGTAACTGGGGAGATTTCCGATCACTGGTCAATTAAAAATTGCCCAGATTATCTCCAATCTGACACGTGACATCAAAACATCATCATTGAACATCTTACATTGTTGTGTTTATTCTACTACTTCTTTTTTTTTTCCCTTCCACTCTATTTTTTTTTTTTTTCCCTAACTTTCAAGCCTCTGGGAATCCGTTCCCACTAAGTGCCAGAGTTAATCATCACGGCGACAGTTAATGCCACCGTTGTTTCTACTTTACACACTTTAAGCCAAACCGAGTGTCATTTTCAGATTAGTATTCAACATGTTCTCATTCCTCTTCCCCCCCGCGCCTCCATCAAATCTGTTGAGTGGAGATTTTCTGCCTGATGATTTCTTGTTCTCTTGGGTCGTCACCCCACCCAGGCCTCCCTGCTCCATTTGAAGAACTACCTCCTGAACTACTGGACCTCGACCAACATCTCAAGAGAGATTTATACATTCATAACGTGGCTGTGCAGCAGATGCTGTTTTAAGTGTCTTTAGAACTCACTGAGAGGCTTGAGGATGTTTGTGGTGGCTTCATCTGCGGTCTCCCCGTCAGACTTGTTTCCCTCCGCGCTGTGCTCCACTCGCTCTCGCTTCTCCTTGTGGCTCGACTTGCGTCTGTGTCGTCGCCTGCGGTGGAAGCTCTTTGGAACATGCACGCCAATGTAGACAGTGTGGTGACCTGTCACAATACAGGGAATGCAGGTCAGGTTACACTCATAAAAAGAATAAAAAGGACATCACCGTAATGACTGGTTCGCTGCCACACCACTAGCTACGATCTGATGACGTAACAAAATAATCTGAAGACGCATCTTCGCTTTTATCGTTGGCTCATACCGACGCTGAAACCATGCACAATTGTCTTGTTCAGAATAAACAACGTGCGCGTCTTGACTGTGAAACTAAATAAATGTCAACTACTTCCCTATGCTACCGCTCATACAGGAAATGACCTAATCTCTCCAGGAAGTAATTACAGAGAAAGGACGACGGGAAACGCTCTCAACTGGAATTAACTGACCAAGTTAACTACACATTTTCCCCATTCCATCATGGATTCCATGCACATGTCTTTGTGCGATTGATCCATAATTGCAAAACTGTTGTATTTGCAGTCCTGCTTACTGCAGATTTATGTGTACTTTGTGAGATTTGTAATCTGTAATCCAGTGACTCTCTTCAAGGCATATCTGTATAGTCGGATTACGATTCAAACAGTCGCTGTAACTAAACTCATTCGCCAGTATTTTGTATTCTTGGGTTAAAAAGGCGTCTTTTTGATACGTCACTCATCAAAATCAAAATACATACGATGTGCACACAAGGACATGCAGACAACTGCTGCTGATTTCAATACACAAACAGCTTGACATCATGTCAGACATTCTGCCGTGGTTTTCTTTGTGTACACGCACAAGTGTTGGTTTGTGAAATATGTCAACGTGTCAGCGAGTGCCACGTGGGCGTCGCCAGGATTTAAAAAAAAACTTCCTGCGCAGAAATATTACGTTATACCGCACGCATCTGTTGCCGATACTGCAGGGAGAACGAATGACACTTCGCTTTAAGAGGAAGCACGGTGAATTATGTTAAGTCTTTGTCTGGAAACACATGGATGAGTCACAGCACGTCAATCACCGGGATCACCTCACCTTCAACTTCCTCCTCATCGCAGACGTGTTTGACGAAGGTCGCTCCTCTGTCCAACACGGCCTCATCCTCCACTCTGTTTAAAAACAAAAACAAAAAGAGAGAAAGTTGAGAGAAAGTTTGAGCAGGCAAAGCCTGACTCAACATTTGATCAGCAGAAGAAACTAAATCCTGACAATGACTCAGAACCTCGTCATTTACGCAACAAAAATCCCCTTATTCTGAACCCATTAACCTCGTAACAACAAAAGGTAACAGCGAGGGCAATATCGGTGCTTCATCTTCACATTCAATTAATATTGTAAACACATAAAACAATTAGAAATAAACACATGTAACTGCATAACAAGAGCAAAAAGCAGTTATGCAAACAACAACAAAACAATGTGACGGCCCCGGACTACTTTCACATCACCGGCTCGTCCACCTGCATTCCTGAACACATGAACGCAAAATAAAGAAAGTCAATTTTGTGACTAAACTTTTAATGAGTGCAAGACGAACACGCGCTCAAAATACTCATTAAGTCATTCACACCGGTTCTTCAAGTTCGCACACAATCACAAGGCCTTATATTCACTTCAAGGCCCAACTGACTGACTGCATGACAATAATTTTCCCTTGATCATCAAGTCTCAAGCTTCCTGGAAGATTGGAGGAATATAGATATAGATGAAGAGAGATATATATACTTGATTTTCCCCAATTGGAAAAATAGTCTTGAGCTCAAAAAGGTTAGACCGATTAGAATACAATACCAGGCATAGAAGGTGCACTAATAAAAGAAGTTATCAGCAGCATAAAAAAACATGCGGCATACAGATTAAACAAGCCCATAAATGGGAAATAAATAAATAAAAAAAGGAAAGAAGTTGACCTGAATTATAATAACTGTATTGTCTGACGGCAGAAGCTCATATTGACAGTGCAGAACATGGTCGGGATCACAGAGATTTCTCTGTGTGCATGTTTAAACTACACATACACTGGTTAAAGACAAACTCAAACTTTTCAGACCAGTCATTTTCATTGCAGCCTAGACCAAGTTTGTTGGCATGGATTAGGAAAATACAGAAAAGATCCCCCAAACTCTCCAACACAGCACTGGTAAAACAATACATCCATACAGTAGACTGATCCAACTCCAATCCCATCATACACTACTGTAATATAGGCGCACATGGAATAACACAGCTATCTGGATCGTTCCATGCCGGCTGGTCTGAAATGTAAGAAGCGTGTCAGTATCAAATTAGGAACTCCTCTGTCATGGCTAATCTGACCGACCTCTTTATGAGAACAGACAACAAAACATAAATATTTGATTTAGGATGGCAATCGAGAATGTTAAATGGTTAATAAACATGTGAACAGTTTCCACTGGCGAGTGGACAATCCCCGAGCGAGGACGATGCTTCCGAAAATGAGGGGATGGCAGAGCGTAAACAAAACGACTAAAATAAACAAAGTCAGGAAGGATACAACTTGTTCCTCTGCGAGCTCATCTGAGCGGTCCCAGAGGATACGCTTATCTGGCCTTGAGAGAGATTGAGGAAGTCTATGATTGCTGATAGACGTAATGTTGTGCCACCAGCTTCAAGATCAAATGAGTGATGAGGGCTGGCTGGGACTCGTGCCAAAATTTACAAGCGTTACTAATGCAGTGATTGGGCCTGTGTTGGTGTCTTTTGTTGCCCACTGTGGCTTATAATAACAGAGGTCAAGTTCCCACATGTTGCCGTGGGGAGAGGGTCAACTCTATCATTTTAACGCCAGATTTCTGCACAATCTGTTCTGCTCGCCTTGGGCGCTATCTTTTTTTTTTTTTCTTCTCGTTAGGACAGACCGTACAGAAAATAACAGCTTCAGGACGTGATTTTGTCACAGAGTTTGTGACCTGTATCTCACACAGATACACAGCAAGCCGACCGAGAGGAAGGAAAACACACAGTTCCATTCGTACGCATCCAGCGCGCGAGATTCAGTGACATCTACTGTAACAGTGAGACAGCAAAGCCACAAAGAATGAGATTGTTCTTTATTTGTGTAGTTATTCTCCAGCTACAGGCTACTGTAGACACATGGCAGCACAAGATGGCCGTCAATGGTATTTTACTTAAAATGCTTATTTTAAGGGGATAAAAAAAAAAAAAATCAGGCCCAATACAGTCTTTTACATCAACTTAGGTCTTAATTACACCTGAAACAGATGCATTTACTGCCAAGCTATAATCACCTAATCCTAAATCCATGTGCAGGCCTCACTCATACACTGGCTGTATGATGATGGTGGTGCATGCCTTTTTATAGTGAAGAATTTAAATGATATAAATTGGATTTGACTCTTCCTTCTTACCAGTATCAATCCAATACTGATATTGTGTCCCGCATCGACTCATCCCTAATAAAAACACACTTTTATTCAACTTCTGCCAATAAACCCTCCAACATGTTACACACTGAACCTTTATTCTAGCACGACACATGCAATATGTTTGGAGGAAAGCTCTAACCCTGTCAGCAAAGTCTAAAAGATGTTGTCTTTGTTTTGCCTTCAGCTGCTTCACTCTTTTAAACACAGTCCAACTCTATATCTTGTGTATGAAAGCACGAGGTGGATAAGATCCCGCATCCCAGGTTGTAAATTCTGGAAAATCTTCCTGATCTTTTTCATTTCCTGCAAACGACTTCCACCACCTGATTAATTAAAAAAAAAAAGTGAATCAAAAGCTGGATGAGGGTCGGAGCGGCCAGCTGCATCCATGTCACACTGGTGAACCTCTCGCTGCTCCAACCTCTGTGTGACCTCATGAGGCTGGATAAACCTGTCTCTGCGTGAGGAACCAGAATCAGCGGCTTGGGGATCAGGGATCATTGCCGTGTCTTTACAGAATGACGCACCCAATCCCACCAGCCAGGTTCAACAACCAACCCACCCCCAACGCAACAAGCAGCTGGTTTATGAAACTTAAAGTCAGGGTTTAGTCCTGGAAGGAACAGAAGCAGTGCTCGGGTTTGATTCCGTCGGCTGAAATGAGTCCCCTTTCAGACTTGACTTCACTTGAAGGGTTAATCGTTTGTTTGTTTGTTTAAGCTGCAACCAACAATAATTCAATTTTCTAAGCTCATCACTTTTCGTTCCATAAAACCACAGAAAATGGTGAAAGTGATTCACAGAGTGATTTCCAACTCACACTGGGGAGAAAAGAGCCAGTGAACAATCTGCGTCATCTACTTTATACATACTATATTTTCATTATTAGATGTAGACTTAAATATAGATTTGAATGAGCCAATATTAATTCATAAAATGAGATCAATCCAACCTTGTGTCCTACAGTAACTTGGTAGCATCACAAGATCTTGCTACATGGGAGAATTGGGAACTTGAAAACCACCAAAAAAAAAGCAGGAAATGGGACAAAAGTTTTAATTCTCACAGAATAACCTAATAAAAATGTCCTTTTTTACTCAAATAACCCAATTACTGGATCAGAAAGTGACTCGAGACCTGTGAATTAAATTCAGAAATGTGTTGTTGAGTGTTGGTAGTCATAATGTGTTGTTTATGCCATTAGTTAATTATAATTAACAGTCCCATCTCTCAGGTACACCCTGACTTCTGGAAATTCGTCTGACCACATTGGAATGGAGAAGGAAATGAAGGATACCCAGTTACTCATTGCGTCATTCAGCACTGCACAAAAGCGCTTTCATGTTTTCCAGTCAGTCATCCAAGCAAACATAATGACACATAAAGTGGAGAGAGACACTTCCCCATAGTTAACCAGATTTCACAATCTCACAGACGGTAAAGAATCGGCTTGTTTTCACAAACAAGCCGACTGCCATTGTGCTGGACAGACATGATGACGGGTCACTTTCAGGCCTCGCTCAAGCAGAAACAACACTTTCCGTTCATAGAACGTTTTCCCACGAACTGAAGAAAGAAATGTCTTCATACACACACAAAAAGCAACCGAAACAACTCTGTAGTGTATACGCCAGGCCTGAATGTGGCGCTGTAACGTGATGCACCAAAAATGAAGAAGACGACATGCGCATAAATCATGAGCGATGCGTACAAACTCCAAACACAAGAAGAAGATGCATGTTAAGGATGGTGTTTTGAGATTTTAGGTCTCATGGAAGTGCCGGTTTGCAGACTTTTGTGTGTAAACAGGCCTCGTGTTACACTACGGTTACTCAAGGGTGCTGCAACAGGTGCAACATCCAGATGCGTGGATTGTGTTAATTCCACAATCTACACTTTTATGAGATCCCCTTTAAATGTTGTGATAGTTCTGAACAATCACACCATGACTTGCCTTGATTTGACATCATGAAAAGTGGGTTGTCAGAGCAGGCCACTTTTATGGGGCACAGGGTTAGGGCTTGATGTATGCAGCAGATATAGACAATACAACTGTGATTTGTCAGTGTTTTGCCTCGGTTTGGTCTTCATGAATATTACTTATACGCTGCATCCTCCACCGATAACATCAGACCTGAGCAGTAGACTTCCCTTCTGAAACTTTGAGGGCACTTGTTTTCAAAGAGACTCCATCCTGTTTGCAGCAGCCTACACTACAGCTTTAACAGATGTTCTTAAATGAAAAATAAGACATCGTGAAAGGCAGATACACAGAGTGGCCCCTGGGGCCACTAGCTTGCCGCCGAAAGCTTCAACACTTCAGAGTAGAAGGAGAGATTGCACGACACTGAGTAAATATGCATCTCCAAGAGTTAAATTCATAGCATTACAAAATGTTATATATGAATTTAGAGAATTGGGGGTTCAATCGAGAGCCCCTTTGGTCCCCTTTTGCCTGAGGCCCCCTAAAATATCTTGGAACGTCCCTGAAAGCCCGCTCCCAGAAAAAGGGAATTTCAGCTGAGATCCGCTGAACTGGCCGCAGATCAAACAGCTGATGACTTTCAGCTGCATGTCAGGAAAAATTGGTGCAGACACAAACGACGGGTTTCCGTGCGTCATTGCGCAAAGCTCCGCGCGCACGCTGACCCCAGCGTGTGCATTTTTGGGGTGTCAGCTCATGGACCACATGGTCTGCGAGTCATCAGCTCCACGCAGCTTTGCCTCAGCAGAGAGAGAGAGCGAGAGAGAGACACACACGTTCCCCGGCGCTTGGCCTGCGCTCCCCCGTGTGTCTCTCTAATGGAGAGTGACAGGTTCGCGGAAAAGAAGATTAGCAGCCGTTCAAAGCCACTGCGGCTTCTCCAGCCACGAGTGACGTGACTCAGGTGAAACGGAGACGGCTTCCTAACGTGATTAGAAACTCAATAAATAGTCCGCACAAGTTTCACCAACGTGGAACTAACCAAAGCCAGCTGTATGAGCCACTGATTTACGCACACGGTGTCCACGTAGGACGCCGAGTCAACGCCGAACTTGAGACAAAAGATTACAACCCTGACGCCTTTCTGTCACATTTACACCTGGCCAGGAAGTTGCAAAGGTATAGTTTCGGTGTGAGCCCGTGCGTAACGTGTGGAACAAGGAAAGAGGTCGTAAAACTTACTTCTTGTCGGAACTCATGGTGACAAAGTTCTCCTTCGCAGATGGTCACAGTGTGGAGTCACTCACTCACTTATTTCTTCACCTCCTCGGCGCTTTTCAGCAGAGTAAAGGAACAAAGAGCAGCTGGTCCAGCTGGAGCCTCTTCCTCGGTTCACTAGTTCAACTCGCTACAGCTCAGACAGTAACGTGAGAGACTCAGTCCTCACAGCATCATCACATGCTGCCTGAACAACATCTTGCAGAACAGGGTTCAGTGTGTGTGTGAGTGTGTGTCGCTGTTCAGTGTGGAGAGAGACTCGGGGAGCGCAGCGTGTCCTTCTCCATATTTAAAGTGTCATCCCTCCTCCTGCGTGACGACACCAAGGAGGAGGAGGAGAAGGAGGAGGAGGAGGAGGATTCTTCTAACCTTCAAGATATTATGTGTCATGTCAAGCCATAACATAATAACCAGGAATACCTGATTTATGGGAAGTGCGTTTCCAAATCACTCACACAACTTACTTCATTTCTGATCAAATCCACAACCAAGTCACAAACAGTCAAACATTTTACTCCCTAAGTGTCTTTATTTCCTGTTTTCCTGTCTTTTCTTTCTTTGTGCTTTATTTATTTATAGACTTTTATTTCAGTTATACCCCATTTTCCTTTATTCTAGTTATTTATTCATCTTTCTTTTCTATAGGTGCAGCAATTTGTCTCTAAATGATCAATTAAGAAAAAAAAATGTGGAGGAGGGAAGGAGATTTTATTTGGTTTTATGCGAATCTATTAAATAAAAACCTTATAAGAAAAATGCATTAAAACTGTAGACATTTGCTCCCTTTTTACTCTCCTTCTCTCTCCTAATTGACTTTATATCTATCTATCTATCTATCTATCTATCTATCTATCTATCTATCTATCTATCTATCTATCTATCTATCTATCTATCTATCTATCTATCTATCAGCCAAAAGTGCATTAAATTAAATTATATTGAAGTAAATATTTTGAGGAGGGTCCTCAACTTAAATATTTTATTTGTTTTTATTTGAATCTATTAAATTATAACCTTGAACACCTGATTCATTTTCTTCTAAAATAAAAGTATAATGATCACATTACTCCCTCATATAGTATTAGTTCAAAATCTATTAGGCAACAACAACAATGCATTCAAATTGTAAACATTTATATCTCCTTCGACTATCTTTTGTTTATTTCTTTTGTGGCCCTTACATTACATTCTTGTTTTTTAATTTATTGACTTATTTGTTCATTTTCTTTTGTTTGTGCTCACAAGATAAATTCACAATGTAGTAGTTTCACCTGAAGAGTGTCTGAGTGATTTCCTCCATGGTTTTTTTCTTAGTTTCAACATCCAATTCTGTTTTTGTTTCATTCTTACGTGCCTCAACCAAGAGCACGCGTCAGACCTGCTGAAGCCATGCAGCAGGTCTTTGTTTTGATTATTATTGTTATTCATTTATCTTTCTATTTAATTGAATTTTATAATAACTCATTACTTTTACCTTTATTCTCATGTTGCCCAACCTTACGTCCTGCAATTTTTCACTTAGGTTGTTTGTAAATTGGAATTAAAGGGGGAAAAAATTGTCAAATGTGTATTATTTAGTTTACTAGTCCCTGAAGACAAAAACTAAAGACCTAAAACATAAATGCCTTTGCATGTGTAGCAATTTTCTTTTCTTGAATTGTATTTCAAAACATCTAACATTGTTTAAAAAAAACTGAAGTTTGTTTGGGTTTATATTAAAGACTTGGTACGGCGTTTTTGTGTCCAATACTGATATCACAACCTTGAGTACATGCCGACATTGATATCAGTTACAGTTGTTTTACATCTTTCAAATGACGACAGTACTATTTTCTGCTGATGTATTTACCACAGTCATAACCAGCCATTTCAGAAAAATGTACGTCAACTATCAACACTCGGTTAAAGTTATACTGATTTTGATTGCATTGTATTAGTAACTCCTTATCCAGGTTCAATAGTCGCACTCATCTTGATAATGTTTCGACACTTCATAAACCTACAGTTCAAAGTGTTCTCAACCTTATAAATAAATTAATAACTGGAACATAATTAGATATTACACCAGCACTATCATTTTGGCTACTTAATAGTTCTTTTATGATCCGACATGCAGACCTTTGTCCCACACACACACACACACACACACACACACGACTACGTCTGGTGGATTCTGATCTCATGTCAGTCACAATTTAAAGTGAAAATTCACCTGTTTAAGAATGGGGAAAAAAATCCCATTGGAACTACAAGTGTGTGGACACTAGTGACATCTATTGGACACTTTTCAGACATCAGAAACAGAAACCATAAACAATAAAAAAAAGTATTTCAAGTTTATTATCAGGAGTTAAAACCAAAGTTCATTTGCACACAATAACACAGATAAATATACAACACATTTAAAAAAAAATAGTCATAAAAAGATTTTAACAAATTGCTACAGGTTAGATCATAAAATAATAATAAAAAAAAGAGTTGTCATTGTTGGGGCATATTATTAGTTCTCTCCTCTTCTTTATTCCCAGGATTACAACGTGCTCAAGAACTCCTTGACCTGAAAAAGAACATGCGCAGCATCAGCAAACTGGTTAGTGTTTCCAGCTCCAAGCTTTCATCCTGTGATCATAACTCAAAAACAAGTCTGCTAATGTCAACTGTGTGAAAGCGCTGAGTGTGTTTGGGGCCATTTGTTGGTAATGGCATTTGAAAGGGAGTGAAATGTTTACCATTAACATGAAACTGTTCCTCTAACAGCTGTGCAGGCCTCATTTCCATAAGTGAAACCGGTGTCTTTGTGTCAGAGTGTGTGTGTCTGTGTGTGTAGCAGTATCAAATCACACTCAAAGACATTTAACCTCTCACCGCCCGAAAACTTGATGTGAAACCACTTATTCCCTAAACGACACAGTATACACACATTTTTAAAAGTCCCACACTCTTAATATCATTACATTTATTTCAAGAAAACAAGATTTATTGAAGGCTCAAGCATCATTAATGCCAACATAGCCATTAATACAACATATGTACTATTTCAGACTGTTAGCAGGATCGGAATCAGTGCTTTTTATTTTATTTATCCTTTATTTAACCAGGAAGGTTCCATTGAGATACAAGATCTCTTCGCCCAGGGAGTCCAGGTCAAGACAGCAGCATAGGTAGTACAAATCGTTACAGAGACAAGACAATTTCAGAAATAAATCTCACAACAGAACTTAAAAAGTTAAAGAGAGTAAACAAAGTAAAGTGCAAATGTGTACAGGCCATACCAACAAGATCCTTAATCTGAACCCCTCAAAAAGGTTATGTAAAACAACACAAAACTATTCATTGTGTTTGTCTGACTTAAAAAACACATGTAAAAGTGCTAGAATAAAAAAAAATTGTGATTTGTGTACACAAACCCTCTAAAAATAAATAAATGTTGATGGTAAATGTTTCAAAGACCCGTGCCCTTGTGGTTTAGTGGAAAACAGTCTTAAATTTTTCTGCACTTTACTTTTATTACGTGTCTCTTTTTTTCTTACTTTCCTTTAACTTCCTTTTAGCTTTTATATTCTGCAGTGAGTGTTATATCTGAAATAGTTTCGGACCTTCCTGGCTAAATAAAGGATAAAAAAATATATATATTATCATTCCAAATCAATGTAACCTTTTCAGTTTATACCCTGGTTACTTGTGCAAATTTAGCTTAAATAAACTGTTTATTTTCCTTGGATTTGCTTGTGTTTATGTTGCCTTTTGCCAAATTCAAAGGCCTCATTCTGACGGAAACAATCTTAAGCAGAGTCGACCCTGACATTAGCAGCTCTAAGCACTAAATCAACTTTGAATCAAACAAATGATGATGAATCGGAATTGAATTTATATCGTGAGATTCATGTAAAAGTGCACGTTTATGTAGTCATACTCATGCTCTGTGCAAGTTAACAACTAGCTGCATGCTAAATCATTAACCACCTCGTACTAACAAGCTGGAAGGGGGCGTATCGCCACCTAGTGTAAAGCCACCTAGTGTAAAGCCACCTAGTGGACACATTTCATTTATTTAATAAATTGATTCACCAATGGTCCAGTGGAGTGGCACAGTCGTACCTACAACCAGAGCTTGACTTAACTGTGCATGGAAACTCACTGCAAACTAGGGATTTAAACACTTTACAGTTGAGTAGTTTAATGTAAAGTGATGTATCATCTTGTATTTTTGGAGGAAAATATACAAGCCTGAAAATCCATGCATTGCAGCTTAACAAATGAGAGTTGTGTAATGTTTATTCTCGTCATATTTTTGTATTCGTCACTTTCGTACGTCCGAACTTTCCACTATATTGTGAGTGTTCGAAAGACACATGTCGAAACTTGTTAACAAAAAGCTAAAGGAAAACTTTTTCGCTGCTGGAACAAGTTAATTTACCTGTTGTGGAACCAGAAAAGTCAAATTTAATCTAGTCTATTCAAAAATGTACCACTTTGAGTTCTCAACAGGCCTGAAAATTACAACCCGACCTGACCCAGCCAGACACACCAGCACCGCGTGTCGGGGGTTACGCACTCATCACCCCTCTCCATCAAGCAGGCAGCTAGATTTACTCTTCACCACACGTGAACAGTGACGATTCACAACAAACAACATATATAACCCTATCATTTTGTTGGGACCCGTTGAGAACTCTAGTACCACTTAAGATTTTGTGGAATTGAACCAAAAAAAGCACTGTATATAACGGAAAAAAGGCAAATAAGATGTTTTCATGTCAGCTCAAAGTTCTTGGGATTTACTTTGACACAACTCATTATATAAACCACATGCACATCTTAAGTATTGACCGTCACCCACCTTCTCAATCATGTCGGCCCCTTTAGTGTCATTTCCCTTAAAGTCTTCGTTTACGTCCATGGTCAAGATCGGCACGTCGCTCAGATAATCAAACTCCATGCTGTGGGCCAGACGAGACGAGGGACACATTGTGTAAATCATTCATGTCCGGGAAACGGCATCTGTGTCTGTTTATTTATTCAACATGTGTGTTTGGGAGGAAATTGTGAGCACACAGTGGACCAAAATGATTGACCTAGTACTTGTGGCCTCACCCACTTCCTTGAAACACACTCATGTAGCAGATGCAGATCACACGGATCAAAAACTGATTCAGTCTCCAAGCGGCCGTCAGGTTATTGCATGAAAAGGATCTTTCTCCAATAACCAAGATCAGTCAGATAACTAATACGGCCAAACCAGAGACTCCACTCTCCTTCTTTAGCACAAATACATGTGTCAGAAATGCAGTTTCTAGTGTAAACATGCCATAAAAGCCTGTGTGTGTGTGTATGTGTGTGTTTTTCTGCTCACGTCATGGTCCTGTGCTGTAACCAGCTCTCGTGTTTAAAGTGGAGCTTCTCCAGATACTCCAGAGGGATGTCCTGCTCTTCTTCTCTGCCTCTCAGGTGCAGTCTCTCTAAACATTTCTACACACACACACAGAAAAGGAAATGAGTTGCATATTTGCACAAAGCCTCTGCAGTCCTGTCCTTTGAACCCCTTTCTTCTGTGGTCTAATGTTAGCTCAGGACAAGATCTGACCATTAAAAAGAAAACAATACCAGCGTTCCCGCATGTGATAGAATAACAAAGCAGTAAATCCAGCTGGTGAGACGAATACCTCAGGTGAAGCTCTGAGGTAGATGATACCATCCAACTCGATGTGCTTGCCAAACTGGCTGTGCAGCCACCCGTGCCAGTCCTGATACACAGACCACTCGGTCTCACTCAGACACTCGCCCTCATACAGGTTGGCTGCAAAGATGTACCTGCGACGTTACAAGAGCAGGAGAAGGGGAAAAAAACAATAACACGTGGATCATATCAGAGATTTTGCATATCTTAGGGTCATTAAGTACAAACAACATTCAAATTTAAACATGAACAGAATTCATGAAATTGGTTCATTTTTGTTGCATTAAAAGCATTCTATACTGGAAGGTTGGAAATAAGGAAACATCTCAAAATAACAGCATTTACACCAATTTTAGTTTATTCAAAAGCATTAGGTATCGTGTATATAGGCGCACTGGACAAACAATCATTTGAATGTTTCAACTGAGTATTTCAGATGTTACTGAATCAACAAAGCAGCACATGCAGTTTGGAATAATGCTGAATTCAATTTCCATCACAACTGGGAGTGACGTCACCCCTTAGAGACGTTTCTCCAACTTTCCGACTTGGAAATCTGAGTTGAGGTTGATGTTCCTGTTGAAGGAACTCAGAAATTCCTACTTCCAAGTAGAAATACAACTGGAACTCAACATAAAGCCAATGAGTGGCTGCCGATGTCGAGTGACATGACGCAGCACTTTTACTCTTGCTGTTAAAAGGTAAATAAAGCAGCTTTCATAGTAAAGTCAGTGTAAGATATGGTGAAATGACTGTATCACGATAAGCATTATATAATGGGTTTATAGATAATAATCAGCCCTAATCAAGAGAGGAACTGAACCTACACACTCCTTTATTTATTCACCTAGAGTTTTGTTTTTTTTAAATTTGCATTTGTTAAAAAGGAGCCTTTGGTGACAAAAAGTATTCCGATTTGTTAATACCTGTCACTGTAGATGGATCGCTCGAAGAACTGCACAGGATTCTCAGCTTCCCGCAGCTTCCCATTGGCCGACCTGATCTGGGAGCGCACCCTGCTGATGCAGGCATAGCTCTGGAACGTGTAGGCCCACCGCTCGGGTTTCTCATACATCATCTGCAGGACATTCCCTCCGCTCTTCTGAGACGTGGTCAGCTCCTGGTGTGTCACATACAAATGAAAGCTGCATTTCACTGGTGTTCACTCACAAGTTTACCAACAATGCACAGTGTGTGACATGCTCACAGTTTGATCACTGATTCTACAATGATTGACATTAAGTTGATTTTTTTTTTATTGCCACAGATAAAGCAACAATTATGAAACTTTCAATGTCAATACCAGTCAAAATCCTGACAAACCAGAAGGGACATAAGGGAAAACAAATATGAGGTTACTTTATTTACATGTCGTCACATTTTTGTCAGTTGAAACACAATCTTTTAACTTTCACTGTCCACTGTTTCACTTTGCATCTTTCTTTTTGTATAAAATGCGTCACTGTCGCTAGTGATGAAGTATTTGTATTGTCTCCTGAGGCATTCATGAGAGGAAATTCAATTCAGTGCTTTTTAAAATACCCATAATTATTTGAAGATAGTTGAAATGCAATTTTTATTCTGTACTATACCTCATTTACCTTCTGTAAAATAAATCAAGAGAACAAAAGGTCTGACAAACACACTGTCTACCAGCAGGGGGCACATGACCTACTAAACTACTGGATGGTGCAGAGGACTTCCGTTCTCCATTTACACTTTTATTTGCCCAAAAAAAGTACTTGAGTAAAAAAAAGAAAAAAAAGAAAGATGTTTTAAAAATGTATTTAAAAGTGCTTCCTTCAAATAAACTGAATAGGATATCTGCTCAAAAATACAAAGTCTGAATCTCATTTCCTGCTTATCGACAAACTGGCAGTGGGCGTGAAGCTGAGTGGGAAGTTAGTGAGGTTTGATGTAATGATGAAGGCATGTACATCTGTCCAGTGGGACCATCTGTCTCCCCTGGGTGTGTATGTGTGTGTGTGTGTGAAAATATAACTGGGACTATAGCGCAGCCTTAAGGACAGATGGCAGCTGCACTCTAAATACAGATGAAGACTCTCCCACTCATATTAACCTGTGCAGTCTGTGTGTGTGTGTGTGTGAGTGGAGTGCAGGATCATGTTCTCCTGACAGAGCATAATGAAACCCACAGTATATGATGATTTAAAAGCTCCAGTATTCAAGGATTGGTAACATCTAAAGCGTGCCTTGTATATTTTGCTCGGCACTCTTGATAATTGTCACTTGACAAAACCTAACAAGTCTCTCGACATGTTCAATTACTGCTTGGCTGTTAGGCGTCAGTCGTGTCTGTGGCAACCAAGGACACTAACCTCCGGCCCATTCTTGCAACATCCTGATCAGCCAATCCTTCTGTCCGCTTGTTTATCTCGATCTATATCTTTAAATCTAAATCTTATACTTTATTAATCCCTTAGGGAGGTGAGAAGGTACTCCCACCTGTACAATTCATCCCTCCAGGAGTACAAGGAGTTCAAACTCCTGGAGGGAGATCGTACAGACGCTGGGGAAGGCCTGTTGGCAGACTTGGCAGATCCTACGGGACAAGTTTGTCACGGCAAGAAAGAAGCTGTGGACACATGCATTTATCCTCCTTTTCTTCTTCTTCTTTGGTAGGAATGCGTCCTATGACCTGCGTCCACACTTGTTCTGCCACCCAATGGTAAAGTGGGATACTACAGGACCCTGACAGGTCTAACACGGGTTTTACAGTTGAAGGAGGGAAACTTCAACATGAAGGAGACAGTGACTAATATGACAAGTGTTTGACACACAAGAAAATTCTACAGGTGGGTGACATAAGGCAGTACTTCTCAAATAGTGGGGCGGGGCCCCCTGTGGGCAGGGCAGGGCAGGACAACTCATACAGTGGTTTATAGAGATAAATAAATAAAAATGATCAGGTTCTCAATAGTATTTCAATTAATAAAGAACCACTGACATAAGGGAAGTGTCTGCCAACAGGAACTATATAAAGCATTGTATAAAGAGTATAAATAAATAAAGTACAGGACTCCTCACTTTCCCACACACACCAGGGAACTATGGTGTTCTTCATTTGTATAGCAAGCTTCCGCTCCATGACACAAAGAACAGGTTTGTCCATTCGGGCTACTGTAGAAAATAGTAGCACAAGATCCAGCTCTCGTCTAAAGTACACACAAAAGGCTTATTCACAGTCTACAGAAAACAGAATCAACCAATTATACACTTTTATACACATACTTATTGGTAGAATCTTCAATTTCCTCGAGTAAAACCTCCTAAATGTTACACACTGGACCTTTAAGACATAAAATTTGCCCAATAATAAAAAGGCAAAACCATAACATGGCTATTTTATCTGATGCAAGTGTACCTGAGAGTGTATTCGCATGCGAGTTTGTCAATACCTCAAAGTCGTCACCGTTTGTTTGAACATTGCACCACCTGGCGATGGGCTCTGGTACTACATCCCAGTCCGGGTTCTCTTGCTGCAAAAGGCGCACAAACGTGGATTTGCCCGCCGCTAAAACACAAAAAAACACGCTCAAGTTCAATCACAGCGCAAAGAATATGTAGTTACACAGTTACATTGGGTACATTTATGTGCTGAATGTTTACAAAAGGAAGTCGCGAGCGTTTAACACTTGGCGGCAAAACGTTCTGGCCTTAAAGGTCTAGATAAAACAACCAGTCTTTGACTAACTGCAGACGCTTTTACACAAATAATGTGAAAACCACAGCGGTGTAAAGGTTTAAACGTCTGTGGTGTGATGAGCTTTGCACTCACCAATGTTTCCCTCCACTGAAATCCGCTTTATCCTTTTCTCCATTGAGTCGTTCATTGAATCGTTCATAGAGTCGTCCAGTGATTCGGGACAGCGTCTCTTCGGAGTAACAGACATGTTCGCGAAACAAAAAAAGTCTTCAGATAAAGAGAACGGTAATTGTTGACGGTGGTACAGCTGCTGCACCGCGGGATAAGCCTCGTTTTTTAAGCTTTGGCGGCAACAAACGTCAGAAAGCGGCGGTTTGCACAGACATGCCTCCGCCCCGGAAGCAGCAGCAGTAGCAGCAGCCGCGGTGCTCCTCCTCCTCCTCCTCCTCCTCCTCCACTGTCACTGCTGCACTGAGTAGGGGCGAAGCTAGAGATTTTGGGGCCCATGAAAGAATACATCGCCCCCAACTGAAAAAAAGTTATTTATAAAATATCATTATCCATATTCATTCGTAAAATTCAAATACTCATTTGAGTAGAGCTCCAGCAGGTGAAATTATGCAATCGGAAAGGAAAAGAAAGCTTTTTTGAGAGGAGGTCTTGTTCAAATCCATAGATGTGTATATAGGGCAACACACATACCAGGCAATATGCCAGACAACTCATCTCTTCACTGGCTGTATTCATAAAAAGTGAATGTGGGTGATAGCTGTTATGTCATAGAATACCAAACAGTTTGGTCTTTTGACTGCTGTGTCTAAACTTTTCACTGGTGGTGTATATAGTGGGGTGTTCTAAGTCATGGAATCCCAGCCCTCGTGGGAAGAGAGATATTCATATTTCTGACATTTAGAATTAGAATTGTTATATTTGTTTCCCATCTTGATATAGGATGTGAGGTCATGAAAAAGTCGCAATGAAGCCACAAAACGTTATCAGTGTCATGTTGTAATGCATTAACTTATGTAACCAATAACATTAGACAATCTATCAATTAGATTGTCCCTCATTCATCACCATATAATGCAAATGATGTCATTATGAAATCAGAAGTATGTTTGTGGCATAAATAGCATAACCACAGGTTCATTTATGTGATAACTGCTTGCTCTATGTATTAAATATAAATATAAATGAAGATCTTGAAACAATGCATCATATTTTATAAGCCGAAAAGTATCTAATCATATAAATTTAATTTTAGTAAATTGAGCGAGATGCATAGAGTTGTAATATAAAGTAGGACAGAATTGAAATAAATATTTATTCAAACATACCTGTGTGTTCCGGTATATAATCACAAACATAGAATTAATTCAAAGAGTCAAGACCGCCTTTATTTGTCTTGTAAACAGCATAAATCAATTCAGTAGCATTGAAAACCCCTACCAAGCCTTTATATACAAACATATCATCAATTATTACACTGGAGGAGGAAAAACTTTGCGGGCATTTCACAAACATGAGATGCTCTCAGGATGACCAATTTTATATTATGTCTTCAGATATCTGACGAGCAGTAACATTCATTGTATCAAGTGAAAACAGACGGGGAACAGTTAAAACAAAGTAAAGTTTATATGCAAACCAGGGGGGAAGGGGACGCAGCCTCGAAAAAGACTCAATGCATTCTTTTAACCAAGAGTTAGCACTCTCTGCTCTCTGAAACTAATTAAGACAGGTCTAAGCCTCTGTATTTACACATGTTCTACACCTCTCCGTCACACATCCGATATAAAATGTTCATTAAAATGTTCATGTCACTTTTTCTCAAAGTAAACCCACATGAGAAGTAGTTTTGTCATGATGGGTTTACATCAGAATGTAAGCACTAAAAAAAAGGAAATTGACCATGGATATAAAGTTTGAATGAGCTATCTGGTAAACATTTTAGTGTTGTGTCAATTATTGCATAGTAAACTACACTTCAGATTTGGGAAGGGTGCATGCACCTGCTGTTTCGAGCACAGCAACAAACGACTCAAACCGTACAAAAAGCATAGGAAATCTCACTTGTGCGGGCTTACAGCTCGTGTCAGAGGAGGTGAAGCATTTCAACATTCATTTAGGGAAATATGAGAGGAAACAAACCACGGTCAGTCACATGATACAGCTTCTCACAAAGCACAGTCTATGCAGAATAAACATTCAGGCAAAGAGAAGTCAGGGAAACTGTTCAAAGTGCTTTATGGCTATTGAGAACAAGGGCTGCCTCAGAAAATCCAATTGGAAAAGCTGTTCTATAAACAGAGGAAGCTGTGACAGACGTACCTACTTCAATTTACTGACCTTAATATACACTTGAAGGCTGTAGATCCCTCACGGATATCTATGAAAACGTGTCTCTATTTTACATTTTTGGGAAGAAACTAGTACACAGGAATATATTACTAGAAAAGGATCAAATAAAGGGGAGTTCATTTTCAGTTCATGAGGCTAGAATATTATAATAAATAATATTCTAGCCTCATTTCTACAACCTTCAAAACATTCATTAATCATAACCTGCACCGCGCAGGTGGCAATGAGACGCAAGGATATGTTTGATGAGGAGAGAAAAGACAGGATTAGAGTACAAAAAGAAATGGGCTGTGTTCAGGTGTCCAGTGCGTCAGTGATCTATGGCCTTTAACTTTTAACAGTTCTCAATGTTGATATAGGGCAAATATGAGCCATGCTAGGCACTTAGGGTTCTTTTGTATTGACAGATGTGGGCTGATACAGATGTGAAGAGCAGCAAAGTGCCACTGAGCTCCTTCCACGTAGCTTGGTGAATAAAATAACAAGCCATTGCTGCTGAATTGGCTTAAATTCTTGCCGTAACCGCAACAATACCATACTATTTATTAAAGACCGTATTATCCCCTGCAAGAAAGTTTGAAATAATAAATCAAAGTGGGGGGAAACAAAAAAAACATAGTGTAACAGGAAACTTGTCTATACCATCATAAATGTGAGCCATGACTGAATACTGGGATTTATTCATAGAGCTAAAACCTTTTCTTCTACTATGTTAAGTGTGTTATCAAGTGTGTTATCCCTGATAGCATTAGTTCTAGTGCCATAAACCTATCAAGACCCTTCCTGCTTCCTGGCCCCCCTTTTTTAAAAACATTTCCCCAAATGGAAATATAGTATATACTGCATACGTACAGCCAGGGGTGGGGTGGGTATCTGTGCAAAAACTAGAAGACCAATAAAATAAGGAACAGGCTGTTGTTTATCTATCCTTAGTTGTCAGTTTTTCAATCAGCTCCTGTAGTGGGACCAGCTCTTTCCTGTCAATGAGGTTAAACTCCTGGAAAAAAAGAAGAAAAAAACATTAGCGTATGATACATCAAGTGTTATATTTTCTAATGCTACTTTACTACGCGAAGAGCAAAGGTCTACCTGAACAAAAAAGATGAAGTGTTTGAATGACGTGTTGAGGTGGGCCTCCTCTTGCAGCTGCATGACAGAGTCAAAGTGCTGGTGATAGATGTGGGCGTAGACTCTGAACAGGCGCTTCAGAATGGTCTTTGCCACGGACATGAAGTTCCGCTTAAAGGGGACACCTTGGGAATTGAGAGCAAGAAAACAAAAGCGGTTGAAATCATTCTGATCGTCAAAAATACAAGCAGAGCTCTGGACAATTCCATCAGCGTTGAGGCTGAGCAATTTACTTTAAGACACATTTTCAAAGTGCCTTAGTGAGTAGTACACATTGCTTTTTAGTTCCTTTTACCTCTCTGTTGCTGCAGGTCATATTATTGAGCTCAAAAATCTCAGAACAAACAAAGCAGATGCGGTCACACTAAAGTATGTTCTCCTGGATTACAAGGTTTTACGAGGCAGGTCAGAGCATGATTTCATGATTTAATGGAAAAGCAAACAACTGTGATTGCAACACAGAACCACCTCATGCTAACACTGTGTCAAGTGCTCAGGTGTAGCTAAGACATCGAGATGTTTGCAAACAGAAAAACAGTAACGGGTGTTTTGAGTTTTACTGGCACTACATGGTTATTAGTAGATAGTAACCTCAGTGACTGTTATTATAAGTTAAATCCACCAATACAGACAACAATGCTTATGTGGGCTATGTTTACTGAAAATACTCTTCTAATCTCATAACTAATGAATTAAGAGGTTATAAAAAAGGCTCTAAAATAGTATATATTATATATATTATTAACGATTTTAAAGGCCAGTTATTTTACCAATTATTTGTATAAATAGGATTTCTTTGTGACCCTGCCACGAAAGAGGAAGACGATAAAGATGAAAACATCAATGAAAGAAACAAAACTATACAAAGGATAAGTAAATGATTGGACTGGATAAAGGGGAACAGAATGTAAACAAACCAATCTTTGATGGGAAGAGACTCTCATCATCAAGCTGGTCTTGCACCCAGGTCATGAGGTAATCAATGTACTTTGGAGCAGAGCATTTGATTGGCTTCTTGATGTTGGTTCCATCAGCCCAGTGGTACTCATACCTAAGGAAAAACAGACGACAAACTTTCAGTGTTAAAAATTATAATAGACTCCATCTAGGATTGCATTCACCACTGAAGTTATTTTATGAATGTCTAATATGGACCCTTTATGTCTTGCAGAAACCAACCTAAATATTGGGAGACACGAGCAGAGTAACTACACTGAGAATCTACAAAGATTTAGACCTCTGACAGTGGTGGAGGTTTACAAATGTGCAGTGCTTGTCTGTCTTGACTGTCACATTATGTTTGTGGTGTTCCCTGGTTAAAAAAATATTGAGAAAACATGCACAATTATTGGGTCCACCACTACCTACCACTACCCCTGACAGATCGAATGGAGTTAAGCACAGTTAGTTGTTTGGTTTTACTAAAATGATAAACTTACTTAGGACCAGCAGACATGACTGGGCAGCTTTCCTCTGTGCAAAAGTCTGTGATGGTGCCATACAGCATGTTGATCTGGTTGAAGAAATCCACGGCTAAAGGGGGAACAGAACATTTTTGCATCAAAAGTGCATGAGGCTGAATATCATGTGAACCAGCACAAAACAAACAAACTAGAACCTTCTACCCTTCCCACCTCACTGCCTAGACCACATTTTAGATCAGACTTATACAGCACAGATTATGTTACTGCTTCCCAGTGGCAGACAACCAACACTGCCTTTCTATCATTTAGAATTATCTATGTAAAGGGAGGTTGGTGCTTCATTTGCTGATCGTCAACAAAAATGCATACTGAACAGCTGATGTGGCATGTGTTGTCATGTCAAAATTTAAATTAAAAAAAAAATTCCCTTACTCCCTTAGTGCACAGTGAGACAAACACTTCAGCAAGTCAGGCAATCTGACAAGGGAGGAAATTAAGCTTCCACTGACCAGCCATTTGTCACAATGCAGAGCAAAGTAAACACGGCTCTCAGCACAGACAATGAGGTCTACTCAACATTCACAGCGGTTTTTCTAGCATGAATACTCATGGTCTTTGGAGAGGATGCCAACATTTTACACTCTGGTGGTTCACAGGAACACTACTGAGACTACTAGCATACACACAAAGACTAAGAAGAGACATACATAAAAAAGGCGTGGGGGTTAAATCATTCTTGCAGGAATGTGAATTAAAAAGGGTGTATCAAGGGAGATGAGTGTAGGTTATTTAAACTTGGCACTTACTGTTAACTGCGACCCATTCGTTTAAGTCTTCACCCTCAGGCAACATGACTGCCATGCGCAGGTTTCCACTTCCCAGCGTAGCCTCTGCATGTTTCAACAGCTCGTACTGATGAGAACCCTCCGGGATATTCTTTTTGGGCTTGAACGTCTTGGATGAACGGCTTCCACTGTGAGTCAGATTTCAAAAGAGGAAGAAGAATTGGGTGACACATGTGGAGGGAGTGAAACGTTATGACAAATCATGAGTTCGCCCTGGTGTGGGCCCTCTGATTGTGAAAAGTTAGGATCTACCCAAGCCAACAAAAGAGTTGAGCTCCAACTGAGTTGATCACTTTGATGTAATCAAGAGTGAGGGGGGCCTGAACAATGTGTCACTCTGTGACACAATGTGTAATGAGGCCATTTGTAGAGGTACTGCATTCAATCTCTCTCAACGCACCATTAAACAACAATCCTTGTGCGTCATCACAACCTAGAAGGGTGTTTACCAAAACAGATACTACAACTTGAAACATATAGCAAAGCCAGTGTTTAAAAAGACAAGATTGGTCAGTTTGTGAAAATGTTAAACCTATTTCTAAATCTAAAACCAGAGAAAAGTATGCTCTTGTTGAACCAAATTCACACAAATGTTCTCTCTTACTAAAATGGATGTCAGATGATCTTAAACCACAAGATGGAAACAAAGATAAACATTTAAGATACACTGATATGTACGCTGTGCACGTCAAAGGGTGACAGAATTATCAAACGTTTCATCACTGACATTTCCATAACTTCCGTAACTTTAATGGTGAGCTCGACTCTAAATGCGTTTTTATCTTTCAGTTAACCAAATACATATTTATCACGCGAGTCAGCTGTACTTTATGAACTTCTGGTTCAGACATTGACTGGTGAATTGTGGTATATCGGGGACGGTTTAGCTCATGTAAACGAAGTGCTGCCACCAGCAAATACTCAAGCCAGACTGGGAGCATTCTCGAGTTAAATTTGCACTGATTCGTGATCGAAGGTAAAGACGATGGTGCTACTATTATGGTTATTTCAAATCTTAAACCGATGTCCATTACATACAAAATTCAGCAAAGAGAAAAACGAAACAAACCAGACATGCTAGGACGGGTCCAGGCTATAGACGAAGCCCGTATTCTGCTCTAGCTAGCGATGCAGCTAGCTAACCAATTAGCTTGCATTATTTACATTCTTTCAATTACAAAGCCGAATGGTCAGACAATTCAAATATTCATCACAATAATTAGAACTTACAACAGAAAGCTCATGTTTCCTTGGCGCCCGGAAAACAACAACTCCCCTGGCAAAGAGCAAAAAAAGGCAGAGTGGATGAAGACCAGAGGGATTGTTTGACACAACTCTCAGTCTCTCTCGTCCTCGGTTCTTTCTCCGGCTTCCTTTCAATGGCCTTTAAAGATCCAAATAAATCGATAAATACAAATAAATAGAACAGAAAATAAACAGATCTTAGTGTTGGAAAAAAAATCCTTGAGGAATTTTATAGAGACTTGTATCTACCGGCTGCTGATACGTACGCTGAGAGGCAGCAGCGTACTGAACGTAATGCTAACTTCTTCTGCTGAGGCCACAGGCGACTCACACGGAGCTCTTTCGTTTGCTGCCATCTAGTGGAATAAAATGGCTACTGTGATATTTACTATTGAACTGTCTTTTTAACTTCACTATTTTTTGATAGGCAACTAATAAAGCAAAAAAAAAACTAATCACAAATATCCATGCATTAGTCAGTACAAAGCTGGCAATCATCTAAGAGAGGAGGGAAGAAAACAAAAAGGACATTTAAATAGAAACATCTGCCTGACCCTCCTACCACAACCAAATCCCGCCCATCCCACCCATCCTGGACCATGGAGACATAAAGAACAATTACATGAAGGATTTAATTATAGTGATTGCTTGTTTCCAATGTGATCTATTTTCTTCTCCTTACTTGGTGTATTTTGGCAGCCCATTGTTCCACATGCGCTATATTGACAGAATGCAGAGCTTTCCATCTGCTAGCTTTTAGTCACTTTGCAGCAGTAAGATCAGCAAACAAGAGATGTTTCATCCTGACACAACAGAATGTCTGGGGAATCAGGAATTGTTTCAGACAATATGTTTGATAGCATTCCTGCAAAGACTCAGTTAATGTTGTTTTCAGTCTCCCTGGAATGGGTTTTGGTAAATATACAGTATATATGAGACAACAAATAGATGAGATAGATGTGTGGCACCAAAACAGCTGCTGAGAAGTGAAGAAGAAGAGAGTGTCATGTGAAATTCTTTTTCTACTCAGTTATCCTGAAATAGAAGCAGAGTGGGATTGTCTGGCAGAACTTCAAATAAACCAACATGCTTTAGTTTCCAGTCTTCAGCATACTTTTGTAATGTTTTAGAGCACTGTGTTAATAAATTCACTGATGTGTTGCCATTAGAGTATCTATCCATCCATCTTCTACCGCTTTATCCTCCACATGAGGGTCACGGGGAGCACTGTGCCAATCTCAGCTGACATAGGACGACAGGCAAGGTACATCCTGGACGGATTGCCAGTCCATCACAGGGCCACATACGGAGACAAACAACCATCCACTCTCACACCTACAGTCAATTTAGAGTGTCAAATTTACCTAATCCCCATATTGCATGTTTTTGGACTGTGGGAGGAAACTGGAGAACCAGAAAAAAACTCACGCACACGTGGGGAGAACATGCAAACTCCATGCAGAAAAGCCCTCGTTCTGACCGGGTGGCAAACACGGGTCTTCTTGCTGCAAAGGCAAGAGTCATTAGAGGATCATGATCATAAAATATATGATCCTGAGTGTCTTATCACCTGAAAATGTTGGCATGTTGGCCACCATGTTGAACTGGCAAGTTCCATTTAGCTGTATGACATTAAATTAACTGACTTCAACATCATAATGTGGCTGAGCAGTAATGAAAAAAATGATCATGATATCATTATCTTCAATATCAATATTACAAAGATTCAGTGTACAGTATAATAAATAATTCAAGCATTGTTTGAGGTTTGCACCGCTTCTGTTCCATCTTGGTACACGAAGAGACAGAGGGAACAGCAGACTTGCCACATGGTGAAAGATTACAGTAAAGATAATAGATAAAGTTTCAGGTGGAATATAAGTTGTTCACAAGGTAGCCATCTATCTAAACATTTTAGATAAAACAGAATTCAATACAAATCTTTTCCAGCGTTGATGTAGTTTTTGTTTAATGTTCTGGAACTAATAACCACAGTTTCTGCAGGAATCTGGTTTTGCTCACCATAAATGTCACTTATTTGTTCCTCACCATTAATAATTAGCACAAATAATACTACGTATTAATAATCTGTCTCTACATGTTACTTTCCGGAACCATAATAAAAGCGTCAGAACGTTAAAATAGAAAAAACTCACTATTAATCGTACTGTTAATTGTTAGCAGTGAGTTAACTGGGATCGAATAATGGCCACAATGTTACAGATTATAACATTTCCATTCCATTGACGTCAAAAATTAAGGTCATTAATATGATACAGTTTATAACATCAACACCCTGTGAATATGATGAGAAAACAGCATGTTGTTAGCCTAATTAGCTAAAATGAGCTATCATTAGCCACGTGCACCGGAAGTCATCTGATTACCAGGTGTATATCAGCTGTGCACCTGCGGCCTCCTCTCTTTCGCGCGCCTCTTCAGTCAGCAGCTGTGTTTGGTGTAGCCAGATCTCCCGGGAACAGAAGAGGCAAAGAGCAACGCGCAATTGAAAAGCTAAAAATAAAAAAAAGAAAAGCTTTTACATTCATTCAGACACCAAACGTTTCGCAGAGGAGGAAGGATTTCGTAGCCCGGAAGTGCCAATTAACGCTGCGTTTTTGTGTGTGTCTTCACCGCGCACCATGCGTCATCGCGTTCAAAATGTCGTGCGGGAGATCAGAAACCGGGTTCTGATTCAAGACGCCTTCAGAAAGGTCAGTGATTACTGAAACATTAACTAAACTTGAGTCTAATACACAGTCGGATGCTCTAACAAACGGAAAGTCTGTGTATATATGTAATGGATTGCGTTGCATTTAATGGAATGCACCTGCGGGTCAGTGAACGCGTCTTAAATGTGGGCCTTAAAAAATACCCACCTTAAATATTTCTCAATTTTATTAATTACAATTGAGCAGATGAAGCGATTCACTTTTGACTTCAAAATTAGGTCATTTTTGATGCTTTTCACATTTTTTTGCAACCAGCTAAATGGGACTTTCTGAATTCCCATCACTCACACACGTGCACTAAATACAAACATTAGTTTTCATGTAGGAGTGATATAATATATTGGTGATTTAATGTATCACTGATTCAAACCTTATTTATTTTAACAGACTTCATCGCCCTGCTCCAAGACCAAGTGGTGTTTGTTTGGCTGAAAAGGACCCAAACAACACCAAGAAGAAGTGAGTGACAGTTAAATACACAATTTAACTGTGTCTAACACATGTTTTTAAAGCTTAGAATGATGCAAAACTCAACACTATATTTTGTTTTGGCAAATCGAAAACAAACCCAGTGAGGTGTTTTTGTAAAAGATTTCAATTGTGTCTATTTTAACATTGTTAAATCTGAATTTAAGTGCCCTGTTTTTGTTCACTGAAAACATGGGGGGAGAGAGAAAAACATATTATAAAAGACATCATATGATTGACTGGTAACTTTTTTTTTTTCTCTTTTCAGTTTGATCATCATGAAGATCGTCAAATAGTAGGACGTCGTTTTTATTCCGGGTGGTCGCTGTGCCCCCACTACGCTCTTCGCTTGGCCGCCGTGCCTTTTTAAGTGCATCTGTCATGGCCGCCGTGCCATATGGCAGCTGTGCCTTTACATGTACCTGTCATGGCCGCCGTGCCTTGAAACTTCTTTCAGCTCACCATTTCACATACATATTAGTGCTTTACTTTACTTTAGGTGTATCAACGAAAGGGAAGCATCGTTTTATATTACTTTTTCAGGATGGCGGCCGTGTCGGCCTCCATGCGCATCTGCACAGCTCAAATATACTTTGAGAATAGTAGTTCATAGCATAGTAACTAATAGCCATTCATCCAATTTTAACCTTAGGCCGAGCATTAATTTCATGGTGGACTGCCATCCAACATTTTGAATTTCCTCATTTGACCCATCATCGAGCATTTATTTCATCGTGGACTGCCATCCAGCATTTTGAATTTCCTCATTTGACCCATCATCGAGCATTTATTTCGTCGTGGACTGCCATCCAGCATTTTGAATTTCCTGATTTGACTGACGCATCATCGCATTTACTTCGTCGTGGACTGCCATCCAGCATTTTTAATTTCCTGACTGACGCATCATCGAGCCATTTTAAATTTCCTGACTTCACATCGGGTCCCGCTGATGTACTGGAAATGTGAGTACCATGTCCAATTACGTACTTAATTCTTTGAGTTTGTGGTTTTTGCAAGAATACTGTGCTGTAACTTTTTTGTTTTATTTTTCTATTTCAGCTTGTCCATCCACGAGGACTGCCCACTTCATCCAACATTTTTTCAAAAAAAAACAAATGCTTTATTTAATTTGCTTGTCCAATTCAGATTTAACTATGAAAAACTACTTTGGACTATGTATGTAAAATGGAGGCTGTATGAGTCACTGAAAATACTGTTTAACTTATTGGATTTGTGATTTTGAATTTAACCTGTGCTAACAAAGCGGGCATAAAGGCAATAAATGGTTCTAAATATGCCCTAGCAATTAACACATTTAATGACCACAATATTAGATTAGATTAAATTCCTAAAATGCTAGACATTTGTACAGGTAATCGATTTATGCATGTGCCATGGTTGCTGTTTTTGGCATTGCTCTGTTTGCATCTCTCTGTATGTCTCTCTTCTGCTTGGGGGCTAGAGTTGGGGTTGGGTATCATGCAGCCTAAATAGACTAAATTTTGATAATTGGGCTTCTGATAGATGGGGGAAATTACATCCCTTTTTTTGTTATCGCAGCTTTAGGTTAACATGATTTAGCTTAATCATGCGCCCCCAAAATGACAACCTTGATAAAAGTTGTTTGCCATGTCATATAGATATTTATTTCCCCAACCATTAATTACTCAGAATTGGAATGTTTTGCAGCTCTTTGAAATAAATCAGTGGCTATTAATAAAACATACTAGAACTCAAATTAGTTTATTAGAATTAAATTAGGTGGGATTGATTAATTTTAACTAGTAATTAGTGACTCAATTGGTTATTCAGTCCATGGTAAATTTCACCCACCACACAGATTTTGTAATGCATAATGAAAGTTTAAGTTTAGACTACCTTGTCTTGCTCTGCCAGATTTAATTCCAGCTGGATACTCAAGTTAGTTGCGACATACTCCTTTTGCGTATCGTGTTGGGAGGCCTCCCAGCGGGGGAATTATTTTCCCACCGCTGCAGACCGCGTCACTAGAGTTGCGTTCATTATTTACCACAGCATCCGTGCTGCATGTTAGTTTCAGGACATACGGGGGTCAGTTGTGGGTGAGACAGAAGCTTGGGTTCTCTGGTAGGATGCAAACCTGGCAGAGCGACAACTATGGTAATTAAATGGTAACAATTATCAAGCACACTTAATTGCTTCATTTTCAGAATTACTGTTGAAGCAGTCATGACATTTGATAGTTCTAAATTACAGGATAAAGCAAATGGTTTAACTTGACATAGTATGTAACATTGTACTATGGGCCGAATTTCAGATCTTATTGTTCATTTACATTGTCTCGAGGCAGAAACTAAATAAAAATAGGGCATTTGGCAATTGAGCAAAATCCATCTTTTAGAGAAAGATGAGAAGCTCACTTTAGTATTGCATAGTTTCCAATTCAATGCACTCCAGGGCATTTCCTCCAGTATTGTCAGGGAAGCCCTCACCCAATTTAAACATTTAACAGTGATAGTAATAGAGCTAACAAAGTTGGTATTGCCCTAGAGACCCATTCATTAACAATCCCTTTATATTATACTTAAACACACTCAATGAGGATTTGTATTTGGGGTGTTCATCCTTTATCAGAATGAGGCTGTAGAATCAGTAAAGTCAGGGGGAGGGATGATTTTTAGGATGGACCTGGCCTGGATACACACCAAGGCAGCTGTGGTAAGATTATACCTTGCACACTTGGAACAGGTGAGCTACTAATGCAATTCTGAGTTTATTTTTATTTTTTGAAAGGAAAACAACTGAACTATCTAATTGTATCTTTTTGCTTCACAAGGGGCAGAATGAAAGAGCCGAAGTGGTGATGGAGGCCAGGACACCATGACCCAAAGATGCATCTTGGACAGCTGTGACGGAGCCGGGCAACCTGCACCAAACCATACATGATGCGTCTTTGCCATGAGTTGTCTTCATGTATGCTCAGTCACATATTCTTTACTTTAATACTTCAGTTTGATGCTTGATTGCATCATAAGGAGATTTATTTATTTTACTCTTGTGTTTAGATGTTTAACCTGGGATCACCTTGACCCTGCTACAAGATGAGCTCAACCACCATGCCCCCTGTTTCCAGTCAGTGTCCTGCACTCAACCCAGGCTGAATTCTAATCAACGTTGCATATAAAAAATGTTTTGTCTGTTCTTGTGTTCAGATAACCCTGGAGAGACTGCTGTATATCTGCAAGCCACGAAACGAGGTCAACCACCATGCCCCCAGTTTCCAGTGGATGAATGGGCTCAGACTGAATTCGAATCAAGGTTGCACATAACACTCTTGCACACTTGGAACAGGCGAGTGAATAGATCACCCCTGCAGAATGTGATAAAATGGAAATATCATAATTTTGCTTAAATGTGTGCAGAATGGAAAAGCCAATACGCTGATGGATGACACAGTTTGGGCTTTGTGTGGGTCCTGATGCCTCCAAACAAGATATGGTCACCACAGTTAAATCATCGTCGAAACGGACAACTTAAAATCCCTGACTCCTACTTTGCCCGTTTTCTTAAACATCATTGTTTACAAGTCACTGTCTCCCAATAATGCAAGAGCTCTTAAGCTCTCTTGCATGACCCGATAAATTTGTAATTTAACCAAAGTTTCCATAGTTAACTAAATATAGACTTCAGTTTGGAGTCCATGAGCTGGGTTTCCTTAACACGACAGAGAATGAGGTCAGAGTCGACTCATCACATGGTAAGGCTTTAGTCCTTCCCCTTCTTCTCTGTGTGTGACGGAAATCTGACCAAGGACCCGTACTGACCTGTGTGCTGTGGTTGTGCAGTTTCCAAAACTAGACAAGGATCCATCTAGTTTTGTGAATCAGTTCAACATGGCATGCAATAATTATCCTAACTCTTGACAAATCAGCAATTGCTGATGAGCTTTTTTTTTTTGGTCATGTATAGCAACATGACTACTTGTAAACTTGGCATGTGTTAAGCATTTGAGCAATTTGGAGTAGAGCTTTTAGAATTGTCCGTTTAAATCAGCGGCCATGGGACATTTCAGGTATACTTTTTCAATTATTGAACTTCTTTTGTTTAATACTTGTGTTTATATGATTTCTAATGTTGAACTTTTATAGACTTAATCACCAACCCTGAGCGCATTGTAGGGGACGATGCGTTGTAATGGTTCCAGGCTGAAATTATATCCAGGCCACTGGGGTAAAACTCTCTGCTGAGCACACTTGAACAGGTGAGTTACTTGTGTAACCCTGAACATTTGATTTGTAAGAAGAATGCAAAGTAAAATCTGAATGTAATATTTGATTGAGTAGATGCATAAGCCAAATGGTGATGGAGCAGGTTCAATTTCCTGTGCAGCTGACCAGCTGTGACATGTACCAAAATGTCTGTGATGCCTCCTTTTTACCAAAGGGATGGAATCAGGTATGTCATATCAAATATTGTCCACTTTTCTTTAATCAATGTTCGCTTTATATATATTTATTTTAAATCTATCTTCAGATGTCCAACCTCAAAGATTGGCGTCCTTATCTCTCCAAGCCCTACTCAGTGTTTTTACCTTCATGACCTTGTTCTGCTACATCTCTACAAACAAGGTAGTTGACCATTGTTCTACAAGTTTTCCAGTGGACAATATTCAGCAAATGAGCCCATGATGCCATCAAGTCACTGTGATAATGCTCTGCCTTTGTCTTTTGAGCAGGAGTGTGACTGGTGCAATTTTGAATATTTTATTTTGAAGGGAATACCATTGAAATATCTAATTGTATCTATATATTTGGTTTTTGCTTCCTTTTAGGACGCCATGACCCAACGATGTTGCATCTTGGACAGCTGTGAAGGAAGTGGGCAACCTGCACCAAACCATACATGATGCTTCTTCTTTGCCATGAGATGTCTTCATGTATGTGCAGTCAGATAGGTTCTTCTGTAAGTTAATACTTCTGTTTGATCCATGGTTGCTTCATAATATTTTCATCTTGTGTTTAGATGTTTAACCTGGGATTGCCTTGACCCCGCCACAACATGAGGTCAACCACCGTGCCCCCAGTTTCCCGTGGATGATGTCCACTACTGGACTCGAGCTGAATTCTAATCAAGGTTGCTCATAATGCTCTACATTGCCCACTTGGAACAGGTGAGAGAATGGATCACCCCTGAAGAATTTTTAACCGTAAGTTGAATTAAATGGAAATGTCATAGTTTTGCTTGAATGTGTGCAGAATTTTGGGAAATGTATGTACGACATTGTGACGTGGAGACATTGTATCCTGGACAGCTGTGAAGGAGACCTGTACCAAACCTTACTTGATGTCTCATTGTCATGATGCATCTTCAGGTATGTGTTTTCAGATATTGTCCACTTCTGTGTACTTGTTTTATGTATTGTTTTTCTTTCTTTACCCTTTAGGACCTGAGCTCAGGGCCCAGAAGTCATGACGCCTCCAAAGTTAAACCATCGTCGAAACGAACAACTTAAAATCCTTGACTCCTACTTTGCCCATTTTCTTAAACATCATTGTTTACAAGTCACTGTCTCCAAATCATGCAAGAGATCTTAAGCGCTCTTGCATGACCCCGATAGATTTGTTATTTAACCATAATTAACTAAATATAGACTTCAGTTTGGAGTCCATGAGCTGGTTTCCTTAACACTACAGAGAACGAGGTCAGAGTCGACTCATCACATGGTAAGGCTTTAGTCCTTCCCCTTCTTCTCTGTGTGTGACGGAAATCTGACCAAGGACCCGTACTGACCTGTGTGCTGTGGTTGTGCAGTTTCCAAAACTAGACAAGGATCCATCTAGTTTTGTGAATCAGTTCAACATAGCATGCAATAATTATCCTCACTCTTAACAAATCAGCAATTGCTGTTTAGCTTTTTTTTTTTTTTGGTCATGTATAGCAACATGACGACTTGTAAACATGGCATGTGTTAAGCATTTGAGCAATTTGGAGTCGAGCTTTTAAAGTTGTCCGTTTAATCAGTGGCCATGGGAAATCTTCAGGTATGCTTTTTCAATTATTGAACTTCTTTTGTCCTTTTGTTTAATACTTGTGTTTATTTTCAAATGTTGAACTTTTATAGACTTAATCACCAACCCTGAGCGCATTGCCTTGACATCACAACTGCATGTCTGCAAACCACAAGACGTCATCAACCACCCACTTCTGAGTTTGCAGGGGATGATGCGTAGTAATGGGCCCAGGCTGAAATCCTATCCAGACCACTGGGGTTAAACACTCTGCCAAGCACACTTGAACAGGTGAGTTACTCGTGTAACCCTGAACATTTGATTTGTTAGATGAATACAAAGTGAAATCTAAATCTAGTTTTTGCTTGAGTAGGTGCATAAGCCAAATGGTGATGAAGCAGATTCAGTTTCCTGTGCAACTGGGAAAATGATGTGGGTGACATGTACCAAAATGTCCTAATGGATTCAGGTATGTCCTATGAAATCTATTGTCCACTACTCTTTAATCCATGGTTGCTTTATGTTATAAGTTTCTTCTATATTTTCAGATACAGTCTCAAAGGCCTGTGTCCTAAACTCACCAAGCTCTACTCAATGACCTCTTATCCATATAATGGCAAGATATAGTCAACAACACTGTTCTACAAGTTTTCCAGTGGACGATATTTGGCAATGAGCCTGTGAAACCATCAAGTCATTGGTAATACTCTGCCTTGGTCTTTTGAACAGTTGAGTTACTAGTGTATGCTTGAGGATATGTTGATTGTGATAGGAATACACTGAAAATGGCTTATTTTGCTTGAATAGATCAGAATACGTGAGCCAAACTGATGGCAGGTTCAGTTTTCACAGTGTCACTTGGAGAACAGTGTAGGACTTCATGGACCAAAGGGGTGTCATCCTGGACAGCTGTCATGAGAGTTTGTTTGCCAACCTGTATCAAACCACACTGGATAATGATGATGCCTCTTTTGCCATGGCATGTCTTCACGTATGTCGTTGTCACCTTTTGGTCACTTCAGTTAAATTGTGGGTTGCAATATAAAGGTATTGAGTTTTTTTTTTCTCCGTTTTCAGGGTTTCACCCTCTGACCTCGATCACCAAACCCTGCTCACTGTCAAGAAATGGTCAACCACCTTGTTGTGCAAGCTTTCCAGGGTATGATCCAGTGATGAGCCTTACCTGGATTCATATCCAGGCTGCTGCGGACACATTCTACCTTGAACAGGTGAGCCCCTAGTGCACCTCGGTTGGTTTGATAAATTGTAAGATGAATACAAAGGTAAGTCGAAATGCATGTTTTGCTTAATTAGTTGCAGAATTGACAAGCCAGGGTTCTGTGGGATGCCGACATTGTGTCCTGGACAGCTGTGGTGATGGGGGCAGCCAACGTGAACCAAAATCTCCTTGAAGTTGCCTCTTGACTAATGGATGGATCAGGTATGAACTTTCAGATAATTCTCCACTTCTCTTTAAACTGTGATTTGCATTTAGAGGAGTATTGCACCTGTGAGGTATTGTGCAGCCGTCGTGATGTGTAAGAGGGAATGCAATGAAAATGTCATTTGGCTTTTTGATAATAGGTGTGCAATGCACAAGCCACATGGTGATGGACAACATGGTTTCTCGGGTTTCGTGCCACCAGGATATGGATGAAGAATGGAATGACTGAGATGTTGCATCCTGGACAGCAGCGATGGAGGTGGTCAGCCTGTGCCTGTCCTCATGTATGTCCTGTCTGATATGTTCTCCACTTCTGATTAATCTGTGGTTGCTTAATGTAATGATAGCTTTACTTTGTTTACAGACATTCAGCCTGAAGAACCTGTGACCTGACCTCATGTTGGAATGACATGTCACCGAACGACACAAAATGTTAAATACCATTATATGATTACTTGAAACACCTTACGGCCAGAGACTCATCCAAACCAGTGCATCCCATCTAACAGATTAGCAACTACACAGTACACCACTCTGTCAGCTGTTGGCCCATTAGACCATTGGCAAAGCAGACAACTTGAAATGGTTGATCCTAATTTCCCCAAACTCTTCAATATCACTTTTTACATGTCTAAAACATGCTGGAGATCTACTCAGTCTCTCCTGCGTGGCCCTCGGACTTAGTTAAATCACTTCAGTTTGGAGTCCATGAGCTGGTTTCCTTAACACTACAGAGAATGAGGTCAGAGTCGACTCATCACATGGTAAGGCTTTAGTCCTTCCCCTTCTTCTCTGTTTGTGTAAGGGAAATCTCACCGTGGACCCTTACTGGTTTGTGTGCTGTGGTTGTGCAGTTTCCAAAACTAGACAAGGATCCATCTAGTTTTGTGAATCAGTTCACCACGGTATGCAATTATTATCCTAAATCAGCATTTGCTGATGAGCCTTTTTTTTGTCATGTATAGCAACATGACTACATGTAGATTGTGTTTTGAAGCGTTTTGTCAAATTGGGATTAAACATTTAAAATTGTCAGCTTCATCTCTGGTCCAATTACAACAGCAGATGGTGCAACATGTGAAAACACACACTTATAACGGCGAACCCAAAAATAATACACTACTGCAAACCAATATCTGGTCTTTGACCCTACATCTGCAAACTTGTTTTAAATGCATGATACTATTTTTGTGATAAAATAAATCATTTATTTTTTACATATGTCTCTTGTTGGCTTAATTGTTCCCATATGCAAAGGTTAGTTGTACTGGGTCAAATGTTACTTTGTGTTTTCATTTGCCATGTTTAAAGAATCAATTCCTTAGACACTTTATTAAGTTTGTTTTGTTTTTTTGTTAAAGTTACCAGAGCTGGGATCAACTAGACCAGTGCTTCGCTTAGAAAATATTGAGCTCTTAAAGGAACCCCATAATCATACTGTATAAAATACAGTGGCATAAACGGACTGTCCAAAGTAGGCTATGGACTTCACAGAAAGCAGATTTATTCCAAGTTGAACTCTCTCTCATCTTCCTATAGTGAAATTAGATGACCATGTTACACCAATCAGAATCATCAGAATCAGAAGAGCTTTATTGCCAAGTACGATTTGCACATACAAGGAATTTGTTCTGGTGTCATTGGCGCATAACAAGCATACAAAATTTTAAAAGGTTAAGTGGACAGTAAACGTGTATATATACACAGTATATAAATGTTTTTGTTTTTTTTTTAAAGATGAAAAAGCACGACAAAGAGCAGTACAACTGGGCAGAAGTGGGTAACAGTGAAATGTTCACCAGGTGCAAAGTTCACAGTAATGAACTTTGCAAAACGTAGCAAAACACCAAACCTTAGCAAAATGGACACATCCATCCAATTGCTAGATATTTTTCAGCATATCTTCCAATACTTTTTATCTATCACAGCCGTCAAAGATATCAAAGTGTCCATGGTAGCTTTTATCTGAAGAGCAAAATAACATCAGAAAGGCCACAAAGCCATGTTCCTTTCCTTTCCCGAGAATATTTAATTTAATCAAAGGCTTGAGGCCAACAGCTAACTACTTCAACTGTTAATAAATTACATTGTAACAAGTGTCAAATCTTTCTTCAGGAATTTCATATGACATTTGTGAAATGATTTGTTTTTAGCTTTAATTGCTTTTTGTTACAGCAAAGTGTGCTTTTACACATTTTCCTACAGAAGATTTGGCAGACATCTGCCAAGTGGTCTCAGTTTCCCACCATGTCACTCAAAGTCAGTCATATGTGGATCAGTCAAAATAAATCATTGGGTCATAACCTTCATAACCTATATTTAACGTTTGAGTCAAATGCAAGGAATACGCAGACAAAACCTCATAACCTCCTTGGCTGAGGTCAGTGTATCACGACCAGCCGCTAGGTGACGCCATAATGCGTCAGCACCATGGTCTGCACACAATATATAGCAGCGTGACCCTCAGGCACGCCGTGCTGCCTTCATGAGCAGTCGGAAATATCTTGTTGTGCTATGTTTCGTAGGCCATACAGTCTGTAATTGACTTAAATGTATGGATGTAATGAATGTGGCTTGAATTTACACGCGTTAAAACTTATTTGAGCGTCTAGCTGTGAGTTAAAGATACAACAAATGTTTTATTTTTGGGAGCATGTAAAAGACATGTCAGGTATTAGGACCGCTCGTCCGTACGTCAGCTGACGGCCCAGCCAATTATATGTCGCCGCCGCACTGTTTGGCCCACAGCTTCTTCAGCTTGTTGCGAAAACGGATGTCTCTGCCGTGAGCAGGCCCGCGTCTGAAAACCCAGACAGACGGTCACATATCAGCGGAGAGTCAACTACACTCGAGCACGTCGGTCCGAACAGGTAAACGCCTCTCCGTGTCCACGTTCAATGAACGCGTCTGGCTTCAGCGTGACTGTCATTTTCCCCTCGCGTTTTGGGAGAAGGAATTAGCGAGTCGTTTGGTGACAATTCATCCGCGTTTGGCTCATGTTGTTCCTTTATCTGCAGCAGCAGCAGCAGCAGAGCAAGATGGAGTGTGAGTGGAAGCCAGACGAGCAAGGACTCCAGCAGATTTTACAGCTTCTGAAAGAGTCTCAGTCTCCAGATACGTCCACACAGAGATCCGTCCAGCAAGTATCCTTTCCTCAGCCACACTGTCCTCTGCTTTAACAACGCTGTTACGCTCAACAGGCTAACTAGCCATAGCCACACCAGCAGTCGAGCCGGGTGGATGGCACCGTTATAAACTAGTCCGTAGTCTCTGGTTGCTGCTTTTTTGTCTCTAATAGGCAATAGAGCGCTAATAACCTCCGTGTTGTAGAGCAGGGCCGTGTCGGACTGTGCTGAATATTGCTGGGCCTTTGTAACAGTAGATTCTGGCGTGTTATGTCACGGTAATACAGTTACCCTGCACTTGAACGTCGCATGGCTCAGCCCAGCAGTTAATCGCAGTCCTAAACGCCCTTTATTACCCCCTAGTACTGGTCTCCACCAGTAAATAATGAGTGCAGAGCTAATTCATGGAACACACCTCCATATCATGAGCCACCTAATCTTTAACACTTGACACCTGTGTGTTGAATTTGTCTTATATATTTTGAATTATCAGAATGTGTAGAGATGCTCATTTTAAAGAGAGAAATATCAATATATCATCTATAGTTTAATGGCACTTATTATTGAGGGCAAAGTTGTAACGATTGTGTAACGACTATTATTATTATTGTTATTATTATCAGTGTTAATATTGTTTGATTCATTCAATTCAATTAAAACTTTATTAGGGACACAACAGTGAGCACCAACAGAACACAACACAATAAAATTTGTTTTGTCTGTGAAATGTGAAAAAAACAAACAAAACATATTTGTTTTACTGGCATAGATTAGCAAAGAAAATATTGCCTCATATCTGGAAACAGAGGGAGGGGGAAAAACTAACTTATTAAACTTGGCATTACTGGAAATACATAAAGAAGGATTAAATACTGTATTAAATGCATCAGTATTTAACATTGTTTTACTACTCTCTTCTTTTGCAGAGTAACCAAAGCAGATTAGAATAGAATTGAATTGTGGAGAAAATATTTTGAATCACTGACAGAATAAACATTTATGGAGGCATTTATTACCTGCTGCTCCATCCTGCTGGTCCTAATGTTTTTGGTTTTGTTTTCCTTTTGTTTTTGGGTGCATCCTGATCATTAAGTCATGTACTGCAGAGCTGCTGTTGTAACTGTTGTAAGTGTGCCATGTGGTTGGTCAAGTATTCAGTCGGGCAAATGACAAAATTATGACCTCACCAATCAGCATACACCCACTTCCCTCTCACACATGCCATTACACCGCCTCCTGAAAACATAAACACCTGCTCTTTCTCCATCTCTTTAGCTGAAAGTGTTTATGTTGGTTTTGTGCTCACAAGTTTTCTTTTAATGACGTATTACAGTACACTTAGCACCTTGTCTTCCTCAACCACTTCCACAGAGACTCGAGCAACTCAACCAGTTTCCAGACTTCAACAACTATTTAATATTTGTTTTGACAAAGTTAAAATCAGAAGGTAAGAATCTGTACTTTACTTTGTTGTATTTGTACCACGTTCTTAGATGATGTGAGCCATGACTCGGCTGCCCTGATGGCATCTGTGCCACAGAATGACGTGGCACTGAGAATATGGGTCGCTCTAATTTTAAACCTAATTCCTGGCACCACTCAGCTCTTGGCTTGACTGTCTACACAGTAATGACTCAAATGTTAAGAGGTGTTAAGACATCGCTCACAGTTCAGATCCAACAAGCCACAAATATTCATGAAGAAAAAGATGATCAAGTCACGAAGTAGAGCCATCAATTTATAATTACATGTTGATAATATATTAGTAGCGGTTCAGCCATTTGCTAATTATTCCCTTCGCTTTTAACTTGGTATAATGCAAAACTTTGCATTTTTTCACACACAAATCATGATCTACTTTATTCTAATGCTTGCCTGAATGGTGCTGGGTTTAATGCAAAGCAATGTGGAGGCTGTTTGTTCGTCAGTGACCTTCACAACACTGAAATCTTTGCTCTGGCTCCACTGGTGTATTTGATTTTCAGTTCATTCACTTACCTTGTCTCCACTTTACAAGATGAGCCAACACGGTCCCTGAGTGGGCTGATACTGAAGAACAATGTGAAGGCCCACTATCAGAACTTCCCCAATGGTGTGTCTGATTTCATCAAGAGCGAGTGTCTCCAGAACATTGGAGACTCTTCTCCCCTTATCCGGGCCACTGTGGGTAAGTGACCACTTTTGGACCCAGTTACTGTAAAGATGCCAGTGAAGAATGATGAATGATTATTTGTAGATTTTAGATTCATCTGCTGATTAGTATCTCAGTTAATTGGATAGATGTGTTTTTGTTTTGTCTACATATCAAATAAGTTCATTTAGTCTCATTAGACGAGGAAAGACACAAAAGCGAAGAAAAGAGAGCAAATAAACGTATTGACATTTAAGAAGTTAAAATCAGAGAATATTCTATTGAAATAAAATCCACTCAAACAATAATAGTTGAGAATTAAATTAGTGATTGAATCATAATCATTGCAACCCTAATTATAAGATGAATATATATAGAAAGGTGTTGCATATTGGTGTTATAGATTTGTTTATTTGCAGTTACAGCATATGCTCTACTACTGCCACCATGAACCTGCTGCTGAGTACAAGAGCTTCACATGAAGTATTTGTAGCTGATGACAGACTCACAGCAGGTTAAAACAAAGCAATGGTGTGATTTACTATTAAAACTAAAAATGTTTCATCCTTGCCCAGTATTTTGCTAAACTAATAAAATATTATTAAGACTATTCTACAATGAGTGTGAATGTCTGGGATTCTTTTGTGACTGTGAATTTCACTGTAGTGTGTGTGTTCTTCGTGCATCCGCCACCACAGTGTGACTTATACAGTATCGTCAATCTTGCTTTGACAGGTATCCTCATCACCACGATTGCCTCCAAAGGAGAATTACAAAACTGGCCAGAGCTCCTGCCTAAGCTCTGCCTGCTGCTGGATTCTGAGGACTACAACACGTGTGAGGTGAGGATAATCTCTGGAGTTGGAGGTTGGCTCTTGTGGCATCTGATTTTGTTAGTCTGCTCTTCAGTAAGAGGTCCTGGTCTTTCAGTTTGTCTCTTTGTTTTGTTAAGTCCCTTTGAGTACTGTTTAATATGCTACATAAATCAAAAGAATATGCACACACACACAGTTTATATGTAAATCAAATCATCCCATTGACAGCTTAATTATCAGTAGACTCAAAGTGGGACCGACAAACACGACATACCATTGGAAATTCTGGCTTGTGAGGACGACACTGTCATTTTTGTATTACTGTGAACATTTAATACTCAGGGTTTAGATGTTTAGATGTTATTTTGCACAGCTCAGCTCAGTCTAAATTAGAAGAAATGCACCCCAGCTCTTTTCTGTGTCTATGTCTAGGAGTGTGTTTAAGCAGTTTTGTGATCATATGCAATGTTATGCATGTGCTATATGTAAGCCAGTGGAGACACGCAGCGCTGCTGTTTGTTAATTTATTTATTTATTTATTCATTATTTATTTATTTGTGGAAAGAGAAGAGAGCTGCATCATCTATTAAGTGGCAGCTGGAGAGCTTCCTGCTGGCCCAGTGAGCTAATGGCAGACTCACAGCTGGAACAGCAGCAGTCACAGCTACAGATTATATTTTATAAAAGACACGACCCCATTATCTTGTCTTTTGTTTATTTATTTATTAGCAAAATACAATATAAATGTTTTCCTCCTCTGTAAATCCACTTCTAAACCCCATTGTATTATATTTTGGTGAATATATATTATCTTAACTGTCCTTAATAACTTCACACTGTCATTGAAATAGAAATAGTAGATAAATAAGATGCTGGATCAGTTTATCTGTGTGATCTGTGTATCAGTGCTGCGTCCATACTTAACCTCACATAAACTCTCTGGATGTTAATGTGCTGTGAGCTGCATGTGCCTGTGATCTTGGCGTGTAGAGGAGAGGTGCATACCTTTACATTGGAGAACACGCACAACAATTAAGGCACATGTTCAAGTGTAATGCTAAATTCAGCTGCGTCAAAGGGCGTTTGAAATGTATCCGACCAGGATTAGCCATCGCTGCCTTGGAGCAGGAATGTCCACATGATTATTTGAAAATGAAAAGCAGCCGTGTGACAGAAAAAAGGCTCTCCTTGTTGCACCACAGTACGCCTCTCTGATGAAGCTCCTCCAGAAGATGAGAATTAGGTCAGTTGTTTACCGTGGAGGATCTGGAAGTATGTGTGTTAGGTTTAATGCCCAACAGTGACTAAATGTAGGAACCGCTCGTAAGACTTGCTGTTTTTTTTTAATCTCTAGCCTGGCGTAAAAGTAATATTAATGTTTAACTATGGCTATGATTACTATTAATTACTATTTAAGACTTACACTGTGATTAATGTACAGCTGCAATGTTTTATTATCATTGGTTCTGGAGAGTTTTCCCCTTATCCTGGTTTGAAACTGAATGATTGTGTTGTATGACAGTTTAGTCTTACTTCAGGTCATTTTCCATCATAACCACACATTGTGAAACAAAGTTTTTACTTAATTTTGAAATAATAGCCTCTGTTTGATCTCACATGTTGACGGTAATTAAACTGACATCATCATGAGTAGTGTATTCCTGCTCAGCGATATATCATGTGTCGTTGAAATGTGCCGTCTCTCTGCACAGTTGCAGTCAGCTCAGTTATCCTCACTGTCATGTATTTTATTCAGCTGCAGTGAACGTGGGAGTGCACTGCCAGAGCTGCAGCAGACCTCGGTGCTGCGAATACCTGTGTCATGCCAAATTAATTGGTGAAGGTGTTGCCTGTTTCCATGGAGACCCTTAAATAAACCACATCATTACTGCCACGAGGATTTTGATATCTATTTTTGGGAATATATTAGACGGCTGCCACTGTTTCGGTGCCATATGCATTTCAGTATCCAAGTGAAATGCACGTACAGAGTTAATTAGCGAGGTAATCCACATCACTCAATGATTTGTCCTCATTATGCATACATTGTATAATGGTGTGTAGGTGTTAGGTGTGAGTGATGTGCTATCGGAGGTTGAAGGTCACTGTGTTTGTATTTGTGATGGTTATGGACATATTTAGTAGATTAGATGCAAAACTGCTGTCGTTCTTTAGGAGTTGCAGCTGTGCAGTAAGTCCTGTCTTGTTAATGGACAGAGATGAGCTGTAGTAGAGAGAGCCAACACTGTAAGCCGCGCCGCATGCTCTATAAAAAGACATAAGCAGGTGTATTGGAACCCAAGTGCAGTGTTGGTGGATGTCTTTATATAGGTTCTGCCTGAGAGCAGTTTTGCTGTCATGATTAATGGCGTTTGGAAAGTGGTTGCGCTGGTGTTGTGAGGGTCAGGTTTGATGTCGCTCCTGAGGGTGTAAACGCTCACGTATGACAATGCTCTGTCACCGTCGCTCTGATGTGAACCACAACATCAGGCCTGTTTCCAGTAGCAGGAGTCCTGAAGAGCTGCTGGACTGACTAAACGTTTGCCTTGACTCGCTGTCATCTGTGTGAGTTACATTCTCGAGTTTAACAACCTTTCATAGCTGCTCTTGGAGAGTGGATTACACTTCAGCATCACTGGAATGCTTGAAGGCCACTCCCATTTCTCTGCCCTTTTTCCGACACACTCTTCACTCTTACAAACACCGACAGTGTCCTGTAGGGGTGGGAATCACAGGGTACCTCAAGATACATGGGCCAAGATAGCAAGCGATAGCGAACGATACATCACGATATCTCTCTGACTGAAGCAAAAAAAAGGTCAGCCGGCGAGTGAAATTAAATATCAATATTTGCCATCGCATACATCACCAAATTGATATTTTGACCCACCCCTAGTGTCCGATGTGTTGACATCAGGGTGAACTATGCCAAGATACATCTTCTAAGATAATATAGTGATTCTTGTTCTGCAAATTGACTTAATCGAACACTTCACAAAATACAATCAAACACACACTGAAACTCCACAGCAGAAACCGTCCTTGCTGCAGCAGTGAGCAGGATTCAGTGTCACATGACCACTAGTGGGGCCTATGTGATCACATGACCTCTCGGTAGCATCCGCCCTGCTACACAGGTTAGCCTCAAGAGCAGAGAATCTGAATTCAATGTTTCTACACTGTAGCTCAATTATGCCTTTGAATTTTTTATTTGAATGCTAAAGTAAGAAAATAAGAGTTGTTTTCCTGAAACATTGTGTCCATTGTTATAATCTATAAGCAACAATTCAAAACTTAAACCATTAAAGGATATCGACTAATTATCATTGCTGTCAAAATCCTCAAAGATGTTGAGACAGTAGCTATTATATAATGTTGTTTTGCATTGTGTTTCAAACCTGCCATACAGTTGTCATTTTTATTAAAGCAGTGTTTTAAAATTCTTTATGGACAGAAAAAACCAAACACTTGAGGCAAAACATTTCATTGCAATTAATGACACTGTATTTGAATCGTCCTTATGTTGGTACTGTTAATGTGACTCTATTTTGTCACATCAGCCGTAGAGTTAAAGAAGATCGGTGACTAAAAATTCAAAGTCAAAATTCTTGATTTCAAACGATTACTAAAGCCTTTTCTCTTTTACATGAGAAAAGGAGCACGCTCAAAAACTACTAAACTGGACATGCGACAAACGCTCAGCTTCAGCAACTCTAATCACTCAAAATACAGTGGCTGCAACAGGAACTGAAGAAAATTATATCCTGTTATTGAATTATTACCCAGCCCTGATTTAATGCGATGCTTTTGTACTGAAAATGATGAGAAGTGTTATTTTGTCCAACGAGAGTGACAAAAAAAGCAACGCTTTAAATTTCAGTTTTGCGTCATAAATAATCAAATTATTTGCAGATTCATCTTTTGACAGTTGAGAGATGGATTTAAATGTTCATTTTCCACGGATAATCATCTCTCAATTGTTAATTTAGCTTAATCCGGTATTATTTGTGTTTTAGTATTATAAATCCTCTCTGCTTCCACTCTCTCTCTGCTCAACATCAAGTCCTCACCTGTACACTCTCTGAGGCAGTGTGTTTTATTTCCTTGTCAGTTTGAAGCTTGCGGGGAGCCACTGAGCAGACTCTCCTGTTCTTATTAGTGGAAAAAGGGTTTGATTCACCTGATACGTGCTTCTCTGCGTCTGTGACCTTGACACAGTCTCAGCCTTAACCTTCATCATCGTTCTATCCCCGACACTCCTTCACATTTCTTTTTGCATCCAAGACCCGTGTGGAGCTGTCATCTGAAAGAAATGCAGACGTGAGAGCCGTTTCCATGGAAACACTTTTCCAATGGCGTCAGTGTCAGCGCTGTTTCTTGTGTGTGCTTCTCAGACTGCATTTTTGTGAGAGACAGTGGAATCCGCAGCATACTTAGAGCATACTAACAATCTGTCAAGCAGCTAGAAACAGAGACAGACGTGTGTTTAAGTCTGATGAACACTCGCAGACTGTTTGAAGGTAACATCAACAGCATTGGTGAGCCAGCTCAGCCTGATTTTCAGCACACAAAAACAGCACAATAATTATTATAATAGTGTCTCAGTAGAAGCTTGTTTTTCATTTGTTCCCCACGTATATCCAGTGAATATGAAGGTGCAATCGGATAAAAATATGTTTCGAATGTTGGGGAAAATCCAGTAGAAAGAATAATGAATGTTTGGCCTGTCAACTTTGTTTCATGGCTGGAATGAGTGTGTTATTTTCCTATTGAAATAATGTATTTTGACTACAAAATCTATTTTTCGCAGTCACAGTTTTTGTGACAACTGCTCTATTGTTGATTATTCTGTATTCTATCACAGTTACAAATGTAGTGTACGCAGTGAAATGGGTGATATGGCTTAAAGATGATATCTGGATATGTATGCTGTACGGGGTGTATCCTTTTACAGTACACATAAAAAGCTGCACTCAGGTTGTTTCTCTGGGAAAAAGAACAGTTCTTTCAGATAACACCTGGTTTATTTGGCTTTTTAATGTCAAATAAAATATATTTATGCGTGTTAGAAACAATGAAATTGCCTGTAAATAGGTCAAACTTTTCTATAACACAAATAATTAGGATTAAAATTAAAGACGTATTATTAGGTGCCTTCTTAGGATTATGTGTATTTTTCTTTACCAATTTAATTTGTGTGTATTTCACAAATTGCTTCAATATTATAATGATGATCATCAGTGCAACAGCCTTTAAAATCAGGAAAAGTCATCACAGATAGATTCCTTATCATGATATGACAAAATGTCACAATTTAGGTATAATATCGATAACAACAAAATAAATGAAGTGAGGAAAACTCAAGAATGACATTACTATAATTGTCATTATCCACAATCTCAGTAGTTTTTTACGTGTCGTCCATGTTCCTCTCCATCTTTCAGGGATCGTTTGGAGCCCTGCAGAAGATCTGTGAAGACTCTGCTGAGATCCTGGACAGTGACATGCTGGACCGTCCCCTCAACGTCATGATCCCCAAGTTCTTACAGTTTTTTAAGCACAACAGTCCTAAGATTAGGTATGACGTTTCTCCTGACATTTTCTATTTTTAAGAACCTTAACTTGCAATTTACCAATCTCCATGCGTTAGAGGTTAATTGAGTTTCAGTGAGTAATTGTTTTATTCTTAACTCATGACGCATGATTATTAGTATGTTGCTCAGAATGATGTACAACATTTCTTGCTGTGAAAACATGTAATTACATATACTGAAGGTTTACTGAAGGAAATGTTTTGTTTTGCTAAATAACCAACAATATAAATGTTTTCATGGTTTGTGGATAATTTAAGACGCTGAAAATTCAAAGAACGTCTTTGTGTTAAAAAGATTAGTAAAATAAATTTAATGTAAGTAATCCAGGAATAATTGACAAATTGATAAATTGTTGCAGACGTCTCAGTCTTTTATAATGTTAGGAGTTTCTCTCGTGTCAGAAGGTTTAACACGTGTAGTTTAGAGCAAAGAAGAAGACAGAGGCTGCATTCATAGCGCGCAGCATGTGAGGTAAACACGTTGGTGTGACACGCTGGTGTTATTGTGTTGCAGGTCTCATGCTATCGCCTGCGTCAATCAGTTCATCATCAGCAGGACTCAGGCCCTGATGCTGCACATCGACGCTTTCATCGAGGTGAGTCTTTCCACAGTTCACACACATAACAAGTGTTCCAGTAAATAAAAACAGGTTATTTATGGTTTTTCTCTTTGAGAGCACATTTTGACGAGTACATTGCGTGGTTTCCTTTCTGCTGATGTTATACATGTTTCTCTATCCCAAAAGTCTTGTCTGACAGAAAACACATCAATGGTGAAATAATTTAGAATTTTCTTAAAGGAACAAATTACTACCATTATAATTACTATTTCTTTTCACTTTTTGTTTTCAGCTTTCAGCACATTTATATGACAATAGAAACAACTAATTATTGTGTTAGTCAAACTAAAACCAGACTATTAATATACATGTTAGTCCAACTGAAATTGTACTTAACTGAAATTTCCCAAAGTTGGATTAACACACCCAGCTGATGTTACCGCTGCATTTAGAGGAGGAGACTGATTTATTGTATTCTACTCTGTTCTGAAACATAAAACACAATACAATGTACATCGAAAAACCAAACAACTTTAAGAAGACATACAGTATGACCCTCTTTCTCCCTCCAGAACCTGTTTGCTCTGGCGACAGATGAGGAACCAGAAGTGAGGAAGAACGTGTGCAGAGCTCTGGTCATGCTGCTGGAGGTTCGTCTGGACCGGCTCCTGCCACACATGCATAACATCATCGAGGTGAGTGAGACCCAGTGCCAAATGTAGTAAGACTTCAGGGTCTATTTAGAATATTTGTACCCTGTATTCTTTCTTACTGATTTTATGAACTGATTCTACTCACATGCAATATGTTGTCTACACATATGAGAACTTCTCTGTAGAACAGGCCATTAGAAATGAACGGAAAACACTATATTGAACAGCACAGGGGCGTATGGTCTCTAATTATTTATTAACATGTAGTTTGATCCCAGGACTCAAAAGGTTGACTCTTAATTTGTGTTTAAGTAAACTGTATTAAAAATCTACAATGTCTAAAATTATAACTATATTATTTAGACATGCATTCCTTGGCCATTTTTCTCTGGTTGAGCATCAACACTCTTATCTATGAATGATACACCCATGCTCACGCCCTGTGGACAAGACGCTGTACTTGTGTGAAATGAGACTGAAATAAAAACGTAAGGTCTATAGTATGAACTTGGATTCCTTTTAATTTCCTCACAGTACATGCTACTGAGGACTCAGGACCAAGATGAAAACGTTGCCTTGGAAGCCTGTGAGTTCTGGCTAACTCTGGCCGAGCAGCCGGTGTGTAAGGAAGTGCTGTGTGGACACCTCTCCCAGTAAGTACACACACGCACGCGCTTGCCCAGCTATCCGTTTAAGGACTTTGACTTCCATTCATTTGGACAGCGTAAACAAAGCATCCATAACCAGTTAATGCCTAACCTTAAGCTTAACCTAACCACAATTCAAAGCTTAACCAGTTCCTCAGAAAATGAGTTTCTGCCTCATTACAACCAGGTTTTAGTGTCAATGAGGACTACTGGTCCTAACAAGGTCAGTGTTTATGCCAGAAAAGAGTCAGAAAGAGCAAAACAAACACACACACTTATTGACACAACATTCTTAGACATAATGTATATTTCAGCCCCTTACCCTAACCTTAACCATCATAACAAATGCCTAACGCTAACCCTTAATCTAACCTTAACCTTAAAACCAAGTCTTAACCCATAAACTGTGACAGAATGTCCAGCCAAAGCGTCCAAACAGACACACACAAACACACCTACTTCCAACACACAAAGAGACACTTTAATACAAATATTGAAAGCTGTTGATTAATAACAACCTTGGCAGTTAGTCCCTGAAAGAGTGATGAATTCCTCTTCCTCAGCCCAGGACGGTTGATTAAGAACCTTGGCTGTCGACCGCTGCTCTAACATCTGTCACCACACTGTTACATTAAACCGCGCCACAGCGGGAATCGGCTGTGAATGATGGCTTTCGGCCTCTGACCTATCCTTGCCCTTTGTTCTCATAATTTTACCTCTGGTTTCCACTTCAGACTCACTCCGGTGCTTGTCAACGGGATGAAGTACTCTGAGATTGACATTATTCTGCTCAAGGTCAGTTCATATTGCCTGATATCTGTACCTGTAGGTGATACTGTGAATTACACCATGATTCAGGATGACACAAGGTTCCAATTGAATTGGATTTTAGATGTCATTTAGACGCACACATCATTTTGTGTCATGTAAAACACATTTTACACGCACTGACAACGTAGTGCAATAAAGAAACAACAGGAACAATAAAATGTGTAAATTGATTGCACATGAAACGGGGAAAACTTGTATCTCGTCATTATCAGGGCGACATTGAAGAAGACGAGGCAATTCCTGACAACGAGCAAGACATCCGTCCGCGCTTCCATCGGTCACGCACAGTTGCCCAACAACATGAGGGCGATGGGATTGAGGAAGACGAAGATGACGATGACGAACTGGATGATGATGATACTATTTCTGACTGGAACTTGCGTGAGTTCAGTTTTAAAGCACATAGAATCTTTTATTCTTTTCCTAAAAAAAGTAAATTTTCTGTCTATGTTCCTGTATGTCTTTCTCTTTATTGATTATCTGTGTATTGACTACTTGTGTTGTGTCTGTGTACTGTCATGTGACGTCTGTATGATGTTTGTCTGCACACTTCTTTGTTTGTACGTTTTGTCTCCCTCCTTTTCTCCAAATATTAGGCAAGTGTTCGGCGGCAGCACTGGATGTGCTGGCCAACGTCTTCAGGGACGATCTGTTGCTGCACATTCTGCCCCTCCTCAAAGAGCTGCTCTTCCATCCAGAGTGGGTGGTTAAAGAGTCCGGCATTCTCGTGCTGGGAGCTATAGCTGAAGGTAAGTGGACGGAGGAGATGAGGAGAAGATGGGAGAAAAAAAAGGGGAGAGAAACCATAGCAAGTAAAGGGCCCTTTGCACATGAGCAACAACTTGAATTAACAGCACAAAACTGCAATTTGAAAGTGATTCACGCCAAGTGTGATGCAATCAAGCTATTAAATTAAAAGGACCTCCCTCACAGGTGGGAAGAGGAGGAGTCGGCATCATATAATGCATTTTTATTCAGTCCTTTAACTCATTTTAAAGAAAGAGGAAGAGGAAATATCTGGGTACAGCCAACACTAAAGATGAGAGGAGAGCTTGCATGGTTGAGGAGCTCAAACAGAACCACTTCACTGCTTCAGGATCAATTTATAAACTTCAAAAAAACTTAAGATTTGAGCAAAGTCCTGTTTGTTTGTTTGAACATTTTAATGTCACATTATCAACAACTGATCATTGTATGATCAGTTGCCACAGTATGGCGAAAGCTCACATTGACACTGTTGGATAGAGGTTAGAAAAACAATAAGAACGTGCTCATAAATTGCACAAAAAACCCCAAACACGTCTGTTGTCAGAGAAAATAGCTGCCCGAGCTGACGCTGTTGTTATCTCTGTCTCCAGGTTGTATGCAGGGCATGATCCCGTACCTGCCCGAGCTCATTCCCCACCTCGTCCTGTGTTTATCTGATAAGAAGGCCCTGGTGCGTTCAATCACCTGCTGGACACTGAGCCGCTACGCCCACTGGGTGGTCAGCCAGCCTCCAGACGTTTACCTGAAGCCCCTAATGACGGAGTTGCTCAAACGTATTCTGGACAGCAACAAGCGTGTGCAGGAGGCTGCTTGCAGGTAATCCCATGTCATTTAACATTACATTAGTTTTTAAATAGTTGATATGATTACAGATGGATGCCCTTTGTTTGCTGTACAGTGTTTTCTTCCCTCTCCAAATTTGAATCTCTCCTTTATACCCAGTGCCTTTGCCACTTTGGAGGAGGAGGCTTGTACAGAGCTGGTGCCCTACCTGGCATTCATCCTCGACACGCTGGTGTTTGCTTTCAGCAAGTACCAGCACAAGAACCTGCTTATTCTTTATGATGCCATTGGAACGCTGGCCGACTCAGTGGGACACCATCTGAATAAACCGGTATGTAGAACAAAAACGTCGGTTCACCCAGTTTCACTTCACATTTCGATGTGAATATAAAATTAGCATACACTGTTTGATTTCTTCATCCTCATTTCCCCTCTTAGTGCTAGTAGTGGTGAGTGTGTACTTCCAGTTGTTATTGTGAAATACATCCTGAAACAAGCAACAGCACCCCCAAGTCTTGCAAGATGTTTTTGTTTCAACATCTTGACCAAAGCATTATGTCTGCAATTATTTCCTCACATATTACTCGCACACTGACTAATTTAATCTGTGTAATCTAACAGGAGTACATCCAGATGTTGATGCCGCCACTGATCCAGAAATGGAACCAGCTCAAAGATGAAGACAAAGACCTTTTCCCTCTGTTAGAAGTGAGTTTTTACTTGTTCACTTGTTGCCTGCGTCAGTCCATATTGTTTGATGAAAACCTCCGACAGACAGATTCACTGAGTGTGTATCTGTGTTCCTCAGTGTTTGTCGTCAGTAGCCACTGCCCTGCAGAGCGGCTTCCTGCCCTACTGTGAGCCTGTGTATCAACGCTGTGTCAACCTGGTCCAGAAAACCCTCGCTCAAGCCATGGTGAGAGCGCCGGACCCTTGAATGTCCATACATATACTGTACATATATAGATACATATACAGTATATCCACACCTGCATACACTCACACCACAAGGCAAACATCTGGAGCCCAAATAGAACAAGAATATTTACACAAGCTCAAATTTAAATGAATGCTAATGCCGCTCTGTTTGCTGGATGTGTAAATAAATGATTGTTGGCCAACATGTTTTCGTCAGTTTTATACAGCAACTAAAGAGGTCATGGTTAAGTTGTTTACACTGCCTCCAAGTGGTGAAAAAATTAAGAAAAGCAGGTTTAAGGTTCAGGTAAACAATGTGAAATGTGGTTTCATGACAGAGAATTGACTCCATCATGTTAGAGCTTCATGAAATATTTTTTTAAAGAATATAAAAAAAGCTAATTTCAATCTTTTGTCACGTTAAATTCATTTTTAACCTGTATTCTCTTGTTTTCCTGTCCTTCACTGTTGCAGCTTTATCAGTCACAGCCTGACCAGTATGAAGCCCCCGACAAAGACTTCATGATCGTGGCTTTGGATCTTCTCAGTGGACTCGCTGAGGGTTTGGGAGGAACCATTGAGCAGCTGGTTGCTCGTAGCAACATCCTCACACTCATGTATCAGTGCATGCAGGTAAAGAGCTGTCACGCTGTGTGTGTGTGTGTGTGTGTGTGTGTGTATGTATGTGTACACAAAGCTCAGGACACACCGCCCCTACAGTCTGCCAGTGACAAAGAATGGCGACCTACTGTGACGCTGCCTCAGTTGGCATTTGTCATTTGCACTTGCACACACCTGCACCTCACGTTGTTGTTTTTTTCACGCCCACATCTCCAGATCCTGGAAGTAATGAAAGAAAGTTGATTACATACAAGTTTCTTGTTGTGTGCCGTCTTAGCGTAAAGTTATTTGCACGCTACTTAATTTCTGTATCTCTGCTCGTCCTCTGATTGGCTGGAGCTACACAACTAATCACAGCGATTCAACACACTTGACTTATGCCAACAAGACATGACGTCGCTGCACACACTGACCCAATGAGGGCTATTGATGGTCAATGACTGCCCAGCGCCCGACTGTCGGGTGTGGTGTGTCCCGGTCTTGGTGCGTCACTTGTCTGATGAACTGATGAAGTCAGCTGTTTTGTTTTGTTTTTCTCTCCGTCTGTTCAGGACAAAATGCCAGAAGTGCGCCAGAGTTCATTTGCTCTGCTGGGAGATCTGACCAAGGCTTGTTTCCAGCACGTCAAACCATGCATCGGTAGTTTCTGTGCAGCTGATTCTGAAACTGTTTGGTAATAGTTTTGTCTGTTGCTAATTTGACTCATTGTCCCCCTTCCAGCTGATTTTATGCCCATACTGGGTACTAATTTGAACCCAGAGTTAATATCAGTGTGCAACAATGCGACATGGGCAATTGGAGAGATAGCTGTACAAATGGGTGAGTGCTGACCTTTTGTAAACAATGTTCCCAACATATGATTTACACTTAATATTGTTATGGAAATACAGTCACTGGAATGCACGGTCAACAGATTTCTTTCCATCATAGCTTCCTTCTCTGACACCCACAGGGCCCGAAATGCAGCCGTACATTGCCATGGTGCTGCACCAGCTGGTAGAGATCATTAACAGACCCAATACTCCAAAGACTCTGCTGGAAAACACAGGTACCACTTGGTGGCAGTGCTGAGCCAGAGCAAGCCATGTCACCACATACACAGGGAAGTGCTCACACACTCAGGTCCATTCAGCCAGGATTCACCACACTCACTTGGGTGCCTGTCATGCCCTCCCCAAGCCTTGACCCTTACAGGTTTCGCTGGTTTCAGCCAAAGTACAGTATGTTAAGTATTTTCTCGACTGAGTTACACTCTGGCAGTGTTGCAGCCTGACTACCTAATAAGAGAAAAGGAAAGCCAGGGCAAACCCTGGTGTGAAATGCTTAACAATCTTGAATCAAGCGAGCAGTGTAAGTGCCCAGTCTTGGAGTTTTACTAATGTGGTTTGACTCTGCACCATCACGTGTGTTAGTCTATCGTAACGGCAGAGGATTAATCACAGGTAGTGATACATTCTTAGCGTCACATATTTAAAACATCAGACTGAACTTACTGACCACGTCAACAATAACTAGTCATGAATGACTGACTAAGGTTAGGACACGTAGCCAAGAGCATTCTTTTTTCTTTTTTTTCTCCTTCCACGAGTTGAATTGCAAATTATAATGTCAGGAGTCAGAGACTGATGGTGCATGCAAGGGTGAAAGTGTAACCTGCCAAAATCAAATGAAAAAAAGTAGGGACTCTGTAGATGTGTTCCTGTTTGTTTGCTGTCAGTTTATTTGTTGCTTTTATTTACTGTTATTTAAATGTGGATGCATATCTGCTAATAGATGTTAAATGTTGTTAAGAATGGCCAATGTTTGATGCAGGATACATGATATAACTCGAATTACAGTCTCATAAGAATTCACTTGCATCTGGCGAGTGGGACATGTTTTTTTACAAGTTGCTGCATGTTTTCAACGTAAAAAATTGAAAACACGACAGTGAAACAAAAATGAAAATAAAGAGACGTTTCGGCCATGTCTAAATCTAACGTCTGTCTTTCCAGATTTCTATGATTATCAGCGCAATTTGGCCAGTTATAGCCGCGTAATGCCGCTGTTACATGTGGACGTGGCAGTAGAATCTCGTCATGAGGTTCCATTTTGACTCTGATCAGCTGATCCTGCACTGAACTGTACTCTAATGAGCATACCATCTGCTTTCTGCATGTGTCATTGGACTGTTCATAAATGCCTGTTTGTTAATGAGAATGTTGCATAGTTTTGTGTCTTTGAAACTTAGGTCCTCCCTCCTCTCTGCCTCATAAGAACCTGCTGTGCTGGATACTAGTCTCCCTCCATGTAGTTGGCTTGGAGTAATCTTGTCATTTCTTTTTCAAAAAGAACAAAATACAAATTTCTGTTTTCTTATGGAAAATTAACATTTGTGAGTTTAAGGGAGAAATCTCAAGTCATCTGCTAATGTTTTTCTCTCACACACACACACACACACACCAGCGAGCCTGTGACCAAACACTGACACATTTTAAATCACGCTAATACACTTCAATCAGCTTCCTACCAGATTTCACTAGCTGTTTTGATCAACAGGATTTCTGAAAGCACATGCCATTGTTTGCCTTTTTCTATGAATGTCCTGTCAAAGTTGTCAATGTGTTCTCCCTTAAACGTGTTGTATGTGTTTTTTTAGAGTGTCATATTTTACATTCCTCCTCATGTTTGAAGGGGCAGTAATAATCAACACTAGTGAAATCTTCTGTTTATTATCATACACAGATTCTGTTGATTTATGTCTCTGAGTTGTTTGTTTTTTCTTTATTTTTCTCCTCCCCTCCTCATTGCTCATGTCTTGGTTGGCGTTTGGTGGTGTGTAACCGTGATTGCGTTACCTTAGCAATAACAATTGGTCGTCTTGGTTACGTTTGTCCTCAAGAGGTGGCACCCATGCTACAGCAGTTTATAAGACCCTGGTGTGTATTATTCAATCTTTTATTTAATTCATCTGTTCTCTGCTTTCTTTCTATGCTCTCGCTGTCTTCTGTTGCTCCTTCTTCTCCCCTGTTGCTGTCCTTTCTTCTCTTTTCTCACTTTCCTCCTCAAAAGAAGTCTTTTTCAGTTGATTTTCTTTTCCCTATGAGTTTGTAATCATTGCCAACCATGTGACTAACCCTGTCCTCTTTTAGGTCCTTCTTGTGATTTGTTTTTTTTGTTTTTGCCTCTGTAGCACCTTCATGTATTATACATTAATTTGTTTAATTTCTAGCTGTTTTTTTTTTTTTTTGTCATTGTTAACTGTCGCTAACAACCTAAAAGATGCATGGGATCAGATATGTCACATGCCTGCTGGTTCAACAACAGAGAAAGGCTGCAGTCTTTGCTGCAAAAGACCAATTCCTAAATCCCTTTCTCTTTTTAGTAGCCACCCAGCTGCATGTGCCTGTCCCATAGTGTCCCCAATCCTTCTGTACTCAATCTGTCCAAAGAAAAGTAATATTATTTTTAAGGTGCTAAAGACAAGGTTTTGATGAACACAGTGCTCAGAACAAAGTGAAGTTACATGCGCTCAAGAGTAGTTGTGTAAAATGTTTAAACAAAAGTGTTTTATTTATTTTATTTTTGTGTTTCGTGTGCATGCTTGACTTGTCGTTATCTCCGGTCATTGTAAACTGCTCACATAGATGTATAATATGTATTTACTGTTGAGAAAACACCTTAAATTTTAAATAGTTTTCCAGCAAGTAAAAAGATTTGTTCACGTGCATATAAGTTATTAGCTTTAGTAGTTATTTAGTAGTTTATACAAGTATCTAAAATTGTTATTTAAAGGGTTTGGATGTGTCTCCTGTTAAATGTGGCTGTCCCTGTTGTCAGGTGCTCCTCACTACGAAATATAAGAGACAATGAGGAGAAAGACTCTGCGTTCAGAGGAATTTGCACTATGATCAGTGTAAATCCAGGAGGTGTAGTGCAGGTGAGACCCAGCACTAAGATGCTATGATGGTAATTAAGTCTTTTTGGGTTTTCTTTTAATGACTCTGGAAGTTAAAATGTCACCTCACCTCTCTCTCCTGGAACAGGACTTTATATTCTTCTGTGACGCAGTGGCCTCCTGGGTAAATCCAAAGGAGGATCTCAGAGACATGTTCTATAAGGTAACACCTGAAAGGTTTGGCTGCACATTAATAAAACTACCGAGAAGATGACAGTGAAGTGAGAGAACTGCTTAAAATGGACAAATTTCATTTAGGAGGCAAAACATTTCATGGTTTTTAGCAGATGATTTACTTTGTCATTCACTAACTCTCCCCTGCCCCCTAGTGGAGGACTGGAAACATGCACACCCGTAATAACCTTGTCATACACATGAGCTATTTTAAAAGGGAGTGTTCCTTTATAACATGGTATGAACTCCTCTCCTGGTGTTGAATTTCAGATCCTTCACGGGTTTAAGAACCAGGTGGGAGAGGACAACTGGAGACGATTCTCAGACCAGTTCCCGTTGCCACTGAAGGAGCGGCTGGCAACCTTTTACGGGGTCTAACTGTTTCCCTGGCAGTGTGCCTCATCACTGGGGTCAGTTTTCCTCTCTGATGTCACCACAGCACAGAATCAATGGATCAAAAGTCCTGATTTTGGTACTTAATGTCGTGTCTCTCTGTCTCTGCACAGGTTATTCACTTTGGGAGACAAAATGGGGAACCTCTTTTACCCAGGGAACATGTTACCCTTTACTGGGGGGAAGGGTCTGCCTGCTGAGGGGAGGGAAGGGGTTCGGGCCCCTCCCCGACCTGGTGGACGGGGTGGGAGGGAGGTGGTAGCTGCAGTGCTCAGAGCCCCAATGCACAGGCAAATGGGGGAAAGGGACAGGCAGAACAACTTAATCGTGGGAGGAAAATTCATGTAATCACATCTTACTCAGAAATAATGACATTTCTGTTTCTTCTTCTTTTTTTTTTTTCTCTATATTTCTTCCCCTAACTCTTCACTTTCTGTCAGTTGAACTACTGAAAAAGAAATGCAAGCTAATGCGGAGCAAAAGCTCTGCAAAACTCCGTGAAGCGTTTGCTCTTTCATTTTGGCTAGATGACGAGTTTTTCTTAAATTGAGAGGTTTGTGCAGAAAAGAGCAGTTACACGTTCATGACCATGTCAGGCTGGTAAATGGCATGTTTAATGAAATAGCATTTGACCACTGGAACAAAAGAGCGTTCACCTTGAAAACTTGCTAAGTTGGCAGTTCGTTAAGAGACATTTTCTTTATAAAGACAACGGTAGCTTAAAGGTTAAGGATCAGCAGCTAAAATAATGAATATCACAAAGAACAAGATCATTTCAGTGTTCCTATTCTTTAGCTGTTATTTCTGTCACTGGAGAGCACAAGATTTTCTTTTACGGGCAGCTTTTCTGAGAATAGGTAGCATGCTTGTATCATTGTGAAAAGCTGTTGGATATTAGTGATGTGTGTTGCGTTCGACAGCTGTCATTCCCCTGTAGTAAGGCTCTTCTTTGACCTCATACGTTCGATCCATTCGCAGTACTTTTTGTTTCCTCTACCAGATAATTACAGCAATCGGCTGTAGCGTAGCATGATGGCTTTTTTTTGGCACCAAAATGAGAGGTGTTCAAATAAAAAAAATAAAAAGAGTCTTGGCTGTGATGTAACGGTGCTGTGAATGCCGCAGTATTGGTCTCGTGGTGTGGATGTGACACGGACATTCATATCAAAGCTTTAGACGCTCACAATCCTTTGTACTGTCTGAGCCTTGAGGAGGAGAGATGAGGAAGCAGAAGCACACAGTTGATGTTGTCCTGTGAGTCGCTCATTATCTTCTGTTCCTTTGGATTTAAAAAAAACACAACAACACTAAACCCGTCAAAGTGATGTTCAGTGACTTTTGGCTATTAGAACCTCGCAGCTCATCGAATCAGTGTTGGATATGTTTATTTCTCAGTGTACTGAAGTTTTCTGATTAGTTGTTTGGCTTCTTGTGCTCAAAGCATGATCTTGAGGATGAGTGTGTAATGTTTTGGGTGGTTGTGCTTCGTGGGGTACTTGGATGCTTTCGTCTCTTGCATGTTGGTGGCCCCTCACACCCCAACATATAGTGGGAGGTGGGGATAATGGGAGGGAGGGGAAGCTTCAAATTAAGGTTTAAAAAGTACATAAACAGTAAGCATTGTAGGTATTATAACTCTGGGACAGTCCTAATGTCACATAAACCCTGCTGGAGTGTTCTCCCTTAACTTTTACCCCATAGCTGGATGTAAAGTTTTTAAAAACTGTGAAACTACAATGTCGATTGTCTTTTGTTGTTTTTGCGCTGTTATATTTAATTAAGTGTGTAAGTGTTTAAGTTACAGACATAGGCTGAATGTATTCCATGATGGGTTGGAGAGTGAGGATTTTTGTCTTTTTTTAAAAATTTAATTTAATTTTTTTTTAATGCCCAGCCAGTCATTTTTCCTCTGCTGGCCAGAGTAATAACTGCAGTATTTTAACATGACATGCACTTAAAAATTAAATCTCATGCGCTTGAAATAAATAATTGTAGCCAAATCCTTGATAATATTATGACGTATTAGGGCCAAACTGAAGAGAGAGAAAATAATAGTTTTTATAAATTATATAATTAACAATTAATTATATAATTTTACAAGAATAAAGTTGTAATATTATGAGAATAAAGTGATAATTTTACTAGAATGAAGTTGTTATATTATGAGATTCTTTTTTTATCATTATCTAATTAAATGTATTATTATTACGTAGCAACAGAACGCACAAAAGAGATAATTAACTCCAAGTCGGTGTGATTCTTTCTTCCCAACAGACTCAGTGTCTTGCACAAAGTCCTGATGCTAAAGATAATGTGGTGCTAATGTGCCAAAAAATATTAAGTATTTCTTTATTTGTGAAGCCCCAATCAAAATGTAACTTCAGGAAATGGTCCACGTTTCTCATCTTGACACAGGTTGCAGCTGATTATCTGAGATTTTGCTTGAATAATAATTAGGAATTTATTCTCAAAAAAATGCCTTCAGTTTGGCCCGAAAACTCCATCGTATCATATGACCCTGGTGTGAACACAGATCATTAATAAAATGATGCTGCTAAAATGTATTTACTTAATGCAATAATTAATGAGTAGTAAGTATATAATCTATCTTGATGCAATTGGGTTATTAGACTTAAAGAGTAGTTTAGTTTTCTCTGATAAACAATGTGAAATATATACCGTAACCAAGTCTATTACATTTATTGTGAGTGAAGCAAATGGCGGTGAAACACAGGATATAAATGCATCATGGAATACAGAGGCAAATACGTACATGTGCCACGTCATTTTGTGTTTTGAAGTGATCGTTGTCCGTCACATTCCAGCTGTTTGGCATGCTAAAACAAATAGGCTAATCACAGCTTGATTTGGGGGGGCGTGCGTTAGTGTACATTTGTGTGTGTCCACTGTCCTGCCGGTCGTTCATTTGAGAGAATGTCGGTCTATGAAACACATGAAACGAACCCCAGCCCCGCTGTGCTGTATTTATGACTCGACTGCTGCTATACATTGTAGTTGTGTTTCACTACTTGAAAATGTGTTTTTCCTATGTGTTTACCTCAGGTCGTCTGTAATTCAGTGTTAATTGTTTTCATCGTTCTGCCCCTCAATGTGTACACCTTTATTCACATCCTCAACAGCTAATGATAAGTGAATCTTCTGCCCTTCTTTCTTAAAAATGGGTAACCATGGGTGTGGATTGACGTTAGTGTTAAATGTGTGCAGCGCCGCTAGATGTCAAATGTTAAAGATAACTGCAACGCAGGAGGAAAGAGTCATTAGGAAACTTGCACATACTTTAATGTATCTTTTGTCGAAAGTGATTGTTATCAGACTACGGTAATATTCAGTGTAATATGTACACAATGCCTTCAGAGCAAATGCTTTGAGGTTTTTGTTGGTGTTTTGCAATAGATACACAGTACACTGTATCTAAAGAAGCAGGTAATGCCTCATTTAAAAGCAAAGAAACAGGTTGTCAACTTAAGGACATCATGTTATAAACATGATGTTTGCAGATGTGTGTTTGACTTTCTATGAAGCTTTACTGAAAATTTGTATTTTATAAAGCATCCACCAATATTGAGGAATGTCTAGTCAAAGAACTCCTGTATTCTCATTTTAGCCTTCAAACTTGATTAGACTATCTGCCTTCATCTTTTTTGCTGATAAAAGCAAAAACATCATTTTGATAGATATGGTTTTAGTTTTTTTAATAAGCTGCTGAATTTTAAAATTAATACTTATTGGGGCCACCAAATATTTTGGATCATGCAAAGAATCTATATTGTACTGTAGTAATTTTGTAATATTTGTAAGATGATATAGTGAGCGTGACTGGTTACCATTGCTTGAGTCTGTACATTGTTCCAATAAATTGTTTACATTACTCTTGAGTTTCTGTCTTGTATTGTTCTCACATGTTTTACCTTTTGCAGCAGCAGGAACAGTATATTGTATTATAATTGTTATTATAATAATAATATAATTATAATAATCAATGTGGATTAAATTGATTACCTTCTAATGTTACAGATAAGTTACATGAATAAGATTTTCTCCTACCACCTTACACTTTTTATGGTGTGTTGCGTTCAAGTACAAAATATTAGTGGGGAAATGTCAACAGGTGTGAGTAACGAGCTATAAACATGGTAATGTACGAATGAGGAAACACCAGAAATTATATAATTATAAAAATAACAACATAAAAACATTTGTGACAGATGATCAGATCGTAATACACACAAAACAAATAACTCAATTGTTGACGCTCCACTCCAAAAAAGTCCATTACATTCAACATTTTTACCTGTCATTGAAAATGAATGACGACTGATGTCGCCTTCCTTTGATCTATGTGTCGCTTGTCTTGGCAATTGAGGTAAAAGATTTAATCTGAGCAAATTACATTGCGCACGGATTAAAGGCACGTTCTGTGGGAAATTCTCAATAATACAATGCGTTTTAAATGTTTATATTTTGCAAGTGTTTGAAAAACAAATTCTCACAGAATTATCCTCCACTGTGCCGCTGCTTCATCGTCAGTGTGCATGAGTGCTGGAGTTTCCGTAAAGCATTTGAAAGCAGCACATCGCACAGAGACGGCGTCCGCCATCGGTAGCGCTGTTTCGTTGTCTGTCTGTCTGTCTGTGCGCGAGAGTGGAGAAACCGGAGAGAGAGAGAGAGACTCGACCAAGTCGCCGAGTGGAGGTGGAGTCTCGAGGTGGGGAGGGAGAAGAAAGGGGAGAGGAGGAAAACGGGGAAAGGCAGAAACAGCAAAACAGAGAGGACGGTGGATGATTTATGCTTTGAAAGTTGTATTACGGCAGGGTCAAAGAGTTCCGGCGAAGAGGAATACAACAAGATGATAACGCCATTCTTCCTGGAGAATTTCTGGGTAGGTGGTGCCTTTTTTTTGTTCACGGTGTTTACACCGGTGCTATTCCCTGTCCTCTTTACTATGTTCCCTCCCTATCATGTTCATGTCAGCGAGGAATTATGTGATCTCCACTTTCCAGAGGCACTCGCCTGATTAGCAGGCTTGTTTCTGTTAAAACGGCGCTGTCCAGTGCCACCGGAGTCACTGGCCAGCGTCTCCCCGAGCCTTGGTCGATTCTCCGGCGAGAATTATTATTTGCCACCCCGGGATTTGGGCCTCGGTAACCCCATCTAACTTGAAACCTCCAAGTATCCGCCCCCGGCTTCCGCTAATTGGCTGTCTCGGATTCGCTTGGAATGTTGATGGTCATTTCCATGAATGCGATTGGACGCTGCGTCTTTCACTCACAGGTCTCGGCCGTACGCGTCATTTTCTTCCGTAACAAAGTTTCAGTGAGAGACCAAAATGTTTAATGAGTTCGAGGAACAGCTTTTAAAAACACGAATTCACACTGTCACTGCCACAGAGCCCGAGTTAATGTTTTCATACAGCCAACGCTGTTGTACCTGTGTCGGTCTCATTCACGCCGTCCATGTTGTTAAGTGTTGTCTCAAGGCCATTTCCCCTGCGATACTCATTTGACGTGGCTATAAAGCAGGTTGAAAAAGTGAAAGTACACTTTATGTTTGCTTTCGGCCATCACGAACGTGTCTGCTACTTTTCTGTTGCACTTCAAGTCAATTAATGTTTTTAAAAGTAAAGTTTGTAATTAAGAGTCACTGCTCTAATCTATGGTCACATGGTGCACTAAGGAATATGTGTGTGTGTGTTTTTGTTAAAGAAAAAAAAATACTTTTTTCCACACATTTATATGTGCTGATATTTAAAAATATTAATATCCCATAACGTATGTGTGATATTTATTATTACGGTTGTTTTATAATGAGTTATACACCTGAGCTGCTGCTCATGTTGTAGTCTCTGACTGATCATCTCCACTTTGAGGCATTACTGACACAAACTAATTATTCTCCATTTTGATTCATTAGGGTTTCACACGGTCGCAACTAATAATAAGTATTGCATGACTCCACAGAGTAGATACGTAGCACTAATGCTAATAAATGTGTTATTTTTCTATGTTCACGTGTGTTTTCTTCTTGTAGAAATGTCTTGTAGAAATGTAAAAACACACATCATCCGTATGGAGTGTGTCACCTAGGAATAACCTCCATTCATAAAATCTGCTCTCTTCCCCAAGGTAGGATAATACAGCCCTGTGTAACTTGGTTACGGAATGAAAACTGCATTAAGCAAAGTGATTGAAGTAATTAGATAAGTGTCCTGCTGTCAACCTCCAAAGCCTTGTCTTTCAATGGGGACTTCATCATTATTGGAAAAGAGCAGAGCTAAGATGCCCCTGATTCTTCAATCTGCCCTTTGTGCCCTGCTGTGGCCCACAAGAGGATCCAGTGATGGCAAAGATCAGCTGTGTGTTTAACATGCAGGCCATGCACGCACACACTTGGCATTAAGTGATGCATTCAATTCCCTTTGACTACAAATCATCACCACAAGTAGACACTCTCACTTCATGCTGTCAGATTTGAAAAAGTTAGTCCACCTGTTTCGCTTTTGCAACGCTTGCAGGACTTAACACCTTCCACGCTGTTCTCACTGTGGAGACATTTTTCTTGGTTCTTTTCCTTGTCTGTAATCTTGGCTCACATCTCAGATGCGGACATCTCCCCTCAGCTGAATAAACAAGTTCTTGTGGCATTAGGAGCCAGATATATTATAGCCACGTTTCGCCATGTAAGCTCCAGCACCTGATTGGTCACTGGCTGCAACATTTCCGCTTGCTACATGGTCTCAAACTTCTCATTTCCCCTTTTTTTTTATGTGTGTTAAATGTGCATGGATGGGTTGGACATTCAAGTGAAAGCTTTCATAACAGCAGAGTGAGTGCACTGCGTGTTACTGTCCCCTCCTGCACTAAAGTGTCTGTCAGTGGACAAGTATGGCAACTTGTAGAAGATGCAGTGCTCTAATTTTGGAATCAACATGTATCTATGATAGTATGTTAGCCTACAGCCTCTCATGGGGAAATGAGTTGGCAGCATTGTAAGCAAACAGTGTTGATTCAGCCAATAGCCCCAGGATAGCCGTCTTCTCCTTTGTGTCTGTGTTGAGAGAGTGTGTGGTTTAAAAGGTTCTCACACAAGTCATTCTGTGCAAACTTAAGGCCACAATAACACAGCAAAACCTAAAGTAAGAATGAAGAAATGGACAGTGCTGACAGTTTTTCTCTTGCATAGATCAGCCATAATATTAAAATGTTGTTTTAATGTTGTGGTTGATGTATGTAAGTAAAATTAAACAACCACAGAAAATCTAGTTCATTGACATCTTCAACCACTGTGGTGAATCTCTATTTGATTATTTGAACTGCAGATGTAACACCATACTTTGATCCAGGCTTGAAACATTTGATGAAATTATGTTATTGCAATGTTTTGGACTGACATTGTGATTGCAATTTAAATGTTATTTTCAAATCAAGGTTCAGGGCAATATTAACAATTTTATGGGTTGAAATTTGCTGGGTCATTTCTACACGATCAAAAAAACTGCTGTATTGTAATGAGGATGAAAACTAAAGTTATTCATTTTTCCATCATGTATGTTTCTTTCTTTTAAATTGGCATACAACACAGAACACCTCAGCACCTCAGCCCCTGACCTGTCTTGGTACTGACCTGTCTTTGAACCAGCAAACCCTCTGATTATATGTCCAATTCTTCTCCACTTGGCCATGGGCCACAGCAATCTCAAATTAAATTGAAATTGTATGGGTAGATAATGAATTAGTCCCTGTGTCTGTACTGATGAGCCACAGCATTAAATCAGAACTGGTTTTAATGTTATCGCACGTTGTCGTTGTTGAAATTTATGAAATACTCAAGTGTTTGCAGTGCAGTCACGTTTTGAAATTCCAGCAAAGAGTAAAGGGGGCTGATGAAATCTGGTTGGTGTTAGATTTGCTTGAAGCAGAAATCCTGTCTCATGCTGGTTTGTTGTTGTTTATTTTCACTGCTTGAGTTCCAGCCTTGTAAGTTTGGTTTAGAGGTGGTGAAATGAGTCACACCCGCGTAAGCTGTCATATACTAACCAGTCCTGGGATTCTTCCTGTGAACTTGACACCACATCCTTGGGTGTAAATTGTGGTGAAGCTCTTGTACGTTTGTGTTTAGACCACAAACAAAGCCCAGCCTGTGTGTGTGTGTGTGTGCTTACCACACATGCTGCTGCATACGTATGTGTTGCTGTCCAACTGATGAGCTGGGACTACCCGGTGCACCGCTCCCAGAGCTCAGCAGTCACATGACCCAGACAGACACCCTGATGTCATGCTTCTGTCTGCTCACTCGGAGCTCCGGGGTCCACATCAGGCCAGTGCTTATAGTCTGCCTGGAATGAGGAGGGACTTGATAGGCTGCTTCTAAATTCCTCAGTCAGAGTGTGTGCTCTCTCGTCTACTGCCTTCACCTGGACATTTGTCATGTCAGCTAGCGCACGCTTCATCCTTTTCCAGCATGTTTTCCTGGTTTACTTGGTTGTCAGTAGAACTAGCAATTCTTTTCATAACCGATTACTCTTGTCGATTATTTTCTCGATTAATTATTTGGTTCGTAAAATATCAGAAAACCTTAAAAAATGTTGATCGGTGTTCGTCAAACCTGCAAATAATGATGTTCTAAAATGTCTTGTTTGGTCCACAAACCAAAATGATTAACTTTGAATGATTTCTTTGTTATCCAGAGTAAAGAAATGAAGAAAATACTCACATTAAAGAAGCTTAAACAATCAGAAATCTTGTTGTAATCATGAAAAAGCTTCAAACCAATTAATCAATTAATTCATTTAGTAATCGATTAATTGTTTCAGCTCTAGTTGTCAGTGGAAATTATAGACTTGAACTTTCTTTGTTGGTTTAATCATGACAGTTTTTTGTCTGTTATACTTGCCCATAGCAGCATTCATGCTAATGTTTGCCAATGCTAATGTAGCTTTTTTAACTTGTACAACACCTATTTTACTGACTGTTATGGCTGGGAAATAATTAAATAACAAGAGATATTCAAATATTTGTGTTTGGCATTTTCTGTCCATACACTACTTTTAATTTCAAAACTTCCTCAATTTGCACTCACCCTGCTGTTTTTCTTTTCTTATGAAACAAACGTTAACATGTTCTCTTTGAATACATGTGAGTTGTAAGACACAGTTGGAACAGTGTCACAAACTTCAGCTGTAAAATTGACCAATTTGGTTATATTCTGCATCACTTTGTATCTTAGTTGTTGAAAGCCTCTTTCTCTCCCATTAGCCATCAATAAGCTTTCTGGCGAAAAAGTGAAGAAAGTGGTGTCTGTAGCCTCTGCAATAAACATGGCTCATCATAACATTCAGGCTACATCTATTCTCCTACACGGCATTTTCAAATAACAACAATCTACATACAAATGTGATGTTTCCAGACTTGCAGACCCTCTGGAAGCACTATAGCCTTCATGAAGGGACTGCCACATTATTCTGCAGTAGTTTCAGCCTGATTCAACTAATAGGCACAGTAAACACTTGTCAGTATAGTCGTGACATTCAGGAAGGTTTTCAGGAAGTGACACAAACTTGGTTGTCTTTTGAGGGCAAAAACGGCACAATACTGATCTCACCGGGACTCTTCCCGTGTCATGGCTTGCATTACTGCCTGTCAGGCATTAAACACTGGACAGCGAAACTGGTATTGTGCTGTGAAAAAAAGGAGAGAGAGTGAATTTGTGTCCTCCTCTGCTCGGCAGATGTTACATGATAAACCGCAGCACTGTGGTCTTGTTTAACTGCCCGTTAAGGTGGCGCTTTAGATTAGGAGGTGTCGGCAATGTAGCAGCTTCAACTGCATTGATTTTACTTTGTAATTATGTTGTTTCTGTGGGTGTTGTGTGTGAGAACAGTTAAATATGTAGTTGGATAAGTTGTCTGGTTTGCATCCATCATTCATTTTATGATCTTTTGTTTTGCCAGGCAACATATAGCCCACTCCAAATTCAGAAGAAATACATTCTGATCACTCACATTAAAACAACCATGTTAATATTGTCAAGTTTATTTATTTATCACATGTCAAAACAACCACTGCTGCCCTAAGTGCTGTACATGCTTAAAATAGAATAAAAACACTACAGAAATGAAGAAACATCTATCAGGAAACTCATTTTCAGTGTGTAAAATGTGTCATTGCATGACAACAAAATACAACAAATAAAAAACTGCATATAATTGAATCAAAAGCACAAAAATGAGACTTCAGGAAACGGGTGACAAAATCAAGATTTAAAATAAACACAAAACAAAATAAAGATTAAAATCTTTTTCTATTTTTGTTTTGTTTCAGCCAGCCTACAAGGACTTGTATTTTGTCCAGTAGCATTTTTATTTTCTGTTATTATATACCACTGTATAACCTGGAGCTATAATTTATTGCTCTATATTAAATTCTGCATTTCATAGTGAAGCTGCTGCTTTTTTTTTTTTCCATCCAGATGCTCATGAGCAAGACTGCTCTTCCCGGCATAAACATTAGCGCTTGTTCAATTATGACGTGAGATCTCTGGCCCCCAGGCTGTTACCTAGATTTTTTTTTTCCCCCTCCAGCCTTAAGCACACAAACCTACTGAGTCTCCTGCAGTCTGTGTAGACTACAGGACATAGTGCAGTGTACCACAGCCAGAATTCATGAACTCTTGTTATTCAGCTCCAAACTGTGGATTAAAAACAAAGAGAACACTGACCAACTCTGGTGTGACTCCTCGCTGCCACCATTCATATCTGTAGACGGACAGCGATACCTAGCAACTAATTAACAGTTTTTTTGTTGACCAATGCTGTAAATTACATTATGTTGGGTGTGTTAAAGGTGAGGTCTTCACGTTCTCGGCCTCTGCTTTGCTGGGTGAAATTTTCTACAGCCGATTCTAGCATATTGTAGCCCTGTGCAAAGTCACAAAAAAAAACGCCCAGAGCTGTTTTCCTGTGTTTGTTTTTATTTTTCTTTGTATTCATCGACATCACATTCCACATGAGCACATTTGGTGCACAGAATGGACTTTCTTCCTGTGGCCGCTCAGCTCTGTTTGGAGCCGCGTGACTTTGATCGCTTCCCTGTTTTGTAGATTGATTGGCCAATCACCAGTGTTTCTCAGGCGTAGACCATAGTGGTATGGTCTGTGTCTCACCTTCCTGTCATCACAGTGGTTTTTGCATGTCTTGCTCTTTGTTGCAGGCAGGGAAATAGCTGAACGTGTTCTTTTATGAGCGGTTATCTTGCTATAGCAGGAAACACATCTCAGTGGTCTGCTCCGGTGAGCTGTGGACAAGAGAAGGATGCTTTTCTTTTCATGTCTATTTGCTCTGTAAACACGGTGCTGTTGGAGCTAGCTGTGATTTTCAGTTCGACACAAACTTCCTAACCTCTCATGTTTGAGACTGAACCCATAGACTGGCACTGCTGCTGTTGTTGCTTCTATACCAAACTGCTGACAGCAGATTGCCTCAGGAATAAGGAAGTATCTGTGACTAGTGTCTTGGGTTGCTTTAAAAGAATGTTGGCACACCGATAGAGAGAAGAATGTGGAGGAACCTTAAATGACAGGAGACATTATCATGTCAACCTGAAGTGAAACTATGAGCTTGCATATGTTGTCTTCATGATCAGACGGCCTGTGGGTAGAGGAAGTGCTTCAGTCCTCTTGGTAATGATTGGCAAAAATCAATCAATGACAATGAAAACCATTAATTCACTGGCTGCTACTGCATTATGCTTGGCAACAGCACAGTCGTGATGCTACGTCTGTAACCGATCTGTTCTCTCAGATAATCTGTCTCTTTGAAAAAACAGAAAAAGGTCAGTTCCAGAATAGAATAGTGGTTTGTATGTTTCCCCTCTCACTGACGCAGCAGCTTAATGAAAGATGAACGGCGCAAGTGATTCTTTTTCTCAGAAATGGCAAAATCAAAGCTGCAGTGTGAACCAAATTGCCTCAGATGTCAACTCTTCTGTCTGTGTAAACACATGCTTTGAAGACTATCACATTTTTATAAACCAATAGAGCTCTTATTAGTAACACTGATTCAATGGATGTCTTGTTAAGTCAATAAAAGACATGTATTATTAACTGATTTGGCTGCTTTGTTGACGTCTTTATCTTGTTTAGTCTGCGTTCTTATCACTCTTAGCATTTCATTTCAGTTTGTAATTATATAGGATATTGCCCGGCCTCAATCATCTATTATCTCGTCTGCTTAATCTTTCAGACTCACACTTATGGTCAATTTAAAGTGTCCAATAAACCTCACCCCAATCTGCTTGTTTTTGGACTGTGGGAGGACGATGGAGTACTCAGAGAAACACTCACACACAAAGAGAACATGCAAACTCCACACAGAAAAGAACTCGTCGAACCAGAATTCAAACAAAGAACCTTTTTTACTTTGGTTGCAAATTTAGTGCAATTTCCTCAACTGTTTGTTAAATGACTACATAAACCAAAGTTAGTTAATCGTTAATAATACATTATTGAAATACACAACTTTTTCTTGATTTAAATTTAAAATATTTCACATTAGCAGCACCTAATAAAAAAAAAATTTGGGTGTTGCTTGAAAAATTCATTCGTGTCGCCCTTTTGATTAGTCAGGCTGCTGAGAAACTATCTGATGACACAGTCTGTGGCGGGGAAATATGACCTGCTTTTGCCATTGATCATATTTTTTTATTAATTATTCACTATTGCCATTATTATATTTTTTTAATTCTGAAAATTATCAGTAGAAGTAGTAAGCATTGTGGTTGTAGCTGCACTGTCCTCTGCCCGAGTCACAGTGTTATGCCCCGGTGAAGTTGCAGCTCAAACGTTGCTCCCATTAGTCTCACTTCCATTTTGATTTGTTGTTATTATTATATTTAGAGCTGAAACGATTCATCGATTAATAATTGTCCAGATCACACAGAACTATGAGAGGTCAACAAGAGTAAAAACAGATCACCATCACGTGACAAGGGTTATCGTTATGTTGGGTTAAAGGTAAAGTCAAAGCTGTGCCAACTGCAAAAGAGGGGGCAGAACTACGAGTGGGCAGGACTATAACTTGGGGGCGTAGTTCAGCACCTTTCTCATTATGTCAGAGCTTTGGTCGATGTGCGCCCTCTGCTGGATTAAGTCACAACTACGTTGCGTATGAGGTGCAGAGAAATGACAAAAAGATAAAATAGTCGGTTAATTATTTTACTAATTCTTTAAATTCTTAACAGCAATGAATCAACTAACAGTTAATCATTAACACCCCTGCCTCTTACTGTGAGCCATCAGTGCTCTCAACAAAACTCTACTGCCTTTGTCACCGAACAAACACTGGATATTTAAGGCTGATACTTACAAGTTTATGACGTTTATGTTTGAAATGCATTGATACTGACATTTATTTACAATAAATCTTAAAACAGAATAGATTTCAATAGAGTAGATATAGATATTTGCCTTTTTTTGTTATGTATAATTCAACGTATGCTTTATTCGTTGCCTTGTTCATTTTTGCCACTTTGTCCTTTGTGATTATTAAACATTTTCTTAAACCAAAAAAAAAATTCTCTTTCACTTTAATTATTCAGAGGCACGTCTGCATTTTTAACGCATCGGTGCAACTGGACACTGTTAGCCAGTTGCATGGTTACAACAACACAGTCGGAGAATTGCCTGGCTGTCTCTTACATTATCAGCTCCAACCCGAGACCTGTCGATCACCATTTACAGCTTTTGTCAACATTTCATTATACTCTCACTCTCAACATGGCCAGGATAAGTATGGTTGACCAGAAGCTGCTGCAAATGCAGCTGGAAGCCATGCAGACGATGAGAACTCTGCTGCTAGAAAAAGGCTTCAGGGTAATAATCTGTGACCAGTACTGGTGTTTTGGCTTTGTTTGTTAGACTGCTGCTGACCAGTCTATTTGTTTTGTCTTTGAAATACAGGGGGAAAAAAATAATGGCTTCGACGTGCTCTACCATAACATGAAGCATGGCCAGATTTCCTCGAAGGAGCTGACAGACTTCATCAGAGAAAGGTAAGGCAGTTTGTCTTATTCTGAAAAAACAACCAGTTAATCTACAACAAACAACACATTAATCATTTACACATGATCATGGCTTGTGAATACATGTCTTTCTGATCTTGTGGTTTTCTTGGTATTTAGATTAACTTCCAAGTCGACGCTCGCAGCTCCAGTTCTTTTTTTAAAACCAACCAAATAGTTTGAAACATGTGGGTTTGTTCCAGTTTTTCACGGTCTTTCACCTTTATAGGTTTCTCTCATTTTATTTTTTTTAAATTAACTGATATCTGATTGTGTAGATTTCTGTGCATGTTCTTCGTTAATGGGGCATCAACCTTGGCCCACATTTAACTTGGCATTATATTATGTTACACACCCGTTAGCGTTAGTACCTGGTACCTGGTACTTTTTAACTGCTCTGGCGAGGTTCCAAGTGAGCTCAGCTGATACTAAATGTGACGCCCACAGACTGCTGGCCACTGATTGGCAGAGTGTTGGCACTGGAAGAGTCATGAGCGCGACGTCCGACACAGGAATCAAACCGAACAATGTCGAACTGTAGATCACTTAAAAAGACTTAAAAATCCTGAAAACATGCCTTAATCTCCAACATATAACAAGGAAATTTCTAAAATCTCAATATTTTACAGAAGAATCTGGTGTATCTAGTGACCGTACTGCTGCGAGCTGGCGATCAGCAAGCCGCATCGCAACCCCTTCCGCCGTATTTCAGTTCATTGACTGTTTATGAACGGAGTCTTCGCTCCTGGCATGCAGGAAGTACTGAACAATTCTGTGAACACATCTTTTTAATTAATAATTACTCTGACGATAGAGCCGAGCTGAGTCGTGCTAGAACTGTATCGTGGAAAAGCGCCATAAGAGGAATGTTTCTGGATTGATATTCAGTTGTGTTTATTCAAATGTGTTGGAGAGAGTCTAATTTCTAATGAACCAGGACTAATCAGGAGCTTTTAATTTACATTTTGGCAGATTAGCTTCTTTTGTTTATATTAATTATTAGCTTTTAAACCTGTGATGCGTATCTTTTAAATATAAACAAAGGTCCATAAGATTCAAAGCACTGTCCATGCATTGCTAGTTAAGCCACTCAGATCCATGACGTGCAGTTGTAAGTATCATTCAGTTGGACTACTGCCCGCATCCCAGTGTGGAGATTCAATTTATTGACTAAAAGTATGTCCCCCTGTTGAGGGCCTTAATGAATCTTTCTACCATCAATAACTATAAAAGGATTCAATTCTTAACAGAGCATAAACTGGGTCACCTTGTTAGTCCAGAAACAACCGTTTGCAAATGTCTTTTTGGAAGACTCGTATTGTTGTACTAAATTATCCTTTAGCTTTTAACTTTGCTCAAATATTAATTGTCTGTGCAGCAGTGCAGCTGTTTATACTACACAAATGAAGCAATCCATTATTGATAAATGAGAAGTAGAAGTAGAATTCATTGAATTGTATTATAATTGCTTATATTGTTTGGGGGTTATTATCTCTTTACTCTTTACCAGATACTTAGTTGATTTGGGTTTTTGAATTGCAAGATATTTCATGTTTCTCTGACGTTCCCCTTCAAAATGCTGCACTATGGCTCCCTCTGCTGGGAAGACAGGGCTATAGACTGTGTAAAATTATCCCCAAGATTGTGATATAAGAAAAAAATACAAAGCAAACATGCTTGTGCAATTTTTTTTGAAAGGTATTTCATTTGTGATTTGATTTCCAATATGGATTTGCATTTTAATATTTTATTCAATATTCACAGTGTAATAGATGTGATGAAACTATTACTATTAACTACGACAATTACTCGATTATTAATCGATTACGTCATCTATTTTTATAGTCCATTAATCGGTTTGACCCTAATCCAAGTTTCTCAGATGTTTCATGCTTCTTGTGAATATTTTCTGGTTTCTTTGCTCCGTATAACAAAGAAATCATTAAAACTGAATAATTTTGGTTTGTGAACAAAAACCAGACATTTGAGAACATTATGATTTCCAGGTTTGAGAAACACTACTCGAAGTTTTTCAACATTTTCCCACATTTTATGGACCAAACTATTACTCTATTCATTAATGAAATAATGGAAAGATTAATCGATTATGAAGATAATCGTTTGTTGCAGCTATAGATGAAATAACATCAACTTCTCAAGTTAACTCAAGGATATTTGCTGTTTCAAAGTAAATTTACTGAGTCACTTTTTTTATATATTTGCTTCTGTTTCGCAGTCAAAAATAGAAGAATTACATTGCATCCTATGTGAATTAGTAACTGCATTGTCTCAAATTGTGATTTTGATTTAAAAAAATAATGAACTGCTCAACCCTGACTTCCAGCTGCAACACACTAGGTACTTCATACTCCTCATACTGTTCTAGCAATTAGTACACAGAAAAACCAACATACTTAACTTTTATAGTTATAGTAAATAATACAATTTGTGTGTCACAGTCGGTTTAATTTCACACAGACACAAAGAAATACTTTTCATAAGATTTAATACTTATTTCTTGTTTTCCAACATCTTTCCAGAGCTGTCTCAGCACCATTTAGTTCACATTTTCCAGCTGTGCGCAGCCATGCTGTTTCTTTTGTTCATCGCCTCGTTGGAGAACAGTGTCTTGCAACACACTTGAAATATTTGCCTTATTTTGCAAAATATTGTGATTGCAAACAGGCACCGAACTCAAAACCTGCTCGGAATTACTTTGTAGTGTGGATTTTGAGACAAATCACTTGTTTCAAACAACAGTTTCAAAGGTCAAGAATTAAACACCAAGACCATTTGTGTTCAACATTTTGATCAACGTTGCTTTGATCGCAGATGGCCGTATTCTTGTGGTCTATTCATCTCAATCACATGTGTGCTCAAAACCCTTGAGATGAGAGTAAATATTATGTGGCCTCACTTACTATCAGGGAAAAAAGAGCCTGTATAAATGTGAGTTTTAAAAGTCGGTATGATTAATGTTTTCGTGCAGAATTATGTCCTTTTTAAAAATGCTGTTTTAAAGTATCAACACTGTGTTTTAATAGTTCTGGCAGTATTTACATTGTGGTGAAGCATAAAAATGAAATGACCACTTTGGCCTCACACAAAGATGTAGAAGTGGATTAGTCACCTAATTCTAGCTTGTCCTGTCTGTGCAGTTGTGCTGCTGTGTACGAGTGTACTTGTTCTTTCATGGGATGTTTGTGTGTGTACCTGTGGATACATGTGCACTTTGTCTGTCCCTTTTCCCCCCTGGCTGACCTTGTTTCTGTGACATGACTGCAGAGAGACAGAGAGGCTGGCGAAGTGAGACATCCATAATTCAAGCTCTCACTATAACTCTCCCGCAGTTACTTTTGGCTCATTTTATTCTGGAGGAATAAAAAGGGAAATTGAAAGAAGCAGGGTTTCTAATAGTTTGTCAGCTTTATTCTGAGGTTTTTGAATGAATTACAAACAAACCAAACCTTTGTTTGCCTGGACACAATGTGCATGTGGTCAAATATATACAAGTTGTGAGCTCTAAGCGGCTGATTTTGGCTGTGATCTGCAGTTGTCAGTTGATTTTAGCCATTACCAAGTTACAAATACTAAAGAAAAACTTTGTCAGGCCAACAATACATTACCTTTTTCTTTGGGTAGAGCCTGCTGTCTTGGCATTATTGACTTCCAAGATTGATTTTCCTTTCATTGCAAATGTTTTTTGATCATTTTTTGATTAGATAATTAAATCCTTGGTATGTGTGTTGTGTATTTGCTCTGTCCTAGGAGTACCATTGAAGAGGCCTATGCCAGGTCAATGACCAAACTTGCGAAGTCAGCTGGCAACTTCTCTCAGCTTGGGTGAGTGGACACGGCGTTACAGCTTTTTGAGCAAGCGTGAAAAAATAATGTTTGGATGTGTTGCCATAACGTGCCCTCTGACGTGTCATCATCCTTTATCCCAGGACGTTTGCTCCAATGTGGGACGTGTTCAAGAGCTCGACGGAGAAGCTGGCCAGCTGTCACATGGAGCTCGTGAGGAAACTACAGGAGCTTATAAAAGAGGTCCAGAAGTATGTGGAAGAGCAGGCCAAAGCACACAAAAAGGTAGGGAAATGGAGAATTTATTTTTATTTTACAAATGATTGTGACAGTCATAATGTAGACAAAGTCTAGGATCTTTTTTAGACTACATCATCAGCTCATGTCTCATGCATGAAGCCACAGAGCTTGGCGTGAGTGGAGTTGTGTTTGTGCTCACAGTTTCTCTCCGTCACATCCCTGCACTCCCTGCTCCTCTCTGTTTTGTTTTTCTGTGGTAACTCACAGACAGAATGCACATTACAGTTAAAATACCAAACACAGACAAATGCCCTAAAAATAAATAAACCTGCCTACCTTGGACATAGCCTATGTGCCAGTTTACACAAATTTAACAGTTTGGTTTTTGGCTTGTATCAGCGATGTGCATGACTGTAGAGATGAGCAACAAGGTGGTAAAACCGGACTGTGCGGTCACTTTAATTGTAAGTCATTAGTCATCCGTTTCTTTTTTTATGTCCTATAACTGTATAATGCAGAGCTGTAAAAATAGAACAATTGCAGAGTTGTATTTATTTTAGCTTTAATCGCTTCCCTCTGTTTTCTGTCACATGCTGGAGAGGGGGAACTGAGTAATAAAGGAACAATCAAGTCTTTTTCCCAAAGTCACATCACAAACAAGGGTATTCAAGGACAACAGTTGATTGTGTATTATCCTAAGGTGCAACAAAAGTGCAATGGTTGACACTTGCCTGTGGGTAGCCGAGTAACTGTATCATACATTTGCATGTTGCTAGACAAAAGAAGAGGTGGCGTCCACGCTGGAGGCCGTCCAGAACATCCAGACCACATCTCAGGCTCTGCAGAAGTCCAAGGAGATCTACAATACCAAAACAGTGGAGCAGGAGCGGCTCCGCAAAGAAGGGGCCACCCAGAGAGACGTGGACAAGGTGGGAGGTCACACTCACACATACACACACATGTAATCATGGTATGCTAATAAGGCATGATGAAGTGCCTCAACACTCCAGTCTATACAGAAACTTTAACCCCAGGAGGTCTCCTTCCTTCACGTGTTCAGAGGAGTTCAGTTTCCTCACTGATTCGTCATTTGATCTTGGAAAACAGGGGCCCTTTGTCTACAGTATATAATCTTATAGCCATTTATCTGTCTGTTTATACTTTGCAGGCTGGAGTGAAAGCCAAAAAAGCCACAGAGACCTACAAAGCATATGTGGAGAAATATGCCACAGCGAAGTCCGACTTTGAACAGAAGATGGCCGAAACAGCACAGGTATCATGATAATTGAATTTCCCTGTGTTGCATGCATGTGTTGATCTAAAACCCAGTATGCGCTCATGAATTCTGGCCATTGTCTGTCTCTCTCGGTATGCAACACTCTGTGTTGTGTAATGTGTCACTCTCATGTGTGAGTGTGTGTGTTCCACGTTTTGTGCCCTGTATCATCTCCAGATTGTGTTTTTTCCTCCGCACCGGAGTCATTGTGGAAAGCCCTGATTGGATCCATCTGAGCAACCGATGAGATAAACTCAGAATTAAAATCAGATGAGATTCAGCCCGTATATCCTGCTGCACCGCCACAGCAGCTCCACCACCAGAAGTGGTCTCGGTCACCCCCAACCTCCCCCCTTCCCCCCTTTTGCCCCCACCCAAAGAGAAAGTGGTGTTGCAGCTTTGGTTCCCTGGCATCACAGTCGACGGCTCATTTCAAACTCGGCACATGTGGACATGAGTTATAAACACTGACCGCATGTGCTCTCTGACATCACTGGGGCTCCTTTGTGTGTGTGTGTGTGTGTGTGTGTGTGTGTACTCTTTGTCTTGAGTGTGTCTGTGTGTGAGTGCATGCTGGCTCTGATTGTAGTAAATGACATAGTACAGTCTTTTTGTGTGAGTGTGTGTGAGTGGCTCTTCATCTGTGTGTGTGTTTGTGGTAAGTGACTTGTCTTCTCCCTTTACCGTTTCTGATTATTTACACTCATCATCATCAGTGTTTCAGCCCACAAGCCCAGAGTTGGAGTCACATTTGAACACTCCTATAGGATTTCAGGTTGTGATGACACATTACTACAGCTTATTACTGATGATCTTGATGTCTGTGAGGACCATAGACCTCACACACGGGCTCGTGGGAAGTGGAGGAGGCAAAATATGGAAGTGAAGTTTCACAGGCTGCATTTTTATGCTGCTAAATGCATGAGAGTCTTCTTACATCGCTGCACCTTAAAGCTGCTGCAAGTGATGTAATCTTTTGGCCTGTGTGTTGGTGCATTAGCATTCCTCTCTCTCCTAACTACATCACCTGATGAACAAGTTTGGCGAAGGGTGGGTGCAGTTATTCACAAACGGCCATTACCACCCAGACATGATGTCATCTCTGCTAGCACATTGCACACAAGGGCTTCAAAGGTTGTTGCAGTGCTCGGTCACGCACCTCAGTTTTTTTCTCTTCCTGTTTATCCACAGACGAGTTTCTTTGTACGCCACCTAGCCGTCAGGAGCGTATTGCGTGCCAACCACAAATCTGTGGCTGCTTGTAGGACACGCGCTGTCTACAGAGGTGTTGCACCATGATGCCTCACGAGCATAGACGAACATATCTGTGAGGAGTTTTGGCTCTTGATTAGGAAAAGTGCTGTGAATAATTTGAGTTTTTTTGATTTTTTAAGGAGGGATACTCACGTCACTGAACCAAACCCTCTAGATCAATGATAGCTCTCAGAATATAGAGCTATTTCAGTACCGGACTTAATTAAGTCATTTTTCACTGCTTGCTCATGCTATACCTTTATGTATTTAACTACAACTTGCAGATTTTTATAAATTATGAAACAGGTAATTGGTTCTAATCTCATGGCTGATCGATGAATTCTCACCCTGTGTTACAGAAATTCCAAGACATTGAAGAAAGCCACGTTCTCCACATGAAGGAGATCATTAGGTCATACTCGCAGTCAGTCGACGAAACACACATTCAAATAGGAGAGGTGAGTGCATGCACACACACACACACACACACACACACATACTGTAACATTCCTGTGGGTGGAGTAGGTGTCTTGTTGACCTTGGTCTAAACTCACTTTGTTCACTGTGTGTCACATCAATTAGTGTCCTCTTTGATCTTGCCAATCATTTCATTAAGAAGCAGGAAATTACCCCTTTAGTCTCTTGTGCCGAGAAATTAAAAATTGATCAAAACTCCCCCTCGGCCTGACTAAAACACCCCCACAAGTCTAAACACTCTAAACCAAGTGCTGCATCTGATGGTGAAATGTTCTGAACGGGTCTGTTTCTCTCTGACGGGAGTGTGTTTATGCTTTAGAAAATGGCTGATCAACTTCGATTGATTCAATTGAACGCTTCCAAACATCATCCACTGCTATGTTATTCAGAATGTAAAGTGAAACAGATTTATTTTCATTTATTTATTCAGCAATCACACTTGCCCGTGCCACATAGAATAACTCCAGACCAACTCCCGCTGCTCTTGTCTGTATTGACTGTAAAGCTCGTGCTGTAGTTCCTTTACTGCCCGTAGAGGGCGACGCAGCTCCACCGCGAGAGTGTCTGAGTCTCACCCCTCAGCTCGTGTGACAAGTTGGGAAGAATGCAGAGTGACAGGCTTCTGCAGGTTATCCAGTCTCATAGCTCCAGCTCCTGCAGTACTGCTGCCAAACCAAATTAAATTACTGCTTTGAAACAAGTGGTCAGTTTGTCCAAACCAGATTATCAAAGTGAGTCTAAGGAATAGTGATTTGGTGATAAGTGCTCTTAAAACTTTGCGGAGGCAGGAATGAGAGAGAGACAGAGAAGGATGGGATCAGTCTTAAATCTCCAACATTGTGCAGAGCCCATGTGCATTCTTGCAGCATAAGCACCCAGACCCAGCCATACATGTGCATATTGTTATTTAAAATATCAAATATGAAGGCTGTTTCAATTAGGTATGCGTACACATATACATCATCACCACAAACAGACGATGTATGGATTCTTTCAGACATAGTTCAAGATGCACAAAGATTTTTTTGCAGATTTATTTCACATTCATATTTTGAATAGATTCAGTGAAAGGCGGCAGCAACATAGTCATATATAGACTATAATAAAAAAATTCAAAGGTAAAAAGTTGTTTGAAATGCCCCAACTAATCTTACAGTTACATGTACACAAATTCCTGTTCCACCTTCTTTGTGGATACACAAACAAACGAATGGGTGACAAAAATGCATAGAAATTGCTAAGAAAGCTATTTCCTTCTACCAGGGACCTGTATGAAATCAGCCACTGTTGTGCGATTAACTTAGCAATGAACATACTGTTCACATGAGAATGAGTGTCGCATCGGAGTGATAAAAGGTTGTGTTTTTATTACATCACAGATCTACTTTTGCATTGTATTATTATTATTAAATTAAATAATCACATGTGAGTCGACTCCCATCCTGTTCACTAAATACCATCAATCAGTGAAAAGTATTATTTATTACTTATTATATTGTAGAGCTGAAACAATTAATCGATGAATCGATTATTAAATTAATCGACAACTTTTTTGATAATCGATTAATCGGTTCCATGCTTTTTTCATGATTAAAACAGGATTTCCGATTGTTTAAGCTTTTTAAATGGGAGTATTTTCTTCATTTATTTCATTAATTCATTAAAAGTTAATCATCTTGGTTTGTGGACAAAACAAGACATTTGAGAACATCATCATATCCAGGTCTGACGAACACCACCACTCAACATTTTTTTAGGTTTTCTGATATGTTATGGACCAAACGATTAATCGAGAAAATAATCGACAGATTAATTGATAATGAAAACAATCGTTAGTTGCAGCTGTTGCTATTATATTGTACTTGGTAGTATTGCTTGGTGGAATGCTGGAGGGGATCATGTCCTCGTCTCTAGACTAATGATGTCTGCTGGACGTTTGCAGTGCCTCCCAACAGATTTGCACATCTGGGCTTGATGGCAAGAATCTCTCAGTGCCTCATATGTGTCAGTTTATCACATGAGACGTGATTGCAGGGGTGTTCAGTGAGCAACACTGAAGCAGAGGCTACCTGTGTGTGAAAATGTGTCACTGAAATCAAGAAGTAACTAAGAGGGCGTTTTCAGACTCTGAGGCTCATCCTGTTACAGCTCAGTGGGCATGAAGGATAATCAGGTTAGAATGAAAGCGGATGAGACGGGGCAAACGCCAGTCTTAAGAGAGGAAATACCAGATAAAGTTATTTAAGTTAAGTGCAGAGTGTTTCCCTGCGCAGAGAGCTTTAAAAGTGCACTTAAGTCTGCCAGTGTGCGTGCTGTGTTTGTTTTCTTTAAACGAACATTTGTGTGAGAGTAACGATCCCTTAAAGGCAGATGCGTGTTTCAAGCATGTGGGCGAGAGCAGGATGAGCTCTTTTTCCTCTCCCTGTCTTTCTTTGGGTGAGTGGGCGTGTGTGTGAATGTGTGGTGAGCAGGGCACGCAGGTTGATGACTTCATTGCCCCCCCCATCATGGCAGCAGCACCTGACATATCGCGTGTCCTCCCCCCACACACACACACACAACATCCTCTCCTGCCAGGGCACAGAAGGCTAATGCACTCCACCCCGCTATAGGGGCCCGGGGGGCAGACACACACATATGTGTGTGTGTGTGTTTGTTTGATAGCAGGAGCCACTCTGTGCTTACAGTATCACGCACATCTAAATGGTTTGGTGAGACGGCACAGTCAGCTGCTGCTCTTTATCCACGTGCCTACACATCGCTTCCTCTTCCCCCTCAGTAAACACACAAGCACACATGCACCTCCAAAACAAACAAGCAAACAGACACTATCCTTCCTCTGATAGTTCCCCAAAGGGCAGAACTCGGCACCAGCGATGATTTAACATGACACAATGGAATGACGATGAGCTAAAGTATGTCTCCACAGGCCAAATACCAAATAAATGTTGTTGAGATTAACTCAAGTCAAAGCAGTGCAATGTGTCTCCAGTCCTGTGTATCACAAGTCGCACCAAACAAGTGACACTAATCCTTTGTTTTTCTTCATGCTTGGACATTTTTTGTATGTTATGACATAGTCTTTACACAGTGTTTCACATCAGAATGGTCTGACTGCAGCCATTGTCATTCCGCTGAGGTGAACATAAACACTGTGGCTTTTTTGCTTTTTCTTCAAACCTATCACAGTCGTCTCGGGCAGAGCTGTGATGATGCAGCGATGATGCTGTTGCAAAAACATGTGCACGTGTGGGGGGGGTGATCACCAATCATTGAAAATGTTTGAAAAGACACAGATTGCAATTTCCTAGTCTACAAAAAATGCAATTTTTTAGTGTGAAGACTGCAGTGCAGCACAAATTAAATTTAAAATTAGCTACAGGACAATACATATGGCTTCCTAAACTGCCTTTCTCTCACAGATCAACATTTTAAATATTAACGTCAGTTAATAGTATCATCAGTGTAGTGTAGAATAAAAAAAAGTCCTGACAAGATGAAAGTTGGTTGAAAAATTGAGATAAAAGCGACATAATTAATGTGGTGTTTTACATTATTATGATAATAATAATAAGCATAAGCAAAGTATTATATTGTATGGCGTTCACAAGAGCCACTAGATTTAATATATTTTCTTGGAAATTCTTAAAAACGTAAAAACATCAGCATCATGAGATGTGGTGTGGCGTGGAAAAGCTCAGTGAGAAATAATGTCTGTGTGATGCTTCGGATTTTCAAGTAAATGGAATGGAAATGTCTCATTCTTCAGGCATGTTCAGGGCACTGGAAAAACACACTGCAATATTTATTGAGTGTTGTTCCTTCTTTACTGCTGAAGTTCGACATGGTGCCTGCACACGGCAGACTTTAGGGGCCCAAGGCATAAAGGACCCACGGGCCCTAAACCAAAACTAACGGCAGTGGACCTAGTCCAGTGTGATGACACACACTGGACCTTTGGCTCAACACTGAAAGGAGCTAAAAATGGGCTGCGGTTGAACTTGTTTTCCCATGTTCCATCTCATGTTTGAGGTAACAGTCAGTAAATGTTATTTCTTCTTTTTGTGACTTCACAGCTGCACAGGGAATTTGTGAGGAACATTGAGAACACCTCCGTGGAGAGCTTAATACACAAACTGGCTGAGAGCAAAGGAACGGGCAAGGAAAGACCAGGTAAGTCACTACACGCCAGATTTGAATTCTCAGTGTTTGTCAGTGCCTGCGTCGCATGGAAATAAAAGAGTGTTTGGGGTGCATGGGCCTTCTGCCTGTTACTGCCTTGTGGGTATGGGAGGGGTGTATGGAGAGGGGCAATTAGAAGAAGGAGAGGGCCATCAGAGTCAATCTTTATAATCTGCTATAAAGGTAGGCAGGCTTGGCATTCCAGTAAGCATGTGACACACGGGAGCTTTGCTGTGCTCACAGACTAAGCAGGCAGAACCAACCTATTTCAGGAGGTCAGAGCTCAACAATGGCTCTTGTGTAAACTTTGCCATGCCACAATAATCAAGGGAATACTCCTTTGGCTTCTACTCCCTCACCTCCCTCTCTGCTCACAAACACATGCACGGCTCATTCACTGACAGCTAGTGTAGCACTTCAGCAGCTTTGTGTTGTTATGCTATCCACTAATACTCAACATTTTGATACAATTGAATTGACAAATCTCAAATTATGCTTTTTAATTGTTTTTTGTTTTCTATGTTTTATGCCATTTAAGGAATGTATTGGCTAAATGCTAGAAATAAAGAAGCGGATATTGTGATTGTATCTCATGTGGTAAATAACACAGTGGCACATATTTAGCTTTATCGTCAGCTGTTAATGTGTGAAATTTGCAAATCTGTGAACAATTAAAAGGCCCCATTGTAATTATCCATTTACTTCACCGGTTCCTTGTACTTGTACTGCATTACATCACGTCACAGACACAAAGGCTTCACCTCTGCTGTGTTTGTGTGTACACAAATGGTGACCCCTGAGTCCAGACGCTGCGTCCTACGAGTGGCGGCCTTTATTTGTTTGGGCAGCAGAATTAATTGAGGCAAAAAAAAACGGTCCAAAAATTCCTCTCGTATCAAGCTGTTAATTAGGATTTCACCGCAGCCTCGGCCCCTGTCAGAAAAATAACCTGTCTGTCCCCTGATTAAACAGCTGAACTGATGGCCACTCTGGTGCCTTTAGAGAGAGAGAGAGGTTGAATAAACTTTCTATTGCGGAAACAATCCCAAAGTGACACACTGCGAAGCGGGAGGGGGGGGGGTTTAGAGTGTTCAACGATATCCAGCTGAGCTGTCAACTGGCGGCGGGCCAGACACGCAAACCCCCTCTGCCCCTGTCCCACTCCCAGTGCTATGTGAAGCATATGCAATTTAAAAAACCATCCTCCGCTCATGCGTGACTGCATGCTTCCCTCACAGAGAGTAGAAAGAAAAGAAACATCTTCCCCTGTATAAACAAAGTCGTCTGTCTGTTTAGGAGATGTTTAAACAGTTCCTAATGTCTGCCCAGATTTAGGTAATATTCATGTGTCTGGTGTTTAGACTCTTTTTTTTTTTCTGTTGCAGTTTGTGTGCATAAATGTTGTCAGATGCAATCGCCGGATGCTAGTGGCAAAGAGTTCCTTGCTCTGCTTTGGCCTGACGTGGACCCGCAGCATTTGTTAAACATCCCAGAGCTTGGATAAAGAATGCGATGTGTAATTTTCCAGTAATTTACCCCTTTCTGGGTCCCTCGTTTTTATAAAGAAATACATTTGGGTTTGACAGTGTTCGCCGCTGATGCATTTAATGAAGGATGATGTCCAGTGAGATAATGATTATGAGCCTCCTCTCCAGGAAAAGATCCATTCTGTTTTATGTCAGTAACGTGAGTGAGTGGGCGCTATGAAATGATCACGTCTCTGTGTCTCACTTACTCTCTTTCATGAGAAAAAGCTTCTTGAGTGATCATGCCACTTTTGTTTTGATTGGCATGAATTACGCACACACACACACACACACACACACACAAACAAGCCATTCGTGCTTTTCATTGTGCGCTTGCCGGCAGTGAAGAGGCTCGATATTGCACAGTGGAGTAGATCGGTCATTGGTGTACTTTATCCACTTCACTTGGCGTGATGCATGCCTCTCGTGACTCGCCGCTTCCCTGCGCTTCACTCAGCGCTGCACACGCCAAACAATGTGTCAATTCTCCTCGCGACTGGCATTCTCCGGGGAGACTTCGTTGGTCCACTGCTAATGTGTACATTTTGAGTTAAAATATCATTAGCTTTGTTGTTTTCAGGTCAAGACATGTTAGTGTATCGGAAATATTGCCAGAGGGTCCTGAGCCATCTCGCTCATCTGTGTCTGTCTCTCTCACACTTTCTCTCTCACTCTCATCTTGTAAGCTATTAAGCGTTCTACTCATCTGCACTTCAACTGTTTCTATGTGGAATGTCTTTCACTGCACACATTTAAAGCTAAATGGTAATTTAACATATTAGACCGTAAACCGTGTATCATATCGCAGTGCTATTATGCTAATGTTAATTATTTCAGTTTGTGTCACTTTCTCTAATAATCATACACAAACACACACACGCACGCAACCTCCTGGATTTCCGTGATTGACACATACACACATTGCATGTCTTGCCTCCGGTTTCCCTACGACTCAAAGTCTGTGTGTGTGTGAATATTATGCGTTAGCATGTGTATGTTAAAAAGCCCCCATAAATGTTTCCGGAGGCACACTCGAAGCGTGACAGTCCAAGTGCAGGGCCTCGGAGGTATATGTGTATAATTGATGAGCATCAAATTAAGTGTAAACATAGTTGTTTTTTGAATGATGAATCCCAGTAACCAAAAAGCTGGTTGTGCTCCAAGTGATATCACGTTGGAAATGGATGTGAGGATTTGTTGGCTCTGTTATTTCAGGAGCAAGTGCACAATTTTGCCATTTTCTTTGCATGTGGAGGAGGAGAAAAGGGCATCTCTTAAGCCTGAGAGCAGATTTGTCCATGTGGCTTAAAACACTTCTCTGCATGTAATCTTGGACTTGTTTGTCTTATTGTAATAGGGTTAGTGACTTTGCGTGTCCCATGTGGGCAGGTTTAGCTTCAGCTCATTACATACCTGCTGTTTGCAGTGAGCACACACACACACGTAGAATTGGACAATGACTGTGGTGTGCGTGCTCCTATTTGTGTGTGTTTCTGTAAGAAAGAATCTGTGTCGTACAGTCGTGCTTTATGTAACCAAGAGCGAGTGTCACATCTCAGCGAGTGCCACCAGACACACAGTTGACTCTGCTGTTGACCCTGTCTGCCCTCTGGGACCAGCCGAGCCCCGTGCGTGTGTGCGGGTGTGTGCGCACGCACGCACACTGTATGGCACGCCACACACTATTGCGTGATGCACATTCACAGCATTCACAGCAGGGAGTTGTTGACCCTTTCCTTGCCAACTGAACCTAAATGATTTTGTTTTTGTCTCATCAGGGCCCATTGAGTTTGAAGAGTGCAACACAGCTATTGCTACTGAAGGTGGGTCCCATTACACAAATTAAAGATATACAAGACAAGCTTTCACAAATACACTGCATGTGGCCTTTTAAAATATGTATGTATCAGTGGTCAAAGCCACAATTTTTTAGATCATGTACATTTCATGTCTTCACTCCATGTTTACAAGTGCTCTGTTTTTGTTTTCAGGCGCTAAACCCAGAAAGCGAAAACCATTTGGCATCCCAGGTCGTAGGAAAGACAAGGACACAGACTCAACGTGAGTCCAGGCATTTTCATCTTCAGTCCACCAAGACATTAATTGATTAAAACCAGGACTGGGCAATAATTAAATCATGATAATCATCACATCATCAATTTTCTTTAAATCATATTCCATTTAAATATCTTTACTCAGATGTGTAAATGAATTTCTATTATCTAACAGTTATCACAGTTATTATTATCAACTGATTTGATTTTTAGTGTGATTTATACAGGGTTTTTTTTTTATTTGTCTGCTGTTAAAAACTCCATTTCTCATCAGTATGTGATTGCTTTGTGTTGCAGGGAGTCGACAGAAGTTGAAGCTGCTGTGAGTATAATATTCACCACAACAGCCAATGAAGAAACGCTTTCAGTTCATGCTTAAAATATTAATTTAACCCTGTGTGTTATTTTGATCTCAAACAGCAGGAGGTAGAAAAGATGCTTGTATGTTTTTATTCTGCTAGAATTCTCTCTCTCTCTTTTGTTTGTGCTGTAGATTTGCTCATTCATTCATTCATTCATTCATATCTCTCTGTTTGTGCTTGTAGAACACTGCCAACGGCGCTCCCCCTGGATACTATGGGGCCATAGACATCCAGAACGCTGTAAGCTAAACCCAGACACATGTGCACACACAGAGTAAATATTCAAACACAGACTTTCACTGTTGTGTTAATAAATGCATATAATTAATACGTGTCGAAATGTGGGTTTTTAAACAACCAGAGTATTTTTGTCATGCTTTTTTAACTGAAACCCATATTCCTTGAGTGTTTAATGTAAAAAATGTCAAAATATTAGTGTGCGCCACTCAGCTCTCGTTACATATGATGCAACGACATGTGTTGGCATAGTGCAGTGTTCATTTATCTTATAAACATTTTATTTTCCAAAAAATGAAAAGAGAGACAATGTAAAACTGTAAAAGCAAAACGCCATGAAGGATATTTAAATTAAGTAATTACTTTCTAAATGAGTTGCTTGGCTTGTATGACTATGAGACAAATTCAGATAAACAAAATTTAAATTTAGACTAAGTTTAAAAAATATGCTTTAAACTTAATTTGGCAAAAATTTGCATAATGTTTTGCATGAGAAGGAAGATTAAATTACAAAGAAAATAACAGTGAGCAGTTGAATTATATATTATACACAGAATTAGCATCATCTCATTTTAAGTAGTTTGATATGATTCCATGTCGAATATTAAAATGCATTTGAGAAGTTGGAGTAAATGTATAAAATTGTATATGTTGCTAAATATAATTTGTGTTTGTTTAATTGAGCTGTTGATTTTTAACCTTTAAACTCTTCTTTTTTTTGTTTGTTTTTAGAATGTTCCCCAAGTTGATGCAGAGGGTTTCTGTATCAGACCAGAAGCAAATGAAAATGATATCCTTTTTATTTGCCCTAATGCTGTTCACACACTCAGTCTTAGTCCAGCCTGTCAGACATAATCTTATCAGTGCAATTTTTCTATCTGCAATCTGAATCTAGGGCCACAGGGGCTGAACTGAAGCTTTATTTTTCTGCCTTTTCTGTTGTTGTCGTCTCCTTAACCTTTCCCCGCTTCACATGCCAAAGAGAATTCCTTCTATTCGTCCAGCGACTCAGAGGACGAGGATGAACCCAGGAAGTTCCATGTAGAAATCAAGCCCGTCCAGCCAAACAACGGCACGCACCAGAACCGAGCCACCATTGACGAGCTGAAAGCCTCCATTGGAAACATCATCCTCTCACCCTCGACCTCGGTAGGGCTCTGTGTCATTCATGTGAACAAACCTGTTGCCGTCCCTCTCTGCTGCTCTGCTTTTGCAACACTAGAGGGCAACAGAAGAATATGTAACCTCAGTCAGTGAACTCGCCATCAGTCACCATTTCTTGGAGCTTATTTTATTTACAATTGGAAGGCATATGCGTTACGTCCAATTTATTTAATATGCCAGATTGCCTTGTGATTCAGTGCTGTTCCTGTTTGCACACAATTCACGTTCTGTTTTTACTGAGAGCTCAGTGCTGCGTTGAAGAAACAAAAGAAAAGAAAAAATATCCAGAAACGCCGAGATAATATTTTCTAAGTTAAGTATGTGATGTTGTTGGCCTTAACTGCAGAGTGACTGCCCCACACAGTGCTCTTTGCAGGCACTTGCAGTGGAGGTTTTTTGGAGGAAGTAGCCGTCCATGCAACACTTAGACACACACAAAAACACAAGCACAGAGAGAGTGAGAGCCCGGTCAGATCGGTGACCTCAGTCCTGGAGCCCTTCATTCACCTCCTTGTCGCGCACCATCGCTCAGTCTCTGAATCACTCGTCGCTGCTCTATGAAAATAGCCAAACTGCCATTAAAATTTAAAACCACCATGACTGCTTGTGTGCAAACATGCACCGTGTGTGCACTGAGCTGTTGTTGTTGTTAATGGTGTTGCGGAGCGGCTGAGAGGGCACGCTCAGTGTCGTGAATGGGGTCTAGTGGGTTTCACCCACCGCCCTCCTCGGCTGCACATTAAACGAATGTCACGGCATCTTCCTCTCAGCTTTGGCTTGCTCTCTCTCTCCCTCTGCCTCTCACCGCCGTTCCTCCTCACTGTTTGTGTTGTACCTCACTCTTTCTTTTCCCTTGTTTCTTTGTTTGCTTTCACTCTTTGGCTTTTATTGGAGCCCACTTGTTCCAGACAGGACTCTGTTGTGGTTATTTATGAATACTTTATAGGGTTAGTTGCCTGTTATTTTGTTTTTTTTTTACAAATGTTTTCTTTTTTTTTCTTCCCTGGGAATGAATTTTAAAGAAGATAAGTTGCAAGTTTACAGGTTTTTTTTGGGGTTTTTTTTGTTTAACGTAACAAGATTCAGGAGGAATCACATTCTCTCTTATAAACTTTGTTACTTGCCGCTTGGTTTTGGTTATTGTCGCAACTCAGACCCACAATTACTTTCTCATCCTTGGAGTAAAGAATACAAAGAAAACACAAACCGCTGTCTGTGTGTTTGACTGATTGCCATTTGAAGACCAAAAGAATCATTACATTGCATTTCATTTCCTCTCTATCTGTTGGGATTTATTCTCTGCACTCTTTTACTGCTTTATATTCACACAAAAGTCCTGGATTAAATTTTATGCATACATCCAAGGTGGTGACGAAAGTTGCATCATCTGGTGTGAATTACCCAGAGATTTTCTTTCTTCCCCTCCCTGCTGCTCATTTTTCTGTCTTTTTCATTTCTTCTTCTGTTTGGTTCTCCCTCCACGGTGTTCCCTTTATTGAAACAGCAGTGGAAGTCGTGTGTGTGTGTGTGTGGCCAGCAAGAGACGTAATTGAACCCATTTGCCGCTTAGCGCCTGTGGGACTAAACCCTGGCCTCACAGCTCTACGGCGGTTAAACGCTTTTGCTATGTTCCTTAAACCCATTTTGTTTCTTTTTCTCCCCGCCTCCCCTTGACATCCCCAACCATTCCCCCTAGTAAGACGGAGTTCTTTATTGAAATTGATGCTCTAAGTTTCCATTGGCTTGGTGGCCCTCAGGAGCATATCTTGCATATCTTGTGTTACGCAGCATGACATGGCAGATTTATATCCCCGCAAAAAGTCTTTGGGAAGGAAGTTGGTGAAGTTTTTGGGGGGGCACGCACTCTCTTGTCCCTGACTGATCGGCGTACGGGCTTAGATGCACAGTTTTGCGCCGCTGAATATTTTACCCTACATTTAACTTCTGGTATGTGTGAGTTGGGAGTAGTCCTGTGATTTACTGGCTTTGACTCTGAAGTGGAAAATGCCCTCTGCCACTGGGAATAATTAATAACATAGTTGTCATCTCTTTAAGCTTTTTAAACTCTATTTGGTTTTATGTATTTAGAATAATCTATATTCCATAAATACTATTGAAGACGTATTTGATATAAAAAAGATTGATGATTGTGTTTTTAAATGTTAGACACGACCTTCTTTATAAAAAGTGTTGTTCACTTTTATGCATCCTCATCATTTCTGCCCTGTCACTTTTTAGTTTTGCTCACGACAGATTGAGCCAAGTTTCGAAAACAGAGATGGAAAATAGTGTTGGGTTTTGTGCATGTTTGATTAATAAATGTCTCTTTGGTTGTTGTTTTCAGGGACAGATGCGGAGGAACCAGTCCAGTGAGTATTTTCTCTGTCTGACCTGTGTATATCTGTGTGTTGCTGATGACTGTGAAGGGTCGGGGGGGCGGGGGGCGGGGGGTGTCCACCGTACAACTTCTGAGCTACATTTTTCTTGGCCTGGGATGTTTTTAAAGAGGTTGTCTTTAAAAGGAAAATCCACAAACCGAGCCAAAGCCAACATATCCCAAGAAAAAGTAAATAACTGTTCATTTCTGTAAATGTGAGCGAAAGGTTTTTCCCCCTCCCGCGCTGCCAGCACGATTAATTACATAATTAGTTGTTTATAGTTGTGACGTGTCAGAATGGAGCTTTTTTTTTAACCTCGTTTTATAGTTAAGTGTGTGTTTGCTGCGTGGACAGCCATATATCATGCTCCCTGTGGTCTTAATACACTTAAAAGCACACAATCCTTGACTATTAATCCAGGGGATCATTTTTATGATCTTAAAGATACATTTCTTTATTTTTTTTCCAAACTTTCATATTCTGAAATAAAGTGATAATTGTTTTTATGTCCCGCTGCTGAGACGCTGATAGAGTTAAGATCAATTTACACGAGATGATTGCATTGATAGATGTATACTCTACATACGCTTAGGGATCACAGGAGTATCTGCATTAAGCTCTAAAGCTAAGGGTCCTGGTGAGTATGTTTTCACTACAGTAGTTCCCTTTCAACCCTGCCTCCTTCCCTCTCTCCCTCCCTCCCCTCAATAGATATATGCCATGGCTCTTATCTCTGTCCTCTCATTGGAGTCTTTTCACGTGGCGACACCAGCTAACACCACTGACACTTTGTTCTCCCACTGCAAACATTCAGCCGTATCTTAATTTAAAAGGCTGAACTCACACGTACAGTTACAAGTCTGGGTCCTCTCAGTTTCATCCTCTCACCCCTGGTGCTTGAGTTCTGCTTGTATGAGTTAGTCGTAACACTTTACGCAGGGGCACAAAATAACAAAGCAATCCCCGATTGTATTTGTAGTTGCTAAATCACTCCTTCTTCCCCCTGTTGAAAAGTGTTACCACCTTGTCAAAATCACATTAGCCAGCTGAGTTAAACCGTTTGCAGTAAGGTTTTATTTAATAAGGCCGAAAGAAGAAATGCATCAAATTAAAATCTTACTGCAAATATGTATTTTTTTTTAATGATTTTTCATGGCAGACGGTGGTTCTCACTTGTCAAAAGCCCAGTTTATATTTCTGGTTTAAGGTGTGCTGAATTGCTGGCGAGTGCCTTTGAAATCTGCTTGGTGAAACCTCTCGTGTTGGGATTTGACTTTATTTTTGACTTGCTGTGTAAGTGTATTCACTGTCGTTGCTCTGTGCACGTTTGCGGGTCTCAGTTTTTGTTTATTTTTCCTCTCTCTCTCTCCCTCTCTCTCTCTGCAGGTGACGAGCTGGCAAAACCCAGAGTGCCAACGTCTTACGAGTGCGTATTAGAGTCAGACACCCAGACTTTATTAATAACTCATGTCTGTTCAATGCCAGAGTATTTTCTTTAATGTTTACATCATCTCTGGGCTTTTAGAGATAGTATAATATAATAGTCCTTGTTAACTTTTACTGTGAAGCTTAAACAATTAAGAAAAGTTTGACTAAACTCAGTCTCTTTTCTGTCAGACTGACAAACAACGACCTTCTGTCTCTGGACCCGCTAAGCCCCACTCTAGTTGCTGGCTCCGCCTCATCTGTGTCCACATCAGCAGGTAACCCCCCCACACACTGCATTTTACCTGTTATTCTGTGCATGTACCTGTCATGTTTACTGTCACTTATAGATCATTCATATTCCTTTATTTTGAGTTTTCCATATTATCAGAGTGACATGCTGACACAAACGTGCCCTGAGAAAAAATTACAAATAAATAGCATCTCCATCAGTCAGGTGTATGATTTAATCAAAAGAGTTATATCTTTACAAAGCAGCACTAGTGGTTTTTCCCTCATTCACTGAGATGAGCCTGCAATCTATTCATTTTCTCCCTCTCTGTTCTTTGATCTCACCATCTCTCCATGTAGTTTCCCTCTCTTTCTTTTCCAATACGACTCAGTTGGAAGACTTTTCTCCCAGATGGAGGAACTCACCCCTGAAGTCAACCGAGTATTGGACTTCAGGGAATCAAAATGACAGATTTATTCTAACTTAGTATTTTCCTTAGGTTGCTGCATTGTCTGTCTTAGTTTTTGTTCCCTAAACAAAAATCCTCCTCAAGTGTTTACGGTCATGCTTCTGAAAGCGACTTTTGACTTTCCAAGTTTTTGTTGGACAAAAAGTGCGATGTGTGCCTCTCGTGGCTTTACGTGCATGACACCAGTGTTTAAACAGAGTGACATTAGCACTGACCCATTGCCTAGGCTAAGCGTAATCCACAGTTAATTGGCACCTAGTTGAGGTCAGCAGGTCGGCCATAAAGCCCACTGGCACGTATGTTGTCAAACAGTGTCTTGTTCCTGTCAAAGGTCGCGACTTTAAAGTCAAAAGAGCATCAACAAGTGCCGTGATTAAGACGTTGTGACGGAATTAAGTCTCGATGTACAGCCTGTTGAATCTTTGTGTATAGTGTTACAGCATTACCACCTCCAAATGCACACATGACGCATTAGACAGTTCCAGTCTGTGAGATATTATAAAGATTAAAGCCTGAGAATGATTTTTTTCCATGTATTGTAAGCCATATGTATATATTTTGTGTTCCTAATTTGTGTTGCCTTTTTGTTTAATTTCAATACCATTGTCTGAGTCTTATTTATTTTTTGTTTTTATTTCCCTTTATTTGATGTATTTATTTGAACCTCTCTTGTTAGACCTTGCATCTGTTTTCCTTTCAATCCCTCCATCTCCGTCTTCTTTGATGAATGAGTCAGACGTCTTTCTGCCAGAGGCATCAGGTAAAAAAAATGTGTGTGGCCTATTCATCAGACAGTGATTAGTATGGAAACATCTTTGAAGAACCTGAAGCATTCATCATCATAGTGCTTTGCATGGTATTTATGTACAAGTTATGGTTCTCTTTACATAAAACCTCAGAGTAACCTCTACTTAAGATGCATGTGCGAGGGTTTTAAAGTAAATTTTCCCAAGACCTAATTACTTACATTGTCAGACAAGGTCCTCACGGATGTTTAAAATCAGCTTTTGTTTGTTGTTGATAAGAGGATATGTTCTAGTTGCACAATATGCACGGTATTTATGGGAGGACATAAAAACAAAGCTATTGTTTGCATGTGAATGTAAGTTACACCAGCTTTATTTATTCTACTGTCTGGGCCTCATATGTTACAACAATAAAGTATGCCATAATGATAGAAAAATAAGAAACAAGAACTAAAAATGTAGTCCTATGTATGTGGGTTTAATTCTGCAAAATGTCTTCCTAATGTAATATAATAGGGCGTAATGTAATTATTGCTGTTTCTATGTTCTGAGCAGTGTAGCTGTAAAACATCAACTCATTCAGTGTCTCAGATAATTATAGGAGTTCAAAACAAAAAACACATTGTAAACACTTAGGGCACCATGATAACTAAGTACAGCACAGAGGTGGTTCATATAAAAGGTCTGGCAGTCAGCAGTGCAGTGTTTGTGTTTTTAAAGCAACATAAGGAAAGAAATCCAAACAGGACAGATCATCTGAGTTTACATTGTTATTCTGTTGGTGTAAGACAACCTGCAGAATAATCTGAGGAAAGACAGGAGACGGTTTTAGACGATGAGCTCACTGCTCACTGTACTTACTTATTGTGCTATTGTGGTTTTCTGATTTGTCTGTATTTATAAATATATGATGAAATGTCTCAGGGGTTTCTGTCAGTCCTCTGCTCTGCATTTGTCATGTTTATCGCCTCTGTCAATCACATCACCCCCTTCAGCTGAGACGGTGCCACAACAGGAGCGGTCGTCTCTTGTGGCAGAAAGCCACCAATCCAAAGACGTCTCCTCTTTCTCCTCAACCACATCCTCGCCGTGGGACTCACCAGAAAACACTTTCCAGGCACCCAAGCCGGTGCCAGCACGGGCCCAGAGCGCCCCCATCACCCTGCCAACAGAGCCCATTGACCCCATCAGAAGCCCGCCTGCTGCCAGCCCCCCAAAGAGCGTCGATGCCTTCTCCTCCGTGTCCTGGTCCCAAAGCCAGTGGGTTGCGTTCAGCGACGTCTTCACTCCACCTCGCCCTCAGGCCTCAGGGTCGTGTGTGAAGGACCAGCAGAGGCCGCAGTCCAACTCTGGCAGGACAAGTCGCTTCTTCTCTGATGATTCTGCCGACACACACGGCAAAGCAGCAGCAGCAGCAGCAGACAGCAGAGAAGACAGCAGCTTGGGTTTCTCTGATGTCTTCTCTGGGATTACAGATAAGACGATGGGTGCAGCTCCACCAAGCAAAGTAGTAAATGGTAACATGATCACTGAAACATGTTTCATGCCTGAGGTTTGGAGTTTGATTTGTATATTTTGTGTGTGTTGCTTTAACTTTGTTTTGTTATTTTTGTGCATTTGCTTCACATTTGAAGTTGACAGTTACATATTTTGGTGATTTCTCTTTTTTTTCCTCTCATTATTTTACTTTGCAGACATATGTTGGTTCTACTCACTGCCTGCTTTGCACATGTGTGTCTTTGAGTTTACTCTCATGAGATGTATTTTGGAATGTGTTTTCCTTGTTTCTTTTGAAGGATATCCAATTTTTTTTTCTATTTTCTAATGTTTTGTTATGATGGTTTACAAATAACAGGTTAAAGGGCTGATGCATGATGGTTTTGTATCTGTTTGAGTGAAGTCCAGATGTACTGTGTATGTTTGCTTGTACTGATTCTTTTTTCCCTGTGGTGTATACGTAACTCACCAGTGAAACCTTGTTTACATGTGCAGTGCCGGTTCCGCACCGACCTACGACACCGCTGACAGCTGGAGCCCTGGTGCCCCCACCACGACCCTCCTCCAGACCCAAACTCCCTACTGGGAAACTCACAGGAATCAACGAGATTGTGAGTAATGACAATATCAGCATGTAGGCGGCAACAATAGCGAGGATTCCATTGAAATATTTCACAACTTTAAACCAAAGTTTCAAAAATTAGGGAAAGGAAAATGTTTATTTATGTGTTTTAATTCACTACTGTTCAGCAAATATCAGGGGGAAAAAAGCACACAAGTCTGGTTTATGCATAGACTGTGTATAGAAATTGACGTTGTCTTCTGGATGCAGAACGGAACTCCTGGTTTTAAGCCTTGAGATTCGCAATTTGACCGGCCCATAACAGTTTTTACAACCAGTAATTCACAGCTATCGCCTCCAAACAGGCTCCTATTGGGTGACACAGCTGTCAATCACACTGAGGGAGTTATTTTGCAAACATCAGAGTCGCCTCCCAGTGGCTTGCCAATATAATTTGACTTATCTAAAGTGTGTGAAAATATTAGCTTGTAAAATTAAATTCTGTAACCCGGATGCTATTGTGATTGACTCCCTTCACTCAGGTACGACCTTTCAGCCCGCCCAAAACGTCCAACGCCAGTCCTCCTCCTGCCGCACCCCTTGCCCGGGCAGAAAGTTCCTCTTCCTTGTCCTCGAATGCCTCGCTCAGCGCTGGCAACACCCCCACTGTCGGTGAGCTTCCCCACACTCCTCTGTGACTGGACCTGTTTTTATTATCCTTCTGCTTACCTCCTCACCAATATGCTACATGCCGTTGTCTTTGCACCACAATGTGCTGTGTTCTCCTTTCTCCCTCTTCCCTCACTTCCCCTTCCCTCTTGGCTTCACTCCCTCCTTTCCTTACAGGAGCTGAGCACAACTTTGCTCACCCCCTCTACTCCCCAGAGCCAGAGCTGCTCTCCCTTTCTCCTTTTTTTCTACTAAGCCAAAGTGAGTCTGCCTTTCCAAAACTCTCCTTTTCCCTAAGAGACATTTCTTTCCATGGTGCCTTCAGTCATCATCTCACTGCATCTTCATATTTCACTGATGCTAAGATTGCTTTCTTTAGCTCTTTGTTCATCTCTGTGATCACAGCCACCTGTCATCATTACACAGCTTACAACTGCATTCGGCATCACCTCTCACGTTTGTGCTTTCTGGCTTTGTTTATCTCCTCCTTCCCTCTTCATGCCCTTTTAATTTGGCATAAAGAGGATGACGTGTTCATAGCGAAGCTGCCTACCTTTGAGAAGCGCTGTGAAACACCAGCAGGTATGGTTGACGTTCATACAAAAGGACTCTCCTCTGTGTTTAATCCAAAACTAACACTGACGTGTTGAAAGGACTGGACGTACTTCTTTGCTCTGCAGTGATTGCATCTGTCTGTCTTGTGCGTTCTCCATGTTCATTTGCCTCACCCGCTCATCATTTAACATAAAAATGTGCTGTTTGTTTGAATAACGAATGATATAACTGGAACATCCTTGTTAAAGTAAGTTTTAATATGCCGTCTGAGGTCATTCCGACTGTTTAATAGTACTTAATTATAACTAATGCAGATGTAGCACGCACTGCTCTAAAACCGTGTCTTATTTCACTTCATGTGAGAAATGTACTGGTTTGCAAACCTCATTAAACGTAATAATACAAATATTCTTAATTATATTATATGCATCATGGTATGATCAAACCTCTGATGTGAGCTCTGGACCACGATGTTATAAGAGTCTGATCCGCAGCTGAGTCAACAGACCTGAATCTCTGTGCCTTTTCCCATTCTCTCAGGGACGTCTCGCGGTCCCAGCCCTGTGACCCTGGCATCCCAAGATGCTTTGCCCATTGCTGTGGCCTTCACCGAGTCAGTTAATGCCTACTTCAAAGGAGCTGATCCCTCAAAGTGAGTCTCACATGACCTCTCGCTGCTCAAAGGTCCAGCCGCGGACCCGCACATGTACACATTTCTGCCCATATGACACACGAGACGTTTGTAAGTTATACTGTACGTTACATGGCGTTGTGTTTCATGGTCTGTGGCCAATGTACACTACACTCAGACATTTGGCTGAACATTGTGCTGGGAGCCTCTGCCTCTCACGCTGCATGCGTGGAATGTTTTGCGTTAGTCCGACACCATTCTTTCAGGGTGGATAACCTACATGGGGCAGATTATAGTCTGGGGCAGAGAAAACATACAGCCTTTTATTAGTTAACTGCTGTTAAATTGCCGCTGTGCAAATGAAAAAAAAAAAAAAGAGCTTATTTTTGTAGGGATTAGCAAATGGAACATTTCATAAGCGATGCAGTGGAGGCGCGGTGTCAGGTTGAGACCCGCTGAGTGTCGTTAACCACCACAGACCAGGCTGGACCCCAAATTAATAAAGACTCTTCTCGGAACCTGTTATGAAAGTAGATCAATGTGGACTGTGGAGGTTAACATTATGTGAAATGTTGAACCTATGTTGGATTGAATGAGAAAGCTGGATATCTAATCTAAATAGGCTTTGGTTAGAACTTAATATTAAGAGTGGATTAGTGGGCTTAATACTAAATATGGCCTTGTATTTAGTTAAAGTGATGAAAAGAAAACTGGAGCTGAAAGAATTAACAATCCTGATAATAATTTAAGTCGAAAAGTCAAAATATTTGCTGTTTTCAGTTCTTTAAATGTAAGGTTTTTGTGATTTTCACACAGCTGCTTATTGAATAGAATTTAATGTCTTGAAATGGCGGTAAAAAAGAATAACAAAAGATTAGTTGAGTCTTGAGTCTTTGTTCTCCTGTTGCCGCACTCTACAGGTGCATTGTGAAGATCACAGGAGACATGACTCTGTCGTTCCCCACGGGCATCATCAAGGTGTTCACCAGTAACCCCTCGCCGGCTGTCCTCACCTTCAAACTGAAGAACATCAGCAGGCTGGAGCAGATCCTCCCCAACCAGCAGCTGGTTTACAGGTGAGGTGTCCAGATGAAACGGATGAAGTCAAACTGCTGTGTTTGCGTTTGTGAAGTGAAGGACCCGAGAGTTGCCCGAGATGATGAGCTGATAAATTGTTTGAGCTGTGGTTAAGTCAAAGGAGGGCTTTAGCCTCGATGATGCAAGTGAGAATGAAGGAAATGTAGTTTGCGTCAGCAGGAGGAAATTCAATTAGTAATCTGACATAAACCTATCATTAAATTGTCAGGGAAGTATTTTCCACCAGACATTAACAGCCAGGTTCTCAACAGCCCATGTCTCTTCTGAAATACTTTGTGCCCAAAAATAGCAAAGAACAGGAGAGTTTATTTAACAGCAGCTTCATTTAACACTCTTCATTCATTTCGCCTCTCACCTATTTTGTCTCAGTCAGAGGTGTTAAGTGTGTATTTTACCTCAGGTATTCAACATGTCATTATAACATGGGGGACCTAACGTTTTGACCAGTTCTTTTTACGTTTCTCACTCTGGTTCAGTCAAGACCTCATGGCTGGCCTAATTGAATTCAATGGAATTCACGATTTATTAGCTGGTTGGATGTAACAGGGTAATTCTTTCCATGCTATCGGAGCTTTACACACAAAGCCAAGCAGCGCAATGAATAATTGAGCCCCCGATTATTCTGTGTGTGCGTGTGCGTCTTTCTAACTGTTTGCCTTTTACCTAGTGATCCTTCCCAAAGTGACTCGGATTCCAAGGACTTCTGGTTCAACATGCAAGCACTGACGTCCTACCTCAGAAAAGCCTTAGATCAGACTCCATCAGCTTCCTACTATAATGTGGACATCCTAAAATACCAGGTCTGTAATCCACGTATAATAAATGTCGTGCAAGAATGCTGTTAGAAACCTGACAAAAAATCAGGAGGAAGGGAGAAATCTGCCATCTTTGACGAAAGTTAACAAGCACTGATATCACATTATTATCATAGTGTTGTCTGTGCAGCCTCAGTTTGTAATAATCTTAGAATAATCTGATATTTTTAAATGTTCTGGTCTAGCCTAACACACACTTTCTGGACCAGATAGGAATGAGTTTAATCTGTGGTCTTTATAATATATAGTATATGACCCTTAAACCCTGTGATTATCTGGTTTGAACCTCGATCACAGTTAAACAGTTAACTGCAGGCCTAGTCTAAAATGATGTGAAATACACTGGGCAAACCAAAAAAACATTAATGACATTTATGTCATTTTGAAGTAAATGTAGAATTCAAAAGAATTCATCTTTATCCTGGTTTGTGTTAAATTGAGGAAACGGCTTTGGTTTGTTTTGCTTTGCCTCTCATTTCTGTTTTCAGAGCAAAAACAGTGGATTTGTTCTTCTAAGAATACATTCCCGGCTGCTGTATTTCACTTCACATCGTTATTTATGCTTTAGAGGTAAAATAACTAACAGAATTTAACTGTGCTGCCATGTCCAGGTGTTGTCTGATGGGATCCATTCCACTCCCCTGAACCTGGCCGTGTACTGGAAGTGCGCAGCAACTACCACGGATTTGAGGGTCGATTATCGCTACAACCCCGACTCCATGGCCTCTCCTGGACCTCTCACCAACGTACAGATCTTAGTGCCTGTTGACGGAGGGGTCACCTCCATGCAGTCTCTGCCCAACTCCATGTGGTGAGAGAAACTTTGTGTTGTGTTGTTTAATATAGCACATTAAAAACAGCAGGAGTTGAGCTTAAGTGCTTTAAAGAAACCAAAGTTTTAAACAGAACAAAACAAAAGTGAAAGGGACAGATAACACATTTAAAACAGTAACAAATAAATCAATATTTAAGAAAGGAGTCTTTAAACCATCCTCCAGTTAATCCTTACAAACTTTCACTTTGACTCATGGATGAACTGATCCGACATCACAAACAAACACTTTTTTTGTCTGTTTTGTAAATGTGAAATCCCAGAAACACCTTTCAAATTTTATATAATTTGAATAATGTCTTGAGCTTTACAATTTTTTAAGTGTTTGTTCTATGTGTTTGAGGTTTAACTCTTTTTTGGGAATTGTAGGAATTCAGAGCAGAACAAGTGTTTGTGGAAGCTTGGTGACATCTCAGAAAAGACTGAAAATGAAGGTAAGAAATGCTTTTCTTTTCTTTTCTTATGTTAGAAAGGAGTTAAAGCTGTATTATGTGACTTCAATGCAAGCTAATGTTTGTTAAATTCAAACCACGGTCAAATAAGTTCAAACTATCCTGATTAGGCCTTTCAGCGCCACACGACTCTCTCTGTTACATCATTTGCAGTTTCTTTGTTTTCATATTGTGACATTATCGTGCGACATAAAGTGAAACAGCGTCATACAGCGGCACTGTGGCTCAAAATACCAAGAAGTGCTCATAGAAGTGGATTCTACTGAAAAGCCAGTGTTTGAATTTAACATGTTTCTTTAATCTCTGATGACATAATATAATATATAACGTAACATATAATCCCTTATGGAGGAGGAGAGCAGGACCAGTTTAAGTGTCATTGTTTGTGTTTGACCTCAGGTGCCGGATCTCTGAGGGCCAAGTTTGAGTTGTCGAGTGGCCCGACAAACCCGTCCACTCTGGCCGTGCAGTTCATGAGTGAAAGCAGCACTCTGTCTGGAGTGGACATGGATTTACTGGGGAGTGGATACAGACTTTCCCTTAGCAAGAAGAGATTTGCCACAGGTATGTGTCGTGCTGGGCCTCGCGGTTGGTGTAGTGGTGCAGCAAGAAGACCCGGGTATCGAGACCCAATCGGAACAAGGGCCTTTCTGCATGGAGTTTGCATGTTCTCCCTATGTGGGTGTGCGTGGGTTTTCTCCCACAGTCCAAAGACAAGTAGATTTGGGGATTAGGTAGATTGGACTCTAAATTGACTGTACGTGTGAGAGTGAATGGTTGTTGTGTCTCTATGTGTGGAGGATGTGGAGGATGAAGTGTTAGAAGATGGATGGATGTTTCGTGCACCTCATCCTGTTAACCTGAACGTATGAGCAACTCAAACATCGCCTCTTGTTTTCTTTTTCCTTTAGGACGATATATGGCAGACTGCTGAAGCGTCCCACCTCTCAGATTCACACACAAATTAGCAGCTTCGAAAGACGTCCTGCACCTCTGGACCCACCTGAGCACAGCTGTGCATTTGCTCAGGAGGCAAAAATCTCACTACAATAAAACAGCACTGAGTATATAACACTGTTTAAAAAAAAAAAGAAGAAGAAGAAAGGAAGAAAGAAAAAGAATAAAAGAAAACTAAGATGAGCTTTCAGGAACTGTGTAGATATGAAGTCTAATAATGCTCTCTCATCAGTTCACTTTTGTATAGTCCGAAACAATTTATGGATTAGATATAAATCTATATTGTATTTGAAATCATCATCAAAAAAAGAAAAAAGTGCACTAACAATCTTTCACATGCTTTTTTTCTAATCGATTATTTTTCTTTCCCTTTTCGAGCCGTGTTGAAATAACCATAAAAAAACCATTTATGTGTGGGAGAGAGGAGGCGTCGCCTTCTTTCCCTCTGAACTGTAAATATTAACTTTTCAGCTCTGACTTAACACTCAAAAAATCAGTTTTGTTGACTGATGATTCTCTTTGCCTTCTCACAATTAGGCTTTTTTGTTTTGTTTCTATTTGATCATGTGCAATGTCGCCATGAAGGTAGAATAACATCCTTTCCTCTCTCACACTCTTGTGGCACAAACTTCATCTTTTAAATTAACGTTAAAGTGCTTTCAAACAATTGCAAAAAAAAAGAAGAAAGATCGGACCTCAGTGCCTCCTCGTTGACTGTGGATCTATAGGCAAAAAAAGTGCTGCAGTGTCTTACCCAGATTTGGGTTTTCCCAGATTTAAGCTACATTTCTCTGTGGTAAAGAGTTTTTTTTTTTAAAAACAATCGCCCCCAATGGGCTCTTAAAAAGTCATAGTTTGTCTTTTCTAATTCTTATTCTTAATTAAATAAAAACAGCTCCGCATCTCGACTGTAAAACATTGTGTCAAATGTTAGATGCTTTTTAAAAAAAAAAAAAATAAATCAAGGGACATCGGCCCCAAAGTTGTAGCTTTTTTTAAAAAACTGGCAGTGAGTGTTTTTAATCGTACATTTGTGCCCGAGGACGTGCCTGAATCTTCTTAACTTCTCTCTTCATGTTTTGTATACTACAGCACAACTAATGAGAATAGCACCAACATTGTGCCAGTTCTGTTATTTTTACTCTGTTATTTGGATACTGAAGGGAACGTGTTCTGTCTTTTTATTACAAACTGTCTTCCACCAACGAATCAAGTCACGTTTGGATCCCGTTCGATCTCATTTCTTTCTCTTTTCCCTCGCGTAGCACGTTAAAGGCCAAATGAATGATCGAAATGCCTTATCGCGCCTCGTCAGCACTGTGTGATCCGGTGTCATTACTGTAAAGACAGTGTTTCCAGTTCCCTGTGATAGATTACTAATCTATTCTGCCGCTCGCACACTGAATGCTGGGATTAGCGTTTGCCTCTTGCAACTATGAAGCGGGTGCAGGAAATGGATGGATGGAAAAAATGGCAATGTTTGACTCTCGCTGCTTCCTCGTTGTCTTTTAACGAACAGAGAGCGGCTGCTGAAGCTGTCGAGGCCGTCTTACTCCTAGGTGCAGTAGTTATTTGTCACTTTTAGGACATGTTGTCATGGATCTCATGCTTGCAATGATCCTGAAATTGGTTGATGGTATGTGGCATGTGTGCAGATGCAATAAATGGCCTGGAAGCTGTGATAGAAAATCGGCGCACCCTTTTATGAAGAGGGAGGAGTTTCATACAGTCTCTCAAACTCGCAGTTTTATCCTCAGTGACACAAAACGTGACTCATTCAGCGTCTCATATCTGGTGCATAATCAAACATTCTTAATGTTTCTAATGTCTGTATGATGCTCTCCGGAAAATTCAAGCCTTTAAAGAAAAAAGTCGGATATTTTCTGTCTGCTGAACCTAAATCTGCCAAATATTTGGTAGTTGGATGAGTTTACATGAAATCCTAAAATTGTAGTATTAGGCGTTTGTATGCTGTGGTTTTTCTCACAATTAGAGTGACATCATTTTTTTTTATTTAAGGAAAAGACCACAGATTCTGTAATCATCATATTCAGTATTAGCGAGCTGGTTCTCGCTGTCCCCGCAAAACTTTCTACATAAATTTGTGAAGGCTCATTTTTTTCAGGTCGCTTTGGTTTTTTTTTTTTCTTTCCTTACATGTTCTATGAAGAGCAACAAATTTTGTAAATGATTCTCATAAATTGTACATATTTACCAATATCAGCCACTTTTTTGTCTTTACTTTATGATTTCTCATTGTGCCTGTATTAAATGTGTAATATATGAATATATACAAATATATGAAAATGACTACTTTAAGTGTGTTTTGTGTCATTTTTGTAAGCCTCATATGTATGTATATATATATAGATATATACATTATACATTGTAATTTAACCCTTCAATCCCTACCCCTTCAAATGTCTGTCTTGACATTTAACTAAGTGCTTTTGCCTGTATGTATGGCAGTTATTTACAATTTACTCCATGATATAATAGTGTATTGACAATTTGAAATAAGGAAAATGTTTTATTTAGCAGAAAACGCTGCAGTTGTACGCAAACACCAGATTTTACGTGTTAAATTTAAAGAGTATAAAACATTTATAATAAAGTTTGTTTTAGTTTTTTTCACAGTGTGTAAAAACAGGCCAAAGAATGGAAACTATGGACAGGTGTTTTTCCAATGCTCTCCTCTCTTATGTTTGACGGGGAGTTTTTTAAAAGAGACAAATCAAACGGTCGCTTACCTTGAACAAAAATCCAGACTCCTATGGATTTGGCAAACAGAAGTACACCACATGACAAAATGTGCAACAGGAGTCTCACAGGTTTTTAGACGTTTTAATGCAGAAATGTTGCATATTATAATCTTTAATGGATTAACGAGCCCGAACTTACAATGTGCAGGTGTTGTGCTCATATAGAATCCACTGCAGCTCCTCGTGCTTTCTCAAGGAAGTAAAATAAACTGCACCAATGACTCATTATGACAAGTGGATGCTCAGTAAAACCTCTGTATTTCCTCTTTTTGGTGAGTCTTCATGTGAGCTTTGAAAGAGTCAATGGCGACATCTTCCTTTTCTTTTAAAACAGACATTTTCAGCAGGTGTGCGTCAGTAAGAAAGGCAAAAATTGTGCTGAAATGACCTTAAAAAAAACGAAAGCTCTCCAAATCCCCGTCAAATATACGCATTCCGCTGATGACATGTCGAGAACTGGAAGGTCAGGAGTCGTGAGATAAAAACAACAAATCTATTGTCAGCTTTTTCACCAACGTGATCCATGTCCAAAGGTTTGTATTAAACCTAGATAATAGAGCGTGGAACTGACGTTTGAAAACACCAGCACACATGTGTTACCAATGTACTGTTTGCACTGCGGCTCTAATTCAGGCCGTGCTTTGTCTTGAAGGATGTATGCATGACTGTGCGTACACTCTCAGCACTACATCAACACCTTGTGTGTATTTAGACACTCGGTCATGCCTTGTGTCGCTGTTGGACATCCGGCCGCCTGTGCTGCCTCTGCACAGCAACATGTGTGAGCCATCAGCGGTGACTCTACTTTTCCCTGTCCGTCTCACTCAGACCAGCATGGAGAGATCTTACAGTCTCTCGTGTATGATGATGTTATTTCTGTGAAAGGCCAGAGTGAGATATGTGAGCTGATGTCATATCCTGGAACTGTGTCGGCCCGCATGTGTTAGGCCTTTTGCGTGTGTGGCCGCGCGTTTTGGACAATGTGTGAGTCTGAGTGCATGGGCGTCACAGGTAATAAAGAACAATGTGATTGTAAAGAATTTAAGGGAATAGTTTGGCGTGTATTCATGCGGTTGGCTTAAACGATTTAAAGAAAATAGATTATTATTCAGCCTCTGTCTCAGACACTATTGTTTAATTGTGTCTTTCTTTTTTTGAACACAGAACTGCACAGAGAACTATGTCAGGACTATAAACTCAGGCCTATCAAGTGCCTTTATCTTAAAAGAAAGGCCAGCATGGATGACTGCCATCCTGTATGCAACAAGAACATGTGTTAACATCACAACAACAAAGAAATCCACCCGAAATCCAGCTGCCAGCATATTACGGACACTATCGGTGCCTGGAGTGATTATTTTGTCACTTACTTTTCCACTTCCTCTGCGCAATGTTGCAGCAATTAGTGGCGCATCTGCAAAGGATCGCAACTTCCAGTCATTGTAAATACATTGTCATATTGCATAAAACTTTGTTTTATCGATGGTTCCGTCGCTCAGCTTCTTAAAAATGAAACCTTCCGCCCCAATAATCCCTCCCCTCTCTCCGTCTTCAGCTACCATCTCATCTCTCTCAGTGACTGTATCGCGTGGATAATCCCCGGCGTTCATGAAATTATTTTATCGCGTTAATCTCGGCTGTATCAGTCTTAGTTTGTAGTTGTCTCACTTTATTAACGCAAGGTTGCCGTTTGAACATTTGGGTACCACTGAGCTGATGAACTCAATGGTTTGAATGTAACAGACATTTGTTACACACGGCAGCTTTAATTCATACAAAAAAACTTTACTGACATTTAAATATACATCGACAGTCAATTACCATCCACATTCTTTCAAGAAAAACTGATCATCAAACCAAACTGCACCGAGATAATGACTTTGGAGGTTTCCCGAGCCTGACGTTCCTCACAGTCTCCCGCAGATCACGATACAAATCATTAAATGTATCCTGGTCTTCACAAAACCCCACTGTGGACTCATATACAGTGATCAGCTGCTGAACTCCAGGTGACTGCGTGCCTGCTTTGCTTTGACTGTTCCAACAACCCTTGCATATCATAAAGACTGAAAACAGGAGAAACAGCGAGGCGAAACCTTGTGGAAAGAATCTGTGCGCCAGCCAGGCTAAATGTGACAAATCAAGCCCTTGTGTTTTGTTTTTATAACACAACGTGTTAAAGTGGTGGTTTTTATGAGGAGTAGCTCCAGTGTGGGACCTTTCGCCTTCCAGCGCATGACATACACAAAAAAAAAAACACAACTTCATGTGTTTACAGTTGGATCTTTGTGGATTCAATTGACACGATGAGTGAGTCTCAAGTGAAGCTGGTAGGGTGTTTGTTTCATTAAAACAACAATCTTGTCATCTGACATAATCATATTACCCATCATGTTAACATGTGTACAACAGGGGTTTGGGAATGGTCGCCGCGTCTGGGTCTGGCATCGATTGATGGATCCTGAAAGTCCGAATCAGCTCCGTGAAACAGTCGGAGCGCGGGGAGCGTCGGGTCTTTGGGTGTTTGTCCAAAGTTCCCGCTGGAGCCATAGAGATGAGTTATTCTACAATCCAGGGAGCGAGCCCCACATCAGTAACATTTACGCACAATTTATAATTGATGTGCCCATTAGACTCCTCCCCTCCCCCTCTGCCACAAGAAAAACCATCTGAACAAACAAAGACTGTGTAAGTTTATTGCATTAATATGGATCCCTCTCCTCGGCTTCTCCGGCTCACTCCAAAACCCAGAAGACCTCTGTAGAATAACTCAAATGCTCAGCGTGTCAGACTGGCATCCAGAGGCATCTGTCACATTTTCCACTCAGCACTCAGAGGTCTGTCAACTGTCCCCCCACCGGCTATAAAAATATGAACACAATTCAGTGTTAACACAACTGACAGGGAATTTATCGCTTTGAAATATCTCCTCGACACGAGCAGATCATCGCCTTTTATAATCAGTCACTCGACTCCACTAATCAGTCTTTCAGTAATGAAATGAAGCTCATTTACATTAAAATAAACAATTACATAAATCTAGACACATCAATCCTGGATTAGATCTTCCTCTCGCCCCAAGGTCAGCTGTGATTGTAGAAAATGGAATGAACAAATGGGATTTTTTCAGGGTTTTGATTTCAGGGAACGTCGTTCTATTAATCTACACAAGAAAGTCGAACAAAGACGACAGGAAAACATGGAAAAGTCATCAATGACAGTAGCGTGAGCTTATTTGCTGCTCTCTACCTGCGCTACATGAAGTTATAGCTGTGTCTGTGGAGACACATGCATTTTACACCACGACCAACGTTATGACGTTATGAAATAACCTCGGTTTTCTGAAACATGTGCTACGGAAACATGAGTGTTTCTACTGCAAAGTGTATAATTAGAATTGTGGTCGTATTTTTGAATAATTGTGCATAGTTGAGAAAGTTCTTCCTTCTTTGTTTTGTGAAACGCCCTCCGATGACGCAGAATGACGCGAGTCGCAGGGCTCCACGGGTGTCGGGAGAGCCAAAAATCGATTTTGAAAGGCACTTACTTGAAATATTATTTCACATCTCTACGACATAGATGGAGAGATTTAATAAACATTCCATTTGTCTTTTTTAAAATGAGTCACTGGAGGTGAAATGGAGATGCAGGGATGCCACGTTCAGTCATCTCCACTGGCAGACTGCATTGCCCGGTTCACCCCGAGGAGTGGGAGTGGACCCTTTCCGTGCCATTTTCACAGAGACACGTCACAGACTATTTGTCATGGAGAGCGTGTCGAGTGTGTGTTTGGGGGAGGGGGCGACTAAGACATGGGTCACATCTTAAATCCCATGATGGCCCTTTAGTCTTTCTTTATTGGCCCAGTAAAAAAGTGCCAATTCAATTCAGTTGCCTTTCGTCAACTAAAGCCCTCTAAATGTGTGACTATGATCAGTCACACATTTAAAGGGCTTTATTTTTGCTACTTATCCTATAAGTTTGTATAAGGAAGAACTTCCTTAAAAAAAAAGGGGAAAAAAGCAGAGGTAAGTTGTTGTTGATAATGTGTTAACACCTCATACAACTACACTTTCCCTTTATTCTATGAGGTACCGTTTAAATCTAAATTTAAATGTTAATATAAATGTTCTGGGTGAAACTAAATATTTAGAAATTCACATGGTTGGTAACTGGAAGTACCAAAATAAAAGCTTGAGATGGCCAGACTGTGTTTATTTATTTATAGATTCAATATTTAACATTTAGATTTTACTAGTTCATATAATTCTGCACAAGTTAACAAATATTGGTGTAAATGTTAAAAAGTTAGAACATTCACGACACTTTTTCAAACCGTGTTTGAAGCTAAATGTGGCAAGAATGGTTGGATATCACTGCTTTTTTATAAAAGAAAAACATTGATATTAGACAACTAAATAACAAATGGGGGAGGGTTACGTCAGGACCAAATCTAATATGCAGATGACTGTAAACAGTACTGACGAGGACGTGAGGTGGAGGCAGATGATCCGCTGTGGCAACCCGAAAGAAGAAGAATAAAGTAGACGTATGTGATTTTAAAGGATGGTGTCAGAGCTGAAGTCAAATGAAATAAAGTAGAGGCCCAGGGGATCAATACAGCTCACTATGAATCAACAGGAGACACACACACTCAGAGCTCTCCTTCCTTCCGTCCTTCCATAGAGGAAATGTTCAGTCCATAAATATTTGGAGTTTGCTAATTGGAAGAATCTGTGCAGCTTCAATTCTGGGGGGTTCTTTAAACAGCGCACTCATATAGATTCTTTGTATAGTTTTATGTCCCTTTGTTCATCAGGGCCAAGTGAAATGAGCTGAGTCTTTCGTAAACAAGGACACACACACACACACACACGGGTCGTTTCTGCCTTTCTGTCGTTGTGAGGACAATGATTGACAATACATTCCCAAGGTCCGTTACGTCCACCTGAGTGATCTCCATTATATCCTTAATCCCACATCTAAAATAAAACCCTAAAAAACCCTTAACAGAGTGTGAGAACTGGACGAACACACACACACACACACAGACAATCCCAGACACACACAGGTTGTATGGCCTTGTGTGTGTGAGATAGTGGTTTCCCCGCGAAGAACTTTTTTTGTTTTGCTTCACCATAAGCAGCATGTGAGCCTCCTTCCTTTCCCGTTGGCAGCCTTGTTACACGCAATGCAGCGCAGATGTGTTTTTATGCAGGCAAACGTGAGAGATGAGCAGACTGCTGTGAAATGCATACTGAAAAACATGTTTGCATGTCACCGTGTTTGCATTCGGGATTAAAAATGCATGGACATACTGTAGGTGTTTTTTTTTCCTTCCCCCTTTCTTTTTCCTGTACCACACACTGTCACGTCTGGCGGTTTCAGGACACACCGACAATTACTGAGTGAGATCATATTTACGTCTGCTTAGTTACAATAAGAAACTCGTGATTTTCAGTATAATCTTTGAACCTGATGATTATTTGTTGTTTTGTTCCTTAAAATGAACTCTTCACGTTTACAAACATCCAAAATATGTCCACAAATATTCACTTTACTGCCTTAAAAGGAGCAAAGACACCAGAAAATGGAAGATGCCAAAATCCCGATCCATCACAACACTCAAACTGATTAAATGACCATGAAAATAGATGAATTGAATCTATCAACAGCTGATTATTTGTTAAATAGCAGCAGCCCTAATAGATAGAAACAACTTTCTATCAACATATATATATATAATATAAACATTTGAGCAGCTCTGCGCTTTCAGCAGCAGATAAAACACAAGCATGTTTAACCTCCATTTAAACAGGAAATCCCTTGAGATTAAGATAATTTCAAGGGAGATTTGGCCAAGATAACTAACCATAACAAAGATAGCATTTTTTTTTTCTTCTCACAACCAAAATAAACCAAAACAACATGTTTGAAATTGACGAAGGACAACAAAAACACGCTATCACGATAAGTGCAGCTTAGGAACGGCTATTACACTTTTCAGTTACACTTGTTTTCATGGTTAAAAACCTCCTAATCGCTGCAAACGAGCCGATCAAAATATCTCCTCACTGACGCTCTCGTCAGCCGCGCTGTTTCAGACCAAAACCACACCCCCAGAACGTGGACTGTGTTGTGATTGGCCAGCCAACGAGAGCTTTCCTACTGTCCTGTGATTGGCCAGGTACCTGGAAGTGACGTAATAGATAGGCCAGCTCTCAGATACACAGCTCCCCCTCTGGCACGGTGGATGCTCTGCATCTCAGCAGCTACAACGAGAGTAGTTCTTCTTCTTCTTCTGCGGTTGAATGTACGCAACCGGATGTGCCCGGACTAGTGCCTGCACCAGGAGGCGCTACGGTGGTGAGGATTTCTGATGACGACATCAAATTAAGGAAGTGCCGATCCGCTTTGCAGAGCCCAGGAAAACAATACAAATCTCTGAAACTTTAGAGTTTCATAAACGAGGTAATGACGCAGATACACACACACAAACACAGCGTTAATTGGAGCTTCTGGTCTATGTGGCCTTTAATGAAGCATAATGAAGGTCAGGAAACTAGAAGATAGAGTCCACAATGAAGTGTTCACAACCAGGTCAGAACAAGGCTCAATGTTGCAATGTAACAAAGGACAAATACTTCAAATTCAAGTATTTGTACTTGACTTTATTTGTATTTCTAGCAACTTTTACTCTTACTCCATTACTATCTTTGTTACTCGTTACTACCAAAATAAATCAGAAGAAGAAGAGTTGGTAATGTCCTCACTGTTTTAATTACTTTTATTTCTGTGTGCATTTTATATCAGAAAATGACTTTTAATACTTAAGTACAGTAAATGCCATATACTTTAAGATTTTTACTTAAGTAATATTATAAAAAGAGACATCAACGTCTACCAAAGTCATTTCCTGGTAAGATACTAGTACTTTTACTCAAGTATCCCTTTTAGGTTCTTTATATAAGTTTTCTACCACAGTCCAGAACGTGCAGAGCTTAATGGGAGAGTGTGAGAGTGGACGTTTGTTCATTCTGTTATAGATGTTTTACATATAAAGCTGAGATTGGCACAGTCTCCCCTGACAGTCTGTGTCCTGTGTTGTGGTCACTCCTGCATGCTACAGGCCCAAGTGTGGCTTTCACTGTGTGTGTGTGTGTGCAGCTCATTTAGCCTCTACATGTAACACAGATAGCGTGATGCGTTTACAAGCCCTTCCATTCAACACGCACGGCTGATTTGTTGGACTATTGCAGCATGAGCTGTTGCTGATATGTTATTCACAACAGTGCAGTGCCGGAGAGAGACGTGACCGTGTGAAATGACATGTGACAAGGTGGATTTCCGATCACGTTCGGTGCGTGCAGGAATCTCCCTTTCTGCTTTTTCTCAGACCTTTAACACACCGAATCTTTTCTCATGGTCCCGACACCTCACACGATGCACTCTGCAGTTTTGGTCACGTGGACACCTGAATGTAATATTAACTAATCCCAGTTTGGATTAAGAGTTTAAAATTAGTCAATTGAAGAAACCACTTCATTGTGCTTGTGCTTGTTAAACACAGAAGCTTGTTTAAAAATGCATATGAATTGTTTTCTTTGCTCAAGGTCTTAGAGCAGTTTTCATTGTCTGCAAATAAATCATCATTTAAGTTGTATTATTTCTATTTTTTTTGTGAAATTTCATCAGTGGTGTAAAGAATAAAATAGAAATGTTAATTAATTAATAATTAATATTGAAGAAAATAAAATTGGAATTTGTTTTGTCATTAATCTAAAAAAGTTTATTATAACCTCCTAACTTTAACATTTATATTCAAATTGTTTCATTCTTTCATTTTCTTCTGCTATAAAATGCCATAAATCACCATGTTGCACTAATTTGTGAAGCCAGTCATTCGTCGATATGATTCAGATGAAATGAAATCATTTTACCCAGCATGCAATGTTTACACCGTGTTCTCTTAAAAGCAGGTTAACTTATAACTTGTCCTCTTGGTGACAGAGTCTTCCGAGTCACTCATTCACTCCTCCACTGTGTCTCGGTGTTCGCTTTAAGAGGCACAGTGACCCACTTTCAGTGTCTGCACGCGCGCGAGAGAGACAAGAACCTGCAGGTTTCTGGACTGACCCGGTGGAACAGAGGCTCGGAATGGACACCAACTGTGCTAGGAGTCCTGCAGCGGTGCTCGGCTCACCACGCCATGACCCCAGTCAGAGGGTCACGCCTGCTCCGCACCCTCGTCGGTCACACATCTTCCTGGACGGAGAGAAGGCCGGAACTGCCCTGATCCTGTCTGGATTCTGTCTGGCGCTGATTGGCGTCACCTTAACCGTGATGGGCTGGCAGCGCTACAAAGCCAACACCATGTTTGAGTGGACCCAACTGCTGGGCCCCATGCTCATCTCTGTTGGAGGGACTTTCATACTCACCAGTGTCTGCAAATTTAACCTGGTGTCCTGCTGGACCTGCAGACAGTGGGAGGAGGAGGTGCCAGTGGTGGGGCAAACATCAGCAAGACTTCCCGGCGGTGTGAACCAGCCAATCATGCTGCACAGTGCCACCACAACAATGCTGTGTCTTCCCCCAGCCTATAACTTTGTGACCCAGGACGTACAACAGGCTGTTGACTTCCAACCTGGCTGCTCTCTGAGTGCAGCACTTCCTCCCTATGGCGCTGTTTGCTGTGCAGATAACGCAGCGTTCTCAGCAGACGCAGCAGACAACGCGCGGAGCAGGTACAGAGCTGGTTCTCTCTCTGTTACTCAAACACACCATCAGAGACATCTCTTTTTCTATTTAAGGTCCAATGTACAACATTCAGGAGGGTTTATTGGCAGACATTAAATGCACACATTAACCCTTGGAACACAGAGCATTTTGGCTGCTTTTTACTATTACTATGTTAAAACGTACAGTATACACAGAGTATATGAAATATAGAGTGTCATATCCTTTATATCCTGTCATTTTCACCAACTACATAAAGACACCTGAGCAAAGAGTACTCAAAATGTGTAGAATCAAATTGGATTTGTGAAATTTGGAAATCTGTTACAGTTCAAAGTTCACTTGGCTCGTTTTTATGAACAAAAAGAAAAGAAAAACTGTCTAATTTTGTGACTTCTGCACAATTATTGCTACTGTATATCACGACTAAAAATGTGATATAAAATGAATCATAACTTTGACTCAACAACACATGAGAAGACAACCCCCCACACACACATTTTTTAAAGCCTGAATATGTGACCTATAAATACACACCCCCCGGATGTCCATATAAGGAGTTGTGTATTAATCCCACGGCACTTAGACACTATGGGTATGGGAAGAAACATTCAGTTATGATGATGAGTTTTGCTTTTTATTCAGTGAAAAGAAAAAGAAAAGAAATACCCAACTATACAGTATGCCTGGTGTGAAAAGGCCTTTAGATTCTGCCTTTTTTTTTAAGCACCTCCTCAATGTGGGCGGGGTCATCACAGCACGGCTGCATGAAACTACCGTGACTTTGTCTTATACGCCAGAGCAGATACTTAAAAAAAAGTTGAAACAAGCATCTATGTGATGAAAGCGTGACAAGAAGAATCACACAGGTGCTGCCACCTACTGATAAGGAGGGTAACTTACCTCTCACGCAGGTGCTGGTTGCTTATTGGCTGTAGTCACTTCAGTGTGTGTACTTCTTTCACACTGGCCCTTTAAGTGCTTACTTCTAGTTGTTTTGCTTGTTACCCAGCATGCAACATGTGGACACTAGAGCAGATAAAGCACTTTATTCATTAACCACATGTTCTCTTTCCACTTGGCCCACATTGTTTCTGGCCGTCAACGCTCTATCAGCCAATTATGGTGCAATTAATCTCCATAATAGTTATCCACGCGTGTATTGATTCAGGGAATTACCGCGCTTAAAGCCATGTGTCATGTAACACATGGTTTATTGTCCTTTAGTTACAAAAATAAAACGAGAGGGGTTAGAGGATTTCATTTTGTGTATCATTTAAAGAAATGACATTAGCCTTGTGTCAATAAATCACGCATATGTGCTTTATAAAAGGGAACCAGACTGCATTCTTCTGCCCACCTGTTGCACAAAGTGCGGAGGGAACCGTAACATTATGCGCGGCCATGACAAAACCTTTCGTAACCCTAATTGCGAGAGCCCGTATTTTATTTGAAATCCAATCAAATCTCCTCTGACGGACGTGCCGCGAAACAAAAAAATCTGCATTCCTCGCGTGGAAGGTTCCCAGTTTTCACTTGTCTTTTATTGTTTTTAGATGATTACTCCCAGCAGGTTTCCAGGAAAGTAATTCACTTTAATAAAAACAGACAGCGGGAATAATACAGTTAACCTAGAGTAACTATAAACTGCTGCCCTGATCATATGAACACATGTTCAGCTCACCAGCTCTCACTTATGTTGTCACAACTTCTGACCTGTTTCAGTGTGTTTCCAGTGGTTAATGCCAAATAGAGGGATGATCAAGGGAGAAATTGCTCAACCTCAATGTTTTCTTTTAAAGGGCAATCTGCTTCCTAAAATGTGCCCTAAGCTTTAACCAATTGGGGTGGTAAACATTTCGGATTTCGAGGCAGATCTTCTCTCATCCTTAATCCTCTTTCATTTCCTGTATAGGATTGAGAGGACAGCGGACGAGGGAGGACGTGGCGACGAGAGCGGCGCTACCTGTTCCCGGCCGCCTGCTTATGACGACATCTACCCGTCCTCTAACAAACACAGTGTGACATAGAGGAAAAAAAAGAATGTATTATTATTTTACGCTTTTTATGTACAAGAGGAATGTGTGAATGTTAAGTTCTGACAAATTGTTCCACGCTTGTCACATCAGGAAAAATGGTCACCTGGACTTTCGCGGGTTGGCGGTGACATTCAAGTCAAAATGTTGTGTTTTAAAGGTCCAGTGTGTAAGAATGAGTGACCTTTTTCCAAGCTTTATTATAATTTATTATAATTAATATCTTTGTTAGTGTCATAAGCTTCAGCTTACACAAAAAAACACATTTGTCCATTTATGCTGCTACAGAAACCTGAAAAGAAAGCCCTTTCCCAATGTACACATAAAAGGTTTATTCTGATTATAATTATTTTAAACTGATTTTACACCTGAACACTAATACTTATAGGTTTGCCCTTCTAAACGTTACACATTGGACCTTTAACGCTGTCAAACAGCACATTTTGATGAATTCTACAGAGGACTGCGACACAGTGTGTTGCATTACGTCCTGAATGTAAAACAAATGTTTTTCTTTGTCATTGGTCAAAGGCAGATTACTGTGTTCATTGCTTTCATTGGTCCATTTAAATATCAACTATAGATTTTTCTAGATAACTATAGATTTAGTTTTAAAAATATCGACAGGTCGACATCAGCGTGCCACCAGACGCGCAGCTGCACGACAGACTAATGTGTACGTACAGAGCCGTGCATGAACGCTATTCACTCCCGAGCAAACTGACTGTCACTTTCAAATGCAGAATCTCTGACCTTGTGAGAGTTAGTAAATGTGTCTTGATCTAATCTCATTTTAATCTAATCTCACTATACCAGTGTGTGTATATGTGAGGAGGAGGAGGATGCATGATGAGAGAATAAGTCTGACTTTGCTTTACATCACTGTATTTTAACGTTGGCAATAATGGTTTTTCTTTGAGACCTCAGGATTTTCTCAGGAGGTGGTACTTGGTATAAAAAGTTTGTCTCGTTGTTGATGCTTGTACAATTATGACGACATTGAAAGGTTTTTGTGGAACCCAGGAAGAATATCTGCAGCAGCTGATGGTGGATCCTAGTAAACTTTTTACTTTTTTTTTAAATTAAAAGCTTTTTAAAACCCTAACCAGGTGCTTTTTCCTCCCTCAAGTCAGAACAAAGAAAAGGTTATCATCAGAGGTGGAAAGAGTACTGAAATATTCTATTATATATTCTAGATTTCTATTCTATTATCTATATTCAATTAAAGGCAAACCTTTACAAAGTAAAATCATATATGTAAACACATAATGTATCAGTCAACGTGGGTCAAAGGTCACAAATGCTTTAACTTTCTCGCTCACTCAGGGACCTTAATTAACGCCAATTCACCTGTGTCCTCGTCACTCACCTGCCAAAGTTCCCAGTGTGTGATTTATTTATTGATTCATTTATTTCTTTAAATTTGGGCCAACATGTAACATATGTGAGTTAAAACGTATAACGAAGTATGGTACTTCCAAAAAATCCTTACTTAAACCACTACACCACCGTGTGGCCCTAGGTCATCGTGATGTTGACTAAATGCGCATCTGCAGTGACCTTTTCACTGAAAATTCACCAAAAAGTTCCGACATTATAATTATTATAATAATAATTATAGTGTAAAAAAGTGTATTCTCCAAAGTTCCAAAAATATAAATCTATATTCTCAAACAACAAAAAGAGCACATCCTTCTGCTAAGGAGGGTGAAGGAGGAAAACTTTGAGGTAGGATTTGCTAAGTGGTGGCATGTTCCAAACACAAAAACACAAAACAATCACAAAAATGTCTCTTACAGCCACAAATGATTCAAATATGATAAAACCATGGCTGCATCTATCAAACAACAATATCTACATCACAGAAGACACACAGTCTGGACAGAACAGTGCCACCAAATGGCATGAGCAATATTGTCCTTTTACACGTGTCGTAACATATAAATATGACTAATATATCATGAGTTTTGCTTCAGAAGCGTGTGGTTTGCGTCGATGTACAAATGGATGACGTGTGATCTTGCAGTTGGCTGAAAAGTAACAGGAAGATGATCTCTGTAATTACACACACACACACAGTTTGTTCTTTGCTGATGAGCACGATGTACATCACTGTGGTTTGATGAGACGGCCCGCTCAAATCAAACTTCCAGTGTCACTGCTATTTCACTCCACAACACAGCTTGGCTTTTGCCTTCGTCTGACACATAATGTTACCATAATAATTATGTATGAAGTCATAAAATCCACAAAGATGAGACTCCCTGGAAGAAAACCTCATTAAAATGGAGATTTATGGACACACTCAGCTCTATCTTAGGGCTGCAAGGTTTTGGAAACTTTAAGATACTAAATTTACATTTGGAAAAACACACACACACACACACGGATTTATCCAGCGCTTGTTGTCTCTCAATAGCTGCACAAACCGCTGTACATGCCCATTAAATGTTGGCAGGGGAAAAGCAGACAGCCACTAGTGACTGAAACAAACATGGAGACAATTTAGCAGAGATACTGAAGAAAAATAAAGAAGGAAAAAAAAAAGTTCTTTGCTGGAGAAAATTAACTTCAAACGGGGGAAGAAAAGCCATGATGGTCATTTAACATTTGGTTACAATTGTTCACATATTGTCAGGATTGTTCATATTTGTGTGTGGTGTCTCTAAAGAGACCATGAGAATCAGAGGATGATCACCTCAACATGAAAATACACTATCTCCAAATTTATAACACAGGGCCCCTGCTCCTGCTGCTGCTCCTGCTCCTGCTGCTCCTGCTGCTGCTGCTCCTGCTGCTGCTAATGATAATACTAATACTCATAATGAGTGGTCAGGGATCTGCTCAGGTGAAGCTGTTGAGTTGATTTTGATCGCTCAGTTTCACTGAGTGACTGAGTGAGTTCTCTGTCGGTTGAGTTCACAGCATAAATACAAGTGTCACTGCACCACACGGGGGCAGAAATACTGAGGAAATCAATACACGTGCACCTTCACTCTGCGTGAAAGTCAGGTGGTTACAGGGAAGCAACACTACTACTGCTGCTACTACTATAATAATGATAATACATTTGTATCAGATTTATAGATTTGTCATTGTTTTTTCCTTCGAACTTTTTTCAACTTCTAACGTTTATAAAAAAAATCTGTCCTTTTTTATTTAGCATAGTCTTTCCCTTTTCCTTCAACTATTATATTCAAAAGGGGAAAAAAAGAAATAATAAATAAAAAACAAAACAAAACACATTTAGGTCATTCATCCTGTTTGTGTCTGAATACACGCAGGGTGCGTGATGGTAAGAGTTACACTTCCAGTCTTTGTCAAATTGTGCCACACAATAAAAATAATAATGACAATAACAATTATATATATATATGTATATTTTATTAATAACGCTTTTCACACATTCCATACACTGACACATCTCAAAGCATAATTAATTAATTATTTGTTAAGTTGCTGCCATAGATGCTTTTTCTCGTGAATTGTACATAAGGGGAAACGTAGAAGTAGTTTGTGACTTTTCTTCTGCAACTACAAATGATTCCATTACAGCAGACATTAAAAACGGAATGAATGTATTTATTTATTTACCTATCTTCTCGGCGGCGCTGTATTCGTGAACACACACTATTTAATTAGTTTAAATTGTCGTCTGCAGCAGCAGCAGCAGCAGCAGAAAAGTGGAAATGTTATTTATTTCTAAAGGCTGACATGGAACTAAAAATACGCCCCAGACAAACTTGCGCAACTTTATTCCAAAAATGTTTTTTTGGGGAAAAAAATAAAAATAAAAAATCCAGTTTAGAGGTTTAGAACACAGGTCGGCATCTTCCTCTTCCTCCTCCTCTTCCTCTAAACGCGCACCGTTTGCCTTGGAACCGCAGCGCAATATGACTTTCATTATTTTTACAGCACTGTAAAAAATGCGGGTGGCCGACAAGGCCCATTATTTCACCATTTTCGGAGCAGTGGAGACGATTTATGAAAGTATTCTGGAACACAGTGAACGATAACAACTCTGAAATCATCATAAAAGAGAAGAGAGGGAGAAGAGAGAGAAAGAGAGAGAGAAGGTGGCAGGAAATGTGGAAATATTCACCTATAGAAACGACGTCCTGGTGTGAGTTTCGAGGGTTATGGGTCGGTCATAATCAGTCGTTTTGTGGTTAATAATAAAGGAAACCGGTTTATTAATTCCAGCTGGAAACGTTGTAAATAAAAGGAGGAACAACAACCAATTATCTGCAGCAATTTACGGAAAAAAACATGCTTGTTAGAATTATCTGGCATCCCACAAAAAAAATAAATAAATATATATATAGTCCTAATAAACAGTGATTTATATCATGGAGCAGATAAACATTAGTTCAAATTAAACATGATGAGAGTTGAGCGTGAGTGCTTTTATTGGAGGCAGCAGGTGTTTGTGTGTGTGTGTGTGTGTGTGTGTGTGGACTCAGGTCTGGAGCAGCTCTTCCTCTCTGTCACATGTTTTCCTGGATGAGTTTGTATTATTGAGGCCACTGAAGTGCTGTGATTGTTCTGAGGCCTGGAGCTGGAGGCCCTCACTCTGAAAAATGAGCTCCCAGCAACAACATTAATGGACGGATTTGGAAACTACATCTGAGACGGCCTTTTCCTCTTGAAATAAAACAATAATAATAATAATAAAAAACCCAACAGGGTCAAATAATCCTTAGAAATCATAATGACAGACGAGGGTAATTATCAGTGACCTTGCTCCAGCCATTGTGTTTGCATTGTTACATCACCGTACTCCCATATGGTGCCTGCTAATAAGAAAGCGAAAAAAACCCAACTTAATAGAACTGGGGTTTTTGTTCTGCTGTAACTGTGCACTCGAAGATGAGCTTTTGTTCTGAGCATCAAAAAGCCACAACATATCACGTCTGACAGTGGAGAAAAACTCACAGAAATAACCCACAACATTTCATTTAACATTTAACCAGTCCCTGCTTTACATTGCATGGAATCCCCTCATTTTGCTGTGTTTATTCTGCAGCATCTTTTTCTGACTTGCACTCGTGTTTTTACACTGACAGAGACATTAAACCCCCCCCACATGTTTTCCATGACTGCACAGTTGGAACACACACATATTCGGGCATGTATTGTGCAATTGCTGTCACACAGTCCCTCAAAAATGTAGCCCTATAACATATTTATCTGCAAACTCGACGGATATAAAGTCGGTTGAGTGACTAGCAGGTTGCGTCTTGTTAAAGACTCATAATGAGCTCAACATCAAGAAGAAACACAAATAAAAGACTTTCTTTTAAATGTTATCAGTGTGCGTATTTTTCTAATTACTCTCTTCACCTGACCGTCTCCGTTAAAGGGTTCCCAAATTCAAAAGAACAACAACGACACATGTTTGTACTCAGTGCCACACACTGCCACGGGGCACAACCTGTTGCCTGTGACCCTTGACCTCAGAGTCTACACTTTTCATGTACGTTCAGTGGTTTCTTTTCTTCACACACTTTCATCTGAATGATTTTAAGAAAACCTTGACGTATTAAACTGTTAAAAAGCCTTTTTATTGTAGAATGATGTACTTTTTCTTATTTTGGATGCGAATGATGATCTCGTGACACCTTGATTAATCTCTTTGAGACTTCGGAGGGTCTGCTGTGCTGCTGATTTTTAAAAAACCATTCATTTATATCTCCTTTAATTGAATGTCAGACATACAAACCTATGGTTTGTCGCTTGAAATTGGATTTATTATTGTATTTGAGTGGAGGTTCTCTTTAAGGGGCTTTGTGTGTGAATGCATCAGGTACAAAGTTTCACTGAAACTGCTGTTGGGACATTTGTGTCTTGTTATTCTGACAAGAGAGAGAGAGAGAGAGAGAGACAGAGAGAGAGAGAGAGGCAGAGCCCCATTCACATTTTCTTCAAGTCCCTCATGATTATTTTTAGCAGCTTAAAGTGGCTGTTTTCAAAATAAGTTCCTGACTGTATATATCAAAAGATCCCAGCGCCACAGTGGTGGGCTTGCACTCTGTGCCTGCTTCCATTTCACTCTGTGTGTGTGTGTTGCTATACGTAAGAGCATGTGCAACTACGGGGCATGAAGACGCGGGGGACAAATGGATTCCATGTTTGCAGGAAAACACGCTGGAGGCACAGGAAAACTTTGTTGTTTATGAAGAACACGTGAAACCAATCAAATCTGAATTATCTTCCTGTTGTTCCAGCTTTTGTCGTTAGCAGTTTTCAGTTCGCTCGCCAGCAGTGTCACCACCCAGCAAGCAAGTCTGTGCAGGGAAGGTAGAGAGAGTTTACTGGCCACAGACTCACACACACACACACGGTGAACTCACATGCACCCAGATGCTAAAATTCAATCCAATTCATTTTAATTCAATTCAGAAAACTTCATTTGTCCCCAGGGGCCAATTCAGGGGCTCACAGTGCACTCATGAAAACAAAATTTAACAACAGCGAAGAGAGAAAAAAACAAAAAACACAAAAGTAAACAAGCGATTAACAAATCAAAGCACATACTTGAAGTGTGAGCAAACTTGTGAGAGGTATGAATGTTCATTTTCACTCGTTCATCTTTGAGAACCAAGACTCTAAAGTTAGAGAGTATAAATGGGATTTGTGAACTCAGGTGAACTCGTTATAATATAATCACCACTTTTTCAATCATGGGCAGCTCATGGATAAGTGGGAAGGGAACTGGGATTGTAATCGGAGGGTGACTGGTTTGAGTAAGGTACCCAATCCCAGTACCTTAAAGGGATACTTGAGTAAAAGTACAAGTATCTTACCAGAAAATGACTTTGGCCAGAAGTTGAAGTAACTTTTTTTTAAATGTATAATATTACTTAAGTAAAAGTCTTAAAGTATATGACGTTTACTGTACTTAAGTATCAAAAGTCATTTTCTGATATAAAATGTACTCAAGTTTAAGTATTAAAAAAGTAAGGTTTTGGGATTGAGCCATGGTGGATCAGTGGTAGGGCAAGTTGTCTTTAAACTGGAAGGCTTTGGGTTCAACTCCTGGCCCTGCTGGTCTACATGTTGCCACGTGTGAATGGGTGAAAACTATAGTGTAAAGCAGTTCATCAAGACTAGAAAAGTTTATATAAATGCAGACCATAATACCAACTCTTCTTCTTCTGCTGATTTTATTTGGTAGTAACGAGTAACAAAGATAGTTAGAGGAAATATAATGGAGTAAAAGTTGCTAGAAATATAAATAACAAAGTAAAGTACAGATACTTGAATTTTGTACTGAAGTAAAGTAACAATTGACTCATAGTTTAAAGTCAAATTCCGCTGACATTGCTTCACTGCCAAGCAATGACAAAGACAAAGGAGACATTAACATGTTAAGTTGATTAAACTCAGGTGCATTGTGGAGTCATTTGACCTGAAAGTAAATGCTGATTAAACACATTCCCTCTGGCCCAAAAAAAACCCAGTTTCAATCCTGCAGTAAACGGCTTTTTTGACCGAGTGTCAGATTAAAGTCCTCACCCTTTAAAATGTGCTCTTTTTTCGTGGTGAAGCTGGTGAAAAATGCAAATCACCAACTTCTCTAATCCCTCAGAGCCAGAGAAAACAACAATCTTTTCAATCTGCTTGTTTTTTTTACTCTCTAATCTTCTTAATAAAAACATGCTCACACACACACATATGCAGACATGTTTGCGAGAGGAGCATCTAAACCTCAAGGGGGTTCGGATAAATTGTCAGCCCACAGGAAATGATTTGCAGATTTTCCCGGCATAATAACACATTTACATACTCATCCTTTTAGGGAGCTGGGCTACACACACACACTCACACACTCACACACACCAGTTTGTGCAGCTATTCTCCTTAGGACACTGCAGTACCTTCCATTCATTTAGACAACCTAAACAAACTGTTTTCCTTATAACCCTTAACCCTAACCCAGTTAATAGACTCTAATCTTAACCTCTTAACCACAATTCAAATCCTAGCCCGAAACCTAACCAACTCTTTAGAAGCGAGGTTCTGCGTCATTAGCACCAGGCTTTGGTCACTATGACGACTCCTGGTCCTGACAAGGTCAGTGTTTATGCCAGAAAATGTCCTCGTGGTAACACACACACACAGAGTCACACAGAGTCACACAGAGATGACTGGCCTCTGTTTTTCAGAGCTAATGTGGCAAAACAATTAGTTACAGTCAGGTCATTTTTCATCTTTATTTGACTGGAATCCAGTGACTCTACAGTGTGTGGCCCTGAAAAAGTCATCTCCCTCCCCTCACTCCCTTTTAATAACTTTTTTACGATCAGACTCCTTCTCTCTCGCCAGGTCAGTGTCATCTGCTGCGTTATTGGAAATAAGCGTATATCCTGAACGTGTTATGAGGCTCGGCCACACGTTCTGAGTGTAATTGCATGTGCCTTCTGTGACTGTGGGTCAGCGCCTTTTTCACACCGCAGGAAAGGACCACATGTCATGCGAGGAAACAGTTGTGATGGTTACATTTATATGAACAGACTTTTATTTTGGATTTGATGATCTGGCAGCTTTATAGAGACTTTTTTTTTTCATTATATGCGGTTAAATGAGACGTTTAATACACGGTGGGTATCACGGGGCAAATAGAGACCAATTGCATGTGTGTAAAAGAATGTATTCACTACTCAAGGCGTATGTCACGCTTAACCTGACTGTGCTCAGCGGAGATGTGGTTTCCTGTCTCGGTAAACATAGAAACCAGAGTATGAATAGTTGTTGATACATTTTCTTTGTAAAATATCTTCATGATTTGTTTAAAATGTCAGAGAGCGTCACAGTTGATCATGGACTGTATATAAGAATTTAACTGACAGGTTTGAAACCAAGCACAGACGTCACCTGCAACCAGGCACCTTTTTGATTGGTACGATCTGTCAATCACATACGTTTCCACTCACATATGCTGTGCTTTATTGTCTGTTGTGCTCCATTAACTCCTCAGGTAGATGTTATCAATTAAGTGAGAAGTAGGCACATTTTCCCATTGATCATTCAAACAGAATTCATTTTGCAACCAGGTGAGTCGCTCCTTTATGGCTAATTGCTACTCCTCAAACTAGTGGGCATAATAGCGTAATAACCCATAAACGATATAGAACTTCAAATATTTCTTCTGTAATTTCAACAATATTAATACTTTATGTTTGACCATTTACACATGTACACTTACAGATCACGGTGAATGCATCATGAGGGCCGAACTGGGCCGATTCTGGCCCCCGGGCAGTACGCGTAACACCTCCTGGTCTATACGTTCAATTCTCATAGTCCATGCATTTAACATGTAGTCTCCGTTTCCTGTACACTTACAAACAACAACACCCTCCATCCATTTTCTACCACTTTATCCTCCACAGGAAGTCGCAATCTCAGCTGACATAGGGCGGTAGGCGGGGTCACACCCTGGACAGTTCACCAGTCCGTCACAGAGCCACACACAACCATTCACTCTCACACCTACTGTCAATTTAGAGTTTACCTCATCCCCATATTGCATGTTTTTGGACTGTGGGAGGAAGCCGGAGAAAACCCACGCACACACGGGGAGAACATGCAAACTCCATGCAGAAAGACCCTTCATGGCTTTGACAGGTTGATCTTTTCTTTTGTTGTACATTCGCAAGTGCACTTTACTTTTGGGATGCCCTTAATGTCTCGTCTGAGCATGCACACTTGGCAAAAAATGTGGTGCATTACACATCCAATAATATAAATGACTATTACCTAACGGTCACATGGCCTTTTATTTCTCCATGAATCAAAGCCATGACGTTTTTTTCATCTGGATCTTCACATCAGTGGGTGTCTTTGTTCCACTGCCATGAAATAAAAACAGTGGAAAACTCTGTATGGAAACTGTGGAAGAATCTTTAATTCCATTTAATAAATGTCACATTTACTGAAATACACTAAGTGATGTCACTAGGCAACCACAACATCGCCAATGTAATCAGTGTAGATTGATTAAAATTTGAAAGCAAGGTGCAATCATGATTGATCGCCATCATCATCATCATCATCATCATCATCATCGTCGGCTGTGTTCGCCTGCCAACGCGTTTTGATTTGGTGTGTCACAGAAAAGGAGAGTTCAAGACGATCAGGGAATGAAGCAACCAATCAATCAAACAGTAAAAATGAACTGTGACTATTTAATTGTATTTGGACTTTATTTAACCTGGGGAAAATCCCACTGAGAGACACAGACAGGACAGCACATCCTCAGGCACACACACACACACACACACAAATGAACAATGCTAAAGTCACAACAGCCTAAAATAAGCCAAGAACGGGGAGAACTTTCAGTCCAGTCTTTTATGAAACTCTTTATTGTGCATGTGCATCTGGTCTCAACAGACACGAGCAGAACATCACAGTGTGGTCCAGAGTTTAAACACAAATGAACCTTAGTGGGGACGAGTAGTCATGGTACTATTAGCAGTAGTGGTGTAGTAGTGTTGCAAATATGATGTCTTTGTATATTATTACTTTACTCAGTAAAAAAAAAATGTACAAAACAATAAAGAATATTACAATTACAGAGGAAAGTAAAGAGGATTCAGTTCCAAAAGAAACTTTATTGTCACTTTTACAACAAATCAAACAACAAATCTTATTTAACATCAGCTTACCCAAAACTGGTAAAAGTAGTAGTATTTGTCATTGTTATTTTTACTGTGCATGGTATTACTTTATACTAATTGATATAATTGCACATTTATTATTTGATTACATGCTATAATGGAGCATAATAATAAAACATTAACAGTAAAACTATAGATAATATCATTAAAGCAGCTGTCTAATCTACTACTTTACTGAACACAGTATAATTGTAACACCCTTCATTATTTATATAGAAGTTATTATTCATATACTCACATCTACATTCCCATACATATAGTCTTCCAGACAAGTGGTTGTTTTTTTTGGCACCTTTTCACTAAAAATACATTAAAATCCCCATCAGCTCTGCCTTGTTTTCATGTTTTGGCCTCTTTCATTTTAGGAACCATAACAACTCATGACTATTTAATATATCACAGCGAAGGAAACTGCAACACAAAGCAAAATAGTGAGAAATTATTAATGGAGAGTTTATTTACTGTTTGAGTGGTGATTAATCAGTGATGCACTCACAGTCCCCAGATGGTGAGAGAAGCTCTTCCTGCTCACGTGAAGTAAAGCTGAAAGGACAGACACTCGCTTGTGTGACCAGGATCACTCTCCCTGCTCCCAGGTTCCTGTTCCTGCCCTGTCACTAAATACAACAGTAAGTATAACATTTCACACTCACAGAAATTAGAAGCAAGGGGAAAAGTAAACATGGGAGAATTTGGGAGCCGTGTACTTTGGAAAAGAAATCCTGTGTTTGTATTAATATTTCACCTCTGGGAAAACTTCTGTCACTGGCAATTTAAAGGGCGCGCAGCCAACATTATGTCAATTTGCTGTTACACTGGTATTTATGGCTTTATTGAATTAGGGCAGAGAGTCTGTGGTGGGTCGAGATCTTGTACGGGGGAGGGTGGAGGGGGAGGGGGAGGGGGGTGAGAGAGGTGGAGAAGGAGAAACAAAAGGGAGAAAAGAAAATTGCCAGTTTGGAGTGAGGACGGAAAATCGGGACTTATTTTTGTTTCAAATGTGTTTCCGTCCACATATGGTCCTTGTTGTGGCCTATATTCCGAGGATCTCAGCGGTGACCCCTGACCCGGCTCCTCAGACTGACATGATTTTGGCTGTCTCACTCTGAGCTCAATTCGACCCTGTGTCGCTGAAGTTCAAAGGTCACCTCCAGGGAGCAGCAAATTAACCCAATGTGTCAAAGCTGGCATGACACCATGTTCAGCCGAGCTCTGCCGCTGAAAACTCTCCTCTTTTCCACTTGTGTGCATCTGATGTTAAGCTCTCTTGTCCTGTCTTTATTTTTTTTTTCCTGTGGGTTATTTTAAATTCTGCCTCTCTTCAAATTTTATGGTGTGTGACTAATTTCCCCCCTTTTAACTTCCCTCATCCTTTTCTGCTGAGAGCCCACCCCTCTCCATGGCAATCACTTCTCGCTGTTTTCCTATGTCTCTTTTTCTCTTCTGACATCTTCTTCCTTTCTTTTGGGAAGAACATCTCTGTCTGATCTTCCCCTCGTCTAACTCTCTCAACCCCCATTCATCCTCCCTTTCTCTCCCTCTCTCTCCCTCGCTCTCTCACTGTGTGTCTCTCCCTGCGGTTAAAGACGTTTCAGTTCAGCTGTCACAAATTATGTTCGCCTGCCCAGCTGTCAAAACAGGGGGGTGTCCCTTTCATTCCACCTCACATACTACGAAAGGAGATGGGAGGGAGGAGGGCTTTAACGCTCGTGTTTGGACACAAGCAATTATCTCTAATTATTGTTTTTCTTTTCAGTTTTCCTGTCCCGATGGAGGTCCGACGAGACGAACATGCAATAATCCGCTCCAGTCGTCCGGGATCAGCGGGCCTCGGAGTCCAGGCTCGGTCCTGGGACTCTGTGGCTTTCATCTCAATGTGAGTCAGGAGTTGATACAAACATGGAGTGATGGGAGAATTAACCCCTGGGACCCAGCTTTCAATGGGCTCAGCTAAGAGATTATATGTGTTGATGGCAGGCTTTTATATGGACTGAGCTTTCAAAACTTTAGCTGTTAAATCAAGGCACCACAGTCGGGATCCTCACCCCTTTTTTTTTTTTTTTTTTTTCTTTACGTGTCCCCTTATCTCCCTCCTGCCACCTCATGTTTTTGTCTTGAAGTGCCAACTTAGCAAATTTTATCGTACATGTTGAGCGCTGAAGGAGTCTCATCAGAGTTGCCAGTGGGAGTTTATGTTTGATGTGCAGCTTTACATTCCCATGACCGTTGCTGAGCCTCTGGGATTCAAACTCTTTTTAGTGCATGTGAATACAAACATGCGCAGAGCAGTTACGTGCAGTTGATGTCAGACGAACTGGATCATCCCTGAGATTGTAATTAATTTGAGTGTAACACCGCCGTCTTTGGTGGTCCTTGTAGGTTTTCTGAAGAAAAAAGAGAAAAACACTGCCCGTCTCTGCAGACTTGTACAACATGTTGCATGCATCCTTTGGTTTTGGCTCGCATGCCAAAACCAAAGGATGTTTTGGCAAAACAAAAAGCCACACATCTCAAATATGAGTGACACGGGCGATGTCAAAGGCCGGAAAGAAACTGAAGAGATGACAAGAAATGCGTCGAAGTAACGGATCACTGTAGGAAACACAGAGCGCAACGCTAATTCAAAAACGGTGTCCGCTGATTCACAAGCAGACGGCGTCACACTTGGCTGCTTTGAGAGTCACCTCGATCACATGGTGCGTGTCACTGTCTTGGAAATGTTCCCTGCTGAGATGGTTCAAACCACATGAAAGGCTGGACACATGCGGCATTTGAAATGACAAAAAACGTTTATGCTTATTTCAGTTTATCTCAGTGGAATCACCGACATAAATCTATGAAATCATTTCCCGTAAAGATCAACTTTGCATCATCGCAGACTCCTGACAGAACCATCACAACCATCATGTCATTCCATTATTTAATGCCAGTATGTTTTTGTCCTTGAAGAATGCACAGTTGATGCATACCGTCCACGTGCATGATGACGTTTACATCATAGCAGATCAACAGACTCATGCATTGTGAAATATGAATTAGCCTTTAGCACTTAGCTCACAGCTACATTGACTTAACCTTTAAAGGTCCTCCTGCTTTGTGACATGATCACGTGATATCATATTTGAATGAGTCAGCTAAAAATAATATATATTATATATAGTATATTAATATATAGTATAATAACAATGCCCAGCAGCAGAATTTACCCTAACAGCCTGCCCTCTGTCGTCCATGACGTCTGACCACTGTCTGTGCCGACATCTACAGATTTTAGATTTTTGCACTGGTCCCCAATTGGCAGAATTTTGAATCATGCACCGGATGTTAAAAAATTGAGAAAAGCGTCATCATTTGAAGCAAAACACATGCTTAAACTCTGCTACATACATTTTTTGAATAAAACATTTTTCAGTGACTTAGTATTTATCAAGTTTCTGACAGCAAATAACTGATTATTACTGGTTTATTTATTTATTTATTTGTGTAAGTTTTCATATATGAAAACTTAAACAAACCAGTAATAATCAATTGATTCTTTTGTTCATGCCAACATTTAAAAGAATGTCAACTTCAGTATGTTAAGATATGTTATTTTCTTTTCACGAGGCCTTAAGTTTTCGACAAGGTGGGAACCAGCCTCGATCATCAAACTCACTTTCAAAGATGCATTACATCCCATAATACATTGTTCTTTTCACATATTAAACTACATGTGATATAATATGAGAAAGACAGAATGGGAGTTAGCTCTCGAGTGGATTAATGGCCAAGTCTAAATGTGACCAACATGACAAACCCTTAACCTCATACAGTATTTGGTCGTATACACAGTCTCTACATGTAATGTGCATTACTCGGACCACCGAGATAAGTATATATGGGACATTCACACATGTAAGAGTGCACGCTTTCTTTTAGTGTGGAATCATTTTGCCTCTGTAAAAGTCATCTGTGTCACTGAAAACCACTAAAGCGAGCTCAACATCATCGAGTTATGAGCTTTCCATGTGCTTCATGAACTGAGGCCTCAATCCTCCCCTTAGGTTTTTTCCCTCTGGAGCCAAAATGGCAAAATGAAGCAAGTGCTTGATGGACAAGTACAGTAAAGCGCTACAGATTATTGAGTATTTTAATTTGAAGAAGATGACATCTATTCTGTTCTTCAATCTGTACTATTTAGGCCTCATGATGCTGAGTTTGTTGCTCCAGCCTTAAGTACCAAGACCTCGTCCAGGTGTAGCAGGGAGAAAGGGTGGCAGGCATGTTCATCATCAAGTGAGATGAACGAAGATGGAGTTGCTGGAGTCAGAGATGAGTTAAGTTGAGACGATGCCAAACATGAACAACGAGATGTTAACAGATGGACATCCTCTGTCATTCTGCCTGTGAATCTCAGTGTCTCAGAGTTAAGGGATGTCTTTGGTTTGGAGGAGAGAGACATCAGGATCAAGATGTCTGGCGCCTTCTTCTACTGATACCTCGAGTCGATCTTGGGGAGGGACTGCGTAGTTGAGTTATCGCTCCTTTGCCTCAGTTAGGTTACATCGAGGGTTCCCAGCACAGTCTGTGTGGACAGCATTACATCGGGGAATGAGCAGAAGACAGCTGTGCACAGGTTTGGAGAAAGCATAGACAAGAGGAGGCCTGGAGCTGATGGGCAGCGATTTGGCCATCGCTGCTGACTTGCCGTCTGGAGGGTGTCACAGTTAAGGGCGGGTTGGACAACATCAGCAGCTCCAGGAACAGTGTGGGACTGAAGGCCATGGAGCGACTGACTCCATGTGTGGCATCCTCAGATGTACATATCAAGCAAATATGACCTGCTCTGCCTCTTAAAATGAAAACAATGCAAGCAGAAGTGTTTGGTAACAACCTGTCACATCCTTCACAGCTCTAGTGCTTTCTATCACTCCCCCTTAGGAACGCTGAGTAATTACCACAACACGACCGGCCCCCTTACATGACTGATGCCTATGTGATCTTGCCCCCCAACTTTCAGCGATGCCATTGCTAGAAGCGTTTATTCTGTCAAACTGCAGAACGTCCACTCTTGAAATGTTTTGGGGGCGTTTCCTGGCGTTTTCAGTCAACTCTCCGCTGCAACCGTTTGCAGCTGTCTCGCTCCATTATCGCTACTGTTCCTTCCGCCCCCTTGCCTCCATCAGTCGTGATGTAGAGCAAATCACTTCCTGTGTGCAGTGTGGGAATGTTGTTGAGTGACGTGAGATCAAACCCAGCGATACTGAGGAATACGCAGAGGGCCGCGTGGAGCTGATAGGCTTAGTTAGCACTGTGTGAACTCATACGACAATGGCTTGAAAGTGAAGACATTCATTTATATAGCGATTTTCCGCACTGCGGCTTAAAAGCGAGAAACAAAAGTTAATAGAGCATTCTTTTCTCGTTTTGGCCATTCATATTACACATGGTGATTCTCTAAGGTCATAGCTGACCCATGTGATGCTCTGCTTTGTGCTGTTGTGTCTTGTCGCCCGGCTCCTCCCCCATCCCCCAATCATCCCCTCCCCATCTTCACATTGTCCCAGAGGTGGCACCTCTTAGCTGGTGTCACATCCAACCCCCCCACCTCCTCTAAATCCTCTCTCCTACGGTCTGATCCACCCTTTTTTTGTGTTCCGAGTCTATAGTGGAGACATTACATGGCAAATCTCCATTGTCCAGCCTGGGGCCCTGCGTGTAATCTCTCTTGTCAAAGGGGAATATTCAGCGATTAGCCCCACACAAATTAAAGGGGTGATCAGTGTGTCTGTTCAGCCCTCATTAACTGCTAACAGGGCTTCATCAGAGCCACCCACACTACCAGGACCTTCAACCTCTCACCCCTGACACCTGGAACTTTCCCCAGTCAGCTCTCTGAGCACAGATTCTTTCTGAGTCCAAGAAACTCATCTATTTGTGTCTTCCTGAGGCGTCTGAATGAAAATGTGTGATTTAAAGACTTTGCATTGCCGGTGTAAAAGAAGACAAAGGGTCTTTTTGATCTACGTTCTTCCAGCAACTGGCATCAAAGTGGCATTGTGGATTAATGAGCTAACCTATTAATGAGTGGATTAATTGATGATGGTTGTAGAAGAAAAAGCAAAGGAAGGTGTCATTCAGTGACTCGACAGACCCTGTGCTGCCGTATCACAAGACCACCCATCGGTTACATATGTTGGGCAAACAGGAGACTTTCGAGGTGTAATATCTAGCAGATGGAGAGAGAGGGCACGTTAGAATGGGGTCGTCTATGATGCTGGTCAAGTGGTCATTTCTCCTGGGCCATTAACCACCTGGGATCCCCATGTTTTGTCAGCTTTTCCCGGGTTTTAGGTTTCGTCCGCCGTGCTTTGAAATCAAACGCGCCCGCCCCACACGCCCACAGACAAAGCTCTCCCTGACAAACACACGTGTGTGTGTGTGTGTGTGTGTGTGTGTATGTGAAGTCTGACCCTCAGTGCACACACATACAAAATACAGATGTTAGATGCAAACATACACGCGATGCATTCTTACATGTACATCAAATATTACACTATAGTTCATCCAGCACAAGGGTGCACACACCAGAAATGACATAATCTCCACCTCCAACCACCATCTCTACTTGGTTACCACGTATACGCATCAAACCAGACTTTGTCTTGTACCTTCAGCTGACAGTTAGGAGCATATTAACGTGTGTTACGCACTGACCATAAATGCCTCCTCTTCTTGTCATCTGTGGAGTTCTGTGCCTCTCTGCCTCCCGTGTATAAGAAAAAAAATACTCTAGGTTGCCATATGAACAATGTTTTAACTTGCTTTTTTCGCAGAACATAGGTTCCACTGCTATCGCAAGTTTTGCCATGAAATTTTGCACAGATGTTCAAGTCCCTCTCTGAGGATGAAATATGAGATCCTACAACCAAATACCTGCAGAGATGAGTCTTAGCTGCACTTTGTGTTTTGTGCTAAGTGGTCAGTGCACCAAACCAAGGTGACTTTTAGCAAAGTGACCATTTTTAGCATAGCTTAAACCACCAAAGTCTGTATATTTATGTATTTCTTGATTGAGAAAGGTGTAGCCAATAGTGTCACTGCAGCTTTGACACAACATGATGACATCACTACTTTCACTTTCAAACAAGAAGGGAGGACGTCTTGCCAACACCGTCGCCTGTATCTGCTGTTTCAGAGGAAAGTTCTGGTTTGAGGCCATGATGCTGCCGATGAAGGAAAAGGCCGGAGGCTTATCCCAGCGATGGAGTTGATGCATCTGAATGGTACATGGGGTTGAGGCAGCACAGCATTTGATTGAATGGAAATCACTGTCCTTCCCCAGAACGAGACAAGTCATCATCATTATAAGTAGATTAGAGTTTGCAGCTATGAGAGTTCCAGAACCATGTCATATGGTCTTTAATTATTACTGTATCATAGGGGATTGCACATCAATTATCAGATGCAATATTTCTCAATATTTGAAGCTACTCATAATTTGAACCTCTTTACCTTAGAATGCCCTTCAAAATAACAAAAATATAAAACATAAAAACAACTTTAGACCAAGTACAGTTTCACTGAGTAGCTAGCTTAGCTGTAAATTGAACTTTCATTTTTATTCAAATAAACAACTAATCATTCGACTGTTTCCAACGTCACAGCAAAACAAAGAAAACAAAAATAGCATCTGGGGGTTTCTTTGCTCAGTGTACAGTAAGCATTAAACCGTTGGAATAAGCAGGTTACAACATATGTTACACATGTGACATTATAAGGAGTGTTTCTCTTTCCAAATGTAAAGAAAAACAATGGAAAATGTAGCTGGAGCATCAGGAGTTCACGGGGTTAACATGCACCGTAATAGACTCTGATCGTGGTGTAAAGCCACATACTCTGAAACCACATGTGAAGTGTCTTTTGTGCTTCTGCCAGTGAGTTAAACACTGCAGACAGATTTAAGTGATAAGCGCAGAAATCTTCCAGGATGAAAGCGGGAGTGAGATGCCACTTTCCCTTCCAAAGGCCACATCAACTGCAACGTCTTTAAAGTCACCTCTCAGCCTGTCGAAGCGATCACTGCCGAGAGTTCAAGTATGACAAGACGGAAAGCGATACTCTGCAGACTCTTGCAGGGAGTTCCGCTCCCAAATGCTGAATAGTAATTTTGGAAAATAAAAATGTTAATCATCTACAGATGTAAAAAAGAGCCACTTTATCAACCAAACACTTCACCCAGAGAGAACATTAGCTTTTTGCACCCTTACACATTGTTAAGGTGCCACTGTGCAAACAGAACTGCACTAATATTTACTGAGGTTACTTTGACAAGAGGAGGCCGATTGTCATCACACTGTATTGTGTTGCACAGCCATTGATGAGTCGACTGAAGTGGAGGCAGTGAAATTTAATCCAGACACAACGGTTTGCATGTAAATCTGCCTCCAACAATGGCAACATTTCATCTCTCATGGCTCCAGATATTTATTAGGCTGTCAGCAAGTGCGAGGGCCGTCTCTCACTGCCGCTTTATTATTCATTCATTGAATCATTTAAGAGCTTGTAATTATGCCTCTCGCTGTGTCGTGATGTGTCTAAATTTACAGTGCAGATGAAGCCGTAGGAGGAAGCAGGAAATTACTGTTTACAAACACGATGATAAAATCCTTTGATTTATTTCAAACAGTGTGGGACTGACACATGTTGGAACAGTATTTCATTCAATATGTGCACACGAGCCCGTGCTGCGAGGGTGGACACATGGCGGAAAAGTGTGAAACGTTTTTCAAACTTAAAGAAAAGCGACATTGTCTTTAAGTCTGTGAAATGCTTTGGTAAAACCTTATGGAATTTACGTTGAGCCGATTACAAACACCAGCCCTTTGAGTCCAAGTCTCTGCTAAACATAATGAAAACACAGCGATTCACAACATCATTATTCATTTGTTATGCACGTGTGGCGCTGCTTACTTCTGCTCTATACATTAACCTCCTTTGTGGAGGTGATGGGCAGAGTGAGAGTGAATTAACTGTCTGCAGATTGAACCTTTAACTGCACATGGTGACGCGTTCACTGTCCTCAGGGGGAAGTATGTGGCTCTGGTGTTGCTGCTGGACGACACGTGTCTTCCCCTGACTGAGTGGATTTTTTCTTTTTCTGTGGAAGCAACTGATTCCACCGGGTTGCAACTTATATCAGGCACAAGTTTGTGCACCTTCATATTTGTACATACAACCTTAATTTTCCAATCCAAAATGAAAGATTAAAGCGTGGATTCTTGAAGATATAACTGTTTTTAAGTGATCCCTTTTTTGTGCTCCCTAAATATTGTAAGTATAAATTTTCACCTACTTTTGGTTTGAACATCACAGCCCTTGATCTAATGAAGTGCTTGCAGGCACAACATCTGTTATGATTACATATTACACATTAAAGCTGACTCTCTGTCTACTCTGCTGTGGTCATAATGACTATTTAATAAAAATGACCCTCAGTTTTCCATGGCCCCAGACTCAGGACTCGTACCAGGATGCGTACTTGCCAGTGCAATTCATTTTTAGATCTGATGTCGATGTCGGCAGCTTTAAAACATCTTGTCACAACAAAGAATGAAAGACACACTTATCCTCTGGAGCTCATTGCCGTGCATGCAGCTAATCCCTTTTAAGGACTCACACTGGCTTCCATTCATTTGGACGGCCTAAACAAAGTGTTATCCCTAACCTTAATCATAACCAGTTAATGCTTAACCTAACCACTGTTCAAATCTTAGCCAGGATTTGGTCTCCATGAGGACGACTGGTCCTGACAAGGTCAGTGTTTGTGGCAGAAAAGAGGTAACACACAAAAAAACATCAATATCTGTTTTGTATTCGGGTTTTCTCAGTTTTTTTTCCATCTACACTGCGTCAACTCTTCTTTCAGTTTTGGTTTCAGAGCACCTACAGAGATAGTACGTTGAGAGCGATTTGACCTCCTATGCACTGAACTCATCAGCTACATATTCTGGCACGTAAGCTATGAACACCAATGTAGAAGCAGCAGAGGCAGCATTAAACAAAACACCAATAAAAGTGTCCAACTCAGAATACCTCGGCAACGTGATTGTTGCCTAAATAAAGTCAGCACTGTCACTTTACATTACGTGAATCCGCCCAAACTGTTTATGCTGAGCCATAAAAAAAACTTCACAATCGCAAAGGTGAACCCGGACGACCTGCAACAATAGCACGTGCCGTAAAACGTGTAATACAAAATGTCCCGTGCAGCGTCTCGTACCCGCTGCCTTCATAAGTCCCATTTTCTTAAAGTGAAAAAAGAACCCTGCAACAGTCTTCATCTTTACATGTGTGTGGCTGAGTGTGATGATTGCAACATGTTGGCTTCCCTGCTCACGGGAACTTAGTCGAGAACCACACACTGTCTGTAAAAGCACAGGGGACCACACTCGAAGCCCAAATCTGTGCTCGGCTCCGTATTGATTATTTCCATAAAATGTTATTATGAGGCTAATTGTGCTCCTGTACTTCAGATCACATCCTCGGCATATGAAAGTCAATAAAATGTGGTATTTGTGGGCCAGGGGATAAATCTATCTCAGCATAAATGATCTAACAGCCTCCCTTCACTTAATATCTGCACGATATGACGTGAAGGATGTGAGATCTCAGCGTGATTTGTCTGAACATTGCAAAACCTTCTGGCTGAGAAAAGATTGATTTTTACCCAATAGAAAGAGTGTGTGAGAGTCTCTCTATGCCAAATGTGTGCAGAGTTATAGTGCAGCAGAAGTAGTTAATGCTCTCTTACACTGAGCATGATGAAAGTAGATCAAAGCAGCATGCAGGCGTAAGTGGATAAAAAGATAAAAGTTACTCCAAGTAAGAAGAACCATTGTCTGTGTGAGGACTGATACAAATGGCTAACAAATGAATGCTGCTGGTGTTGGTGTGCGGGGAGCCAGCTGTGCCGAGTGCCGCTCGGATGGAGATGTTGCACCGTAAACAGTCCCAGCCTCCTCCTGCAGCCCCGAGATTGCTGCAGTAAAATGGCACTGTGGAGAATGTGAGCCGTGCGCGCCCCAGCTGAGCCACTGCTATCAGATGTAGGGCGCAAACCACAGAGTGTGGGACCATGTGGGGCGGACCACCCATGAGTGTGCCTCCCCCCCATTTTCCCCGACTGCAGCTGGAAGATACGCAATGCTGGAGCATGGGAACCGAGCACCAGCCACCAGCGGTGTGGAGCTGCTCCTTAAACTGGGGATATTTTTGGTTTAGCAAACAAGGCCGCTCTCACTCCACTTGCAGGGCATGCACAGGTTTTCTTAGGTTTTCCTCCTGTCTGATGTATTTTTAAGAATGTGTTTGCTTAACATGAGCCCCCCTGAGAATTTCAGACATGTGCTGTTGATATGGATGCAGCCTCGGTACTCATGTTTTGTTTTGTGACATACTGTTTTTTTTTCCAAAAAAGCTTTTTATTCTTTCATATACGCACTTTAAATCATTTTCTTAATGATTCATCTGCTCATTTCATATAAAAAAAAGAAAAGAAAAGAAAGGAAAAACCAACATGTCACAATCAATCAATCACATTCCCACCTGACAACCATAACCATTTGTCAGTGTGAATCATAAACTCACGCTCTGTCACTTTCAACTGTGTTATTTTTCCTTCTCTTTTTCTTTTAAAGACTCCTTTTAAAAATGTTGAAATGCAAAGTCAAAGCGTTCAGCGGGGATGTTTAGGTTAAGTAACCCCCTGGGTTAATAAACTAAACAAAGGTAAACCATGCAAAATGGCCACAATGAAAGCCAGGCTAAGTAAATGAAGCAGAGTTTACAAGATACAAGGGGCTGGGGCTGCATGCGTGAAACTTTAATGTGAACCAGGTGATGAGTGTGTTTTTACTCTAATAAAAGAGACTCTGAGGGAGAATCCCAGTGAAGAAAAGACGATCGAAACTCACGTTACGAACCCAAATGTAAGGACGTTTAAACACACTTGTTTGCAGCGTATCATCGTGTCCTGTTGTGACTGATGTTGCAGCAATAACATGTAGATGCTATCTGCACCCGTATCATTCGATCAAATATCATGGCTTTGCTTTAAGTCTGGGCTCCATTCCGTGGATTACATTAGGTTAGATCCCTAAACTATTCGCTAAGTTTCAGCCAGCCGTTTAGAGCATGAAGTTAAACCGTCTAAATATAAAGTCTGACAAACACCTTTCATAAAAGCCTGGAGCTCACAGTTTTCACCCAGCTTGATTTATACCTTTATCTGCAAGATTATCCTTGGAGTCTTCTGAGAGTTTGTCTTCACTTTAGGTGAGTTATTACATTCGGGTTTTACCCTTTTCATTTTCAGTCGGGGAATAAACACAGCGCGTGGATCAACTCCAGAGAAAATATGAACCCCAAGAACAACAAAAGGGTTCTTTTTAACTTCTTCAGACCACATCTCCCAATAAAAGCTGAACAAACATACCCTGCCACTTGTGAGCGGCTGCTGTCCAGTGTGTTTCACAGAAAAAAGGCTCGCTTTCAAAAGGGGGGTGGGCTTATGGGCCTAATGAAAACTTCACCTTAACTGAAATAATAAAAAGCACACCACCCAAACACTGGCGATTTGTTCCTCTCCATAGTCCATTTTCTCCATTCTTAGAGAAAAGTCACTGCTCGTGTCTGTGAGAATAACGTGACTCGGATTTAAAGTATGTAAAACGGTGCTATGAACTGCAGCAAACCGCATTGTTGTTGATGCATACAAAAAAAGAAAAAGAAAACGATGGCTGTGAGGGAAGAAGACTCAAGGCCCCGTGACCAACCCGGGGACCGCGATCCCTGCGGCTCCTCCTGGGGAAGACAAAGCGGGTTTAGCTGTGGTATGAAAAAGAGTGGCCTGTGAATGGTTACTGTTCAATTTGTATTTGGTTCCCCGCTGGTCGCAGCGCTGAGATCAGAGCTGAAAGTGAAAACACATGTCGAGGGTCAGCAGGATCAGAAGACCACCGCACACACACAGCCCAAAGACGGGAAAAGGCAATGGGAACTTATGTGAAGAAATGGATTGAATAAACAGTGTCTGCAATCGCCTGCACCCTATTATCCTATAATTTACACTGCATGGGAGTTTGGAAACGCAGCCTGTTTAAGAAGACTGTTGCTTTCCACTGAAAGGTGGTACGCCGCGCCTCGTGCCAATCAAAAGGCAAAGGCATTATGGTCCGAGACAAGTTTTGAATTCTTTCAGGCCTAATGTGTTTATTTTAAATATCCCAGGGAAATTATTACCTCAGCGGCAAGCAATGCTTTCAGAAACAGCCGCTGCTTTGAAGTATCCAGAAGCAAAACACGCACTTAATTGCATAACAACTTAGAAAATTGCATTTGTACAATCAACAGTGAAGATTAAATGTGGAAGTATGAGATTGAGCTGAATAATCGGTCGTACTGCGGCAAAACAAACTTTACAGGGAGGAAAATAACTGTTGATGAAGAATGAGACTGTCGGTGCAGAGATCGTTGTCATTTCCCCCCCCTCACAGTAGTGAAAGAAAGTTATATTTCCCGTCGGACGAGCGTGTCCTCGCTCCAAAGGTGACATGAATGAGTGTCGTGACGGAACACAAACACGTGACTTCAGTGTTTGTAAAGAAAACAGCCGATCCACTTTGATTAACAGTTAATGTCTAATTACATGCAAAGTTAATGTTGTGCTTCAGCCCACACAGAAAAAAACAGCATCATTACCCAATAAAGGTATGATGTAATGTGTGCAAAAGCTTTATTAGTATAGTGAGGTCATTAGGGAAACTAAACTAATTGCACACTTTGCTGTCATGGGAGTTTATGAACCATGTCCATGACTTTGATCATTTTAAAGGTACAATAGGGAGGACTTATTTCCACATTAAAGGTAGGGTTGGAGATCCTGGAAAAAACTGTTTGAGCAGACTACATTTTGAATTCAAAAGACTTCCCCCCGAAGCTCCGCCTCCAGAGCACAGGGACTTGCAACGAACACGGATGCACGAGCGCTGCGCAACATCGGTAACTTTCGGTGCCGCTGACTTTTCTGGTTATTTCGTGATGCCGAAAAACAACAAATGCTCTCAAAAGATCACAAAGACATAAAGTGAACCTACCACTTTCTGTATGCACATGGGGGCCGGGGGTTAATTTATTAAAATAATTAATTAATTTGGACCGTTCATTATGATTGGATGGTGTTCATTTCTGTGACAATGCTTTATTTTGTTGTTTACAATCAGGGTGTGAAGAGGATTTTAAAGCAATACAGTAACAAATGCTCCAGAAAATGATCTCCCACCCCACCTTAATGATCAATAAACAATAATATTTCATCTTAATGTAAATGAAGTGATCTGAGTCCTCTGAACTTCATTGATAACCTCACAACTATTATACACTTGGGTCACAGAGGTCTTGACCAATCACAGTGCACTTCAGACAAACGTCCTATTATATTAGAGCCCTAAAAATGCTTATAATTCTTCAACCGTAAATGCAATTATTTCCTGCAACCCCACAGTTTCATCACATCACATCAAAATTACGCGTGGTCTACCCGGTAGTTCAGTGGCTTCATCCATAGGTGTGAGTATGAGATCGAACAGGTGACATGTCCAGGCTGTGACCCCACCTTTTGCCTTATTTCAGCTGATTGGCTCCAGCCCCCTGTGACCGTCATGTGGAGGAGCTGGCAGAAGTAACACCTGCTGCTGATGACATACTGTAGGTTGGTGAAACTTTAGTTCTTCTTACCTTTTGGAATGCTGGCTAGTTCACTGAGCGCTAGAGCTAGAGCGCTAACAGGAACCGTGCCAGTGTTTGCTGGTATAATAGTGATGAATGGGTGCTGCAGAATCTGAGGGTGCGATTGTGTCAGCAGCGTCCAACGCCAGGATTTTTGTCAACGGGACAATAAAGGTCTTCCATTCACAGATTTCAGTGAGGACAGGATGAGACGAAAACACAAGGAGTAAGAAAATCTGGACTCGTTTTGTCTCGTGTCGTCATGTTTGAGTCATTCAAAGTGATGTTTTCCAAACGAGATGCACTACCGTCTGAAAGTCATTGATTGTGCATGGGAACAAATGCGAAATCCTTGAATAAAATGAAGAAATGTTTTCTTTTCTTTTCCTGTTTCATTTCCTCGGCCAATTTTTCACACCTACAGCCAGAAATCGTGCATGTGTGCAGCGAAGAGTTAGTCAGTCAGTCGGTCTAAAACTGGGGTTGGTCATTTGAGTCAGGTGTAAGCACAACCAGTCATTTGGAATGAGTGGTGTACCTGTCTGTCTGCCATACATGCAGTCTGAGTGGTCACACAAAGCCAGAGCAGCATAGACAGCTAAAGCAGATAAGATAGCCAGAAGTCAGTGAGTCATGGAAAAAAGGCAGAGGACGTGCAGCCAACATCCACAGTTAAGTGACCGACAATGAAGTCCAGACCATGTTTCAATAACCAAAGAGACATGATAGTTGAAATTCACTAACAGCTCTTCCAAAAAGAACAATGTATGGTTCTTGCTAAAGCACACTCACCTGCCACTTTATTAGGTACACATATTCAACAGCACATTAACAAACATACCTAATAAAGACAAAATATCTGTTACTGTTCAAAAAAGTGGGTGAGAAAAAGATCTTGATGATGCCAGAGGTCAGAGGAGAATGGACAGACTGTTTCAAAAAAGATAGACAGGCAACAGTAACTTAAATAACCACATTTCTTACAACAGAGTATGTCGGGGACGCACAGTATATAGCAGGCATGTCAGGTGACTCGTCTCTTTGCCACCTGTATTCATTAAAAGTGAAAATAGTGGATAGTTGATGTTGAAAATGTCGGGGACAAATAAAGGGAGAGCACTTTACTTGATCACCAAAGATCCCGAGAGACAGCAGAGGTGGATCTCTGCCGTAAAACATGCCTGACGTGAGTTTATAAGATCCAGCGATGGGAACTCTCAGACAACAGGTTCCATATCAGGTACAGAATCCAACACCTACCAGCGTTAAACTCTTGTTTGTTTGACATGCTTTTATTGTGACATCTAAGCGCTCTCCGTGTGTGGGGTGCTGTAATGTAAAAACGTGCGACACATGGTAAGACATGGTCATTGATCATTTATAGGGTCCTGTGTGACATGTGTGAAGTGTTTTAACAAAACACCAAAAGTAGAGGAAAGTTCATTGTTTCGGTTCATCTTTTTTTTAAATGTATCCATTAAAACAACAGTCTCTTGTCATTTCTCTGTCCGTTCTCCACCCACTTCCCCCGGTGCATGTGGGACTGCGGGCTAATTGGAGTCAGTGTTGTCCCATCTGAGAACGCAGCAGATTACTACGCTCTCTCATCTGTTTGGTTTGATGGGCATTGGCGGAGGTTATCCAGCCTTTGAATCTCTCTGCTTATTTATGCAACAGCTGGGCAAATACCCACAGCCCGTCTGCATTAGGTCTCATTTTTAAACATTTAGAAAAGACAGGGCTCTGTGTTTACGCCTCCATCTTCCTTCACATCTGCACTTAATATTATTTTGCAGACTTAACGGAGAACAAGGGCTCGATCCTTTGTTATGACAGGAAGGAATTTGGAACTTTTTGAGGATTAATACTGTTTGCTTTCCTGCTCACTCCCTTCAGAGTAGCTCCAGGGATTCAATAGGTCAAAGCTGAAATCTATAACTGAAATTGGTTGCTCTCGTTAATGGGATACAGTTTTCAATTCATCTGCCACTTAAATTACTCATCTGGGACATACTGTCTCTTTTATCAAACCCTCATTTTCTCCCCCATCACAGCTTTATTTTCCTCTTCATGTGCATTGGAAATATTTTTTACTCCCCGTTTATAATTGGAATACAATCTGTGTCTCATTCATCATTTAATCAGTTTAATAGGTGTACACAATGTTCCTCATAATACCAATCACTCATGTTTACATTGTGTTAAAAGCAATTCTAACTCTTTGTAGTTCGCTCAGTGAAAATATATTGATTACACTGAGGGCAAATGATTGAGTCACTGGTGAGAAATTCATGCCTTTCGTGGTGAAAGTGCTGCGATTTAAGTTTGTCTCTGTTTACAGAAAGATCACGATTTGTTGCACGGTGCGCGGGTTAGTGTTGTACAGGATGAATCTGTAATGAAAGAGTTAAAACTGAGCCTGAAAACCTATAGGCTGGTGCGGCGCAGCTGTTGGTGGATGCAGCTTGTGTTACATTTGCAGCCACAAAGTTGTTTTGTTCCTCGTGATTCCATGTGTTTCCCCTGTTTTCCCATGCACAGGGCCGGCTGAGGGCACAGGATATATAGGCACTGGTCGTCGGCACCAGATGTCATTCATAATCTTTTATTCAAAAAACGTTGGTTATACTGTACAGGCTGTTCACATGGCTGCCCCGCTTCAGTTTCTGCAGAAAATCAATAGAGACTGAAAGAAAGACAGATTTAAAATTTTTTTTCATTTCTTAAGAGGTACAATTCTTCAAGCCAAATATTAAAAGTATAAAAGGTGTATTTTCTGTTCATTACTACATACGTATTTAAATTTTTTCATGTACAAATAGTTTTGTCAGATTGAAGATTGAATTGACCAAAATTTGTCTTGTAACCATTGTGGGGCCACCTGTTTGTGTGTGTGTGTGTATTTGTTGCTTCTTTAGGAGCTTTTCCGGCATGAAAAACTGAACTTGTCAGGACCAGGTCCTCATTGAGACCAAAACCGTTTTCCTAATGAGAGAGAACCTACTTTCTCAGGAACCGGTTAAGTTTAGGTCTAAGATTTGAAATGTGGTCGGGGCATTAACTGGTTATGGGTAAGGTTGTAAGGTCAGGGATAAATAAGGCTTTGTCCAAATGAATGGAAGTCAATGACGCTCTAACTACCTCTCCTTATTTAAATTATTTAATCATCAGTGTATTTCATGTTGTAAATATGTTTCATTTTTGCTATCAGTGGAAACTTTGACAACACGTTCAAGATCAAGAAATCATGAAACGTCGAGTGATTAAAAGATGAATCAGTGAGTGGTAAACGTGTAAACATAAAGCTGCACTGATAAACAATAATGGATGGAAATAATATTTAAAACTCAGAATTTCCTGTTTATGCCACAGGTCATTCTAACTCTTTCAACTCATGGTTTGGGTTTTACAGCTGCGACGTTCATGATTTGTTTTGTGCTCGCTGCTCTCTCTCTCTTTTTTCTTTTTTTAATGTTCAACTGCTGTACCTGCTCGGCACCAAAGTGAGCAAATGTTTAGCCTTCAGACATTTCACTCACACGCAGTGTCGAGACAGGAGGGGGGAAAAAAAGGAAGAAAGAACTTTAATCATGTGACGTGACCACAAACATGAGTCAAAATAAATGTCAGCGTTGCGCTTTGTCTTCTCAAAAGTGTGAAGCAGCCATTTTAATCAACTTTAATCTTAAGCAAAGTAAGTTTGATTTTAGACCTAATTCAAAGTCTGAAGTAAAAAAAACAACCTTTATATTATTTCATCATGAGCCGCTGCAGCAGTGGTTTGCAGATTTACAATGCATCAGATGCACGGTCGAATTTTACACAGTAGTTGAGGTTTCCCTTTCGTTTTAGTTTGTTACTGTAACCTCAGGCTCTGGGCGCTCTGAGGTCGCTCTTTTCTTACATTATGAGTGACATGGCTTCAGTCAGTGGATATGTCGCGTTGTAAGGCAATGGGCGGAATTACCAACCGAGCGCGGGATGATAGACAACGGACAGAATTGCCTGTGGTGGGAGGTGAAAGAGTAACTTCACGTCATCCTGGACTCAAATATGTCTGACTTTTCTGGGTCAGTAGTTTTGATGGAGTGTTTCTACACATGGTGACACAGATTCAAATCCCATACTTGTCTGTGGCGGAGGAAGACTTCATCCCCTCACTCGTTCGGCATGGAAACACATCACTGCAAACACGGTGTGTTTGATAGGAGTGATTCAAAAAGGTGCTTGGCTGGAAAAATGAGCTAAACAATTATCAGTTTGACTGAACTTTTGTTCTTTGGTTTTTAATGAGCATGACTGGCTTAGATTTTGAGGTTGCACAGACTTGTGGGGAGGATATAATTTTCTTTCTGGTGAGAACAGTGAAGCCCACTCAAGCTCTTGGCTGAAGGACTCATGAGAGCTGCAAGTACACATATTATATACACTACATGTCTTTTACAGTTAGAATGAGTTTGATTTAACGTTGTGTTTTGGCAAATCCAAGGACAAGCACAACGCAGTACCCACTGATGGCTGCATATCCTGATTTGATTTGAACAAACCACATGGAAACCCGATAGGACAAGTCAAATATTTTGATATTGTTTTATTGCTACTTTTAGTATAAAGCTAGTTATATTTTTATTTTTTCCGGTTTGCTAAAAAGACCAAAAACCAAAAATGTGATGGTCCATCTGTCAGAAATTTCCTATCCTGCGTGTGTGTGTGTGTGTGCGTGTGTGTGTGTGTTTGTGTGTCTCACAGACTCACGCCAGCCCGGTCTCCCAGAGAAACATAGTTATTATACTTTCATCCAAATCATGGGACATGGTACATACCAAATTCAATGTTTTGAATGTTTCTGGGCAAAGTTATACATACACACATGTCATATGAACATCTCTAAAGTGACATGAAGTAGTATTTTAAGGCAAAACACTCACCTTGAGAAGGAGAGGTTGGTGGCACATGCGGGGCAACGTCTGCCAAGCAACAGACCACAGTTTGAAACCATATGCCAAAAGATTTGTTGTGGATTGTTGCGGTGTCAGGACATGCCGGGTTGTTTTTTATGGAAATGTTGATGCTCTTTCGGAAAAAAACATGATCTTTCCCTAGGTGCTTTCTGTGCCCACACCTAAATGCAGCTCACTGTACCTAAACCAAAGTAAGAAACTGATATTACAGTGAATACAGCAAAAGAATATTTACAATGTAACCACATTCATAACCAAGAAAACAGTTATATCACCCTCATTTCCGCCAAAGTGCCATCGGCAGTGAAAACATCACGTTGATATGCACGCCATCGGACATGTGGTGTGGTGACTCATCGTCCTGGTGACTGGATTTCTCTGTTGCTTCAGGCCTGCTAATGTGATTCTCTGGCAATAAGGAGATCATGTCACTTCACCACAGCTTTAGCTTAGTTACTAGTTAATAAGTTTAGTAGCTGAACAAAAAGTAGTGCAAGCAAAAACACTTGAAAGGACAAGGACATTTTATTTTTAAAAGACAAAAACTACCAAAAGGCCCAAAAACACAACAATTCAAGGTTTCAACTCAAAATAGGTGAATCCATTGGCTAAGACAGAGACTTGCAGTGAACCCTAAAGGCATAATATATTCATTTATATCCATTTATTTATATTAGGTTATATAGTTAACAGACAACGTATGTACAGAGGATATGTCATGTTGTCTGCAGCCAAGAGGAACATAATATTCAGTACGAGTCAGCTCGTGTCTCTGGTTTTTGCATTTCATGTTAGAATTGGCTCACGACTGCTAATTGTCTTTTGCTAATTGTTTTTCTCTGTGCGTTCTCCCACAAAAGCTTTCACTGCCCTGAAGTGCAAACGCAGCAATTTGCAAAACTGTCAAAATGGATAACGAGTACAGTGTGTGAAATAGACTTGAAATGTTTGGTTATTTGATTAAATGAGCGAGACGTGAACAAAAGAGATTGAGGGGCAGCAGCAGCAGCAGCTGATGCGGCCGCCACAGTCGCTCTTTCAGTTTGTTTACTGTCTTTTGATGCAGTGCAAATGTAATTAAGCGCATATTTTCGAGTCGCGATGACAGAAATGCGCGCTGCTGCCAGACGACAGTGTTATATATGATGTAGAGAAAGTTACAGTTGTGTGTGTGTGCGTTTGCATAATCACTTTTATGATTCTCATCACGGAGGAAAAAGAACAGATCACAGCGTTGGCCATCGTCTGCGGTCGGCTCATCTGTCCCGGTGGTTAAATAAAAGTGTCTCCTGTTGCCCTCTCTATACTGTACATATGTGTGTATGTGGGTTTATATGTGTGTTTATGTGTGTTTGCACATGAGCAGACACAAAGAGACCAGGACAGACACACAGTGAGGGAAGTGCATGTGCCGTAAACCTGCCACAAGTGATTTAGAAAGCCATATTTTTCCTTGTTGTTGACCAGCAACATGTGGTGTTGGTAGACAGCACATGAGGCGGGACATAATAGATGCTTTTAGGACAGCACTGTGGAGCGTGGTACTTGCTGTCCTTTTTAAAAAGTTAAAAACACACATACACACGCACAAAACATTTCCTTGGCAATAAATTCAGTCGGACCACCGGCTGAGTCAAATGAGAGTGTAGTCAATGCTTGGTATTTAACATGCATGCACAAATCCTCCTCTCACTCCATGAATTGTGGCATCTGTCAAAAAAAGAAGGAGAGGAACAGAGAGAGAGAGCCTCTCCACCCATTATAATTAGCATCATCCCCATTTTTTCGTCTAACCATAATTGGATGGGCCTATAATATCAGATGAGCATTCGCAGTCGTATCTCTCACTGGTGGATGTGTAAGGAAGAGAGGACGACAATGATTCATTTCCTCACTCTTAACATTTGGTGCTGGTTTGTGTACATGCTGTAGGACGGAGCAGGCGCTCTGTGAAGTTTTGATTCATTCGCTGTTTGTTTCCACTGATCTGTGCAGCAGTGCACTGTTCCCGCCTTTGAAAATGTGGTGTACTGTTCCTCCACACACACACACACACACACACACACCGCTGCAAAGTGTTTTTGTACAATCATCTTGTTGCACTTCTTTTTTTTTTTTACACACACATTTTTATTTGTACCGACTTGTGAGGCAAACACAAGGCAGCTGATAAACATTACTGCTGGTTAACGTTGTATTCCACAACATATTTGTTTTTCTTTATTTTCAGTCGGGACACTGTGAGTCTACACTCCGCTTCCCGCTGCAGCTGCAGTGCCGCTCACTCCTCAGTGTGAGCGGGTTTCTGCTTTTCTGCAAACAGTTTCACGTCTCAGCTCGGACTCAGTAAGTTAGTAACAGGTATTTAATAGGTGATTATTGGACTAGTTGCTAAGCATAGTGGGAACAGCTTGAATTTGAGCTATGCAAATGGCAGTGACAATAGCAGTGTTTAAACATGGACGTTAAACGGGCAGAATATTTACCGCAGGGGTCATTAAACCAAGCACTAAGTATACATACATGGAGGTGATTGACAGTTGATCTTCTTCTGATGTCAGTAATCAGTATAATAATCCTATGTAACATACAAATGCATAATTCTCTATATGCACAATCGTTCAATGAATAGATTAAAAAGAGGAAAAATTGTGGGTGAATTTTGAATCTATTAAACGGTGCTTGAAGTGGGTCAGTCCTGTCTGCTACACAATACTGGCACTTAATAATAATAATGATAATAATAATAATAATACTAATAATAATAATTAAGATAATCATTTTTCGCGGTGCGCTGCGTCACATTCACATTCACGAGAATCCAGTGTTTGTTTCTCGTGTCTAAGGTTTCAGGCAGATGAGCCGCTGTGGCGCCCCCTAAAGGAAGAAGCTGAAAGAAGGCGTATAAGAACAATATCTATTAAATTATTTTTTCATTAAAATGTTCAGTGTTTCATTCCACATTTGTGTGCTTAAAGTTGAAATCATTATTGTAAATGATAAAGATAATCTAAATATACAAGTTGGAACATTGTGAAACATGAGTCTAGTTTTTATTGATTTTAATATGGACTAAATGTTTAATTAAACAGATGTTGCGAACATCACTAACATATTTTTGATCAAATTAATTTTCTTTGGCAAAATTTCACTTGACATAATGAAACTTTTCTATATGAAATGAACATATGGTCTGCAGTCTGTATAACATATGCAGTGCAGCTTATCCAGACATTAAATCCTTTAAAAACAAGTCACTGTAGGTTAAAAACATAGTAGTGCAGCGCTGTTGGTGGGGTCTCTGAGGTGGAGCCGCCTCCCTGCCAAATTTGCTGCCATACACACTATTAATATCATGCAGGTTTCCTGCTGCGACATGTTCTTGCAATGCATACGCTCAATGTAATGGGGAAAACCACAACTTAAGACCACTATCAGTGGGGTATAATTTTTCAAAATTGTTCTAAAAGCCACATAATGTAGAATGCTTGTATAAATCCAACCAGAACCAGGCCTGGCCAGGGAGCCACAGTGAGTCTTGCCACCACCCGCATTGATTACAGCAGAGAGTCGTTTGCACAGAATCAGAATTGCCTGGTGCTAATGAGAGGTGGGAGGGTGGGTGCGAGGGTGGAGGGTGACACACTCGCTTGGCCTATGTGTACGCGGCCCACTGCACCCAAACTAAAGAGGGGATGGTGGTCTCCACCGTCAGCAGACATCAGGCTCCAGTGGGGAGAATAAGCTGGCTGTGTCAGGTGTCAGTGGACACTCATCACCTGCGGAGGTCAGCACACAGACAACCAGATCCCTACTTATCAGAGGACCAGGCCTCTGTGGTGAGTGAATCAGCCCAAAGAGCTGCTCTGATCCAATTAGGCATGATTTTGTTTGCATTTGTGTGTGTGCGTGTGTGCATGTGTCTATTTTTGTAAGCCGTAAATCCCCGTTGATCCCCGCTGACTGACGGCTATTCTTTGATTCCGCTTCAATATTATCAGAAGTAATAAACTGTCTCCTCCGTAACAGCTTGTGCACCACGATACAGTAGAGATTTCACGGTTAAACTGAGAAAATAACAAAAGCACATTTGTTTGCGCAATTGAGCGCCACGGAATCCAAGACACATTTATTCCTCAGACCTTCTCTGCGTCAACACCATGTCTGTCACACAGTGTGCAGGAAGGCCTGCCAGATAACCGCCTCGGCTCCATGTATGTTCGTGAGCGAAGGCCCAGATGTGCGCCATATGCAGATTTGTAGTCGTTGAGGGTGGGAAACATGTAGAAGTGAATGACGGGTTAGGGAAATGCACATACATGGAAACACATCTCCTCTGGTAGGGTGATTCTCCAAATGGCTAATTAGGCTATACAGCAGCTGGCAAAGGAGAAACCCAGGCAGCAGGGGTGGCCTTACATATTCGAGCAGTTCAGTCACTTTCAGGTTCCGGTTTCTGCGGGGACCGTGGTGTAGAGAAATAAATCACTTGCTGGTGTTTGAGATGCAGGGGAACAGTTTCTATTTTAATGGGTCATTTTTACATTTTACATTTCAATCGACCCCCGACTTATTTCAAACACATATACAGTCCTGTATAATTACGCAAATCTAAAGTGAAGCTTAAAAGTCCAGTATGTAAAGACCACTCCCTTTCCTACACTAACCAGGATGAGGATGTTGTTCGTCTTTTTCTGCAAAACACAAAATGCACACGCTGGTTTTGTCCGTTCAGGCCTCTGTAGAAACAATGTGGAACAAGATGGCGGCTTCTTGCAAAAAGTACATTAACCCTTTATCACCGAGCGGACTCTGCAAAAACTCAAAGAAATGTTATTTTAAATATGTTTTATACTGTTCAAATTTCATATTTAATACCTACAGTGTTTTTTCTCAATAAACTTTTAGTTTTTCTTCATTTAAAATTGTTAATACACTGTTTTAACATGCAGTAAATTGTGAATAACTGCCAGATATTGAAAGGTATTCTGGAAAAATGACTGTTAAAGTGGTTAAACGAGTGTTTCCATTAGTCCCAACTGATTGAAATTGTGACGGGGTCCTGTTAATGTTATGGGGTATAATCTGTTTTGTTTTATAATCTAAATGCAGTGAAAACACTGTAAAAAAAACATGAAATCCAACCTTATCCAACCATTTTTAGTCTTGATATTACATTTTTGTACGAGGTCCCTCTGGTTAAAAAGCTCAAAAGTACTTTTCATATTTGCTATTCATTTCTAGGCATTGCACCCTGTAATACTTGGAAACTGCTAAAGGACGAGATTTGCTTCCACTCCTCAACATTCAAGCTTCAAACTTCAATTTCTGTTCAAACTTTATTTCCACATCAAAATGAAAGGCTTTCCTGCCCCTGAAATCCTGATCACCAGGAGCTTCCAAAACCATTTTTTTCTGATCTGCATCCACTATGGTCAGTGTTTTAAAACATTTTAACACATTTTGCTAAAATTACAGGGCGAGTTCCATCCAACTCCAACCTCCTCTCTGTTTTGACAGCAGTCCAAGATCACACATCCCCTAATGAACTGAAGTTGATATTCTTATGAGTGTGGTTTCAGATTATTTTCAACCTCAGAACATATCCTCTCATCCGTCACCACTGTGCAGTCTTAAATGTGCTGCAGAGTGGCACGGCGCATTCAAACTCCAGATTCAAACATCTTCTGGAATAGTGCTTCATACAAGCCTTGCACCTCCTTGTTCTGTTCACGACAACAAAGCCACGCAACACAGACGAGGACATTTTCTGCAGAACTCCGGATAGTAATTTAAAACACACTTGAGAAAGCCCTCTCAAACCCCATGGTTTCCCCTCCACACCCATTGTCAAATGCAACGTGACAATTAAGACCACATTAGATCTTTTCAAGTACTTGTAATTTCATAAGAGGGGGCCGACCCCCTCCTCCCCCCGTTTGAAAATGAAATGGGGAAACCCGCAGTTCCTCAAGAGCCACTTGGAAAAGATGGGAAACAGATATTAACCCTGCGAGTGATGGTTCTCCAAGAGGCCTCCGCACTCAGAGCCCCCCCACACGGCAAGCACCTCCAACCATGGGACCACACACACACAGACACCTGCACCTTCTGAGACACTCGTGCACACACACACACACACACACACGCAAAGAAACGTACATTCATACAGAATGACACACACTCCCTATTGAGTTGCCTGTTTAAAGAAGAAATTGCAATAGATTTTGACTGATTTCCTGTCTCGTGTTCCTCAAGATGTAATCTACAACTACAATTACGTCCCCTTATGAAAAAAGCGCTTGTGTTTTTGTGAAAATAATTGAGCAATTTCTGTATATTTAATTCATCTGATTCATTTTCCTTAGTTCCTCCTGAGCTTTCACTTACCCCGTGTGGGGGCCTCTCCGTTTGGCCCCCATTCCTCCATGAGGAAAGTAAATGATGTATTGTCCTAATTAGATGAAAAAATATGAGTAATCCTCCCAGCATGCACCACTTCTGAGGGGGTTTATTATTCTAGCCGAAGGTGCTACTCTGTTTTATTTACTTTGATCCTGTATGTTTCGGAGTCTTTGGTAATCAGAGGTAGAAAGTCATTACATTGTTATCACAACTGCAGCCACGCCGGCCAAAGCTTGACACAAGACGTTAACCCGCCTGTAATGGAGAGGCCTTCGCTTGCTCAGCAGCCTGGCCCACATGGCCCACTGCCTCAGAGGAACATACATCAGAGGGGCGAGGATTTCATTACAACCCGCCTCCGAAATGAGACCGGCATCAGCAGAGGTGTGGTGGAGAGCGACTGCGAGAGACCCAAGGGGGAGAAAAAGGAGTCACGGGGGCAGGCTGGCCGGCCTTTGAGGATTGAGCCCTGAAACCAAAAAGAGGATGAGTGATTGGTGTGATTTGGACCCCCACTCCTCCTCCCTCTGCCTTCTCTGTAATCACCACTTTACATCAATTTGTTTAAAGGAAATATGCCCGGGGATTTCTTAGCTACATCAGGAGCTAAATGAATGGAAAGTCGGCTCAGCCTTGTTTGTTTTTCTCGGTGCGTCCTGTCACTCCATTTTCCTTCCCCTCCTCCATCCCCCCCCCCGTTTAAGAGTGCCATTGCGTGAGACCCTGTCTGATTGACCCTGGCGATGGCAGTGAAAAAAAAAAAATCCCTCATCAGTGTGAAACGTTGCCATGGTTTCAACTGAGCCGAGACCCCAGGTTGCGGGTAACAGGGGCTGGGCGGATTTTTTTTTTTACACCACCCCTCCCCTTCTCCCCTCCTCCTCCTCCCCTCCGCACCGTTCCTCTCTTCCGTGGCCATGTGGGGCTGCATCATGTCTGCCGGCCTTCTCACACAATCCCAGCGCTATTGCGTGCAGAGGCTAGCGCTGAGAGCACAGCATTTTCACCACACTTCCTTACGCATGAGTAGGCTTGGGAGGTGCTTAGTGATGGGGGCGGGAGGGCTGATGCTGGTGGAGGTTGATACGCCGAACAAAGGTCACGAAACTGCGGGGAATATTAGAGAAGCAACCAAATGACTGGGAGCCTGGAGGTTATAAGATGAGTGAAGGAGACACAGACCGAGACAAGAGGGAGAGAGGAAGGGGGAAACTCCCGATGCATTATTCACTGCATCCACAGACAGTTGGTTGAGCACTCTCTGATGCATCACATACACACACACACACACACACACAGAGAGAGAGAGATAAAAACAGAATAGTCTGGATGCCCAAACCCCAGACACAACATTGAAAGCGTATACACATGCTTCCTCTCTGCTTCCCCCTCATACAAAGGCAAATTTAATGAGCTAAATTCAATTGGAATGTTGAGCTAATTGCATTATAAGTCGTTCAGCATTTATTATGATTGTCAAATTGTCTTCGTCGCAGAAGCGCTGGAAACAAAACGAGAGAGGAAGAAAAAACACAACAATATGATTTTTTTGCATCCTTCATTTCGGTTTATCTATAAATCCATTGTTTGGAGGAACCGGCCGATGAAATAAATGATATTGAGAACTGTCCCAACATTTGAAAAGTAAGAATCGCAAGAAATATCAATGGCTAATGGCAAAAAAACAACATAGCAGGTGAAATACAAACGTGTTCACCTAGGTCTTATGTTATGTCCCACTGATGAACCAGAGCTGAATAAAACATTGCAGAGTCATTTGACCCCGGGATGATTTAACCAAACACATTCTCATTGGTGAAAATTCTCTTAGAACCCCAGAATAAACTGGTTTCCTGAACAGTGGAGACGTGACATGAGAGAGTATAACGACGTTATAACACAGTTTCCAACCTTGTTGTTAATCCTCAAGTGTGTCCATGTGATAAGACAACAAATGTACAAATGTAGAACTATTGTTTTCAAGTCGTTTATGGAAACATTTCTCCACCATGTGTGTTATTTTCTGCCATCCTGAGTCGTGGCGAGCATTGTTGCCTCACAGCAAGGTTTCAATTTTGGTTTGACTGAGAGCCTTTCTGCGTGGACTCTGCATGTTCTCCCCGTGTGTGCATGGGTTCTCTCAGAGTTCTCCGGTTTCCTCTCATGCGGAGGTTAATTGGACACTCTAAATTGACCGTAGGTGTGAATGTGAGAGTGTTGTTCGTCTCTGTTTGTCTGGTGGCCTGTCTGTAGAGTCCATGCCCTGCCTTTTGCCTTGCATCAGCTGCAAAAATCTTGTGACCCCTCATGGAGAAGATACAGCGGTAGACAATGCACTTTGCATGTGATTCATATACGTCAAAGTTTATTTTTGTGTTATTTATTGTTTGGAATAGCAAATAACAGCCGTCATCCCTCAGGTCTCACTCGAAAAAGGTCATCAAGTTAAAATATAATGGAATTCCACTCGATTGTATTGTCTTTTGTGCCGCATTACGACATCGTCTCAAGGCAATTTTCCCCGCAAACTCGCTGATTGCCTTAATTGCCACGGGGCCAGCGTGTCAGAGAGCGGGGACAGGGCGTGACAAAGCGTCTTGCGTTGCTTTAATTGTCAGAGTAAATGAAAGCTTGTGATAAATGAGTCATTTGGCAGCCTGTTTTAAAATGTGTGGTTTCTTACAGGTCCTACCTCACACTCCCCTCCGCCCCCTTTTTTTTTTTTTCTTTAAGTGTTTTTTTCCACCATTGGTACCACTTTCACCCCTTAAGAATAACATTATTATCACAAGCATGAAGAGCACTACAATTATTCACAGCCCGCTTTTTCTCAAGTTAGGAAATCGCCTTGAAAATTGGCCAGGCCTGCAGAGTGTTTGCCACTTAAGTCCAGATAGTCCTGTGTGTGTGTGTGTGTGTGTGTGTGTGTGTGTGTGTGTGTGTGTGTGTGTGTGTGTGTGTAGACATGGAAACTCCACACCATGCGAGCTGTCAGATCTCAGGCCGTAACATAAACCAATTTCCAGCAGTGTTTCTCCTTTAATCGTGTGAAGTCACAGTCACAACATTTTTAGAAGATGAAGAAGAAAAGGGTATTTTACAATTTAAGGAACCAGAATTAAAATCCAGCTGATGTTCATTTTTAAATGATAAAAATTACTTTAAAAAAAAAAGAAAAAGAAAAGAAAAGAACTTATACCACTTTGCACTGCACTTAAAGGTGAATGGGGGTATATAGAATTACTAAAAATCCTACTTGGATTTTATTGCTATGGCAATTACTGAAATTGTTGGCTGTAACTTTATAATTGAGTTTAAGATGATGCCACTTGAAACTCCGTCAGAGCTGGTTTCCAGATCCAGATCCAGCTGAGCTCAGATGAAAGGGTTCTCCTGGTTCTGGCAGGGTATCGAACTTCAATGCCTTTGGGCTGCTGACCAGACTTCCTCTGCACCACCTAATATTGAAAATGTGTTGTCAGTCAATGTCAAATTTCACTACCGAAGGAGTTAATCTCATTAGTATCAGTGAGCCAATAAGGATGCAGCGTGACGTTAGACCTAACAGTGCTTGTGAAATTCTGTCAAGAAAAAGTTACAGAAATAAAAGGTAAAACATTTTTTTTTGGAAAAATAAATTACAAAAAAATGTGTTTTAAATGAAGTATCATCCAGGAGTTGGTGCTCGATACCTGCCACGACATCTACATGAATTCAAGGTCCAGAGGTGATTTGACCTTCACTGTGTGAACACATGACCTTTGAAAAACTACACAGGGTCACAGGGAAACACAACTAATCACATCTGGTCATTATCTTTGTATGAACTATATCCGTTTATCAGTTATATTTGATTTGAGCGAATAAATGTTGGGCAGACCATGGCCAAAAGGAAAGGAATCGGGCTTGTAACTGGACAGTTGCTGGTGCCATCCTGGGGAGGGCGAGGGACTGGGATGCCTCTGAGCAAGGCACCCAGTCCCCCAGAAAAGTGCTGCCCACTGCTCATGTGCCCGGCTTGTGTGTGTGTGTGTCCACCACAGGATGGGTTAAAAGGTGTGTGTGTGTGTGTGTGTGTGTGCGTGCAAAATTGCTTTTTTAAAATTAATTCTACATTTAATGGTGTTGTCATTCAGTAGTAACGCTGCTGGAGACTTCAGACGTCAGAGTATGGTGAAATAAATCTGCACAGCTGTGTTTTATTGATTTTGTGACACTTGTGTTACTTTATAGGGCCTCTGCTCCACTTTACACTAATTTCCTTTGCTCCGCTCTCCTCCGCTGTTTTCTCCTCTACACCGCTCCATTTCTCCACACTCTAGTACACTCTGCTGCACTTTACTGCACTCGGCTCATTTTTCTCTGCCCCACTCTGTGCCGTGGCTGGTATATATACTGTATATTTACATATATATCATATATATACATATATATGTATATATATATATATATATATATATATATATATATATATATATATATATATATATATATGCGTAAATATATATATATATATATATATATATATATATATATATATATATATATAGTGTGTAGAATTTAGTGGGGATCTATGAACAGAAATGTCATACAACAGAAAGAATGTTTTCATTAAAGGTCCAGTGTGTAATAATTAGTGACATCTATTAGTGAGACTGTAGATTGTGACAAATGGATGAATCCACTCCACTCACCCCTCCCTTTCCCAAGCACTACCCAGAACTATGGTGGCCTTCACATACCATAAAGGATATTGTTCTTCTTTGTAACTGTAATAAGCTTTTGCCTTAACTTCACCCAAAAAACAAAACAAATAGTTTATTCTTCACTAATCTCCAGAGATAAATGTGTTATATCATCACCAGAAAGTGGATCTGAGATACATGTGTCATTCCCACAACAACAGAGGGTGTTGGGATTGAAAAAAAATTAAACTGCCAAAAAGAAGTCAGATTATAACAAGTTTTGTGAGTATTAATCCAACTGTCTCCATTAATCCAATAGAATAGAATATAGAATGTGAATTAAACAAAAACAACAGCATCACAATTGTTTTAAGTTTATTCCTCATTTGACAAGTGGGGAGAAAATGGGTGAAACAGCCCTTTAACATATAAAACAAAATGCCTTTTTTTATTTTATAGAGAGTTAATTTCCTACTCCAGTTCAGTAGGAAATTAAAAACACGTTATTATTGTGTTATGAATGTTGTCAGTTCATAATATTACTTATTTCATTTCCATATTTTAACTTCTTAATTCACATGAACTGAGAAAACATTTTCCTGCTGAATGTGACAAATGATAAGCACGAAGTTGAAGTGAAGAAATTAAACCAGCAACTTTTTTTTTAATCCCCTCTACATAAAGGAAAACTTTACATACTACTCCCTTGTACTCTTACACAAAGAAACCAAAGGGTAGTGTGTTCAATTTCTGTCAATAATCCTTCCTAAATGTTACACACTGGACCTTTAACTTATTATCACCTGAAAGTTGATTGTTTTATGTTACACTAGAATTATTCTTTACATCGCACCTGTGAGTGACTTCGTAAAACATATTCAGTTGGTTGCAATATGCAACTTCACCTATAGATGTCACTAAAGCCTACACACTAGCCCTTCTTTAATATCCCAAATCACTACTATTAAATAAACACTTCACATATGTTGACATACAAATGTCTTCATTGTAGAATGAATCACATTAATCTGGCTAAGATTGTACTGATGCCAGTGTTTTAATCAAAAACAAATTGGAAACTGTCTTTGCCGTCTGTGTTTTTTCCCCTCACAACTTTATTAATTCCGCTAAAATCACACAACCCATGTGACAAAGAGTCTGTCACTCACTGTCTTCAATCATAGCGTGAAGGCGTTGTCCACCTGCACCTCATTGTTTACAGGAGGGAGTGTAAAAGATGTGTCCCTCGACTTGTGGCGCAGTGTGACTTTTTCCTCTGAATTCAAAGCAGAAGAAGGGAAATGATGTCATAGCACACGGAGAGTGAGCTCAACACTGAAGCGAGGTCGTCTCTGGAAATGTTAGTTGCTGACAAACCGTACAACAAAAGAAGATGAAAAAACGGAAATGTGTGTCTCTCTCTCTCTCCCCCCCATCCCCCCACCCCACCCCGACAAAACAATGAAGCGTACGGCTAATGAATCACAGCGCTGTGCGAGCGTACACAACCCAGATGATTCTGTTTGCCTTCCATGTTTTGAGCTGCGTTTGTTTTTCAAGGGCATCTGGTCCACCAAAGTTTAATCAAAAGTGTTTATTCAAGGTACAGACACATGGAGCAACATCGTCCCGGTGAAGATTTTTCACTTTTTTAACAGTGCTGTACTGTAAACAGTGTAAGAGACGAGAAAATAATTAGGCAAGACGTTATATAATAGTAATAGTATGTTAATAACGAGATAATATTACAATAACGCCATGTTAGTTCCTCAGCAATATCCAGGTATTAGCTTGGTAATGAGAATTTTCATTTTTTTTGTGAATCAAAATGAATTATTTCTTCTTTGAAATAGATTGTTTTACCACATCATTCCATCCTTATTGTTACTGTAATGTAATAAGAATCAGAATCAGGTTTATTGCAAGGTACAGTTTACACTATACTGGAATTTGCTCTGGTCAGTGGTGAGTGTATATAGAGAGAGACGGATAAATAATGTAAGGAAAATAAAATAAATAATAGAGAAAGAGTTATTCATTCTAAAGTCAGTGCCACACACAAACTGTCAGAGAGCAGATGATAAACGTAGTGCAAGACAGAGAGTAATGTAATGTAAAGTGTTAAACATAAGGACATATACCAAAGCATAGAATACATAAATACATTAAATGGATTATTTTTATCTTGCAAGCTCAAAATGAGCCGAGTTTGACCACATCCCTCAGAAAACCGAGATAGACGGCCTCCAGGAAAAACAGCTGATAACTCTGCATTATACTTGTCCACATCAGACACCAGAGCCACACATTGCCTGCACTCCTGTGTGCAACTGAACTAACGGGACGCAAATAGGCCCAAGACTGATGATATTACTACCAGATCTAAAGGATATTAAAGCTGGGGTTGGTGAGGTTCTTCTGGTTTCCGAGTTGGAAGTCAGACTTCAGGGGAATTTTCTGACAGGAAACTTTGGAGATTCCAGTTTAGCCAATATTCAGACAAAAGGCACTGTTTGTGTGAAAGAAAGGCCACTTGTCAGTCACTGGTGACATCCCTCCGCTGCACACAGGAAGTGATTTGTCTTATGTTTTTTGAAAGTCTCTGTTATTATATCTAATGTTTACAACGTCATCTTCTCTGATAAGAAATCATCGCGCTGCATTGTTTTCGTGGCCTCGCTCCGCTGTCAAAAATCAAAGCATTGAACAAAGTTCTGTGCCTTAGAACTGTTGTTGACAGGATTGTGTTACTTAAATACTATTCGATGGACTATATTTCATAATCATAAAGAAATCTGTGAGAGATTTTTGTACAACCCTATCTGTCAAAAAGTGTAGCGACACTGCTGGGTCTGATAGTACTGCTTGACAAATAACTGTTTCTGTTCACAAAGACCAAAAAGAAGCAGAATAATAATCTCACCAAAAATTATGCACGGCAGCTTTAATGTTAGTTAAAAATCTCACTACAAGTGGAAGTTTGTAAGTTAGGTGCTGAACCACTGAGTTTAAACAGACTTTGACACTAAAACCTGAACAGATTCAAGGACACTTTCTTGATTGGTCGCAATTAACACTTCACTTCACAAACTCGGCACAGTGCAAAACATTTAACAGCTTTACAAAAAAGCATGTTGGGTTCTTTCCCGTCTTTGTTATCATCAGAGTTCACTGTGTTCCCACTGAGTTTTTGTGCATCAAAGGGGACAAAACATTTCTCATCTTTGAACTGCAACCAGAGACAAGAGCTGGAATGATTATGTGAAGGAATGAAGTCATTAATGTGGCGAGTGGACGTTCTCCTGCTGCGCCGATGACTTTGGAGTAATCCTGTGATGGTGCTCGCTCACACACACACACACACACACACTTTCTCGCTCACTCTAACACACACTTAAACACACATTGTTCCTTTGGGACCTGAGCTTATTCATGAGTCTTATTATGCCAAGGTTTTCAGGTTTTCCCTTTTGATGCGTCATTGTCTTCCTCCAGGCTTTTAGGTGGTTTTCTTCTTTTCTGAGTAACATTTCATGAGCACCCCCTTCAACACTACCACCACTACCATTCTACCCCCCAGACACACACACACACACACACACACACACACACACACACTCCCGCTCTCTCTCTCTCCTCACCTCCCCTCCTTCAAACACCCTACTCCACCTCTAGTATCCCTTGTGGCTCTTTGTGATGCCATGTTGTGCCTTTGCCCAATTTTCTGAAAACATTCCTCGGCCCCTCTGGACCCGGGGATGGTCTCGCTCAGACCAACCGGCAGCTTCTGTACTCCAGATTTCTGGAGACGAATCACGATATGGTCGTGCGTGAGAAGAGCCACCCGTTTGTGAATTTGTTTTGAGGTTTGTTTGTCTTACTCATCCATTTGTGCCTGCATGTGAGGGAGCGGCAGCACAATCCAAACAGTGTGTGTATATCGTATGAATTCCCTTCTTAATAGCAGAGGATGCATTATTTCTTCTCCACCCCAAGTTTAACCTACACACTGAATACATTCACATGTGCTTTGTCAAAGATATAAATTAATCTCCTAATTCCAGGCCAGTCTTGTTTTGAGTCACCCCGTCCACCACTGTAACTCATGTAATAATCCACCAAAACACCGTTAAATGATTCAAACTACACATGATCTCCAGATCCTCTAAGTCCATGTTGCAGCTTAATCCAAGCTTTGAATCCCACTTTGGGTTTCCTCCTGATTCCTCATGCAAGATGCATATGCAGATTGCACATGAGCTCTTGTGAAAATAAAGGCACTTGTGGTGAAGGGTCTGAAAAGTCTCCTGAAGTGGTAGACTCTGTGGTCTCATTAACATGCCATAGGTGTTAATTGGCAGCTGGCAGCAGTCAAAGCAGTATAGCAGGTGAGGCACCAGTGCTCGTTGAACTTAGATGCACTGAATAGCACGTGGAGTCACCGGAGGTTGATACGGCAGCGATTTGCAAGTCAATGCCCGCGGCTGGAGGTTAATTTGGATGTGGAGGAGTCTGACATCATGTTTCCTAACTCATTCAGGAGGTTAAAGCACCATTTCAAATCTTTTCTTGTTTTGCACCCAGGGATATCGCCGATACCACCCCAATCTGTGACGTGTCAGTAATCCTTGTTAATATTTCTTCAAAAAAAAAAACATTGTTTACTATGAGGTTTTTATCATCACATAATGGTGTAAATCCCCACCTATGATTTCATCCACCTGACAACATGTGAGAACAGGATGAAGGGTGTGAACATCCCTCATATCCCCACCCCCCCAACACAATTTAATATAGTGCTTCTGTGCACGAGAAGATTAACAGATGTCCATTTATAATGCTATAAGCAAAAATATATGACTGTAAATGTGATTTTACTACAGATAAGTACACACATCTGTTCTTTAATGTCACGGGGGCATTAAAACAAGAAAGACTGCTCTTCCCTTCTCAACACTCAGAATAGGCTGCTCTCTCGCGGGAACTAACGGGATTTCACGGAACTCTCAGAACGCATCTGTTAATCAAAAATCAATAACATATCTGCTTTTTTCCCACCAAAGTAGTAATATATATATATATATGTGTGTGTGTATATATATACATATAAGACCATAATTAAATGTTGTAATACTTAGTATTTATACACATTAACTTCACGTGAGCCTGAAAATATGTCATATATGTTATTATTTATTAGTTTGACACGTGTGGTGTCTTTTTAATAGCTGCTGTATATGTTTGACGGCTGCTGCGTGGTCAATTTCACGGGTCTCTGTCTGTGTCTCACTCTCTGTCTCTCTCTCTCTCTCTCTCTACGACCTACATGAACTTGATCTGTCAATTAGGAGAGAAAACAAAGACAGAAGTCATTAAAAAGGACCAGTAAATAACGTTAATGCAGCCAAAACTCAGCCATGGCATGCACACACACACACACACACACACACACAGGAGATAACGTCATGTCGCCTTGTAGTTCACTTTTCACCATGAGCTCTTGCTCACATTCATTTAATGATCCCCGTTTTAAAACACAAAACCACGCCCCCACTCTGAATTTTTATTTGATATTTGACTTGTATTAAAAATAACTTATAAATAAATAAAAACATATATTTCTCTTCTACTTCGTTGGAAAACAACACGCAGAGTCTGAATGAACTATTTAGTTTTCTTTTTTGCGCACCGAGGCTGCGCTGACGTCTGCACCTTGTCCCACCTGCAGCTGCTGCACTACACCTGGATCACAAACAAACAAACAAACACGACAAAAACAAAACAATACAAAATAAAATAGTAAAAGGCAGTAGCATTTGATTTGATTTGATTATTTCATTAAAAAATGATGTTCTGTGTTATTTTCATCATATGATGTGTGTGATGAAAAAAACACAGAGCGCCAGTTTTACTTTATTGGTTTATAAAGTAGTATTTATTAATTTAATTAATTGTATAAACCAATAAACAAACATTGCGCCAGTGATAGGTTTAGAACGATTGTATTAAATAATACTTTCTCACCTCTGGTCAAACGAATCAAAATGTATTTTAGTAGTAAAAAAAGAGCCATATTTTATTTGTCTTTGGATGGATTTTAATTGTATTCATTCACAGGTTGAATATCAGTGCGCTTATTTGTCCTTTGTTCTTCCTTATTGTCAACTCTCTGCTGCCAAATGACCCAGTTTGAAATCACCTATGAATACATGAAGATGTTGTGTAAAGTTTCGTTGCCTTTGTTCACACGTTATTCCCCCACAAAACCAAATAAAGGGTTCAATCACGAAAAAGTGAACTATTGTGCAACTTTTCAGCTCATTCCTTAGAATATTTTGGTGGGGAAAAAAAAAAAACTTAACCAGATTTGCAGCTTTGTTTTCAGGAGTTTTTGTGCAGCTTTGATGTGACGCACAAATGTGTTTGGCGCACGCGGTGGAGGGAAGAGGAACACACACACACACACGTATATGCGCGCGCGCGCGCCGCTTTCATCAATTAGCCCGTACCTCCCACCACGTCTGCAGCCCCACATGAAGTTTTTCCCCCTGAAACATATTTAGTTGAGTTCATGGGAAAAACAAAGCATCCGTTTTGAAACAGATTTTTCCTCAGCTCCACTGACGTCGGCGTGGACGTTTCACTTGTGAAACTAAAGCCAAGTAACACAGTTTAGACCAATGAGTCCGATCTGTTTGTTTCTCTGCAGAGCACATGAGCCCGAGTCTAAATAAATCTGCTCGGTCACTCGAGGTGGCGAGTTTTGTCAATTTATTACATTGCAACATGTTGCCAACCCTCTCTCCTTCTTCTCCTTCTCCTCCTTCTCCTTCTTCTTCTTCTTCTTCTTCTGTCCTCCTTTAATGTCAAACATGAGCCATAAGCAGCTGTGAGAGATCAATAATTCATATAGAAGCTTTACAGTCGCACATGGTCCACGCTGCTGACTACTGACCACATTAATAATGAGGGAAGAGTGCTGATGATTTACATGTGCAAACATTTTAATTACAATAATCCGTTACAAGTAAAAGTATTTTTTTTTTTACTAATTTTATTTCTGCAATGTTACTGGATTATTGTAGTTGGGCTTTTTTTCCCACTTAATTTCCAGTCTCCCCTTAAAGCACAGACAGACATATAAATAAATAAATAAATAATTAAATAAACAAATGTATAAATACATAAATAAATAAAGTTAGTGTAGTAAAATGGAGGTCATATTATGGGTGTATGCCACTTCAAATGCATTTTATAACTTGGTATGTACAATTGTGATATAATAATATGATAATATGACATTATTAACGTGTTGTTTCCAGAGTAATAATAATAATAATAATAAAGATTACATTTGTCATCCCTAACACACACACACACACACACACACACACCTTCATCATTATTACTTGGTGAACAATTAAGAAATAGGATACAATTATCACAATATGACTTGCCCTGTCATTCCCATGTTATTATTTGATGTTACTGTATTTGTGATGTAAAGGATTACCAAATAAATAAAGTTAAAATTAGATATTTATTAAAAGTGGTCCAAGGAAAACAAAATCAGAACATCTGACAAAGAAGGAAATAAAAATTAGAAGAAGAAGGTCGAGGCATGCGTTTTATGAAATTAAATGAAAAGAGGAAAATCAGCAATGCACAAGTTGTGAATGAATGAATGAATGAATGTTGAGTGTTTAGGAGGCTTGTTTATGAAATGGCAAAACATTAAACTTCACCACTACAATCCACAGTGAGGATCACACACACACACAAACACACACACACACACACACACACACACACACACACACACACACACACAAACAACAACACTGCTGCTTTATTTTCCTTCTTTTTTATTTGTTTCCTGTGACGCTAAAGTCAAATTTGACTTTTTAACTTAACTCACACTGGGGCCTCTTATAGAACTGAAGCAGCGTTTAAAAGTTTATTTACAACATCACAACATCCTCTGAGTTCAGGAGTGAAAAAAAGCATCACAACCTGCTTCACTTCACTCATTTAAATAAGCGCTGCTGTTAAAATCCTTCTAATCAGAGCAGTTCTTGACAGGATCCAGTCAGCTTTCAGGTTTACCTCAGCTGAACTAAAAATCCAACAAATAAAATGTAACTAAATGTATATTCTTTCTTTTTTGTGCAATTTTGTATCTAAGAATATGACTTAGACATTAATCCAAAGTTGTGAAAATGTATTATTTTTTAAATAAATACTTTTTTTTAATAATTATAAAAATAACATTACATTTGCAAAACCTGCTAACGTATTTATTCATTTCGGTAACCGAGTTAACGCTCGTGCAGATGTTTAACCGAGCTACAAAATCAGTGCAGAAAAATTGCAACCATTATTGCACAACAGAAAAATACATAACAAAAGAAATATAAAATCTGAAAAGGAAATGAGTAAAAACTTTTTTTTATAATGGGCCCTTAAGAGGGCAACAGGGGGGTCTATCTGCACTCAGGTCCAATTTATTACACTTAGAATAAATAATACCCTTTTCCCTTTTATTTCCACTAAAGTATTTAAAGTCTGTTTTATTTACACAGTGGGGAAATGACAGTGTGCTGTTTTGTATTTCTCATTCACTGTGAGATTCTTTTTTTTTTTTTTTCATCATCATCATTATTATTATTACCATAGACCCTGTGAGTAAAATTGACAGAAATGGACTTTTATTTGTGTCTGTATTTATTTTCTAAGGCCAGATTTCCATTGTACTTGCATGGTGACACAACACATAAAAGGAAATTCCACTCCCTCTGTGGGAGCCCTGCACGGGTGCCCTGCACACAGATGTGATCTGCTGCACTTTGAGAGAAGAAACGTTCCCAAGATGTTTATCAGTGAAAGGCCTGACGTGGTCAACGGTGCAGGTTCACAGATGAACCTCAGACGATCTGATTCACGTCTGTGCAGCCAAAGTGGCATCGCTGTCCGTCCACTCCGCTGCAAAGATAAGGTGCTTTTGGGAAATGTTTGTTTCTGTGTTTAGTCACATTTAATGACAACACAAAGTTATCTTGAAAACCATAATGAATGGCCATTAGGACTACAAAGGCTTCCAAATGGTGCGCGCTCAAGGGCATATTTTAGTGTCATATCAAAATTACAACTCGAGTAAACCAATTTTCTCCACACAGGAATAAACACAGACTCAAGTGAACCGCAGAGATCAAGCTGCAGGAATATCACAAAGTGTTTTCCAAACTGCAGCAGACTTCTCGAGCAATTAAGAGCGTTTGGCTTTGAATGGTAAAGGAAATAGCTTTCCTTGCTGTTAAATGTCACCAGAAACGCGCCTGGAGCATAAAGTGACCACTTTGTTTTTGTTTAGTGCGCTTAAATCCCTCTCAGTGACAGCGACTGTGATATGAGAGCGCCGGTGTTTAGGTCAAAGCCTATAGACTACACACACACAAAGCCTATAGTCTAGACCAAACTCCATCTCAACTTCCCGCAATATTTAATGAGTTTTCTTGCCTTTATTTGCTCTATAAAACCAAATTATCTTAACTTTGACCCAAAAAATGCTAGGTTTCTTCTCTTCTTTCAGACAACAACAGAAAACAACAGAGCAAACCTCTCATAAATGTATATAAACATGAGATCAGGGTCTTTATTAGGAAGCTGTAAACTGTGGCACAAGAAAAATAAATATACCCTGTGTAATATGTCTTTATTTAACCTTTATTTGAAAATCCATCAGGATTTATTTGAGGGTAATCCTCAGGCAAAACATGAGAAAAAGACTATCATGCAAAGCAAGAAAAGCACAATTGTACAAAACAACTCACAGTAAACATTTGCAGGCTATTCATGGACGTTTGTTTAGTCAGTGCTGAAAATGACCAAGTGAAACAAAAGAATTAAGAATCATTTATTTAGATTCTGAGAAACATGCTGCACTTTTTCAAATTCGGTTCAGGTCAGTACATTTTCCAAATTTAGATATAAACGAGTGCTGTGTGGATTTGGATGAGACACAATCAGCTGAATAAATAGTGATGGCATTTTTGGGATTTAAGGAGAGTTTTAGTAGGAAAAAGAAAAAAGATAATAGTTCACACCTCCATGTTTTAAAATGATGGAGTACAAGAACATGCATCATGTTTTATTTCATTTTTGATGATCGATATGAAACTGTTATCTTTTTTTTTTTTAAATTTTGATAAGAAACTCTTATCTTTGTTGATGATGAGCAACGCTCATAACATATTATTTTTCATATTTTTTTTAATGACGATAAGAAACCCTTATCCTCCCTTCTTTGACTTTTGTATTTATTTTTGATTTCCCTTCATCTCAGTGAGCTCCTGACACGGTTTTCGTGTGGGCCTTTTTCCTCCCACTGCTGGGTGTCCTGATATTCTCACAAACCTTGCAACCAGCTGGAGTCACGAGTACAGAGAGCGGTGTCTGCAGGAATTCCCTCAGGTCAGGGAGAAAGCTGTGTTTTGAGGACCTTCTTAGCAGCCTTTGCCTCACTGGCCTTTGACCCCAGCCAGCCCTCTTTAGTGAAGGAGCATAATCCACCTAACATGGATTTAAACAAACAGTGTAATCCATAACACTCGGCCACTGCACACCATCTCATTTAGGTTATGAGCCCAAGCTGCTGCTGTTATGACTACACTGTGTTGAGTGGGTGATTTGTCTCTGGGACTTTATTGTCCTCTGGCAGCAGCAGCAGCAGCAGCAGCAGCAGCAGCAGCAGACGCTCACTGTAATTTCACGTGTGCTAGTAGCGACAGATTAAATGAGAGGTGTGCCTGTGGGAGGGAGCGGCTTCTGTAACGTTTCCTCTTCTAGTCACACACCTGCACTGGAACAATACAGCTACTGTATATTCAGATTAGCAGGCTGCGGTGAGTCCGATCCGATTTTTCTGTTTTCTATGCAATATGTGGTCATGCGACATGAATGAGAACAATCGTCAGAACCCATGCAGAATTAATTCATTTTGTACTTGGCTCGAATCTGCGCATGTTGCCTGAATCAGAAGTTAACCCTTGGTGGTCACGCGGCACGGATCTGTGCCGCAGGAGCATCCACGGAAAGTTTGCCATGGGAATAATACACAACTCCTTATATGGACATCCTGGGTGTGTGTGTTTATAGGTCACATATTCAGGCATTGAAAATGCCCTCTTTTTCCGTCTTCTTATGTCTTGTTGAGGCAAAGTGATGATTCATTTTATATCACGTTTTTAGTCGTGATATAAAGTAGCGATAATTGTGCAAAAAGTCACAAAATTAGACAGTTTTTCTTTTCTTTTTGTTCATAAACTTTGAACTGTGACGTCTTTCCATATTTCACGAATTCAATCCGATTTGAGACACTTTTGTAGGTGTGTTTATATAGTTGTTCAAAATTAAATAGGTTGTTATCCTATCTTATCTTATCTTATCTTATCTTACCTTATCTTATCTTATCTTATCTTATCTTATCTTATCTTACCTTACCTTATCTTATCTTATCTTATCTTATCTTATCTTATCTTATCTTATCTTATCTGGCAGTTACATTACATTCAGACGAATAACAACCCTTCACAGTCAGATTTGAGTCTTGAGCCTTTAACAGTGTGGCTGGTCAGGTGAACATAACCATAGTGCGACTGTGGATTGTCTTTGTGTTTTCCCCTGCAGTGTGTGTGTGTGTGTGTGTGTGTCGGTACAGCTGTGTTTGTGGCCCTTGCACTCCCCTTGCCCTCCGTCTGCCTCCCCGCCTCTTCAGGCCTCACTGCCCTCTCCTCCCCTCCTTCCTTAAAACAGTTCATCAATATTTTGGTTGACCTTTGACTTGACCCGCACAATTTAACAATGGGATTTTGGGTACACTAAATGGCCTGGCTTTGCCACAGAGGGCCGACTAATGAGAGGATGTCGTCTTTAGTTTATAGTCCAGTCCAGAATTCGCTGGAGCGGAAAAACAACCCGGCGTTCCGTTAAGCTGCCTCACGCAAACTCTCAAAAGCAGGGGCACTCGGAGAGAGACTGAGCTTTCTTTTTTCACCCTCGTCCTCCACGTTTATGTTCCCTGAGTTTGAAGGGTGTCCAAGTTGCATGTCGCCCCTTGTTGTTCGTGCAACAAGTGGAACAAACACTTTTTTTGCAGGTTTACAAATGTAGAACAGTGCTGACAGTACCGTGATGCATGAGCTGCCTCTAGTCAGCCTGTGTTTGTGAGACCGAGGCTGCTTTTTGTGTGTTTAGCTGTGTTGTTGATGTACTTTTCCCTCGGTCTTGACAGTGTTGCTTTTTCAGACTCTCGCAGCTGGAGTAACAACTCACCGCTGAGCCACTTATTTAAAAGGTCTGAATCTGACTCTTCATCGTGCACCAGGCACAGGTATAAAAACACAACGTTTAAAAATACAAGTTGACATGCTACTTCAGTGTAAACAGGCTTATATTATAAAGAAAAAAGGTTGTGTTTGTTTACCTGAAACTCACAGCATGCTTGTAAAATACAATATAAGATGTTAAATATACAATTTAAACCATGTGATCACATCGACCCAAACTTATGTCGTGTGAGCAGTTCAATTGAAAAATGTCTGCTGTTTTTTAAAAAGTATTTTTTACAATGAGACAGTAGATTTGTTCCATAACTATTGCATTTAATAGAATAAAAAATAATAAAAGTTTGACAGAACATTTGTCTTTTCTGAATCTGAGTGCACAAGTTACTTTTGGAAACCACTTATCCCCCCAGGCTAAAACCACCAGTTATATATTGAATGATTAAAAAAATCGAATAACTTTGGAAAACAACGTTTGTGTGGAGAGCGACTTCAAAATGCAACTATACTTTTAACAACAATAACAACAACTAAAAGAAAACAAATAGATATTGCTGTGGAAAGGCATCCACACCAAGAGATCATAAAAACATGGACAATTAACCAAAAAAAAACCACTTCTCAATTATAATGATTTATATTTCAAGATGATGTTCTAGTGGAACAAACTAAACTAAATGTATAAACTACATTTCTGTGCTTTGACTGATTTGAGCTTCTATGTATGAAGCTGAGCAGGCGCAATTGTGCGCTCCGGTGATTTATTAGTGCATCAAATGTGTGTTTTTATAGTAAAGAGGCACTGGATCTATCAATGCCACAGTATTGTCACAACCAAAACATGTGTGCTGTCACTGTTATACAGCTGAAAGCCAGAAATATTATTAGTAGAGCTCCCTCCCCCCCCATATAAACACACACTTCAAACCTATGGTGCACATACACTGCACTGCACGGCTCCATCTCCATCTCCATCTCCATCCATTGGTCAGAGTCTTTCGAGGAACCTCCTCCCAGAGCGACAGACTCGATATCTTTCGCTCCAATAATCTCTCACAAATGCTCGCGTGTGGCTTCGGTGTCCCTGAGTGCTCTACGCACGAGATGGCTCAGACACAGCACGACGTATGGGCCGCACAAGACAAATAAACACAGTGTTCACGCACATAAATAAACATCCCCTCAGCTGCTACATAGTCTACACTCCACCGCCTTGGTGGCTCAATAATATCTCATATTATAGGATCCAGTGAAACACATTGCCTCACCCTGCTAATGTGTTTGAAGAGAGCTTTTTTTTTTTTTCATCATTCTTTTCTTGATAGAAGCTTTGAAATATCACCTGGACAGCATTTGAAACAGAAGTGACAATGGACTGAGATGAATTGGTCTGAGAGGAGGACCTGTCTCAAAAGAGAAGCAGAGGGAGGAGGGCTGTGTCACACACATAGACGTGTGTGTGTGTGTGTGTGTGTGAACTGGATGTAGACAAAGACACACATTATATTATCACAGATGTGATTTGGTGCTCAAAGGACGTTAGAAGACTGTGTTGGATCGAGAGGAGAGCAGTGACACAAGGGTCCCAAATCTAATCCTGGTGACTGTCCTGCTGCAGTACGAGGGCGCTCATGAGGAAGTGATGCACGTTTGATAAAATGCACAACAATGACAAACTTTAAAATATATATAGAGTGCAGGGTAGAGGCAGAAGGTTAACTGGACTTATTTGAAGCCTCTACATATGTACACAATCTTCATCAACTGTACAGAAAACAATATGAAATCTAAAAAGCAGCTATAAGAGGTTGAAGGCAGTTCATAGGAACAGCATTTCACTATAGGAGGTGAGTATTTCCCTCTTCAAGTGGCATAATAATTTATAATGAAGATCAGCTTAAGTGGAATCTTCCCTTTTTCTTGAACGATATGAACGTAATATGACGTATGATGATGACTCAGAGGCAGGAACATGACTCGTCCAATAGGAAACCTGATTCTCTCGGTACAGTTTAGGAGGCTCAGAGTGGATAATCTGAGCTGTGTTCACTGGCACGTTGCCCAAACAGTGGGTTCATTACCACTGCATCAGTTACAACGGACTACAACTCACACACCTCGCAGCGGTGATGAATGAGACTGCCCTCCTCCTCCTCCTCCTCCTCCTCCTCCTCTTCCTCTGTGCATGATAAGCAGATAAAGACAAAATCTAGCTCCATTTTAATCAGCGTGGACAGATGCGCATGCTTCATATGAGACAGATGACCCGGGCCAATCTCTGAAACTCTGAAACTGGTTACATGTTTTCTGAGACTCTCTTTCTTTCCAGTATAGGAAGTGTTGATGCCGGTGCTTGAGAAACAATCATTCCACTGATGGGACCTGCATGCAGAGATGCTGTCGTCGATGTGAGAGCACCCACTTCCTCTGAACTGCCTCGTGCTCGGTCAGCTCCTCCTGTGTCACTACACATTAGGTTTTAATCCTGTAATATGAGCCCGAAGGCACTGTAGAAGTGTCCTTCTCTTTTAGATCACTTCATTTACATTATTCTGATGAAGATGTGGAGTAGTGGATCCACAATAATGCTCCGCGAACATCCTGCCTATTTTAAATTCGTCTTAAACATCAGTTTGTTTATAAAAGCATCTGTTTATATTCGTTGATACATCAATTTGGGCATTATTTGTTTATTGGTTTATAAGTGTTACAAAGAACACAGAAAATAATTCTTTACACACTGGAATCCATTCCTTCTGCTCAAATAAGTACATAAATCAAATAAAATGCCACTTTTATTTTAAATGTTTTTATTTTCTTTGGTGGGTTTGCAGGTGGGATATGATTGGAAACTTCAGTGCAGTCTCGATGAGCTAAATAGAAAACAAAATGGTGAATTCATACAAACGAGATATGATTACTATTTTGGAAGTTGTGTTTAAAACAAGATTCAGATGGCAGAAATTCAGAGGGGAGGCTGTTTTTGTGTTTCGAAACGGGGAATAATTAAAAATGTGCGCCAAGCTCACGGTGAAAAGTAAACCACAGGGCGAGTGTGCGTCACACATGAAGTTTTATCTTCACAGACGACACAGTGTGTGTGTGTGTGTGTCTCAATAAAAGGGGAAAAGGTTTGTGTAAATATCTGAGACGGATTATCAGATTATGAAACAGTTTTTTGTCCATTATGGTTCACAAACATATATTTAATAGACACTCGGTGAAGAATCGTTGAGCGGGAAACAATTTACATCCATGTGTCCTTGAACTAATAGTTTCCCATTCTGGGTCATGTGTTGTTAACGTTGTTACTGGGCGTCAGATGTGAAGACTGAAACCGTTCTCAGTGAGGTGTAAAAACAAAACATGTTGCCATTTTACAGGAGGTTATGCACTAGACTCTTTTCTTGGCTGGGATCAAGTCTGGGAGTCTCCGCTCACTGGTTTACTGCCAAACTGCTCAGGGCCAAAGAAGTAGATCTCTATAAAACATCAGCTTTTCTTTACAGCTGGACAGAACAAGGTGCTGCTTCCTCCTGAAGTTAGCCACCTGCTGGTGGTAGCTTCACATTTACTGTGCAGGCGTGCAAGTAGTGACAATTCTCTCATCAAACCCTCGGCATTACAACACGTGTTTACCACAGTTATTCTATAAAGATTGAGATTAAGGCTTCAGTGCTTCAAATCAGTGGGAAAAAAAATACAATTAAAAAATCACTTTGCAGGAGCACAAATCTACAGTACCTCAAAACAATCTCTCATAAATGAAAACACATGCAGCTGGCCCCTGAAGAGAGAGAAAAATGATTGAGAGCCGCAATTGAAAGAGGAAGTAAAGAAGGTCAAAAAGTGATCTTTATTTTCTTAAGCATCCCTACCTCTGCTATTAGCCAGTGGTAGTTTCTTAACCTTTTTGGTCTTGAATCAAGGGTCTGCTCAGTTGAGTTTCCCCCTCCAAATGGAATTAGACTAAAATTACAGCATGAGGTCATGGCTCTCTGGCAACAAATTCAACAACTGAGAAAAAAAAAGAAAAAAAAAAGCATTTCAAACCTTTGAAGAGCACAGCTTGGTATAGAAATAATCATAAAAAATAAAGCAAATTATATTTACTGAAGTATGTCCGAGCACATTAAAGCCAGAAACCTCAACGTGGGAGGACGACAGCAGGAGTTTTATGGAAGTGGCCGGTTTTAGCATTTTTTTGTGATATTCCCAAAGTGCTAAAGATAGCAAGGCCGTAAAAACACGCACATTTATTCTTGTGTGCAACAAAGACATTAACCCATATAGAGCCTTACAAGTCCGCTCAGATTGGCAGGTGCCTGAAATATGAGATGTCCTGCTTTGTTTTTACACGCGCCGTCGCTTGCCTTCTCATTTTGGGAGGTTCACAAAATGGTTGCGGTGTTGCGTCGTCATAATCATCATTATTCTTGTTACAGAATATCCCACTCCTACACTTGGTGAGTTGTGATAGCGGCCTGTAATATAACGGTGGGAAGTTGTTGTTTTTTCCCCGAGCAGCGTTTGGTTTTTGAAATCCTCAAAATGCAGGTTTCTTTGCTTTGCTTGTGGTTTTGTCTTTGTCCAACAGCTTCACTTGTGCGGCTTGTAAAACAAATGTCCCGGGGCATCATTTTAACCAGACTCCCTTCAAACGGGGATGTACATTACTCTGTGCTCGGCGTTTCGGAGCCAGTTACAGTATATGAAACCAGTAAGATGTACATCAGGACTGAGATGTGCTGTTATTTCATCTCATGTATCTGCTAACCCAGCTAAAATTCACTATTTTTTGTGACTCATCACTTGACATCAGAGCCGGAGCTGAATGGAAACACACCTACAACAACAACAACAACAACAACAATAACGCAGACAAACTATTGCAAAGAAATCTTTTCAAACAATACTTTAATATCGCGGTTAATAAGAGATGAGTAACACGTGTCAACTTCCTTCCCCTATATTAAGTTAAAGCAGTCTTTGTGTCCTCTTTGTGACGAGGGGGTTGAGTCTGTCTGAGCTGTCAATCGTGACTTTTCACCCCATTTGAAGCATAATTCAAATGTAACATCCGAAAAATTAACTCTAGGGCTGAAAAAAAAGAAGAAAAATTAGTTTGAAATATAGTTTTTGTGTCATCCATGTCCCATCCACCATCAGGGCCTAATCCAGATGTTTTGGCTTCCCTTTTAAAAGCTGTCATGTCTCTTGTCTTTATTGGTAACAACAAAAGAACACACTACAGGAAAATGATGTCTTTCTTTTAAATTTCAATGAATAAAAGGAGCCTAATCGCCATGTAGAACCGCAGACCTACTGCGATTAATTAGAGACATATCGGACGATCATGGGCACAGCAGAATGAGATGTTTTTACTGACATCTGGGCTTGTGTCATGGCCATTAAATCTTTTATTTGACGCGCTTGAGAGGGGGAATTGATTACCAGCGAGAGGAATCAAAAACAGGACAAAAATGTTCATAAGAATATGTTTTAATCGCAGCCCTGAAATGGAGCGGCATCAAAAATGAGCCACATGAAAGGGGGACGTCGGACCTTTTGAATATTCTCCATTCTTTATTCCAGTGCTGAGAAAAGTTGGTGCAGGAAAATTCAAGTGACAGAGAAAAGTCATTGCATCACAATGTTTTTTTAAAGATAGTATGCAATAATCTGCAGTTATTGCATAAAAAATATCACAATATGCACAAAATGGCTTATTGCAAAAGATAATATTATATTTTATTTCTGTACATGATAGAATGCAACCTTTTATAAGATACTGCTTACTGCTAATACGTTCTGCAGAATTCGGCATGTTATTTTTTTCTCCTATTAATGTTTAATCATTTTAGTGTATTTGGTAACGATACATTAAAGGGTTAACTTAGCTTATTTAAACTATTTAAACACAAACTAGTGTAAAAGGAAGCCTCAGAACTCACAACTTTACAAAAAACAACAATAATACTTTTCTATGACATGTATTTTCCTACAAGTTCTCTATGAAACCTTGTAAACATGTTGTTTATTTCAAAAAGTTCGATTTTTTTTTTTCACTAATTGCATTTACAACATGTTCTCTCATCTGTCTTTATCCAGAGCAGGAAAAAAAGTCATCCATTCATATGAGTGAAACCATGAAACTGAGGAGACACAGAATCATCCAGGACTCCGGTGAACACAGACAAAATGTGAACATGAGAATTCAGAGTCTGAACTCTGTGACATATCTTTATGTCCTTTTATGGGGGCGAATGCAACGGCGGCGGCGGCGGCTCAGTGAGTCATCTTCCAACTCTAAGGTTGTGGGTTTGATTCCCGGTTCCGCTAGCCTTCATTTAACCCCACATTGCTCCTGACGACTGTGTGTGAGTGTGCGTGAAAAGAAGTGTGATAGAAAGAACATTGGCTGCACATAGATGTATGAATGAGTGAGTGAATGGGTGAATGGCAAACAGTGTAAAGCAGCTTTGAGTGAGGACTGGAAAACTGAAATACAAACACAGATCATTACCATTTGAAGATACTGTCCTGATGCAAATGTCCTGTTGTGTATAGTTAAGATGTCAAGTTTGAACTGATTTTTAAGTTGATTTCATGGTTTATAATTTGTCACTGAGGCAGCGACTCTGCTTGGGACTAGACAAGCACTATATTATTATTTCTGTGTGAAAATCATGCAGAACCCTGGCTAACCTTTGGGTAAATGTACTCAGTCTTTTTTTATTTGTTTATTTTAATGAATCCAAAAGACATAGTTGACATACAGCACATTTTTCTTCATCGTGTAAAAAAATGTGCTAAATTTCCCAGAAATAGTGTCACGGTTTCACCATGGAGTGAACAGTGATTTCAGTGTTTTTAGTTTGCTGAACAGCAGATACATTTTCATCCTGTGCAGATAGTTACAAATGCTGCAAAGTGACATAAAGGCTCATCACAATTTTATCTTCACACATTCTTAGATGCTGCAAATAATAATCATCCTCGTTCATAAATACACAAAATAAAAACATAACTGAGTCCTGCTTTATGAGGATGTGAGGCAGGTAGTGCCCACGTACACATACTTTAAATTTAATTTAAATGGAGATACCTACTACTTTGCAAAAATAAAAGCCTCTATAACAAAAAGATCCTTGTCCCCACAAAGTGATGATTAGCAGAACACACACAAACACACAGACTGTGAGGAGAGAAAGAGGAAATAAAATGAAATCCACAGAGATTTGGCTCATTATTGATGAAGTGAATCATATATGAATGATGGCATTTGGATCCATCAGATTCAGTTCACTGTGGTAAATGACATAAGAGGCATTTATGCGTTCTTGGTGGAAGCGTGAGGAGTGTGGGTGGTCCTTCCGCAAGCTTCTTTGGGAAAGAAATGTGACGAAAAAAGCGTGCGGCGTGTATGCAAGCAATCACACGCATGTTATAGATTACTCGCTAAACGACTCCGAGAGTTTCCCCCCTCGCCGAACGTGCCATGAGTTTGCATATTCTTTCCATAGAATGTGGAAGTGTCTTAAGACATCACCGGCTTCATTCTGTTCTTTGTCTCGTCCTGCACGTACAACTTTAATGACTTCAGCTGTTAAAACAAAGCGCATGCATCTCTTCCACGCCCTGTCCTATGGCAGGTCCCTGGGGGCCGACGTTGGCGAGGGGGAGTTTGCAGGAGTTGGAACTGGGGATCCAGATGCTTGGTTCGAAGGGAGCTAAATAACTTCAAGGTTCACTTGGTTAAGCTCCGTCCGACATACTTCAACACTTCCTTCACTCTCTCCCTCTCGCTCTCGGTGGGTGTGCCTCCACTGTATGTTTGTCTAAGGCAGTGTGAGAGAGCGAAAGTTTGTGTTATTCTTCGGCGCACATCAATCCTCCTACATTTATGCAGCCAAAAGGTGTCTCGTTGAAAGAGAGAATATGAGGAATCAGGTGCATTATAACACCATTTTTGAGCAAGCAGAAGAAAAACACCCAACGAGTGAAGGGGTGAATAGAAATGTTATTGTGTGTGAGTGTGAGTGGAGTAGTTAAACGCTTCCATTGCTCTCTCTCTCTCTCTCTCTCTCTCTCTCTCCTTCTGGCCCTCAGGCTCCATAAAATGGCAGTGGATAGCAGGCCGTCCCTGTGGAGCATCACTAGGATAAACACACACTCATGAATAGGCTGCATTGAGCCGGGTCTGGGAGGGGATGCAGGGGAATACAGGGGTCACCCACGGACCCCTCCTACAGGGGAGAGGTCACCACACTGACCGCCCTCACAGCAACACCATGCAGAAAACCAAAGACAAGGAGGATAAATTCTTCTCCTCTGCTCTGCTGCCATTAGCCCTCATTCCTACCTTCCATCCCTCCCTAAAATCATCCCTTAAGAGCGAAACGATAAACCCATGAACGCCCCTGCTCTGCTACTGAGAGACTGCTTGTTTGTTTAGACTGGGAAAGTCATTATGGATTAAACGGCAGAGTATCAACCTGTCAGGCTGAACTGGACGTTGGGTAACAGTGAGGGAAGGTACTTAAACCAAACAGTAGTCTGTGTTTCTGCAGAGGTCAACCTACAAGTGTGTTTCTCTCCTCATACACTGGCAACCTGAGCAAAACGTGGGGAGTGATTCATCGCGGAGTCACGCGGGAATACGGCAGGTGGGCCTGAGACACTATCTGTTGCTAAGGTGATGATGATGATGACGATATCTGCCTCTTTAGGTACACTTCGTCCAACAAAAGTCATCAGGTCCATTTTCAGTCGTGGCGTGTGTGAGCGAAATATGTCACTGCGATGGACTGACGACCTGTCCAGGGTGTGACCCCGCCTTTCTCCGCCTTTCTCCGCCTCCCCCATGACCCTCATATGGACACTAAAAGTTTAAAAAAAACAAAACAGATGGATGTGAATGTGATTTGATTGACGACTGCCTGCTGCTATATTTGCATAACATGTTTCTATTGGCCACTGACCAGGATTTCCCAACTTCTGCCGCACACAACGCGGAGCAGAACACACCCACAATGCAGTTCAGCAACAGCACCGCGTTCAGAGCTGACACTTCCACTGCAAATGTGTTGTAATGTTAACTGTAATGTAGATGATGCTTTCTCACTTTCCCAAATAAAGCTTGAATTGTACACTTGGTGCCGTTACACTGACAGTGACAAGAAGGAAAAGTTCTTGAATTTGATATCTGTCTCATTTCTGTGCAAATCTGAGTCAATAAAAACGTGATTTTTTTGAACCGTAATACGGAGCCAAGCGGTTTGGCACATCTGTTTGCAGTCTGAGCCTCAGTTTGAGCCTCTTGTGTAGTTCGAGAAAGACTAACCGTCTAAATCAAAAGAAAAATGATGTATCCACTATCTGATGAAAACAAAATATTCAAGCCCGTTCTGGGGGAATACAGGTGCAGTTTGAGAAAGAAACAGGGAAAAACAAAAACGTTGCAACAGACCAAATGTTATTTCAGCCTCACTCTAATAACCTGTACGTTTAGAACAGCAGTGGTTATTCAAAGATCACTTTTCCATTTTTTCTAAGTACGTTTAGTCACCAGTAAAACTAATAAAAGAGAGTCACAAACGGGGAGAACTACAGATGAGACGACACTGACTTTCTGCTCTAAATCCTGGCAAGAACATAAAGGAACTCATTCATTTAACAGTGAGGAACTGCTTTGAGCTCCACACTGTAAAATACAATACCCAGATTAAGTCCTGTGAAATCATTTCCTGTCTTTAACACTACTTATTGTGACAATTTATGAATGGGTTGCTGAAACTTGGACTCAATTAACTCCGGTTATTACGTTTTTAAAAGTGACCCTGTGTCTTAACTAAAAGAACGCCAGTTTTATTACTATAAATCTGTAATGACATACTGAAGTGTTTTCACACGTAATCTACAGGAAAACAGAGAAAGCAAAATACGACATTGTTCCATATACTTGATTTATTGTGACAAATGCAAATACTAGTGCAGAAGACTCTATATAAAGCCAAGCAGTTGTTTTGAATGCAATTAATATCTTAATTTTAAAATAGCTTCATAATCTGAACGTGTGTTCTTGCTCAACATGGTAATGCGAGTTTAAACAGCGAAACAGTAAGCACTTTTTCAGGAATTTTCACGTTAAATCCCCTTGAAATGTGCCATTAAACATGTTTGCTGGTGCAATTCTCTACTAATCTCAACTGTTCTTTTAAACTCCATGAGAGAGAGAGCGGGAGAGAGAGGGAGAGAGAGACATAAGCAGACCATTCATCACTTCACTGCACTCTCCTCAACCTCTCAACTACTGACTTAGCCAATTTTCACGAGGGAGTGAAAAGTCCAACAACTAACAAATGAATTGAGATGCATGGATTTATTTGCTCAGTCACATCCGAGCATCATCCCACCAGTGCCTGTATTTCACTCCTCTTCCCTCATCAACACACGGTTAATCCTTCCTCCCCTTCCTCCAGTGGAAAGACACTGATCTGAGCAGCATGTGTGTGTTCATGCTGGACTCGGGCCACGTCCTGGACGCCCTGCACCACCACCTCGTTCCACCTGAGCGCAGGGTGAGGGGAGAGGATGGAGAGATCAAGAGGAGGAGAGCAGTGAATCAATTAAGCGACTGTAAAAACAACAAGCCTGCACAGGCGGGCAGAGACGTCACAGCTGTCAGGGTTCGTGCTACTGTCCTGCATCCTGTCTGCAGGCGTCCAGGATTTGTCACGCTTGTTATTTACAGAAAAATACCTTAATCAGAATGAACAGGCTCCTTTATAACTTCCAGGAAAGCTTTGTCTCCTTTCAAAGTATTTCCCCCTATCAGCTGTCTTACTTATTGTCAAAATTCTTAACTGTGCTTATCTGGCTCCTAATATCTTTGCTTTCATAACAAGACCTCGCTGTGTAATCCAGTTCTGTTGAAAGTTTCCAAATGTATTATTCTACCGTGTTTGAGTTGGCCGCGGCGCTGTGCATGAATCAGTAAAGAATAAACAACCACTGAAGAGCGTCCAGGGTATCGTTTGAGAAATGTCCAAACAGACAAAAACACAGACTTTAAAACAAATTTAGATGTTGCTGTCTTCTGCTTCTCATGCAGTGAGACTACTGCTCACCAAAAAAACACCACCTCTCCAAAATACTGTTGGAGGAAAGAAGTGAGCGCGTCTCAAGATGCCATGCACACATTTATATAGTTAGGGGGGAATGTTTTATCCTTCATTTGGCTTTCTGTTGCTTAATTGAAAGGGGAAAAAAGGGGGGAAAATACCGTCATATGAGGAACACCTGACCAAACACAGCACATTAAAGGCCAGCGCTGACCTCTGGGCTTATTTTGTTTCATTTTACCCAAACAGTGCAGCTACCAGGTGCCCATGCAGTCTCTTACTCCTAAAATAGAAGAACAGAGTTTTTAAGAGACCAAAGCAACGTTGTAGCCGAGTTTATAGAAACACTGAGGTCACACATTCAAATTCCTGCCTGGTGCCCACCCACTCCCAGAGAAAGCTTTGACTTTTAAAACAGCCTCAATAGAAAGAGAAAGACGGAAGTCCACTTCAAATGAGGACATTTTACAATTGTGTCTTGTGTTGTTTTTTATCTTATTTGACATGGAGGACATCTTGTGATGCCTCATGTGATAAAAGATTAAATAAAAACTATACCATGTGCTTTTCAGATATCATATGTCATAAATATGTGGATGTGCGTCACATGACATCATGAATGGCACACATTTTCCTTGTCATAATTGACATAATTTAATGAAATGCAGTTTGTATGCACACATATGTAACTAGGCATTCGTGGAAGGGGAATGACCTCCAAATTGTCTTGCTACATAAAAATAAAACACACCTAAAGCGGGGCATGTTCATTCTAGTGCTGATATATACGATATTTATTCATAAGTATTGTTTTAATCTTTTATTTATTCTTCTGTACATGCTGTACTGGTTCACTGGGATTGTTTTAAAGTGCCTTACAAATAAAGTTGGATTGGATATAAAATCCTCAGGTTGTTTGACTCAATATGAATTATTACCCTTATATACCCTATAAATAATGAATAAAGTAAGACAATCCACTTGCTGCTGCTTGTTCAAGTCACACCATCAGTGTGTGAGAGTGACAGCACTGATTCCTGGTCCGCTCACATAAATGATCCCAGTGAATTACCTCTGTTGGTTGGCGGCAATTAGCCTTGGTGTTCGCGTTCATGTGCACGGCAACGGCGGGTATGTGGGTGTGTAAAAGCCACTTTTCCCAGCTTTGCCGTGCACAAGAGGGCAAAATGGAATCATAAGTGAGGCACTCTAGGCATTGGAGATAAAACGCGTGAAGCCCACCATGCCAATTAGAGCGACTGTAGAGTCAACTGGAATGCATAAAGCGCGTTCAGGTGACGATAAACACACAAGATGGACCTCTTCACTGTTTCCGTGAACCGTCACGATTCATACAGTTTGAGCTCTTCGCGCCGACCGCGCGCCGCCGCTGACATTAAAACTCAGCCGGTGAATGTAGCCTGTGTGCTAACACACGAGGTGGCCCTGCGTGTCAGCGGGTCTGCGGCTCCCTGCTGGGTTCTGAAAGTGTCTCCAGTTACTTGGCCAGTGGAGCCGCTTCACAAATCCAACAGAAGTCTTTGACCACCCTGGAAATGAATCCCCCCCCCCGTGCGAAGCGATGCTTTGATGGCGGTGACTGAAGATGTTGTGACTGGAGGAGAAGGAAGTGCCTGCTGCCTTGGGAGGAAGTATCAAATAAAGCAGCATCTTTTTTTCCACTTTGGTGCGATCTCGCCAGTTCGATGTTCCGTGTTGACTTTTCACACTGATACTCCAGAGACACAAGCCCTTGCATGGATGTAAAGTGTAAAGAATCCTTTGAGAAAGTCAACATTGTTGTTGGATATTTTACTAAATGGGTGTCTAAACCTGTATATGTAACAGAGTGGAATGGAGAGGGGTTTGGTAATATGGCACATTTAAACACTTTTAACTCATATAATCCAAGAATATCCTCATTATTTCCTTATTTGTAACTGTTGTGACGCATCACGTGAGCGTAGAATTTGGCTATTTGTTCTTGTCGATGTTATTATTCTGGCTTCTAACCGAGTGATTGCCAGTTAAAATCCAGTGACGAGTCAAGGGCAAGGGCTGCAGATGATAAGTGCTGCCCACTGCTCCTGTTCCAGGCTTGTGTGTGTTCATTATGGTGTGTAAAAAGCATGGGTTTAATGCAGAGGTCAAAATTCACTATCGCTAATTGGTGTGTTTCCAAAATAAGGAAAACAGGCTCTGTTAAAACCAGACTGAGGGAGCATATGTGTTTATACAGCAGCAGCGAGACACATTTATCCCATGAACCTGACAAAGGACGGGGTTTTGTTTTTTTGGAGCAGAGGAATTCACTTCTGGACGTTCGTGGGCACTTATTTGTATTTTCAGTCTCACTCTTTCAGCGCAGAGTTGCCGTTGCCTCTGTCCGTCTTGTCATGAAACAAATCGCTTCAAATCATGTGGGGCTGATGTGTGTGGATGGATGTAACATTTGTTCATATTTAAATGTGATGCACAGCAGTTTTTTTATGACGGCCACTTCCTTTCTCAGTATTTTGAGGATGATCTTCTGGAGTTTTTAGGTGTTTTTCCTTCCTCTTCCCCTGAGATGACACACAAGATTGACTGTAGGCCACCCCGAGGTGCACATGCAAACATCTACAGTGAAATACACTCAAATACTCCCATTTTCTGTGTCTCCTGTCACTCTTTTGCTCCCACACAATCAGTAACGTGTTGTTTTTCCACACACAGAGTCATGACGCGCAAAATGTGACTTTCCAAGAGATTTTCCTCACCTCGAGAATGTGATATATAGCTGTACAGTGTGCGACGGGGAAATCAAAGCTTTAGCATCCATAATAAGTTACAGAGGGTCATGGTTTCCTCTTTTATGTGGCCTACATTTTGCCAAGGCCTATATTTGCTTGTGTGTGTGTGTGTGTGTGTCCTGAAATCTCTGGATGTAATTGTGGGTCAAGCTGTTGCTGTGTGAGTGCAGCACGTCTGTCAAATATCAAAACAGACTTGGGCAAACTTCCAGAAGCCTGAGAAGGCACAGGGACACTGAGAAAGAGGTGGAGTTGCATATAGTGTGGCCCGCTCCAGCCCGACCACTTAAACGCTCAGCTCCAGCGCCTGTTTGCTCCTTGTGGAGATCCATGTCATCGGCCGTAGACACTCTGTGGTCAAGTCAATGAGGCAGAGAGCTGGAGGGAGCCGAGAGAGAGAGAGAGAGAGAGAGAGGAGAATGGGAGGAAAGAAATATACAAACAGTGGGGAATGTCCAGGGAGGAGAGGGGGAGGATATTTAGGGAAGGAAAAGTGAGAAGTGAATGGGCCTACATGGGTGGCTTTCAGTGGTGATGTTTTTTTCTCTCCTCTCTTTGCCGTTTGAGTGACAAGGCCGTCGTCATTGAGAAATGTGTGACATAAAACAGGAGGATGCAGGCCGAACTTTTAAACATGAAGCTGTCTGAGGAGATTAAGCTTCTTGAAGAGGGCCACATACTCGTGCAGAGGTTTTACAGGTTTGAACATAGTGCATTTTATGTTTTGCAACCCTCTGTTTTTGTGGCACCGACTGCTGGAAGTCTGTGTTTAGACACTCGGAGGAAACGTTTGGCTCCTGCCTTGTGTCGGCTGCAGCCGTTGGTGTAGATTACCTGTGGGTGTCACAATGATGAACGGGCTGCTGGAGCTCCATGATGTGTTTATGACCGAAAGGCGTTGTTGCATGTAACTAATCAGGCCCGGGGCCGGTAGTCACAAGCAGCAGTGGAAGCAGTCAAAGCTTCTTTGGCAGCGCCTGCTGAACGGTAACACAATGATGCTTAATGATGTGGAGGATGCAAACGGTCAGCGGATGTTGTGGTGACATCACACAGCTGCTGGACTCACAAGTCTTTGGAGTGACCAGGACTAGGGCGGTGGGACTTTCCAACTGGCCGAGATGCCCTGGCTACATGCAGCCAATTTTGGGGGGGGGGCTCTATTTATTGTTGTAACCTAAGTAGGAGATGTCTAGGTAACCTCTGTACTTTGTTTCAAGTGGACAGAATAATAAATTTGGCTGTAACAAATGGTTTGTTTCAAGCCGCCTGTTATTTTATCATCACATTCTGCACAAGCGTGATGGATAAGCTATGGGCCCCAGTTGTTTGTATGAGCGGATAGCATGCCAAAGCAAACACGTGCAGGCCGAAAAAAAGTGAAAAATGCAGTGAAAGGCAGCGACATAATTCTGCAGCAGATCCCAGATCTGCGGGTTCACACCGAGGTGAGACAGGCAAGATGTAGAACAAATAAAAACACCCCTGAAAGTCTTCATCTAAATAAATTATGTGCACGGATGCGTATGCTTGCACTTTATGAAGTGGTGAAAGCTCAGAGTTTCTCCCCGGGCACTGTCTGCGCCGAGGTGGCCCGACGCCAGAGACTTTCAAATCCTCTGTCAAATAGCACTTCATCCATCTGAACAGCTGTTACTGTAACTGTGAGGCTCATCATGTGAGCTCATCACTGCTATTTACTGTACACACTGTCACCAACACTCAAAAAAGAAAGAAAGAAAGAAAGAATAGCTCATTCTGACTGGTTAATAAACTGGTTTACTCCTAGTGATAATGTGTTTAATTAATATTCACTCCCAGATCATATTATTCAGTTTTTATCTACTTAGTGGAACAAGTTAATTTCCTCCTCATCTGTTCAAACCATGAGCTATGAGTGTTCAGGACAGCACTCAGTGTTGCTTCATTTCATGAGTGACTCAAAAATTGTTAACTTGCCTTTGAGTTTGAATGAGAGCTGGAAGTAAAGGACACAAAAAAGTTCCTTTCCTACTAGTTAATAAACTGTTTTTTTTGACCACTATAAATGTGTTTAATTAGTATTCACACCAAGGTCAAATGATTCAGTTTTTATCTACTGGGTGAACATGTTCATTCCTTCTTCATCTGCTTAACTTTTTTTCAAATTCTGCTCTAAACCACGAGCCCTGAGTGTTTTTTAGTGAACCTTACTTTTTACAACTCAGGACAGCGCTCAGTGTTTTCATTTCATCTCGCTTCGTTTCATTACAGACTCAAAAAATGGTTAACTTGCCTTTGAGTTCAAACGAGAGATGGAAGCAAAAGGAAACAAAAAAGAAAGTAACCGATGAACCATTTTTCACTGAAGAAAGAAAGAAAGAAAGAAAGAAAGAAAGAAAGAAAGAAAGAAAGAAAGAGGATGAAATGGGTCAGAAAAAGAAAGAGCAAAATGATGGTGTTACAAAAGGGGAAAGTATCCAGAGCCACTCTTGTGTAGCAGGTCCTTGCAGCCCTGAGCAGCCTCTAATTAGGCCAGTATTCAGGGGGTGGCATTAGTTCCCAAACTTTTTAATGGGGTGGAAAGCAGAGCTCCTTTTAGAGGGAAGGATAAGTGTAGAGACCGTTCCATACGCTGAATAGCAGATGGAGAGATTCTACACCTCAGTGGGAGGTATTCACTCTTTTTACTCCTTTTTTTTTTTTTTTATTCCGTTCCTCATACACTGATCTCGTGCAATTGCTCTCTTTTTTCTGGTGTCGCTCCTCCGTTTTCCATACATTCACATGACTGCATCAGTCGCTTTCAGGTGAATCTGAACGTTTGTGACAAATATAAGTTTAAAAAAGAAAAAGGTAAGGAAGAACAGCGAAACTGAGCAGCAGCACAGTACTCTGTGGTTGTTATAGAGAAATTATAATAATAATAATAATAATTATTATAATAAATGAAAACATTAAATTGAATTAGAACTTTTCTTTCGCAGGCTCAAACGTATACGTTTTAACGTATAAAATATAAAATACATTTCTGTCTGTTAAACTTTTATTTATTTTCAAGTAACTTAACTTTTGAATTGGTTTTTAACTCTTTGAAACTTCACTTATATTTTCCCTTTTTTGTTCTATTTTAATTTTTTTTCGATTTTCTTTAAATTAAAAACACTTCATTTGTACTTTTTATCTTATGGAAGATAACATGTCTGCATTAAATGACTTCGCTATAAAGAATGTATTTGCTGATTGTGTCAACTCTTCTTCGTCTCCTCATGATTGTGTTTGTGTGTATTGTTTATGTTATAATATATTATTTGTTCTGTTTCCACATATAGCACAATAACAACATCCACATTAGCGAACAAGAGTAACTGAGAACGTCTTGCTGTGAAGTTGTAAATTATTTTACATTTAACAGAGGACAGGGAAATACTAATATACTAATATTAATCTTAAAATGTTAATTTAGAATGTCTATTATGCTGCTTGTGGTCAAGGATTTGAATTTAACACGTGCTCAGACGGAAATGAAAGCTCACCAAAATAAATGTAACTTATATATATGTTGTTTTTATTATTTTTTAAGCCTTTCTTGTGTAATATGTCAGTTTTATTTTGTACCTAAAAATAATTTAACCCACAACTGCACCAGTTTGACTTGTTGCCTGTTAATCACACACTTGCCGCTGTCAAACAATAGCCAGAGATGACGAGGTCAGTGTGAGACTTCATATTCCTGAAGGATAAAAACAACGTGTTCACTGGTGTGCAGCTTAAATCAAAGTTACCACGTCTTTATGGCTTTTTCTTTTTCTTTTTGAGACGCAGATTATTCTGAGCGCCTTGAACGCACCAAACACATTTACCCACAAATGTCTGCAGTGTCTTTTATGGGCTGAGTGTTGTGCTTTATCCCCTCTCCTCATGACCTGTGACCCAGCAGGATAAACTGCTAACTGAGCTTCAGTCATGCTCAAGGAGGCTGATGTCCACATGATCCGTGACATTTCATGAAAAGACCCCACACACACACACACACACACACACACACTCCCCCCTCATTTTACATACCCTGCCAACGACATCTCAAGACACTTAGTGATCATTCACCTGCAGACAGACACTTAACATGCATCTTTCTTCATAAAGAGTTGAATCACTTTATAAATTCGAATTTTCTTCACAAAAATTTCGTGAAATCCATAAAATCACGTCCGTTATTGCTTAACGAAGAACCTGGATGTTTACGCTTCCCTATAGGTCATAGTGACTGTGTCGCCATCAAGATTAAATATTCATGATGTTTGTCTTTGTGTTAGCACGGTCAGGATGGATAGATAGATAGATAGATAGATAGATAGATAGATAGATAGATAGATAGATAGATAGATAGATTTTAAGTTAATTTTAATTAAATTATTCCACTGTTGCGCAACGATGTGCTTAAAATCAAGTTTAAACTGAGGTTTAGCTTCCAATTTACACAGTATAAAATCTATCATGGATAATGTGCGCGTGCACACTGTGTATGTTTTTAAATGTCCCTTGCTGTTCAGAAATGGTATTGTTTAGTTCGGCTCCTAACGATTCTTCTCATAATGATCAGCTGATTATTTTCACTAATTCATTTTGTTGTGTGTAATATGGGGGAAATGAATGTATTCAGAATGAATTCACGTTTAAGGAGCTGACAAATCCAAGTTTTAATCATAAAAAGAGTAAAAAGATCATTTAAAAAAAAACACTATCGAAATACTTGATGACTAATTTAGTCATCAGTTAGTAAAAGTTGCAGGCCTATAGTTATGTAGAGACAAGTATTGATAAGAAAAACAACAGCAATAATACTAGTAATAATAATACAAGCTTTTATAGGACGACTAAATCATAGAATTGCAATGATTACTCTATACCTGTGTTTATATGCACAGAGCTAATAGACAATAATCAGTGTGAAAGTGCGTAAAGATATAATCGATAGAAACTCACAATGTAATGATCAGACTCTTACTGTGAAAATCTACACTGGATGTTACTGCCACTTCTTTTCTCTCTTTTTTTTACCAATATTCTTCTCCTCTTTTTAGTCTTTATTTATTTATATAAAGTACCGTGAATACAGTAAACGACCTCCTCCCCTGATGCTCTGCCTCTCCTCGCTGTCTTGTGTCTGACTCTCGTTGCGTGTTACATCATCACGCAATAGCCCGAGATGTCCTTCCGTGGCCTAGTGAACTGGCTCGAAGCTCCCCCCACACACACACACACACACACACTGTAGTCACGGAAGCAGCTGTGCTTTAACAGTACAGGACACACACACACACACACAGGTCTGACACATCACGCAGCATCATGGTATCACAGGTGCTGCAGCAGCTCTGAGCCTCAGCTAGTGTCTCAAGTGTGTCTTTAATCATTATTATTTTATATTTTTAATAATCTGTCATCATCTCTGCGCTCGTGCGTAAAATCGCAATGTGATAAAACGTGCTCCTACCAATAACGACTAAAGGCCTAAGTGACTGAACACTTGATGTCTCATAATCTGTAGCGTCAATATCTCGTGCGTAAAAACCCAACTTTTTGATTTTGCATGATATAAAGTGCATGCTCCTCCCTATATACTGCCCACATAAAGGCCAAAATAAAAGTGAGGGAAGACTTAAAAAGTGATGACTGTATCCAGGTGTTTTTAACCCACCAAAAACACCCACCACGCATCCACGCATGGGCCGGTGCATGGCGCACCATGAGCGAGCCTCCATTTTACCTTTTTGTGAAACTGTGTCAAAATATGAGCAGATAATGGAATTCTGGAAGTTGAACGAAGGCTGACCAGCGCCTGACACCAACACCAGTGTAACCACCGACCAGACAAAAAAATAAAAATAAATAAATACAGCCACCGTCTCCCTCCCTCCCTCCCTCCCTCCCTCTCGTCCGTTCACTGTAATTATGAAGATGAGAGGTCAGAGATGGACGCGCAGGAACCAGTGCGCATGTTCCACAGTGAGCAGCGCCACAGCATCAGACAAGTGTGCAACATCTGAACAAACAACAGTGGCAAATATAATGTATGTATTAATGTTTTATAGGCCCGTGACGCAAACACACACACGCGCCTCTCTGAACTGAAGAAAACATCTTTGCGTCGCTCTCTCACACACAGTCACGCACTCGTTAATAAACCATAATTGAAACACCTGCATGTGTTTATAAAGCAACATCCCCTGACCTCATTTTCTTTCTATGAGCATTAAATAAATGTATTTCCATACAAATTGTTGTTGTTTTTTTGCAAAACGGAATTTATTCTTGTTTAAAACAAACTGTGTAAAAAATATCACACTTGAATGACAAAACACTTGCCACCCCCCCAAAAAAAAGAAAATGTACATTGTTTTTATTACTGAAATAAACACACACTGCATATTATTATTATTATTATTATAAATGTAAGATTCTGCTTTCTGTGTCTTATAATACAAATCAAAACTTTAAGAAACGGGTGTTTTGATGTTCCTCGTAATAAAAAAGAGAACATGGATGTGTTTGACACAAATACATTTCAAAAATAAAAAATAAAAACATGTGATCATTCGTAACCTGTTTATTAAGTCAGTTTATATCCTGAGACGACCTAAACAGTGATTGGAACGAATCACTTCATGGGGAGTACAAGGGGGAAAAAGTCCGTGGTCCAATAAAGTCTGATTCACGCCGAAATCTTTAAGAAAATGAACATAAATAGCCTTATATGTATTTGAACAGCGTGAATATAGAGAGGCACACCACGTGTTATTTATTTTTCTTTATGTCCATCATTCAGCTGCGTGCTTTCTAATAAACATATAAAAATAATCCTACCTTCAAAGAGAGGAGGGAGGGAGGACGGTTTTTGATTTGTTGCTGCATGTCTCTCGCTCTCTCTTTTTTTTTTTTTTTTGTTCTAACTTTTGCTGGGAAAAGTTTTTGCAGTTCAGACATGGTGAATTAACAGCCGCTGGTGCCGCTCACCACTCTGCTGGGAAAGTTTTCAGCCGGGTGTAAAACAGCAGCTCCGGGGTGCACGGTCTGTATCTGCGGCTGGCCGGACAGTGGAGGCCCCAGAGAGGAGGGTAAGACGGGGACAAGGGAGGGAGAAGTCCTGGAGGGGCTCAGTGAGCCGCCTATGATGCTCTCTATGGAGAAGGGAGAGCGCTGCACCGGGGAGCTGGATTTCTGCAGCGGGGCTCCTGCGCCCGCTGCTGCGCTCAGGCTGGAGCTGAGCTGCGGGTAAAACCTACTACTCCTGGCTAAGTCCGTGGTGGTGGTGGGCATCAAAGAGGGAGCGGGGATAATGGTTCCCGTGTGTGAATGTGAATGCCTGGAGTGATGGTGATGATGCTGCTGCTGCTGCTGCTGCTGTTGCTGCTGCTGTTGGAACGCAAAAAGCGCAGAGTGCGTGTGGTAGGACTGCAGCTGGATGCCGTATCCTCCGCAGCCGTACGGTCCGTACCCATACGCGGCTGCGGCGGCTGCGGCTGCGGCAGCCGCGGGAATAAAAGTGTTGTGTTCCCGTAGCAAGTCCTGCTGCGTCTGCTGCCGCTTGAAGCGCTTCCTCCGCCGCAGAAAACTCCCGTTGTCAAACATATCAGCCGACTCCGGGTCCAAGGTCCAGTAGTTGCCCTTCCCGGGATTCCCGGGCTCCCTCGGTATCTTCACGAAGCAGTCGTTGAGGGACAAGTTGTGTCTGATGGAGTTCTGCCAGGCCGGGAACTTCTCCCTGTAGTAGGGGAAGCGGTTGCTGATGAAGTCGCAGATCTCGCTGAGTGTGAGTCTCTTCTTGGGGCTCTGCAGGATGGACATGGTGATTAAGGCGATGTAGGAGTAAGGAGGCTTCACCAGTGTGTTCTTGCCCGCCGGCTTGTACGTGTCCCTGGAGGTGGTGGAGGTGTCCAGGCACGGAGGAGGAGAAGAGCCGGCCAGGAGGATCCCATCGTGCATCTGCGCCACCTCGTCCACGTAGGAGCGCGTGTGGCTGTCCGCGTCCTCCCCTTCGCCCACCACGTCTATGTCGGTCTCTTCCGAGATGATGGAGGCATCCGACATCTCCGAGCTCAGAGTCATGGCTCACACCGCTTCCCTCTGGACGCCACTGGAGGAGAGAGGATGAGAGGAGCACCAGCTGCCCTGCCCTCCCTCTTCACAAACTCATCTGAGGAGGAGGAGGAGAGGAGGAGGAGGAGGAGGAGAGGAGCACGCGTCGCTGCTGTTTTCTCTCTATTTCCATATGCAGATATATATGTTGTTGGGTTTTTTTATCTGATTATTTTCTGTTGCCGACTAACGAACGACCCCCGTGGATGACAGGCAGAGAAATGTGCAGGGAAACCTGCGAAAAGGGCCAAACCTAAATCACAAAGGGGGAGGATCCTCTCTCTATTTATACCGCGACAGTGATCACATGGTGAGGAAACGTCACCAAAACAGAGAGAGAGAGAGAGAGAGAGAGAGAGAGAGAGGGGGGAGAGAAAGAAAGAAAGAGAAAAATAAATAACAGAAGAAAAAAAAAAAGAACAGTGAGTGTTTAAAATAAGTTTGGTGTGGCCTGCATCCATTTTAGTGGTCATTTATGGTCCACATATAAGTCATCATCTGAAGCTTGTGTTTCACCTCAGTGTTTGCTGTAAAAATAGAATCAAAAAGAAAATGCAGGAAAGTTAAATTAGACCGCGAGAGAAGAAACTCCTGTGAGATTAATGTGAAAATTTTGATTTTTGACCATATAATTTTTTTTTATTGATTTTCCTATGCAAATAAATCATACTGTCATATATATATATGATGTGAAATGGCTATAAATGTGGCTATTACGGAGATTTTTTTGGTGCAATTCAAACAGTCAAATGCAGTATTTATACAGCAGTTATACATTTTTTATTAATTTAAAAGTAAATTATATTTTAAGTTTAATCTTTGATAGAAATATCAAATACAATTTTCCAAAAAAAAAAAAAATGTAACAATGAGCTAATAAACAGTGTGAAGAATACCTGTGAAGAAAAGCCATCAGGTGCTCTTCAGCATGAATGGCCTCTGTTGTGATATAGTATCGAGCCGTGGAGTGCGTGGTCCAGGCTGCGCTCGGTTTGCGTGATCCGGTAGTTATCTAGATTATCCGCGAGCCATTTGTAATGGAAAAGAGTCAGCTGTTAACTCGAATCAGTCACGGGTCACGCAGAGCATGCAAGAGCCACACATATAAGGCCTGAGTGCCGTGAGTCTGCAGCATCATGCCCCTGCTGCTGCTGCTGCTGCTCAGTGCGTGTGTGTGTGTCTGTGTATGTGTGTATGTTTGCAGAATTTTATATTGATGGGTAAGTGGCTGCTTCTGTTTTTTTTTTTGTTGTTGTTGTTTTTTATTTTTAATATTTTATAAAAAAAAAAAATCCTGACTTAAAAGTGTAAATTTTGAGTCAGGGTCAAGTGAAAAATTACATTTCAAAATGCAAGTGTACACCCGGTAATAATAATACTTAATTAATAATAATAAACCTCTATATAAATCTACATTTATTTATTTATTTAAGTGTGTGAAACGGAGCCAAATGATTGCTTTTTTGATTTTTTAAAAACTGATTTTTAAAAATCAATTTTTATAAAAAGCATAATAATAATAATACTAATAAATATCGTGTTTATTTCTGTTTTACATTCACACCATCATCTACCGCTCAGCTAATGTGGCAACTTCATGGTTGTCAACTTCACTGAAAAATATTTTTAAAACACAATTTTTCCATTTTTTTTAGTGTCAGAAATCACACTGGATATAATACTGTGTTTTTGTTTTTGTTTTTGTTTTTTGTTTTCTTTTCATCAAAAACATTAAACGCAGCAAGTACATCTCTGTTGAGTTTAACTGAATCATTAAACTATTTATGTATCTGTTTTCCTCCCATAAAAAGTCAAACAAAACAAAACATCCTTAATGTGGCCGAAATAAAAAGCAAATTGAGACGTATAATTAAATAATATATAGTATATAAACTTATTACGACTTTCTGTCTGTCAAACATGTTGCCTTCAGGTGCTGTGAGGCCCTTCAGCTACTTCTCAGCAAGGTTTTCATTTCACCAGCGCCATCTAGTGGTGAACACAGTTAATAAACAGCTAGAGCAGCGTGGATAGGAGCCTCCATCTGAAGTTACTACTACTACTACTAATAAAAATAATGATAATAATTGTTACTATTATTATTGTTGTTGTTTTTGTTATAATAATAATACTAATAATAATAATTATTATTATTAGTATTATTATTAGTAGTAGTATTATTATGTCTGTCTGTATTATATATTATATTAATAAAATAACAGTATTTTATTTATACGTTGTATGATTAAAGGGATATTTCTCAGTAAAGTATCTTAAGTTATTTTTATTTTTATTTTTTATTATAAAACAAATATACAGTACTTTTTATGACAAGTTTGATTAATGTGCCTGTTATAGTCAGCAGAATAACATATAACATTATTAAACTTTATATTGCTTATACTGGTTCTAATAGGTTCTATAGGTTCTAAAAATACATTTTAAAACTGTCTAACGTGAACTTTGTCAATATTTGTATTTAACTGTCAGCTGTAGGTTTTTATGTATTTTGCAGAAAATGTGCAAAAGCTTTACTTGTTTACCTCAGAGAATAGTTTTGTCTGATCACTTATTGGTCACAGTTAATATGGATCATAAAGAGATTGTGCGATTTCCGTTGAATGCATCAAATAAAAGCCCAACAAAAAAAGAACTAAAGGAAACTCGTGTCAGTCATATGGGTTTATAGTTGATGATTAATAATTTTAAATCCGAATACTAAACATCAAACGCTGAGACCACAAAGAGAGAAGAATGACTCATCAGATCTATGTCATGAGTTATTACAATTGTTGAATGCATTTATAACTTTCTAACATTAAAATCAAGAATATTTCAGCATCATGAGGTTTATGTGAATGCACATAATGACATAAATGAAGCCTGGTGGAGTTTTCTTTCTTTCTTTCTTTCTTACTAAAGCATACATGGTAAATCGCTTTTTTATTTTAGTATTCAATTGCTTAGAAAATATTGGCATGTGGACAAATTGACTTGCCCACCCCTGGTGTAAGACATCTCTACCACCCATCACCACACACACATACACCCCCACCACTGTCACAAACATGGTCAGCCAGTTAGAGGCAGTTTAGGATCATGTGATTAATGTTTATCACATGCAAACAGGGGCGAGACAAAGGACAACACCGCTAAACCACAGTGTCCATATGAGGAGCATATAGGTTAAATACAGGCTTCTTTGGGGGTTTTTCTCTCCATTGCGGTGAACCTAATTCTCCACAGTAAATGGTCATATATTATAAACAGTCTGCTGTTTTACTTTGGCAATGATTATGTTCCAAACATTCGTCCTCTACACTCTCTGTTTTTCACATCTGTGTATATCAAATGTCGATGTCTGTGCATTTACTTTTTCAGTGCTTTTTGTATTGCATTAAATCCAGAAACATTGTTTACAAATAAAAAGTCAAACATATTGTGTATATTCACGTATAGCCTCTGCGACAAACGTGCAGGTTCATGACATTGCCATAAGTGTTCATTTATTTATTATTTAATTTGGTTTGCCTCCTGATATATGACATTAGTAGATTTATTGAACATTACAGGGGGTTTCAGTGACAGTTCAGCATAATCTAAGAGGCATTATTGTGTGTTTGTCAGCTTCTGCATTGCTGAATTTTAGTCCACACAGATTTCAACGTGTCAATACACTCATACAGTCATTACAATACACACCTTACAATGCATCTCAGTTGCATATGGGCTTCCACTGAGTGTAAACCAGTAAATACACCTCCCTATCTTGCACGGTAAACAGTTACCTGAAATAACCTGACCTTATATAACTGGTAACACACAGAGTTACACCTCTGGAGTCTTTCTGTCTATCCAGGTCGTACTGCAGGAGCTGGTTGAGGCAGATGAGACCTGAGGACAAGCACGTCTTTTTGTGGTATAGGTGAAAATGGCTCGAGCATCCCACATGTTCATCTGATGGACTTTGGACTGAGCTGCAATGTTGCAACTTATTCTATAGGAAGGTATCTGGCTTATGCTCTGATTTACCAATGACTTTTACATTTAAAAAGACGATTCTGCTCCTCATCCTCACATCTTTTACTTGTATCACTGCTCGCCACATGCCTCCATGGAGCACATTGTGCTGCAGCTGCACAGAGCTGTTTGAAATGTCCCACATGCAGGACTGACCAATTTCAGGCTTCATTGTAACTTAGAAATGAACAGAAAGTCAGGAAACACACATCTGTTTATTGTGGTGGATCTCTATTATCTGTCAGCTTTATATTTCCTCTCTCTCAAGGATTTCATACAAATGTGTAAATGGTTCCAAAGAATCGTTTCACCATGAGAGGGTCAGGCTTCCCTAAACCTAAACACTATCTACACTCAACCCTTTGGTCTCTGACTGCACTTATTACATGTATCTATACAAGATTTAAGCAGGTATTATTAATTGCATGGAAATTATTCCAAAATGTTTACTAAATTTATAATTTTACGGTTGTTAAATAAGTGTATTGTAACACATTGCTATTCTTTATTCATGTTCGGCAGCAAAGTACAACAAGTACTCATGCCACTAATGTTTAAGTTCAATTCAATTTTATTTGTATGGCGCCCAATCATAACATACATTATCTCAAGGCACTGTACATAGACAACATTAAGGAGAGCAGAGATATCATATCATATCATATAATTTTTTACAAAATCAAGTAACATTCCTGACAACGGATTTAATTAAATAATAATAAGAATAATAACAATTAATAAATATACATAAATACAAAAGTAATAATAAAGGAGAAAACAAGAATAATAAAAAAATATTAAAGTAAATATGAATAATAATACATATTAATGATGTAACAGTAAACAATCCTGTGAGTGCATTTTTCAAATACCGAAATATATAGTAACACAACTCCATCTTCATTTGTAGGATGGCAGTTATTTGTTCCATTATGTAGACATTTAAAAGTCTCTGCTGCCACTGAACTATCGTTGGAAGTTTCACATGCTTCCACTTCACGGTTATCATTCAGGATGCTGTATTTGACAGTTGACAGTAGCCCAGTGGTAGAGCGAGTGGGGGGTTCGATTCCCGGCTCCGCAAGTCAACAGGCCAATGTGTCCGTGGGCAAGACACTTAACCAGCTGTACCGGCAGTGTGTGAATGGGAATGAAAGATGAGTGATAGAAAATGGGTGTGAATGGGTGAATGTAGAGTAAAGCAGCTTCGAGTGGTCATCAAGACTATACTGTACAAGCGATATAAAAAATACAGATCTTTATATTGTAATTTATGATGGTGATTTTTGGTATCAAGACATATGATATGCTTTGATCTGCTTTTTGCCTCCACAACTATACAGTGCCGGCATTTACTTCAGTTATTGATGACATATGCTCGATGAAAGAGGCACAGTGATGTATGTAGAAGAAGACAATGCCCCACTGCATGTGGTGAGTGAGTGCAATAGTGAGTTAGATGTGGCTTGATGCTGAAATTCTTGCTTCTAGAGAAAGGACAGACAGAATTGATTAATTGTTCAGGGTGCACACTTGCGCCAACATCATTATTGGGTTATAAATGTGACTTGAAATCAGGTTGAACATGTATTTTGTTGTCATTATACTGAAACACAGGTCTTGTCAGTGAAGCTGAAACACAGAAAACATGCTATATAGATCTTGCTTGCAAAGATTAAGCCTGTGTGCTAGATTGTAAATTTGACGTTTGTTTGTAATGTGCTGAACTTGTTTCTGTGCATATCTTCGGTGGCTCTGTAAATACTCCTTTTATAAACAATTTTCATACCTGTTGACTGGCTAATTGTATAACCTTTCAGAATAGTGACTCTTGTACAACCTTTTCCGTTTTATGTGTGTTGCAGCTGTCACATTCAATCTTTTGTATTTGCAAAAATAAAATTAGGTTTGTTAGGGAAAGCATGTTTCATTTGTACTTTGTACCCCAAAGTTCAACAAATTACAGCTTTTAGTTTGTTGTGCATGTTCTCAGGAACATGTGGTTACACATGTGGTTTGTAAATACACATTTGATGATATGCCTGTATATTTTAGCTGTATATATGAATTAATTCGGAACAGTGATGATGATAAAAAGATGATCATAAAATAAACCCAATCATATTGTATTACTATCATTGTTCATTTTGAGATACCTTGCAAATGGCTTTTACACTTTGATTGTATGAACCAGTGTGATAATAAATATCTTGATTATTGATATGATAATGATAGCAATTATGATCATATGTATACAACTTTAAGCACAGTCAATTTTGATGGAGCCATCTGATTGGGGAGGGAACATTTGCCTGCAAGTCTAAACTCAGGGCAGGTAGACAGATAGCTCTCTTGCACGTTTTGCCGTACGTCACTTCCTCCCTCCTCTCTCGCTTCCATCTTGCTTCCCGCATGTGTCTGCTGTTAGTTTACAGGTCAGTGTGGAGCTTTAAATATCTTCTTCCCTGCACTGTATATCCCCGAACCGACCTCAAAAGGTAAACGAAGGCATGTTCTCTCTGGATTGCTGAAATCTGCCGGAGTTTGACGCTAATCTCACTGACGGCGGTGTGTGGCTGTGAGTGACAGGCCGTCTGCTTCACGGTCTCTCTGTTAGCTCAGAGGCTAGCTGCAGTTAGACCACAAGTTGAAGCCCACAAAAGCTACACCACACCTTGTGTCGGTGCAATGGTTGGCTTAATTATTAGTCAGCAGGCGTTAGCTTAAACCAGCCCTGGCGTCACATGCGGTAGTTTTTGCTCATCTTGTGCGGCCTATCACGGCATTTTATTGTGTAGTTTTCTCGCTTGCTGTTCAAAACATAGACAATCGTTAGCTTTTAGCTAATTAGCCTAACTCGGCGCATTTGACTGCGGATATGTTGTATACTTACAGCTTTACATATTAATTCCTAACCAACATTAAAGCCTTTGCTCGCTGCTTGTGTTTTAACATGTGTGTTACAGTATTTCACTAATTTCTTGTTTGCCGACGTATTGTGGACATTTACAGAGGCGATATCAAGCCTTTGTGAGGTGTTAGCCAAGATATACTTGTGTAATGAAGTCTGGGTGGAAATCTTGTGAGTGAACGCAGCACCTGTAGACAAGTTCTAGTTACATTTATATAGCAGAAACGATATTATTCAACAATATATACATTTCAAAACACGTTTCTTGAACGTCTACATAATTTCTGCACAAACAGCCACAAATAAATAAGAATGAACTTAGTTCCAATTAAAATTAATCTAAAACATCACATATTAGTACTTTATTTAAATAACAAACGCCACTACTCTTAGCACAATGCAACATGTTGAAACTGACAAGTGGATTTAATTTTCAAAACATCAATAATGTGATTTCAAACTTATTTTGTAGATTCTGTTTTCAAGGCTTCACGTCTTAACTAAGTTGAAACGTGTTGGCTTCCCAGAAATCATATCTGTATTAAGGGTCCCAATATATTTTTTCCTTAATTTTAATCATCTAGTTTTGGCAGGTGATTTGTTTTTTGGAATTTGTAAATTACACTATTCTATTCATTTAATTTGTAATTTTTTTTTTAAGTCGAAGGGTCGCTAATAATCACGATGATTATAACAGTGTCACACTACATCACATCTTTTAGTAATTGAAATTTTAATAAATTGCTTTCAGCCTATGTGATTTACATTTTTACAAAGAAGAGTTAAATCTAACTTAAGTGTCCTTTGGCTTAAAATAACACAAATGTCAGCCTTGATTCATACTGTCAGCAGGGTGGGACCAGAAACACCTCAGCCAAGAGGCTGTCATCAAGGAACATCCTTAGATCACATTGTCTGTCACCATAAACCTTTTCTCCTTTCATTAGTCTGCACACACTACTTGAGTGCTGACTACTATTCTTCTTTGTTTTTTGTGTGCATGGTGTTTGCAGCGTTGATTGCATGATTGTGCAGTGCACTAAATATACATGCTTTAAGTGAATATCATACCTGCTATGGCATTTTTGACATCTCAGGACATGACTGTTATGGTCATTATGAATATCAGCTGTGTTGCTGAAGCTAAAATAATACATAATCTTTCAACCATATTAATTTTGTTTTTTCTTTTTCAGATGAAAGAAACAATTATGAATCAAGAAAAACTTGCTAAACTACAGGCACAAGTCCGCATCGGCGGAAAGGTAATTACAAAAATAACAGCGCCATCACTACTTGAAATTATTGTCTGTAAAGCACTGTTTTCTACAATTGCTTCGTAGTAGAAGACCTTTGGCAATTTTATCTGTTCTTTGGCCAGAGAGAAGATGGTCAACTGGAAAATAAGTGCTAATTCCAATATATAGGTTTTGCTAAATACAGAATGTGGTGCATGACTTTTATGAATGTCCTCACAGGGTAGTGCTCGCAGAAAGAAGAAGGTTGTCCACAGAACCGCAACTGCAGATGACAAGAAGCTCCAGTTCTCCTTAAAGAAGCTTGGTGTCAACAACATCTCCGGCATTGAAGAGGTAAAGGACTTGGTCTCTCTCCTTTTCCTCACTGTTACTTCAGCATGAACGTTGTGTCATTGATGTGTTTCTGTGATCCGTTACAGGTGAACATGTTTACAAATCAAGGAACAGTCATCCACTTCAACAACCCCAAAGTACAGGCCTCACTCGCAGCCAACACCTTCACCATCACTGGCCACGCTGAGACCAAGCAGCTGACCGAGATGCTGCCGGGCATCCTGAACCAGCTGGGAGCCGACAGCCTGACGAGCCTCAGGAGACTCGCCGAGGCCCTGCCCAAACAGGGTCAGTCATCTGTTATAGTAAAACACACAACGCATGTTGGAATAAGCTTTAGCATGACGTAGCGAACATCAGTGTGGGAAAAGGCTTGTAGATTCCCTGATAAAGACACGCTGGCCTCCACCAGCCTCACTGAAGATTCATGTGTTTATTTTCTCATTTGGTCAGACTTGATTAGAGTTTTTAGTTCCGCCCTCGGGGCTCGAGCTTGATTGTTTCTGGCAGCTTCACCCATTTAAAGTGCTTCAAGCTTCACACTGACAGAGCTTTTCTGCTCTCAACAGCTGCAGATGGAAAAGCGCCAATTGCAACAGTAGAGGAAGAAGATGATGACGTTCCAGGTGAGTGTTAACACACTTAACGATGTATTTAGCTGTCCATGCACATCAGTCACCTTTAACCATTCAAAAATATTTCAACATTTCTTTGGTAAATCAAACTATTTGGAAATGTTTCCTCATACAGATTGTTTCTGTTTTTTAGTTTAACAATCATGACTAATAATTATTATTTATTTTAGTGTAGGGAAAGGATCATAAAGGGGATTTTCATCCGTTCATTTAGACCAGTCATTCTCAGAGACTGGTGAGACTCACAGATGGTCACAGGAGACATTTGCACATTCTGTTTCCCAGGCCTTTTTAATAAAAATAAGGCATTCAACATTCAATAAACTTGTGACATATCTTGTGGAAATGGCAATAAAAATAGTTAACCCACAAATCGTCTTGTGTCAATATTGAGATTGTGGCACCCTGTATTAATAGTTTTTGAACCATTGCTTTAGCAGATTGTGCAATGTAGCATTTTTATGTTTCAATCATGTTCATTGTTTATAATATCTCAAGATTATGTTTGCTTTTCTTTTGTGAGTGAAATGGAACAGACACATAAGGTTGCCATTACACCACTCAGAACTTTTCCCAGGACTTCTCTCCCTGTCTTCTCACTTATAAACCAAACCATTACACATACATTCAGCAATGGATGTAGTTGAAGCCTGATAGCGCAGGGTTAGTTGCCATCATGCTGTAATTGGTGTTAAGTTTCCATTTTTGTTCCCTCACCGAAGGCACATATTTATAAGACCCTTTGATTTTTTTTTTCCACATTAACCCTCGACCCTTTGAGTCAGAATTTGCTGGTAGTGTTCTTTCATTTGGTGTTTCACCATAGTTTTAGCTGCTTTCAGTAATTATTCGAGGTCCTCATGCTGAGCACATTGTAATCTATATAGGAGTGGGAAAGATATGCAAAGCAGTATCATGTTTCAGATAAATGCACTCTTCCTGAATTGTTCTCTGGCACTTCTTGTGAGTCACACGTGCAGATGGACATGCCTTTCTCCCTCCTCCACCCAAGTCAGTTCACCCTAGAATCTTTTGTTTCAGATCTGGTGGAGAATTTCGACGAAGCATCCAAGGATGAGGCTAACTAGAGGAAATTGGACTCCCCGGAGTGTCAAAACTTGACAGGACCATATGGGCACAAGATGTTTTAATGTCTTTTTAGAGAGGTGGAATGTTAATAAAGTATCCGAGAAGATTTTTAATCTGTCAACTTTTTTGCTGTGAGCATTCTGTAACATGTACAACACCTCGACAAATGAATTACATACTCCCGAGTGAAGTATTTTGGAGTATTTTTTTAGAATAGTACTCTAAAGTATTAAAAACCAGGCTAGCAGTATTTAAGTGAGGTATTTTAGTATTCATTCCACCTCTTGTTTGCCACCAGACTCTCCAAATGCTTGTTGTGTTCTGTGGTCCAGTTAGTGAGAGATTGTGTATAAAATGTGTTTCAGGCTCCTGTTCTGCATCTGTTTCCTCTGTGTTACTGAACCTTAATTCTTGTGGCCTCGCTAAACCACCGATGTGGAATAAACCTTTGCTACTGTCGATGAATCGCCAAATTGCCTTTATTTCTTTTCACAGCTGTAATTGAACCTGTGTAGATCCTCAAAGCTTATCGGAAATGCACTTAAAGGAGTACTTGATGAAAAAAACACTCATGTCTTGGCTTTATTACCACATGTAAAGATTGATCAGACCCTACCTGTGAGATTAAAGTTTGCGAACACATTTAAAATGTTCCTGGTCTTGGTTGACACTGACTTTTGTGAAATGTCTAAAGAGATTGTTGATATCCTAATACTTAAATTTACAACCACACCAAACCCTAGTACAAACTCTTACCACTCTTTCTCAACAGAGGCTGTTTTTATAGCAATAACTAGCATGACTAAGCATGCTAACAAGCTAGAGTAACATGTTAAAAAAGGGTAACCTACATGTCACGCAACAGCAATGAGTTGAGTTTAGACTACTAGAGCTATGCTTTAGACGTTAAGACTGTTTAGTTTAATTTATTTAATGTATTTGTGCCAGGCATAGAAGGGCAAAATACAAAAATCTACATGCTTTGCACCAAATTTAGCTACGAGCTAATTTCCATATGTAGTTCCTGGACACAAGAAAATAGCTCACCCTCGCACAGTCATTGACTTAATGGTCCAGTGTGTAAAATTTAAATTAATTTGGCAGAAATTTAATATAACATTTAAATTGTCGAACTGTGGAAGATGCTATTTTGGGTAACCATGGTTTTAACAATAGCCCACAATGGACAAACTAAACATATTTTGAGTTTTGATGAGGCTACTCTTTTTTTAAGACGGCACAGACTCCATTAAGTGAGTGAGTTCTTTCTTCAGAGAACATCAAATATATTTAATGAATAAAATAAATAAAGGTCTGTTTTAGCAATAAAGATTATGAAACAATGACAAAATTTTATTATAAGAGTATTCAATTATTATATATAGGCTGTAATTATTTCATATCAAGCATAGATGCTGCACTTTCCACCATTTTTTTCTAAATATATATGTAGAATATTTAATTGGTACAAAACAAGTATGTCTCCCAATAAAAGCCACTCTATCATGCTTTAAAAAGGTCTTTTAATTAAATAACGGCTTCATTTTAGTGATCCAAACTTTCACAGGAAATCAGATAAATATCTGTTACAGAACGATTGACACTGAGGTTATTCCTTAATAAACCACTTATGACTGCAATTAAACACAAGCATCGTCATATAGTGGCATATGACGGAGCCACAAGAACTTTGTGGAACATTTAATTGAGGTGTGAGAGGTTATAAAATGAACACGTCGAGACATGAGCATCACTATACATAGAAAACAAAAACAGTTACGTCAACATGAACATTTTCTCATATCACACCACAAATGTCTCAATTATTCAAATAAATAAAGCAGGTACAAATGACATTAGGACATTTACCAGACAGCTCTGGAGGGAGCATCATAAAAGTACAGTCTGTTGAAACTGTAGCTGTAACCTTTTTTTCAGTAAAAACTACACAGTGTGAACATGAAGCAAATCGACGTGTTACAATAAAATCCTGTCACTATAACGGTTTATTATTACTGTTAATAAATTAATTCAATATCCATTATTTAAAAAAAGTAGTCAAAACAGAACCACCATGCTTAGCTGAAGAAAAATTAAACATCCGCACAGCACTGGTCATTTGGTAGCACTTTGCAGGTGGAGTGCAGTGAATGCTGAGTTGTTGTGGACAAGAAGTTTTTCCTGTCTTTTTTTTTTTTAATTCTTCAGTGTGTGCTCTGATAAAATTAGCAACGCCACATTCAGTGTGAAATGCTTTGGATGGGTCAAATAAAAAAAATGTCCACAGCACAAATGTTTATGTGCATCACGCCCAACATAAATAATAGACACATGGTGCAGTTCAATTCGGTCTCAGATCATCGCTTCCTGCTGGCTGATTGTCCAGGAACCAGCAGTGACGTCCCTCATGTCACAGTTCACTCTCTGATTCCCATCAGTAACTTCAGTAAGTGAGCCTCCATCACCTGTTGAACTGAACAGAGAAGCATACAATGATTTATTGTGAGTTGCATTTAAGTTCAAGTGAGTACATACTTTTTGAGCTGCAAACTTTTTACACTAATGATCACAATTACCTTTATTAACAACATAATTGTTCAGTACATATCACTATAATTGTGTATGGTGCAATTATGTATTGTATCTCCACATGCAATTTGTAATTTCTCAGTCTCTGTATACCTATGTATGTATGTTTTGCCCCTTAAGCCCAGACTACATATTACATAATTACATTTCACATACCATTCCTGTGCCCCATAGCCACGGCCATGTCCATTGCATTGAATCCAGAATCTGACTCTATGGTAGGATCGGCCCCACTCTCTAGAAGACATCAAAATTTTACTTTTTACTAGCTGGATATAACATATAACATGAACGCTGCTATGTTCATTACTTACCTAACAAGATTTCAACACAGCGCACATGATTCCCATGGACAGCATACAGCAGAGGGGCTCCTCCATTCTAACACAGAAGATACATTACATTACATTACATTACATTACATGTCATTTAGCAGACACACATAGTAGGACAAAGTCAGTGGAACATTTCCCTTATATCATTATATATTATCATATGCTATATTCTTACCCAGTCATATTCATTGACATCAACACCACAGTCGATTAGCATCTTCACAATATCAGTGTATCCCTTACTGCAGGCCAAGGACAATGCACTTTCCCTCCCTTTGGCCAGGAGATTGGGGTCAGCACCCTAAAATGAAGAGTGACACCCAGTGAAGGTCAGTTAATAAATACACAGGATACACTCTGATGTAATAAAACCACAATATCGTAGTGATATGTGAAGTTTTTCATACATTTTGGAGCAGAAACTCGACGACAGCGATTTGTCCGTGTGCAGCTGCCCACATCAGGGGGGTAAAGCCTTCCTCATCTTGGAGGTTGATCACAGACTCTGTTTAAGCAAAATATTAAAAAGAGGTTATTATTATTTTTAACATCTAATAATTTGCGTGCGGGTGGCTGGACACTATACCTGCTGTTACTTGGACAACATTTAAAATACTTAAACATAGAAATAAAATATTGTTCTTTTACAATAAGATTGGGCCACAAAACAGTAGTTACTCTATGGCTTACATATCTTTGAGAAAATAATTGTTCGTTGAACTTGATGATGATTGTTTGAGTCTTAACAACCTGGATGGACTTCCTACCTTGTTCGATCCTGCTGGCTAGAAACACCATTTCTCCTTGAGCTGCCAGCTGATGAACAGACAAAGCTGAGAGGAATATGTGAACTTATTAGTAAACACATGATTTATATTCCTGTTAAAAATATTTTGCAAAAATGTGACTTACAATGCACCAGAAGAGGAGTGGAAGACACCTCGTTGCCACGGTGTTTATTTGTGAGTGTTGTTGACTGTTTGATGGGGGAGAAATGTTTGGTGGTGGATGGTGTGTAAACATGCCGTACTTGTATTCCTGGGGAGGGTGAGGTCTGGATATTGCACTCAGCTGAAAGAAACATTTTGTGGCGTTAAAGCCTCGTACGTCACATATCCTCGCAGGATAAGTGGGTAATCATTTTGAAAACACACAAACAGAGTTCCATATTTTCCTACCTTTGAATAAAACAGATGCTACCTCCAGATCAGAGTTCACCTGGTCCTGGATGTTTTTGCTGTCTTCCTCATTGAGCGACTTGACAAATCTTGAGCAAACATTCATGTCAAAGCGGTTGGGCAGGATGAACTTGATGCCCATGGCCACATTTTGGGTGCCAGCATCATCCGGGGTAGCAACCTCAGTCTTGATGGCACTCAAGTCTGGCATTACACAGATCCCCTCCATTTCTTCAGACACCATAGAGCATTCTGCTGTCCTATCTGAGGCTGACATGGTGGCGCTGTCCATCTTCTGATCACTCACCAGGCTGTCACACTCAGAAAAAACTGGAGACACTGAGCACCTGAAATGCAAATATATATTACTTTGACAGATCACAAGTGTCACAGCCTGAGGGCATCACAGTCGCAATAAAAATACTACACACATGCAGTTTACAGACAGTATACATCAATCTGTATATATGGGACAGGTTTACCTAAAACTAATATACAATATGAAAAATATACTGCACGTAAATTGTAATATGTAATATGATAAACAATTGGTCATATGTTAAATGTAAGTGTAATATTATTTGGCACAATATTATTTTCAAGCAATAAAGCGAGGTGAATGTAATTATATACAATATTATACAGTAAGTAGATCACAAAAAGCCATTTGCCCTTCTAAATCTTAAACGGCGTTACTGAGCATTAGCTGATGACAAACTTTTAAATGTCAATATACAATTTATGGATATATTTGACAAACGCTAAGCTAAATAGAAAACATACTGATACAATACTATAGTACTGATAGCTACTAGTTAGCATGCTAGTTATCACTACCTTCTGTTAAGGATAGCAAATAATTGGCCGATACTAAGACAGTGTGACATGCGACTACATTACACGTACATTTCAGTATAAGAATTTTATTAAATAAAATCATCTCACTGAAAAAGACATTGCTTGTTTGGATGTCTTCACGTACACATCCCTGTCCTCTCGGTGTTTGTATCGATTTACGCATGCGCGAATGGTCTGGGCTACAAAGGGGTGCATCCACTATTAACCTCCCTCTTTTTAGTTCCTGACCAGAGCCTCCGTACATCATATTCATGTTTTACAAAAAATAAAATAAAAATAAAAAACCGAATAAAATTCAGATGTTTTTTTTCTTTTCTATATATATTATAGAACGAACACTCTGAACAAAACCGTCAACCGTAAGTTTGTGCGTTATGTTATTATTAAAACACACTTTACCAAGACAATTAATCTTCGACTAAATTCATTCTGACATTTGCTCCTTTATGACATTAAACAGAATATCCTTGGTTTGTTGGCAGAGCAATACATTTTCCTCAATTCCCTAACATTTTATTGATCAACCCATAAATCTATTTATGATTATGATTTATTTTATTTTGAACATGAAACATGTACATGAAATATGGCGGTGGAGTGGCTCAGTGGTTATGACCGGTACCCAAGTCGCAAGTTCGATTCCACCCCTGGCTGATTGTACTCGATTCCATTGTAAGTCGCTTTGGATAAAAGCGTCTGCTAAATGACAAGATTAATCATTCATCTAAATTATACATGTTCAAAGGGGAGTGGGAAGAAGTCGAAATGTATCAGGCCCCAGAATACTAATACAGTCAACTACACACATCTAAAAGTTACACAGTGCAGTTTTAAATTAGACATTTCTTTGCAGGAGTTGCAACTATGATGTCTGCAGCTTTATCAAAACGTGACTCTCTCTCTCTGTGTTATGGACACAGTGTGCTGTCGCCATCTGCTGGACACCAGGATCACATGCACTGAAAATAAACATAGAAAAAAACAGCAACACAAATACTGCTTATATATTCTTTGTTGTATAAACTAGGGTTTTATGAGGCTTACGTTGAACATCACTTTGCAGCATACACAGAAAAAACAAATGTGAGGTTGTTTGGGAATCCTCCACAAGGTGGCAGGATTTTCAGTTCACTCAATTTTTCACATTCTTATATTCTTCTGCCAACAGATGGCACCATTGTCTCATGGGTAATACATTGCAGGACTGTGGGTCCAGGCCAGTAATCAGTTCATCTCCCCAGTTAAAGCAAGACTACACTGTCTGAGAGGAAACTGTTGAACTAACTCACTTAAAAAAACTGTGAAACTGTAAATATTTAACAACATTTATGTTTTTGTTTTGTTTTATTTGTTGCACATAATCAGCAGGATGAGTTTGGGAGCAGGAAGGGTGGGGAAGTTATCCTCTGTCTTCCTGTTAATGTCACATGTCTGTGTCTTCTGTGTCTTATTATAGTCAGAATCCAGCTGAGATTAGATTTTCATCTAACGGAGGACTAGAAGGAAGAGAAGCACTCCACTGCAAACACAGTTACATTAGAGTGATACTATAAGTAGCAGAGACGTTAAAGTGGAGCCATGGAGGACAATAATGAATGCAAAAAAAACTTAGTTTGCGTCCAGTTGAGAAGAGACAGTGAGGTGAATATTATTTATCTAGCACACTACTGTGTACTGTCAGCAAAAACTAACATTTATATCTCATGTGTCAGCTAACATACTGCTGCACAATAAAAAATGTAAAAGTACAAGTTAACATATTATATCACTTGCTACCTACTTAATTGGGTTTTATAGAAGTGTACAGCACCATCACGGAATACATGATTTTATCTCCTCTCTAGGACCTTTTGTGTCATTTTTTCATGATCACTAGTCCTAAATGTGCACTACAAAGCTGAGTCGAAATGAGGCAAAACCTCAAAACCATATTGCGACAAATATTGCAATGGCTACATGATTCCTTTGGCGCAGTCGACCTAAGACATAAGTGAACTCAGCTGCAGCCAATAATAGTGTGTGGAGAATAAAAACATTTGAACATATAAAAGAACACAATAGATATGCAAATGTGTATACGAAGGAGTTTTAGGGCCAGCCAAAAAAAAAAACAGCAAAAAATATAAATAAAACATTTTTTTTTGGATGCTTTTGCCCCTTGTGTCGGATTTTTTTTTTGGCTGGCCCTAAAACTCCTTCGTATATATCTAAATCGTGTTTATCTCAAGTTATCTGGTTTTATTTTGCAGTTGAACCCTGATGAACATGCGGTAAGTGCACATTTGCATATCTCTTTTAAAAACCAAAGTCATTAAACTGGTTTACTTGTTTAATTCAGGTTCAGTATCACCACACTTAATGTTTCACTTTGAAAACGAAAGTGCAAATAACAAGCGTGGTTTGGTGTAAGTAACAACTTTAACTATTGCAATGTATAGTATTACATTTGTATCATGTGCTGAGGTGGTGGGAGGGCCCCCAAATCAAGTTCTGCTTAGGGCCCCATGAAATCTTGGGCCGGCACTGCCCATTGGTATAATAATCCCCTTTGCATCTTTTATGTCATGTTCATAAAAAACTCATATTAAACTCATGATGTTTTGACATTTTTGTTTTTGCAGCACGTTTGTAGCAGTACTGAATGGGAGGTCCTATGTGTGCGTGTGTGCGAGCGAGGGGGCTGGACAAGCAGAGCAGGCCGCTGGAGAGAGACGAAGAAGAAGAAGAAGAAGGGAAAAAAACAGGGGAAACGACTCTGGCGACACCTGCGAACCGACTCCCAGCAACAGCAACAGACTGACTGAGTCCTGTAGCTGTTGTGAGGAAGAGGAGGAGGAGGAGGAGGCTGATGAAGCTGAGCGACGCGATAGTAATGTGTAACAAAGGTGTAATAAGCGTTATTAGCTCCATCGCGAAAGCGAATCGAACTACAGAGAAAAGTTTTTGAAGGCAGAGAGTCGTTTTCATCGGTTCCGAGTTTCCCCGAGTGCGGAGAGGAGAGGAGAGAGAAGCGGCAGCAGGTAATGGCAACACGCTGACAACTGTAAACTACAGCTTTACACAGGTTCAGTAGAGATGTGTGAGAAAATCAATCTAAAGCGACATTATCGCGACTGTGTTTATGTTTTCTTGCTCCTCGTTTTCTGTTGCTTCGTTTTGTCTTCAGTGTATATGTGGTCAAACACCGCTGGTGCGTTCAGGTTCACAGGTAAAGCGTGGAAAAAGTCTGTGTTGTGTGGCGTTTGGAGGTGTTTCAGTGTCTGTTGTTCTATCAAACTGTGCTCTGTGTCTGTGCTGTGGTCACTTCATTTCACGACTGTGTTACTTTTATTTGTTTCACTGACTGGATTTGATAGTGTGATACATGAGTGAAGGCAGCACAGTTTTGTAGGTATGAGCCCAACGATGGGTCACATGAAGAAAACCCTATTTTATACATGCCAAACATGAAGTTGTCACTAATCAAACAGGAAATCTCTGGTCTCTCCATTCAAATAATAGTAGGTGTTAAAAACAGTCAGAAAAGTAATTTTACGTACAACTTTACTGTTGTTGCTAGTTTTAAATTTGGGTCTCCGTGTAAAATGTTTGGGAAAGACAGCTGTATTGTTTCTGTGGGATATGTTTGAGTGTTGACAGTCGAGTCCCAGTTGTGTAAAGTTATCAATCAGTGCTATACATGTGTATATATACATATATATATATATATATATATATATATATATATATATATATACATATATATATATATATATATATATATATATATATATATATATATATATATTTATTATTAATTTATTTTTTATTGTATGAGGTATTGACTTCGTTAAGCACGCCACAATTTCTGAGAACCAGCCTGGGACCTGGACACTTGGTCTCAATGTTAACATAGCTGCCAGTAGAGTCAGAGAAAAACAGATTTAAGCCTCTTAACAAAAGGCCGACTGAATAAAATCTGTCTATTATACTTTAAGAATATATTCACAGCTTTACCTCACTGATGGACAGTCTTTTGCGTCTGCAAACTGAAGTCTCTGAACTGCTCACTCTCCTGCACCAAAAATCCAAAGAGAAAATCATCGTTTTTAACTTGTGTTTAAACGGGAACTGCTGGTCTACTGTCACTTCATCTGGTGAGTTTGTGTCACTTACGTAAAACAGAATTAAGGATTTCAAACGTCAAAGTCACAAGATGATATATTTGAACTCAGTGATGGAGGCTGCAGTAAATCAGAAACTCGTGTGTGCGGTGATGTAAAATCGCAATTTTTTCGTATGGACTTTGGTTGGGAGGGAAAAACAGTTTCCAAGTTTCCATTCGAAAAACACTGTTCAGTGTTGAGAAAAAGTGGTGAACATCTTCTTAAGATATCGTAAACTGTATCCAGATTTTAAGCAGCTGATTTTGGTTATTTCCATATTTTCCAATGTTTTCCATTAGTTTTCGTTGCACTAAAAACTGTATCCACAATAGGAGACAATATCTCTATGTTACTGTAATCATACAATTATTAAGGAGTCAGCAGGAAACACCTTTGCAGCACTTGATGTCATGGTGACTGACTGTGACTGTGATTAGTCATCATTGCGTTGAACACATTCTTGTGAGAGGTAATAAGAAACACTGGTTCCACATTTATCTCCATGCCTCACATACAAGAGTGTGTGTAACAGATTCTTTTTTTTACATAAATGAAGCTAAAAGCAGAAAAATATCCATTTTTATATAACAACCCCCTCCCACCCTAACTCAATAACTAATTGCAGCATGTCATGTGAGATAAATTAGATTATTTAATCATGCGTCACCTAAAAAAAAACTCTAGACATCAAGTCATCAAGTTGATGGTGTCTGAAAAGTATTTGCCTCACATTAACAGAAGTCAAAATCATTTTTGATAGCATGTGTTCTCTTGTTTATGTTTAATCTCTTTTCTCACGCCCTGTTTTAGAGTGCGTGGCCAACAGCCAGCTCAGGTTTCTTATTCACACTGACTGAACATGTCAAAGGCTAATGTCAGGCCGAGGACAATGACAGTGACATAGTAGAAAAGCTCAACCCTTAATCGTGGCTTACAGACACATCTTTGCATGCACAGTGTTTTGTTAGCGTTTTCTGATCACATTACATTCAGTTTTGCTCACAGATGAGCTGCAGGAATCTCAAATCTAGATGGATGTTCTCACTGTCCTTCAATATGTGGATTGGGATTATGTCTTTAAACCTTACGTAAACAAACAGCTGCCAAAATATTCACGTTTTGTTGACCTAATAGGTCGCAACCTGCAAAGCAAGGACAATGTTTACTCAACACTATGACATGTTCCTGCTCCAACTGCACATGGAAGAAAGAACCCCAAAGACCCATTGTTATGATTAGGCTTACAACAAGGTATAAGACGCCCTGGCCTGTGGCACTGCACTCATGTATCAATAAAATGTTAATATTACAGCACACAAACATGACAGTGACATTAGATAATCCCAGAGGACAGTATCAGTCAGTGTATTACTGTAATAGGACTGGATTTACACTTAAGACACCAAATCCTGTTCCTGTTGTTGGCCTGTTGTGTCACTTCACAGGCTCATTTTCATCAAATAATATAAAAGGATGTTGACCCAGATTCAGAGGATTGTGCCCCCGACTATTACAGTTTTAAGTCAGAGAAAAAGGAAAGTGTCCATCATACATTCGTGGTCACCTTTTATGGGATATTTGAACAACAGTAATGACCAGCATCAAATATAAACCAGTCAGTTTTTTGAAGCATGACATGCCTATACTCTCTCCCACTTTATAAAAATTATAATATATTTGGATATTGATAAGTTTAATAGTGTCCATTTTGTATCAAAAAATATAACCATGAACTATCTTTAGTTTTTATCCCTATGCTGTCAATGTAAGCTATTATCTGACAAATGCAACAGGCTCAGTGTAATTACACAACAATACAGCCCATGCAGATGAGTGTTCAGACCAGTGGTGGAGAATCTCGTACCTCCAGATTGTTCATTTAGGTTTTATGTGTTCAAAGAGGCTGTCAAAAATCCCACTCAACAAAACAACCACGTACAACACTAATGAATGAAAGTGCTCTGAAGTGGCTTCTAGAAGGTCAGTGATGGGGCAAGTTCGGAACCAGTGGCCCATTAACTTGGGACTTTCCCTGTAGACAATATTTCCGTGCCAATACATCTTATTCTCATCTCTGGTAACAGTCTGATGAGCAACATGAGAGGCGAGAATAAGAAGACTTCTCTAGCAGATTCTTTTTTTTACAGCTTTTTGGCTAAATAAGATTCAAAGGATTCTAAGGCTTTATTGTCATGTGCAAAAAATACCACGTTATCTCTGCAGGGAAATTCTTTCTCTGTGCCGCCACCTGATCACAAGGAAAAAGTAAGTAAGTATATATACACACAAGGAAGTGCAATATCCGTGGAAACAGTATATGTGAACAGTGTTTTGCCAGTGGGGCTGCAACGATAAATGTATTATTAATCAATTACTTAACTAACCGTCAACTATTTGATAATTGGTTTGAGTGTTTTTTCAGCACATTTCTGGTTTCTTTGCTCCATATAACAAAGAAATCATTAAAACAATAATTTTGCTTCGTGGGCAAAACAAGAACATTATCATTTCCAGGTTAATTGACAGATTAATCGATTATTAAAATAATCTTTAGTTGCAGCCCGAGTTGCCAGTATGTGCATGACTGCAGAAAGTATTAAGAATGCACACGTAGGAGTAACATGTTATAATCCTGATGAAAAACCCTTTTCAGTACAAATAATGATTTTTGGTTGAACTAAAAAATTAAGCAGGGTTTCGAGTCTGTGGGGAAAACCAGTTTTTAAATGGCTGATGGCTACAAACACCATCATCACCACCACTACCATCTCCCATCTGACACCTCACAATACCGATGCCTTTGTATCGCATAGTCTAGTATAGTTTAATGTGATATATGTGTTCAGTATTTATGTACAGCCTGCAGAGGACATCATAAAAATGAAAAAAAAAGCTTCCCAGCCCCTGGTCTAGACACCGTGCATCCCGCAGAGCAGACACCGCTGTGCAGCTTTGAAGTCATGTACTATTCACAGCTGAGAGTGAAGTCACCAGAAGATCAGGTTTTTGCAGAAGATACAGTTTCTTTTTCCTCGTCCTTTGCGTTGTGCCTGAAGACTCTGACACTGCTGGTGGTGGCTGACCACGGTGACCCAAAGGATGTAAGAGCACAGCATCGTATTTGGTGTTTACGTCTGAACTCATCCAAATGACCTCAACTGTTGTTGTTGTTACGTCTTTTCAAATAATCATCATTTAGCCTTTACTCCCTGAACAGAACAGCTCAACTCACTGGCTGTAACCTGGATTGATATTGATACTAGAGCTTTGTTTTTGTTGAATATCATTGCCGTTGTTGTGTAACGTTATATGAGACTGAGCAGTTAAGTGGTGAGATGTTCTGTGTCAGCTGGAGTGGATGAACTGTTCTCTTTCACCACCAACCTTCAGAACTGAGAAAGCCTCTTGGATCAGAGGTGAAAAGTCCAGTTGTTACCTTTGGATGACTGTTCTCTGGAGTTTTGTTTAGTGGTCCCTTTGCCAAGCTCACGCTCCAGTTTGTTCTTAAATTTCAAATGTTTCTTTTAACGGCTACATAACTCCCACTGAAATCAGTACATAATGAAATCATAATTCATTAAGACGTCAGACTATGACTCCGTTTTGAATCTAGTTTGGACTCTGGAATGGTGACATCAGTTCATCATCATCCAGTAAGTAATTTAAGTCCATATTGGATTGGATTTGTCCCTTCTGTAATTAGAATTATAAACTACACAAATAGATGCACTTAAAGTTAAAGGTCAAATTGTTTTGGTTGTTATTATTCTATTGTAACGTGACTATTTTCTCTCTAGGTATCTGGCGGATGGGAGAAAATGGAGTTGAACAGAAGAGAGGTGCCTCTATATGTAAGTGCTGTCTTATTTTACGTAAAGGTGCAGTGGCTGCAGTGACCCTCACACTGGGTTTTTTAAATCCAAAAAGATTAAAGTTAATAATCAAATGTCAGATAATTAAATATCAGATCAAGTTTTCCTACTGAATGAAAGGTGAAGAAATCTGTTAATTGGCGATTTGCATGGTCATTTCCTGACGTCACAAGAGTGACGTAGAAGTGTTGCGGTGTTGTCCCTTCACAACGCTGAAAACACCTTTTAGGCCACGTTGAATCCCTAGTACTGAAGCAACTACAGAATAACAATGTTTATGTTTTTGATCAATTTTAATCACTTACTTTAACCTTACAAAGTCCAAGAGTCCCCTCAGTGATTAATTGCGAAAATAAACCTGAAGCTTATAATGGAATGAATGAAGGAGCAACACAATAACATCACAAAAAAGGCATCTTTAGGCATCTTACACAGAGAAATACAACACACACAGAAAACACTGGTGGACACAAACGCACACAAGTCAGGGAGGGCAAGAGACCAAATGCAAACTCACATGAAGAGGGAGAGAAAGAAACAGCGCATTCACACACTTTAGTTTTGTCCAAAAAGCCTTTGGGTAACTTTTTAAAATGAAACTTTCCACTATAAGTCCGTCCTTATCCATCTTTGCACCGTAGACTGTCCTGTAACCAGTATGGCTCGGTTTGCCTGTGCATGTGACCAAAGGTTATGGGTCAGTCGCCACCGGAAGTAAACAACAATGTTAACTGTGTTATTTTTTTTTTTAATTATTTAAAATGAATCGCCAAAATTAAGGCGAAATGTTGACAGCACTAATATATGTATGTATATGTATATGTATATGTATACATATACAATGAACCCTCCCCAAATGTTACACACATGATTCTCTTGTGTGCTGGTGGTTTTCTCCTGGGATCTGTTTTGGTATTTTTGGGAGTGGTCGGGGAAATCTATGAACCGTGAATGCTCCTCTGGACCAGTCCCCCACATTTAAACCCAATTCTGTTTTGTTTTTTTGTTCTCACCAGAATTAGAGTACTCATGTTCCTCTCTTCAACCACCCCTTTTGCTTCTCTCTCAGTCCTGATTCTCCGTCTGTGCAGTAGTTGACTGGCAAGCCCTGTGTCATAGGTGAAACACAATCCAGGAGGCTTTCAGTCCCTGGGGAAGCCCAGCCTTACAGAGACTGTTCAACAACTGACAAGACCCTCTAAAAGCCTGCACAGAGGAAACAGGGAAGCCAGAAATAAAAGTATAAGCTCATTTGTTTCATGGCTTTTTACGGACTATACGTGCCCGATTTTATAAATATACACATTTTTCTTTTGGAAAGTGTGCAGGTGTGTCTGAATTATTATTTTAAACCATTTTTTGACGCCGTAAAACTCCGTTTCGTGCAGTTACTTTCATTTCTTCCATCTGTCCTCCTTTCTCTTTTCTATCCTCCATATCCCCCATCTTTCTCCCTCTCTTTCTCTCTCTCTCTCTCTCTCTCACCCCTCTTCTCCCGTCTGCATGAAATCGTGGGTGGGCCAGTCATTGAAGCGGTGCCAGATTTCTGGTAAGCAGAGTGTCGGCATGTTTTGCTGTGTCACCACTTTTAGACACGGTGTGGGAGGCTCCCTCCTGAACCTTTGCTTCTGCACGACTGATTGAGGAGTGCTCCAAAAACCCGGGCATGTGAGTCATTGTAGGCTGTTTCACGCACACCCATACACCTCTCCATTAAGAGGAAGTGGCGTCTCCACCCTCTCAGGTCACAGCTCAACAGGAGCAACTCTCACTGCTGAATGAGATCCAGATTTCAATGCCGGCCTTTGTGTGGGCAAGCCATGGTGCACTGCTGTGACATAAAGCTGTTATTGTAACATGCCTGGTGAAGTTTTATGGTGCACCTCCACACGTACAGCATAGTGTCAGACCCATAGGAGATACTGTTAGCCCAGATCAATGGATAAATGGCTGCATTCAGTTGCAGACAGAACGTGTGCGAGTTCCCGTGTTTAATGAGGTTTTTATTGCACTCCAGTGCAGGACTTCATGTCAAAGTCATTCTGTCGCCCAGGTGTGTGAATGACTGCTCAAACGTTTTGGAGCACCTTAGTTTACTCTGCTGTTATTGGATTTAAAACTGTACTGCATGACTTTAAAATGTAAACACATGTCCGTTGCATTCAAACCGATCTCAAATGAGTTCACACAAGTCTGATTAAGGGCCGGGTCATAGTTTCCAGGTCCACATGTGTGCAGAGGTCCACCAGGGTCTGCGTGACATTCATTTCACCATCCGCCCATTTCTGCATTGGGCTGCAAACCAACCAGCCAGTACCGAAACATTCAAAAGATATAAGAAAATACAAACGAGAGCAAACTCCTTGTGAGAAATTGCCACTACTGGAAAGTATGCCGACCGTCGCTCGTATAAACAGATCATGACTTCCTGGTTTGGTGCTATCACGTGTCTGATCCACGTAAATGTGACCTACTTCCGTTCTGTTACTGCTGTATTTTCATTCCAAAATAAAGAACAATGAACAGGCACGAAAGTCACAGCCATGGAAGAGCAGGAAAATGACATGGATAGCGGACAGCGAGGGCACATGCAATGTTTGATTACTATGGAAGCTGATTCTACTTCTGGAGGATTAGACAATACTGCGCATGTCAAAATTGTCCATTCTAACTGAACACTTGATGCATGCGTATGCACACAATCAGGCAATTTAATACAGCGTCCATGCAAATAATGGGATTGTAAACACAAATCTTCTCAGAATGCGGACATTTGTAACGTAAACATAGCTCGTATGAACGCACCTGTGGGCCATGTATGCACATGTGCAAACAGCTCCACTCAAGTCTCTTTGTGTTTCTCAGTATAGCAGCGTTTAGATCTCGTGTCGCCTGGCGACATTCCTGTGCTGCTGGAAGTGATTAGTAATATGACAAGGCAGATGGACTGAACACACAAAGAAACACTCACTTAAAGTTTCAAAAGTGACTTCCACTGGTCAGAAAAAACTTTGAGGGGATAAATGCTGCCCCCTGCGCTGCTGCTGTATACACAGAAACACTCCCTCAGTCAGGTCTGAGAGTTATGCTTGAACGAGCTGCTTTTCAAATGAAGGAATGCCTATACAAATAAAGTTATGTTGTTCATGCAGACCCAGCAGAGACAGAATAATAACATTACAACAACAAAAGCTTTAACTTTATATAACTTATCAATTTCAGTGTTTCTGAAAATAAATCACGGAAGGACCTTTGGAATGTCCTTGTTGGGCTAAATTTAATAAAGTATTTTGACTCATCCAGCAGCAAAACACACTTTTATGTCACTCAAATCTAATTTTGTCAAATATTAAATAATAGAATCACATATTTAGTTTGTAGGAGGTTTGTCTCACAAATGTGTTGCATTTGTAGTTTTTCTTTGCTTTCACTTGTCTGACCAGTTCAGGCCAAACCAGCTTTGTTAAATTTTGGAGACAGGAGAGTGGAGAGTGTTCTTTTATTGAAAACTGTGGTATGTTTCTGTTCTGTAATGTTTGGGGTCATGTTGTTGAAGGATGAATCCCTGACCTATCCACTCTGCCTTTCTTTGTCACTCGTCCTTTCCTCACTGTCGTGACAGCAAGGATTTCCCCTGGCTGTCATGACTCGGAAAAGTCTTAAAGGAGAATGTTAAATTGCAATTGAAAACTCTTTTTGGAATCTGTCCAGTGGAGCATTTCCACCATCAGTCTCACTCAACAAGAGGCCTTGTGAGACGTGTTGTTGTTGCAGGAATTAAGACAAAGATGGAAACATGAGTGTGAGATAAAAAAGAGTTGTTGAGAGGAGTTTGGAGGCTGCAATTCAGGATACATGTTATGCAGCATATTTTAACCATTGTTAAAACTTTAATTTCGATTGTTCAAGTCATGGTAATTCCTATCTTTATGTTGAGTATAGAGTAGTTCATATTTTGATGGTGCCTTGTGTGGCGATGCTTCAACATGTTTTAAATCTGTTCAGTTGACTTAAAAACATGATCATAAATCAAATTGCAATTGCGACATGTGTCGTAAACATTGTGGTTGTTTATTTTAGCAACAGACAGAGCAGGGAGAATTTAGTTGCTGCACAGTTGCAAAGCTCTGGAAAGCCCTTTATCAGCAAAATAATAAAAAAAAGCCATGTCCTGTAGCAGTTGCCCCCCCTGCCACTGACACCATACTGCGGCTGTTTACAGAGGTGACCCATTTCAAAAAGTTTCTGAAAATAGCATTCATCTACACACAGCCATTTATAAACAAAAGACCCAGGTTGGAAAAAAGTGATGTTGTTAATTGAATTCTTAATTTTACTATTTAAAATTTTCATTACTTACTATCCACAAATAATACAAACAAAACCTGTTAAACGTGATGAATGACTTTGCCGAAAGTGTCCACAATCAGAGTGAATTAATGCTTCTGTTATTATTATTATTATTATTATTATGAGCCTTTGATCCTAACCCTGGTCTACAGTGAGTCAGTAGACGCTTTTTATTTCTTTACAGCCACTGTTATCTCAGAAAAGCACAATCGTGTGCACAAATGGAGGTAGATTAGCTGTACCTTTGTTGTACTGTGTTTGCTCAGTTTGATGCTGATAGACAGTCACTTTATGCCAGTGAGATATTTTCTCGGACTTATTTTTCCTTTAAGTGCTGTAGCGATTGTGTGTACCATGCTTTTCACGAGCGGAACCAAAAGAAAACCTCAACCTAGTGATAATACAGTCTGTCATTAACGGCAGACTGAAAATACCAAGATTCAGCTTCATAACTATTACTGAAACCAAATTCTCCTCGGTATTTTATGATGTAACAATACATCTATCGTCGGCAGCCCCCTTCTTTGATGTGAAGTGTCATTGCCACTTTTACTGACAGCCTTTTCTGACATGTGCACTGGGTATTAGTATCTCATTTGCACAGAAGATTAAATCAGAGGTATGTGCTTGAGCAGACTATGAGAACAGAGAGTCTGCTGCACTGATTTCCTCGCTTGTGTCTTTTACATGTTTAACTGTTGTGGCTGAAGGGGCTCATGTCCGTTGTGTGTTTTTTTTTAGGGACGCACAATATTATCCGCACATTATCGGTATCAGCCGATATTGGCTTTTCTTTCCACTGATGCCTAGTGCTTACTCATTGTGTGAACTGTTGAGTTTCTCTGCTCTCGATGATGTTGTCTATGTACAGTGCCTTGAGGTAATGTATGTTGTGATTCGGCGCTATACAGATATATCTCAGCTGACGTAGGGCAATAGGCGGGGCACACCCTGGACAGTTCCCTCCAGTCCATCGGAGGGCCACATAGAGACGAACAAGCATTCACTCTCACACCATGCATATCATCAAATCAGATATGTGTCCTCTCTGTCTACGTTACTAGATCAACTATATATCCGACATGTGGCCAGAATCCATGCTGCTTTTTGCCTATATGAATGCGTAGTGTTGACATCATCAATGGAGGAGAGTGTCATCCTCTCGAGTAGGGACTCTCAAACGTTTTATACCAAGTACTACCTGAGAAAATGTTGAGCTAACGTTTAAAATACAGTGGTGTGAATTGGCCGAGCAAAGTTTTCACCAGATCACATACCCTGGTATGTACAGTAGAGCAGTTTTTTTACGATTTTCCTCACAAGTACCACCAGAGGAAGCTCACGTACCACTAGTGGTACATGTACCACAGTTTGAGAACCATGGCTCTAGCCATGGAGCTAAATCTCATCCATAAATTCTGGTTTCAGAGACAGACTTTCCCCTGTGCGGATCCATAAAGGTACATCTTATCCTTCATAACTCCCTCAAATACGAGGCCTCTGTTGTTGTTGATGACAAATGTAAACATGTACAGTGTTTGTGTGCTGTTCACGAGGACAGGCACATTTACATGCGAGACACATCTGAAGAGTAATGAAGTAAGAGCTGGTGCTCTGATTGTAGCCTTATACTAACTGTAATAATATGAGGTCTGGCCTGTTCCAAATGATAATGACATGCCCTGCATGCCAGTCCCTTGACTAAAACTGCACTGTGAAAATGTTAAATTTGAAACAGAGAATACTGCGTGTCCCTGCTGACATCAAAGCTTTCTTCTCACTCGCTGTTATTGGAGCTGTTTTTGTTGTTGCAGTGGCAGAGATCTTAGTCCCCTGACGTCACTTACGCGTCGTACTCAGGAGATCGTGGCAAAGAGCCGTAGAGTCGATGGCTGCTGGTTTCCTGGAGACAACAGGCAGCAGATCTGATGTTGTTTTTCCCCACTGGTTGGACAACAACACATGTAGATTACATAATCATGCCTCCGTTGTATCATCCAATTTGTTTTTTTAATTAAAACCGCCGTTAAATGAAATGTCCACCTATTATTGTGCCATATTGAGGTAATCCTGCATAGCACAGTTGTAGATTTGTATCAAGCTATGCCATCTGTGAGAAACCTCCTCATTTGTTTGTGTTCCATAATTAACATATCATGATTGACTGCCTGAAAACTGCCCATATGGGAGGCATGAGGTCAAACCACATGGTGCTGAATATTTCATTGTTACTGGATCAGGCTGTGTCATGATGACGCCAAAGAGAAAAGGCCATAGATCACATCAGTCTGTCATCTTATCACCTCCCAGCCATCCACCTTCCCCTTCCCTCAGGCACAGCCCATACAGTTATGATCAAGCAAATTCTGTCTGATCACATTGTGCTGGGGAGAAGCAATAATGTCTGAGGCTGTTGCAGACTGGTGGGGCAAATAAACAAGACCTACAGCACCCTCAGAGGACTGAAAACAAAATCAAAGGAAATGAGAACGTAGTGGTCACACATGTTCTTGTATCATACACATATTGTAAATCTAATTGCTGGGAGACAATGTAGAGAAAATACCAAATACAGTATATGGATAAAGCTTCTTTATGTGATTGATTCTTCAGAATATGGCTCTTCAAGTGACAATACAAAGGCTAACTGACATGAAATCGATGCAGAAAAATGGAAAACCAAAGGTCCTTTATGGCTTACTGCTTTTATTTCGTTTGAAATATGAAGGAATTATGCCACATAAAGGGAATCTTTTATTTTTCCAAATGCTAATTCTCTTTGATCCCTTGTAAGAAATCCGGACTGGCTGCACAAACAACGGCGTCCGATGTCCGACGTGTTATCTTTTCATTAGGTGGAAAAACAATCAGTGATAACATTAACGGTGTGTGCGCTAAGTGATCCTGCAGCAAACCACTTAGTGCCAGTAACAAGCTGAGAAGCTGCAGTTTGAGTCAGACCTGTTTTATCGCTCTGAAACACTTGAGATGGATGCATTTCTGCCTCTGAGTCACTTCATACTGGATTTAATACGCAAATCTTTAAATATTCCCAGAGACAGAACTGTAGACTTTACATTAACACTGTGATTGATTGGTTTGCCAGGAGCATATGGTCTTTCCTAATGAGGTTGTGTGGTGAAGTCTGGATCTTTAATTATGTCTTGAAAGTAACATCATGTACTCCTTTACCCTATGTCGAAGCTACTCCAAGAGAATTGCCCAGAAAATCCCTTGTTTTCTTTTTAATCATACCACAAATTAAATATCAACAGAAGTCAATTGACCTTTCCATTATTTTTAGTTACACTTACATACTTTATACTTCTTCAGTCACCAAATCTAGAAGAATTAACCTTTTTTATTAGGGTTTGCTGCAAAAATAATACAAAAGTAAAGACATTTCAATCAGAACATCAGCATTGATGCCTTATCACTGTGAGAATGTTATTATGCTTAGGTTAGCATTTAACTCAAAGCTCTGCTGTGTTTAAGTACAGCCTCATGGAGCTGCTCGCGTGGATATAGACACTTAGTCCTGCTTATGTATAATAATGTAGATTACGTTTAATCCGTGCAAACTCAAAACTGTAATTGTCACCTGCGTAGGCCTCAGTTCCATCATATTTACGTGATATGAACTGTTACAGGAATGAATACATTGATACACAGAGAAGTTTTTTTGTTTTTTTTTTTAAGTGAAGAAAATGTAGGCACTGTACATTTAAACGTGATGAATGACTTCTCCGAAAGTGTTCACAATCAGAGCGAATTAAGGATGGCCCATAAATCCCAAGATAAAGCCCCAAGCTGAGCACAAGAAAACAGAAGATAAGATTGCACAAGCATGGAACTTCAAGTATGTGATCCCTTTTGAAAGGTGTTCTGTGAGCTAACCCTCTGTAAAAGTTCAGTCTCTGGAGGAAGGACAGACCTGAGGAGCTGAAGTAAACCCTGTGGTTTCTATCTTTCGGTCATCCATCTTAATATATTGTATTGCGAACAACAAAAACTCCATGTTGTTTGTTCATGAATACAACATGCACTGGTTAATGTGAGACTATGTCTTTAAAAAAAAGGGTCTGTCAGACAAAACATTTCATATATCATATGTTTAAAATTCTATTATTTTGCAATTCATTAGTTGTTTTTTTATCTCATAGAATGTCATTTCTGCTGATAGGAGTCTCACTTACGTATTCCGAAATGCTACTTTTCGGTGTTGTAATGTAGTGAAGTACAAATACTTTGTTAGTGTACTTAAACACATGATTCATTTCTTTATATTTCTAGCAGCTTTTACATTTACTCCAACACATTTCCCTTAGCTTATCTTCATTACTACCAAATATAATCAGAAGAAGAAGAGTTGGTTATTGTCTGTATTTATATAGTGCATTTCTAGTCTTTACACTACAGTTTTGCCATTCACCCATTCACTCACGCATTCATAGGACACATCTATGTGCAGTGCATTTTCTATCACACATCTTTCATACCATTTACACACTGCCGGTACAACTGTCAGGAGCGATGTGGGGTTAAGTGTCTTGCCCAAGGACACATCGGCATATAGACTAGCAGAGCCGGGGATCAAACCTGCAACCTTCCAGTTGAAAGACAACTCACTCTATCACTGAGCTACCGTCGCTCATTTCTACTCACTCCTCACTTTTACTTTAAAGTTATGTGGGTCTTTGAGTTTATATGAGGTCAATAGAAACAAGGTCAATGATTGAACAGAAATAATGAACTCATTATAGAGATGGATCATGAACGCTCAGTAGGGTGCAGACTCTCCCCCATTGTGAGAAAATGAGTAGTGGCTCTCTTCATTCTTCATTTTTTCCTCTCTGTCTTCCACCCAAATTAAAGTGAACTTTGTGAAATCAATCAAAAAAAGACATTTTGCTTCCAAAAAAGAATCTGCCCACTATTATTTCCAGCTTTACCTGGAGCTATTTGAATGTGACAGTGACATTTTATTTTAAATTTGAAATCTGTGATGGTTTACCCTTGAAACAGTCCTCCTATTCATGAGGAAACGTCTATTGTGGTTGTGTTGTAAAAGCCGATTTTTCTCTTTTTCTAATCTCAGGGGCAAGTGGAGGCCAGTGTAAAACTGCAAGCCAGCGGTCCTGAAGATGCAGAGTTTTACATCGTCGTTCAAGGTTCGAGACTCACACATGTGACTACAGCAAAAAGAGGAGATGATGGGCTCACGCTTCGCTTCACAGTTCCCGGTAGGTTTCGTTATTTTACCTGTCATTGTCTCACAGTCTCCAACAGCAAAATTCCATGACAATGATCAGTGACCCTAGAGCAGGGGTGTCAAACTCATTTTTGTTCAGGGGCCACATACAGCACAATTTGATCTCAAGTGGGCCGGACCCGTAAAAATAGTACAATAATAGCATAATAACCCATGAACAACAAGAACTCCTTGCTTTTTTTCTCCTTTGTTTTACATTTAATGAAGGATATTTTTACAAAACATGAAGTTTCTTGAGAAATATAAGTGCAATTTCAACAATATCGTGCCTAAATGTGCTATTTACAAATCACACTGGCTCTATAAAGGAACAAACATTTAGTCACAGGTATCTGGAAGAGATTTAGATTGTAATCGTAGTGTGAAACTTTAACAAATTCATCCTGTGGGCCGGATTGGACCCTCTGGCGGGCCAGCTCTGGCCCCCGGGCAGTATGTTTGACACCCCTGCCCTAGAGACATATTATATCCCATCAAGCTAACAGCATAGGGTTTTGTCTTTTACAAATCCATAAAGTCTGTCCTTGATAAGCCTGCTGTCAACACTAGCCTGCTGTTTTCACGCCCTGAAAACAATGACAATTGAAAGTGCCGCTGGCTCCAGTTGTGTTTTGTGTGTGGACGGGCAGAATTTGAGACATTTAAAAATGATGATGCAGTTACCTGCTTTCAGTTCCTTGCTGGTTCTTTGTAGCCAAAACATGACTAAGATCTGTAAACGAAAACCTACGTCAAAACTTGCTTTCAGTTTTCACCTTAACTTTGTCTTTTGCGCACCTGAAATGAAGAAAAGCGACTTTCTTCGGGGGATGAAACACTAATTTGGACTCATGGCTAAAATGTTACATTTGTCGTTATTTTTTAAAATTAATTCGATTTATGGAAACCATCCTCTCTCTGTGTCTGGCAATCCGCCTGGGCCACATGACCAGGTGTGTGAGGTTGTGAATTTCCAAATGGACCAAAGTAAACATTGTGATTGTTCCATCTTTCATAGGTCATGACCTTGTGGAAGTTGCCTCCGTTGCTTCCTACTGTTGCACAGAGGGCCAAGTCGAGCCATGTGAGGGTGAAGCATCTCTTGAATACGTCAGTGATGTTGCCCAGACAGCAGCAGAGTACCTGAGTGCACACAGGGACCAGCTGGGGCCCCAGAGCTACCAAGAAGTCCTGAAGAGGTTTCCGGTGTGGGTGCAGTCGGCTGATGAGGAGCTCTCTGCTGGATGGTTACGTCGCGATGAGGGTGATGACGATGATGCGCAACTCAGAGAAAGTAGAGGCTATGAAGCCGATCTCCGACAACTGGATGAGCAAATCACCCAGGCTATGGCCAACATGGATTACCCTCAGCAGTGGAAAAACACTCAGAGCCAACAAAGGGAAGGTAATGATTCGGAAGTGAGAGTGAAAGTCATGAGCTGTGATATTGTAGGTTTCATTAAAGAGCCTGCACTGCACATATACACTCATATTGAGCTGTATACATTTATCAAACTTCAATCAAAACTGGTGTAAATCAAACAAAGCATTTCAGAGTTTTATGTCTTTGTCAACTCATTACATTCTCATTATAGAAGTATCCTCATAACCTCATCCACAGAGGTTCAAGATTTTGTAGGTGCTCCTGAAATGTTACCCAGCTAAAATGTAGAGTCCAACCCTAGTCTATTTATCCTTATATGTACTCTATTAATTAAACTTTGTACTGTTTGTCATTTTCATCATCAAGGAGAGTCTACCTTGCTAAATTGTGCAATCAAACTACCAAGCGTCTTAGCTATGGCATTTATTCACAACTGCAGGAATATTAACAAGTCTAAGCCACAACGTAATTGCACAGGGATATGTTTTAATTAATTAGATTAAAGTTATTCTAATGACATATTTGCTATTTTCACCTGTGTGAATGTTTATCAAACATAAACATATATACTGTACGGTATATACCTAAGTACTCTATTTACAGTGTATAATAGAAATCCTACAACCAGAACAATTTTAAATCCTGAACAAATTGGAGCCAAAAACATGTCCATGTACTATATATCACTTAATGAAATTTAATTAAAGTAAATAAGTAATTAGGAAACAGTAATTTGAACAAGCTGCAACATGCAGAGAATATTAATCTTTAAGGTTCTCTGCTGTTCAGGAGGTTTCAGAGCCAACATTGGATCAGACTGTACAGCCCAGCTCTTCTATCACATGATGTTCAAGACCAGCCAGGCAGGCAGAGGCCAGCGTGCTCGGAGACGGAGCAATTATTGCCATTATTCCTCTTCCATCAGATTAGAGTTGTCTTGCAGCTCTGCGTGTCTGTTAAATCAACTCCCACAATCCCCCTCTGCACTGCACTCCCGCTCCTTTACACCACAGCTGTGCCAGAGTTGTTTTTGGCATCTGGCCTCAGAACTCAAGTTGTTATTTATGTTTCATTATTTCAAAGCATTATTCAGAAATGCAAGTAGTGTGCCAGGGCATTACCTTATAATGGACATGCTAGGTGAAGGTGTAGAGACAAGAAGGTTTGAGTTCACACAGACGCTTGTTGCCGTGTTTTTCTGTTGTAGACAGAAAAACGTGTTTTTCATAGACAGACTGGAGCCGATAAAAATAGTCTGTTTTGGAATTTCCTTAAGAGGATGAATAAAATACCTTCCTACCTACTTGCCTGCCTGCCTGCCTGCCTGCACCATATGTGCGTGGCTTGTGCAGAAAAAAGCAAATGTCCATGCAAAACACAGGCGTGGTGCAAACGCAAAGCAGCTGCCAGCCCCTGGTCCCTCAGTGTTTACTGGTCAATTGGACAATGACATTCTTGTGTGCTGAACTTTGCATGAGGAGCGTGTTCAGCGCCGAAAACTGGGTCACAATTAGCGCCACCATTTTGGAGGTGACAGGCCATTTCATTTCGACTCAGGGCGCCAGAGACAATTTGGTGGGAAAACTTAACATTGTTTCCAGGATTTAACCATGAAAGCACCAGGAAGGCCCTCAGATAAAGTACAACAGTGCTTCACATCATGCTTACATTAAAACATTGTGTGTATTGGGGATGAGCCAATATGATACTCAATATCAGTCAGATGCAAATACTTCACGGAACAAACAACATGCTGTAAACGGACTGCCGTCACAGTCATGCAAAGGACATGACGGAGGGCAGTAAATTTCGGCCACGCAGCTGGAGCGCATGTTTTTTTAGGTAAATAGAGTCTATGTTGGCATGATATCTGTATTTGTAGATACTCGCGATGTGACATCAGTATTGTAATGGACTCAAAATAATGGTATCGCGCCTACTCGATGTGTATATGGAAAGTTTTTTTTTTGTGTTACTGTTAAAACATCCTTCACAGTCACAGGAAATCAGGACTGTTTGTACACCCTGTCCTACTCCAGTGTCCATGAGTGAAGAAACAGCACATCTTTCACAGCAGGTTTTGTCTCGGCGAAACAAATCCAGTTTTTCCAGGTCGTAATATTATTGATATGTTGTAGATGTTATGCAACCAAGAGCTGTATGCCATTCTTGCACCTTTACAGTGACCTTAAACTGCACATACCATACATTCTGTACGTAACCAGCAATCTGTACATCCGCACACAGTGAAGGGGGTTTTGCTTTGAACGGGGGAAGAACATTAGAACAGCAAGTTCATTCGCCTGAAGAGCACAGGACTGCTGTGTGCTGCTTTGTTTTGTCTTTTTTTTTACTGCATTTGATTTATTTTTTGCTTGCATCATGCATTTTCTTACATCTCTGTGCAGCTGCTGACATTCAGCTCAAAGAAACCTTGCTTCACCTGGCGGTGCGTTTGGGTTTGATCCATCTCTCCCACTACTTAATTCACCAATCGAGAGGTCAGAGGGCAGTGACCTTACCGAATCAGGAGGGAGACACACCGCTGCAGCTGGCTCAGAAGAACGGACGGCATGATGTGTTCAGGGTGCTGACAGCGTAAGGCGACAATACTACACTATCTGTTGTTCAATCTGTATAATGACAATGCAACTGCATTACACAGGCATTCTGTATACATAATAGAGTTCTCAACGGGCTTTGTTGGCATTTTGCTGGCAGTGATGTCTGAGTCGTTCTGCCCGTAGCAGCACAAGGTGCAGAGTGGGATATTTGTCCCCCTCCAGGTCACGCTGAGCATCATAGAAGGTTCCAAAAATGACACTAACTTGCCCAAAGTGTCGGGGGTTACTCATGCAGCGGCATCAGGTCTGCCCCTCTCCAGATTTACAACAAACAACATATAATTTACAACCTGCAAAAAATGTGTTTTTTGAGCGGAAAAAAAGGAAACCTGAGGCCCGACTCGTTGAGAACTCTAATACACAAGTATGAAGTACTTTTAAATATGCTTCCTTTCAGTTTCTCAGGCAGAAACCTTTAATGGCTTTCACAGCCTCCTATTTTTATTTAAGTGTAGCTCTTGCTGTTTTATTCCAATTATACGGAGGAGCTGTAAAAACATTAATGATCTAAAGCAATTGTCTAGGTCTTAATTGAGCCTGTTCTCAAGTGAAACATTCTATATATTAAGTTTATAAAAGTTACATTAATGATTTTGGGTTCACACGGTGGGGTAGTGGTTAGCACTGTCGCCTTGCAGCGAGAAGACCCGGGTTCGAGCCCCGGTTGGAACAAGGGCCTTTCTGCATGGAGTTTGCATGTTCTCCCCGTGTGTGCGTGGGTTCTCTCCGGGTTCTCCGGCTTCCTCCCACAGTCCAAAAACATGCAATGTGGGGAATAGGTAAATTGGACACTGTAAATTGACCGTAGGAGTGAGTGTGAGAGTGAATGGTTGTTTGTCTCTAGCTGTGTGTGGCCCTGCGATGGACTGGCGAACTGTCCAGGGTGTACCCCGCCTATCGCCCGATGTAGCTGAGATTGGCACAGCACCCCCCGCGACCCTCTGGTGGAGGATAAAGCGGTTAGATGATGACTGACTGACTGACATTAATGATTTTTTTATTTGAGGTTTGTTCTTAGATAAGAACAGAATGAAAAAGCGAAAAATAATCTTTTGTACAGTTTAAAATATTGTAGGTAAATATTGTAGTAGCACTGTGGTCTTTTCATATTTGAGAACCTGCCCTGAACCTAATGTGAACTATTCTTAGAATGTATTAGCCTTGTAGTTACATAATAACTGGGAATGTGTAAAATGTAACTGTGAAAATAGATGGAGAGCCCACCTACTTACTTCCTGCAACAAAAACTTTATTGAAGACACAATGTTTTGATTTTTTAAAGGACAGTTTGTTCTTTACGGTTCAGAATATGTATGTAAATATAAACATGTAGCAGCAAAACAGCTGTGAAACATTACATTTCCAATTATTGGGCCATGTAAAGACAGCATTGTATTAAAAAGTTCTAATGTACAAAATCCTCAGACAATAGATTAAAGGACAAACTTGTATTTGGAGTAAAAAAAAAAGTGAAGAACGTTCAACAATAGATAGAAAGTGTTTAATTCTCTCAAAAACTAAACAATTCAAAGCTAAAACCATTGACAGTGGCTGGAATCTGAACTCGAGCTGCACAGTAGCTTCGGGTGCTCGGAAATCGTTTTTCAAAAATGTGACACCTGTCATTCCAGAGCTGCAAATCTAAATATGAGGCTCGCTTAAAAGTATGTTCAGTGGGCGCCAAGTGTTCCATGACAGTTCACTGCTGCACAGATCAAGTTGTACAGAACAGACCGTAAGAACAGACCAAGCACACAAATGATTAAAGCTTACGAGGATGACTGTTAAGGCTGTTTCAACGGGGAATCTCTTCTCTCTGAGAGTCTCACTGCAGAGAATCTTTATTCAACCTAATAGTGCATTTGTCCTCTCTCTCTTCACTAGTTCTCCTGGTCCTGCAGTTGCCCCTGCACCAGGTGTGTGCAGCGTGTGGTCAGACAACTTCTCCATGCTGAGGTTTTGTCCTGGCACAAACTCTCTGACCCTGACAGTGCGACAGGTTCCCGGGAGCTGCTGTCCGGATGCCATCATGGTCCTCCGAGGCAGAATGGAAGACCACAGCATCCAAAAACTGGTTTGGAAAACTTTATTCTCTATCTAGTCATCTATTGCTGCATAGGACTTGAATGCCTGAAAAATATTCCCATAGATCTGTGAGTGATTTGTGCACTTGTACCAACAGTAAGCCTTTAGAAGGGCTTTATGTAAGAAATGTATTTTATTATGTCATATAATGTCCACAATATGTCATCAGAGAAGGAAAGATGTTAAATATGTTAATGTAGCTCCCTGTAGATCTCTCTATTTACAACATCTACCAATCTTCCTTATTTTATAGAGTTTTATTGTTTGTTTATTTTCTAAAATCTGCTTTTGTTCCAGATAAATGTGCTGAGAGCTGAAAATCGAAAAAGCAAAGATGAAGACATTTCAAACTGTGATGGTAAGGTGACTTTTATGAAGCATTAAAGCTGCAGTCTGTAACTTTTGGTAACTTTTTGTTTTTTTAATACTACCCATGTCATGCCATGTCAGGGAGTGTGTGTCTAGTGTAGCAGTGCAAGGGGAAGGCGGGGACAGGAAAGGTTTATCCCATCAAACTGGACCACCAAGTTTTTTGAGCAGTAGAATTCACTTCTAAAACTTGTTGTTTCTTTGTGTTTTCAGTCATGCTCCAACCTGTTGTTGTTGTCCAACCTGCAACGTCTCACTTTACTAGCACTTTGATTATTGTTGAGAATGCATTAAATGTCACTTTAAAAGTTAATTACAGTATACAATTTTATGTAGTTAGAAGAATACTTTTTATTTTTACCTACAAAAGTTTATTTTTTCACCAGTGCTTGTAATTAAGTAATATTTCCGTCAAGTAACAATACTTCGACTTAAGAACAGATTTTCAGGACTCTTTCCACCAATGCATAAGATGCTTTTCACCATGAGAAGGTTGTTACTATGAAGGCATTATAAAAAAAAAAAGAAGAAAAAAGGTCTAGGATCTGAGACTGTTACTCTCAATCAGTTAAAATCAAGTGGCTGCTTTACTTGGGACACACCTGCACAAGAGAGATGGGCTTAGTCCAGACACGTGTGTTCGTAACATGAGCCGCGAGGATTAAAAAAAAAACCTCACACTGCCAGACATGCAGGCACTCCCATGCATGTAAATATATAATGACTGCACACAGGTTAGTGCTAAAAAGATTATTTAATCAATACATAAATACGTTTATGAAGCAGTGGCGTGTTGTACTGACATTGCTCTGCACTGAATATTGTCAAAATCAGTACAAAAAGGACACAACACCGTCAACAAGTTAAAAAACAAGAGCATCAGCACACGCTCATGCTCCCATTCAAGGTCCACTGTGTAACATTAAGCAGGATTTATAGGCAGAAATGGAAAATACTACCCATAAGTATGTTTGTATAGCTTTATAAGTCCTTGTAGACTCAGATTAAGCCTTTTTGCATGCAGTTTTGGCAAAGGCCTTGCTTTACATCTTGCACCACCTTGTTGCGTGTATTTTGAAATGGAAGTTTGCTACATAAGAATGGCTCTGCCCACGTATACAGAACCCAATGCATAAACCAATGAAAGAAAAACAGATAAACAAGATAGAGAGGGATGAGCCGAAGAGTCCTTTGCTTGTTATCACCTGCAGTCTCACTAATTCTTACTCACTTTTGGATTTGTATTGCAGTTGTGATGTTTTGAGCATAAAGGCTCCTCCTCGGATTACTGATAAATACCATTTAGTCACCATCTCAAATACCCATATGGGGATCAACAGTTACCAACACAATCAACAGTTGTTTCAGATAAAATAAGCTACTTAAAAACTCTGGGAAACTGGCATTTTTTTCTTACTCTCTGAGACCCTCATAAGTAATAATCAACAGATTACTAAATAATAATTAAGAGTGACTATATTTGCTGTGTGTGTCTCTGTGTGTGTATGTGTGCGTGCGGCGGTATGCGAGTGCAGAGGCTCCGCTGAAGAGCGGTTTAAAAAAAACGGACCACCACAGGTTGACTTGAGCAAACATTTGTAGAGTCAGACATCCATCACTTACAGTCCTGAAGAGACTAAGCAAACATGTCCAAAAGACACCATAAAAGGCCCACGCTCTCCTCCAACACGTGTGCTTGCTCTTCCTCTGAGATTACAGAGAAAACTCAGGGGGCACGTTGTTGTTTTTCTTTCCTGGGGTGACACGCTCAGACTGGCATGCTCAGCCACACACACACACACAGGATTTCCAATGCTCCCACTTCCAGACTCGTTTTCCCTTAACTGTTTTTGGTAACCATAGGGACGGCAGCATCGACTTATGTAGAGAAGCAGGAAGTGTTCCTCAGTATTGACCTTAACCCTGTCCGGACTTTAGCCGCCGTCCATTAATTCTCTCGAAATAACAGCCGCACAGTGGGGAGCATGTGCTCTTCCTCTGGACCTGCTGCTTTGGATAAACACTAACTCGCAATTGGCTAGCTGTCCATTACTGGATACACAGAGTCACATCCAGAGGACTTGATGTTGTCCACACGTCTCTCCTGAGGAGAGAAGATGAGGAGCGGGAGGACGAGGGAGGAGTTAGTGTGACATTCATCAACTTCCAGTAAAATATTTTATCTTGCACAGGCATCAGCAAGGACCTCCGAGGGGACGAGCATGTGCTGGTGGACAACGTGAGTACACGTCCAAATGTACAGTATGTTTAGTCTGTAATAGTGAGCTGTAAATGTGTTTTTGTCTGTTTGTTGTCATCAACACCAGGGTTTTTCCCAGACTTTTTATATGGGGACACATTTGGTTTTTCTTAAATGACAAACCGTGGTGACCTTATTCACAAAAACAATCGTGACAGGAGCAAATGTGCACTATTTTTGTTTTTCTTTTATTAACACTAATATTATATATTTGGTAAAGCCGATATTTTCCAAGAAATATGTTTAATTAATGATTCACAATGTAATTGTGTGCATGTTATCAAAAACATCCAATAAATCTGAAGTAAAAGGCTAGAAAGTAAATTGTGCAAATGAATTTAGTGACCCATCTGTGTGTCCCAACCAAATGACTGATTACACAGTTTATAAGATTTATTAAGAGCCCTACTTGTGTGTGTGTGTGTTTGTTTATTGTTTGTGTTCTGTTTAATAGGTTTTTGAAGAACAGCTTGTTCTGTCTCTGGATGAGGACGATGATGTAAATGAAAATCCATCCTCATTATCTGGTAATTCTTCTCTTCTCTTCTCTTCTCTTCTCTTCTCTTCTCTTCTCTTCTCCGCTCCTCTGTCTATTTATAAGGATTCACAATAGAAGTGTTTTTATTAGCTCAACATTTTGACTTGCCCAAAACGCTTTTTCCATTTCACTATTATGGCAAAACTATTCATCTGGACATCTGGCTTAAATGATGACTGGCTAGTCCTTTTGAAAAAAAAACCCACAACAACATACTTGTGGCTGTTCTGAACAGCAGGGTGTGGGAACAATGCATACAAAGCTGGTTGTAGCTGGAGAGTGCAGCCCTGAGTGGTTTGTGGTGCTGGCACAATGTGCAGCGCTCTCAATCACATCATAGGAAATCAATACATTTGCAGCTTAACAGACACAAACAGAGATGCGCTTTCAGGCGGCAGCGTCGTTTGATTGTTACATGGATATATTATGACTTTAGGGTCTTTTCCTGCTCGCCATCCACAATGACACAGTCTGTGTGAGGTCAGGAATCTGCTCTGTCACTGGGACAAAGACGGGAATGGGGTCAGGCTTGTTCCACTCAAATTCTGCCTGAGCTTGGAGATGCCCCACTCTAGTCTGTTGCTCTGCCCCAGTGCCCCCCACCACTACGATTGCCCTGGGCCAGACACTGGAGCTGCGTACTTGAAGTTAAAGAGGGGGGAATGTTAACAAGCCGAATTGTCCCGGGCTTACAAGAGAAGAATTTCAGCTGAAAGATACATTAACTTTGAGTTATCTTTAAGCACATGCACACACACAGGATTGAACAAGCTCAGCCAGCTCAAGTTCAAACACTCGCTGGCTTGTAAAAATTGTGAGGAGGACGCATAAATGCTTCAGTTGTTGCCACGGTTACTGTGAATGCTAATTTCCTGTGTGTTGTTGAGTAAGAAGAATAAGGAGTTTGCTGTAAAATCCAAAGAGACTGGGGTGCCGCTGAATGGAGCCTGTAAACTTGGTGACCGTAAATTACAGTGTGTGTGTGCTTGTATGGATCTTTGTGAGGACCAAAAAACCTATAAACCATAAGGAGTGATGACATTTCGGGAAAGTGAGGACATTTTTGGCTGGTCCGCACATTCTTTTTGAGAGTTGAGACCTGGTTTTAGGGTTAGAATTGGGTTTAGGCTCGGGTTAGGCATTTAGTTGTGATGGTTAAGGTTAGGGTAAGATAACAGGGAATGAGTGTCCTCACTACCAATACTGTGCAAACATGTGTTTCTGTGTTTTGTGTGTGTGGGCTGCTGCTGCATAGTCAATCTCAGTTTCATCTCAACAAACCAATGAATGCAGACAGAAAAAAGGTAAATAGAGTGATTGGATATGAGAGGAGTTTGCCTTGTGCTGGATGTCTGAGTTTGCTGCCAACACTGTGTGAGAGCAGCAGAGAGGAAATGCCTCTGTGATGCCCAGGATTTCCCTTACATTAGTGCAGGCTCAGCTGCACTAGACATCAAAGTCTGTGTGGAAAGTGTAGTTCTATAGTTATAGTATAAAAAAAATAACATCTAATCAGGAGGTAATTTTCCACATTGTTGTCGTACCAGTACCATCCACCACATTGTTTGCAGTAATATCAACAGTGGTACCAGCAGACCTGCATAGTCTGTGCATCCTAACTTAATTTTATTAATAGTATTCTGAAGTTCTTCTCTGGTGATGTTATTATTCTGCTGTTTGGTCTTTGTGAAAACAGGGAATGTTTGTTTGTACACACCAGCAGCGCAGGGGCGGACGGGGTCTAACTGCTGAATAAACGTGGTTTTTGGTTCACTCGTGAACTCGTATTATGGGCGCTTCTTTTTGTCTCAGTCTTACCGTCAACCTGTTTGCAGCCGCCTCGCATCAACGGCACAATGTTGCTGTTGCCTTTGTCTGTCTTGACGTAAAACAAATGACTTTCTGTGTGCAGTACAGGAAAGTCACTAGGCGACACGAGATCTAAACACTGCTATACAGGCAAAATACGGAGAGAGTCGTGTGGATCTGACAGGCTTAATCAGCAATGTGCAAACTCATTTGACAGTGTTTTAAATGGAACAGACATTTGTTTATATTCAGCAATACATTAGTTTGCATTACTGGTAATTCTCCTTTTGTTATATAAAAAAACTGATATTTAATTATAATATTTATTTAACCAGCACTTGCAACTAACACTTATTTCTCTCTGTAATGATTTTGTGTATAAGATCCCAGAAAATCAAGACTCTCTTCTTTGGCCAAAGCATTATAATGTCAAAAAACTCGTTTTACTATCATGTGCGGGAAAACAAATATGCATAAAGTGCAGAAAATACAGAAGTAAATGTTGGAATGTTTTTGTTTTGACTGTCCAAAGGATAGAAAAGAGAAGCAAATCTTTCCCTGAACCAATTAGTTCGTCAGAACATTAGATTTTTTCTTGTTGATCAAATCATAGACTAATCAACTTAACAGCCCAGTTAAAATGAATTCTCTCTCCTTCAGTGACACCATTATTTACAAGTGTAAAACACTAATAATATCCATGATAATGATTATGTAAAAAAACGCGTGTCACAAATTCCACACTTATTCTGCGGGGCTTTTCAATACTGATGCTATTCAGGCGTTCAGAATAATAGACACATTGTATATTTGGTGGAGGCGCTGCCATTTCACACAGCTTATGTGGATGAAACACTGGATAATGTAAAGTCTTCATTTATGAATATAAATATAAAGCGTGAGTGCAGATTAACATCACTAAGCAAACACAACACACAGAAGAGAGAGAGTGTGCGACTCAGTGCGAGACAATAACACACTTTTCTTTTTCCCTCGGAGAACAGGCGCCCTGTTAGTTAGGATGATATGTGAAGGTTTCTGTGAAAACAAACCTTTAAAGGTCAAACAGAGAGTCGGTATGCTGCCTCATTACATTCTCCCTTCTTCACTCTAGTCCGTGGCATTTCAGTATTGAAAGATCAATGGATTATGATTTAGGGAAGTTACCGAATAAAGCACAACATAAGGTCAGACCTGGATGTAATATGGTTTGGGAGTCTGATAATGTGACAAATCTGTTGTTTGGCTGAAATATTTAGTTGTTTTAAGTTCTTCTTTTTATTCAACCAGACAATTGGGTGTATCTGGCCAATGTTGGGGGGGGGGGATTATAGTAATCAAAGGTGGCTTCTCACTGAGCTCTGTGACGGTAGATTATTCTGCAAAGCATAAAGGAGATTTCCTTTATGCGATGTACAGGGACACGGGAGTTTAAAATGGATATTGCAAACCCAAATTAAAACTGAGCTGAAACATGGATATGGGCAGCTGTACTGACCCGGTGTAACATACTACTGTATTCATGAACAAACTTGTACACATACTGTACATAACTGTCCCGCCGTCAGTTTTATGTTCATGAACTTTGCATGTCAGCAACAGGAGGAGCCTAAAGATGAAAGTGCAGATTAAGCACTTTGAGCAGCAGCAGAATTATTACATGGTGAGAGGGGAAGGGACAGGGTATTATATGTATTTATGTATATATACACACACAAATGTATGTATATATTATGTATTTATATATATATATATATATATATATATATATATATATATATATATATATATATATATATATATATATATATATATACTGAAAGTTAGCTGATTATTCACACCAGCATTTTTTTGAGAGGTTTTGAGAGTGAGTCATTTTAGGGCTTAGTAACTTTTAGCATTTCCAACCCATAGCTGCAGCTTACTGTGTTAGAGTGACTCTGCTGGCAACCCTTGTGTTGAAGCACTAAGAACTGCCTGATTATGTGGTTAGTGGTGGTTTGAGCAACAGACCAAAACACCAAACCCAAACCAAAACATAAGCAGAGTTTGTGGCCTGCAGATGAAAATGTATTTTGTAAATATACTGGCTGCACCAGTGTTTTCAGTGAAGCCAGTATTTCAATGAAATATGTTTTCTTAATGAGCCACACGGTTGGTGTAGTGGTTAGCACTCTTGCCTTTGCAGTTTGTGACCTGGTCGGAACAAGGGCCTTTCTGCATGAAGTCTGCAGGTTCTCTGGTTTCCTCCCACAGTCCAAAAACACTCTAAATGTAAGAGTAAATGGTTGTTTGTCTCTATGTGGCCCTGTGATGGACTGGAGATTGGTACAGCACCACCGCGACCCTCATGTGGAGGATGGATGGAAGATTTCTTTTCATCTTATGACTTAATACAAAACAATTCTGACATGTAGTGCCTTTAAGGAAAAGGGAGAGTATTTGTGTTTGTGCTATTATAACATATACTGAAACTGATGTGCTTGTCCTGCATGTTTGTCACAGTATATAGGAATCCCACGCAGTCCAGTGATGTTAAGAGCCAGTTTACCCAGCACGCCACAGATCCTGTTCTCTCCTTGGTCAACAGCATCGATCAGAGAACCACACAGCAGCCTCAGGTTGTGCATCATCCACTCTTTTCTCATTTTTCTATATTTTTCTCACATTTTATTTATCATTAAATTGGATTCTTTCTTATTTATTCATTTGTGTGTGTGTGTGTGTGTGTGCCTCAGGCGGACAATGTCGACCTCAAGTACAGCATCAGTGGAGTGACAAGAGAGAGCACAGGGACCGATTGTGAATTATGGGACCCCGTGGACACACATGATATCCTGCTAGTCACCGACACTCCTCCACCTTATTCAGAAATCATCTACCCTGACTCTGGACAGTGCTCCCACCGTCGCTCACTCGCTGACCAGGCCCTTGCCAGGCTGAACCGCCTCACTTCCATAGAGACGACCAATGAGAGAGACTGTCTGCCCATGGATACCTGCATCCTCAGGTATTAAATATTATAGTTCCCTTGAGTCTGAAGGCGTGTTGATTTGTGGGTGTCTTTTATCTGTAACGCGGCCATTTGTCACTGCAGTCCCAGTCTGGTGGCTCTGGAGATGGACAGCGAGGAGGACAGCGCCGAGCCGAAGTCTCCGCTTTCCCCGCTGTCGTCAGATTTTGACAAAAGTGAAGATAAAAGAGAATCCTTTTGCCGGTCACCTGACCTCACATGCACCCGCAGCAAGTCGGCCTCCTCGGCATTTGAACCCGCCTCAAAAGTAATCTCATCTGTCTCATGTGTCAATCCGTTTTGTCAGATGATTCCACTTCTCTTTCAATTAATGAGAAGCATGTTTTTGAAGTCATACGTTTGTCTTTGATCTTGTTTAATTTCTCTCATTCAGGAATTGGATGACCAGGGGATTCGACTGCGCTCCTATTCCTACTCATCCAAAATCAGTTTGCGACCCGCTCGACTTGCTCGGGACAATCACACTTCAGATATGAGCCCAGGTCTGTAACACTCCCTCACATAACAGTTTTAATTGGATTGAATTAAACACTTCTCTAACATTATTTCCATTTCCCCTGTTTTGATGATCACTAATGTTACCGTCTGTCGATTCCCTCCCTACTAATAAACATAAAAGAACAATCAAATCCCAGAGATCGTATGTGCTTGTAGGGATGAACTGGTGTTTTTGGAAATAAGCTTATTTGTTTTTCTCGACAAAGAGTCCATTCATCTCCATTATAACCACACAGTTCCAGCCAGCTCTTTTACATAAATTATATCATCCCTGTTTCTTTGAGTATTTTTTCCCTGTTTTGTATAATGATTTTACAAAACAGAGGTTTTAAATACGATATTTTAAACCTCTGTTGGAAGGACAATAGGGGGCGGTCAGGTGTGCCTTTCAGCAAACAAAAGAGCAGCAGAGAGAGTATGTTGTGGTCCAATCAGCTGCATGGCAGATCAAACCTTATCTGTCCAAAATAATATACAATTTCTGTCACATTAGTAGCACAACTTGATATTGGCAGGAAAAACATCAGCCATGGAGATTGAGCAATACGTCACAGAATCTGACAGACTGAATATAACTGAGCATTATACTGTATTGCCCCCGCTGTGCTTTTTTGACATTGACCTGCAATATTCTGACATCGTCAGCTCTCCTCGTCCTACTCTGGAGATCACTCCGTCTTCTGTGATCACTTTGAACATGTTTTTTGACAATGATCCACATCTGCTGTTTCTGGGGATCTATTGTGATCCTGTAAAATGTAAAATGAACACGTTGAACATGCCTGCTTGTTGACAGCTGCTCACGACAGGCCATGTGTCTAAGAGGTAAAGCAGCAAGGATCTCTCGTTATGACATTCTCAGTTGAAAGTAAAACATGATTTGCTAAATCCTCTCAATTCTGTGGCTGATGTGAGGATCTGAAGCGACACGTGAATTTAAAGAAAAAAATATTTTGCTCACAAGAAGATAATCTGATCCATATCATGTGAGCACAAACAAAACCGTATCCCTGTCCTTAATCATAACTAGTTCAGAGCTCACACACACAAGTACGTACAACATTACATAGATTCTGTTAATCAGGTTGTTTCCCATCTTTATGCTAAGCTGTATTAACTGGCAGAACGATATAATTACTTACATCTGACTCTCAGCAAGAAGGCAAATAAGCCTTTTTTTCCAAAAATCAAATATGAGTCATACGAAACTAGTGAGGAATTTGTACTTTTCCTCATTTGGATTATTCAGCACTGCTTGAACTAGTGATTTAAGAGCTGTGACAGCTTGCAACCTCTCTAGTTAATGTGTGAGCTGCCCTCTGTCCACTGTGCCCTGTAGATGCCGCGCTGCACTGTGTCAGCCACAGCCGATCTCTCCTTCAGGCCCTGTCTCTGTCTAAATCTCTGTCTCTGCTCCACCCTGGTAGTAAGTACTGGACACCTGCAGCCGTCACACTGCGCTAAGGCTCCGTGTAGCTGCCACGTCGCTGTCGGTGTCAGCGCTTATGTGTGTGTGTGTGTGTGAGAAGCCAAGGTTATTCATTTCAACAATTAAAAAATAATGTTATGTAAAAGAGATGACAGTTGGAGAATTATTGCCCGACATTTGAACGCTTAAATAAGTCATTTGTATGTTACCTCATCAGCAGTAAACAGCTGGCACACATAAACAGCAACTATTGGCAGAACATGGTGGAAGATTTAGCAAGATATTTTATTGCAGAGTGAACGTGACCGTACATTTTGGACTTTCATGACTTTGATGAGTCTGTGCTGCGTGATTTTAGTTGTCATGATGTCATGTGTCGAGCCACGCTTAAGAAGAAGTTCTGATTCTGATGACCAAACAGCTGGAATAATATCAACTGAGAATACTGTGATAATACTACATCTACCTGCTATTACACGTTTATAACTGTACAGGACATTTGAACCATAAGTTGAGTTAAAGTGTATTTCTAAAGGATGTCTAAAAACAGCCTCAGTTGACCAAAGTGCTGTACTAACAATACAATGCAAACAACAATTAAACCTTAAGTCGGGGGTGTCAAACACATGGCCCACAGGCCAGAACTGGCCCACCAGAGGTTCCAATCCGGCCTAATTGTCAAATTTCAGTGTGACATACTACATTTTTCACTTCAAGATACCTGTGACTAATGTTGTAATGCACATGTGTCAGTGGTAACTTTAGGCATAATATTGTTGGAATTGCACTATAAAGCTATTTCACTGAATGTAGAACAAAGGAAAACATATTCAGAGTTCTTGTTTTTCATAGGTTATTATGCTATTATTTTGCTCCTCTGGCCCACTTGAGATCAGATGATGCCGTATGTGGCCCCTGAACTAAAATGAGTTTAAGTAATCAAGTGCTAAGTGCTAAGATAATCCACAAAAACAATGAAAATAAGTGACTTTAAAATAAGATATGTATACACAATAAAAACCAAGGTATCTTTGCTCAGACAGAGCAGAGAACAGTAGCTTTATGTTATGGCTGCCAGCTGTGTACCACTTATTCTGCATTATTATACATCTGTGAACATGCATGTAAGCCCATAAAACCATGAATCAGGATGAGAAAACACCTAACATCTGAAAGCACATTAAAGTAACCTTGGCTTTTGCTTGCATGTGTGTGTCTGTGTCGGTGTCTGTTTTTTTCCCAATAACCACATAACATTATTGTAATGAGAGCGTCAAGAGGAGTGCGAGAACAAATCAGGTGAATTGTGAACGAAAAGGAAAGATAAGCCCAGTGAAGATGCATGAGGAGCCTTGGAAGGGTCAGCGCTGCATGTGCGTCTGTTTGTGCTTCACATGTCTCGCTGTGTCCTGGTCATGTACGTGGGGATCATGATTTGTGGTTGTATTCAGATGCTTTAGCTCTGTGTTGTAAATGAAAACGAGACGGGCCTTTTTCCGTTTATTCACCTACTGATTCTTCATGGATAGTTGGTGCAACGCCTGCTTTTCCTGTCCCGTTTAATCTTGAACAGCCAGTTTAATAACTTCCTCCCTTTCTTTATGTTCCCAGAGCAAAGAGGCTGCGGCATATCAGAGCAGTCCCATGAGAAAAGGTATTTATGCTTTGATATTTCATTGTCTCTGTCTGTCTTTGTCACACTACAGCGCTCCACTCTGCACCTCTCCATAAAGTTTAATGCGAGCAGAGCAGTTTATGTACGTGTCACTGCTGCTTTTGATGTTTGAGGCACAGATGTCCGGATGACCCTGTTCCTGTTTGTTTTTTTACTTTTAAACTATGGTTTATTTTCAGTGGCTGCATCATTAACATGCCACCACATACAGACATACTGCTTGTACATGCAAAATAGCGTTAAAGGGATAGTTTTAGATTTTTTAACATTGCGTTTTATGAGGTTTTAAACCCCAAACATGCAGGCATATGTTATGGGCCGCTGTCCATCAGTATGTCAGATTGCGTTATCAATTCGGCACTATTTTCTGGCCCGTATCACCACGCTGGGCACCCATGCAAGTCACAAGTCGGGGGGTTTTAATCAGAGAGAATGAGGGAAATTAAACAAACAAACATGTCTGACTATGGGATAAAATATCATGCATGCATATTTGTGGTTTAAAAGCCTTTAGTTCTGTGACCCCAGGTCACTTTTCTCCACTCCAAACCGGGGCGAGAGCTCCAAACCGGACACTCGTTAAATGATTTAACGACTTTGCATCCGCTCTGTGTCGTACAACTCAATGTTCAAAACTCTCTGCTATCCCTTGAATGAATTTAACAAAACAGAAATTAGAAGACAATTGTGAGAAAATATGGTCACGCTGTGGCCTTACACAGCCTCTCTTTCCCTTTCCTGGTCCACTCTGAATTGTAACTGCTCCTCCATCAGAGATGATGCTAATGGTTATTTCCTCTGCCACTTAAATGAATGTAAAACCATCCTCACCATCCACACTTCCCCCTAGTGGAAGACCCCAAAGAGGTGTCATATGTTGGCACTTATTTTGCAGAATTTTTTGGTTCGCAATAAAGCTGCAATTATTTGCAACCATTCTGCTCATGATAATTACAATGATTGTGATAATGAATGTGTATACATTAAGCAGAATATGTGAACATGTCTGCTGTGAGGGGTGAGCTCTTCTACAGATAGAACTACTTCATTTTAATATTTGTTAGGTCTGATTCAAGAAAGTGATATCGGGGATGTTTCAGTGGGCGTTTCAATGATCAGTTGACCAACTGGAATCTTTTTTTTCCCTTGGGGTTTGCATGTAGATGCTTTTGTGATAGTCTGGTCACCTGTCCAGGGTTTATCCTGCCCCGTGTCTCACACAGTACTGGCAGGGATTGACTCCAACTCCATGAGCTGACAAGGAGGGAGCAATCTTTTTCCACGAATCCATGGCATTTATTTTTACTACCGTGTTCTTTACAGGGAGATTAGGTTCCGTAAGCGTGCCCAGTCTGCTGATGATGAGGGAACCGTGGAACTGGCAGAGTCCCTCCAACATCTCACACTGTCTGAGTTCCTCAAAGAGTATGTGGGGCAGTTTAAAGCTTCCTTCACTGACCAATTGGAATAAACTAACCCCCAAACATCCTACAGCCCTACATAGAGTATGACACATTTACCACCCTAACAACAATAAACCCCTTTCCCTGCCTTTAACAGCAGAAAACACTGTGTACAAAGCTTTGCATGTCTAATAATCTACTAATGTTACTTTACTTTTCCAGCACGAGAGAGCAGTGAACTGATGATGACATTTTGATTTGTTTTTCCTTTTCCTGCCATTTATTTTACAGTGTCATAGACTAATAACTGTGAAATATCAGATTGAAAATGAACTAATCACACCTCAGGTCATGCACCAGTCGCATGCTGAGGCACCTTCGGGCGGCAAAAATTAACTGATTATTAATTGATAACTAAGTAACTCACCATCTATTTTGATGATTGATCAATTTGAGGCTTGTTTTTAGAGAAAGTTTTGAAATTTCACACTAAAATGTGAATATTTTCTCATGACTTTGAAGCGAGGACTTTGTTATTTTGAGGTTTATGAAACACAGATCGACACCAAATGAATGAAGAAAATAACCCACAGATTAATCACTAATGAAAATAGAGTTGCAGCCCTGTCCCACCACACATTTCTCTTTTCTTCCACCTTTTTTTTTTTTTTTACTTTTGTCGCACTCAATCAATGGGTGCTCACGTTAACGAGTGGCGCTGACATTATTTCAATGTTTCTTCAGAATTGAGGAGGAGGAGCTGGATAAGTACAGTATCCCGACCAAGGTGGAGTCAGAGAAGTACAAAGTCATCCGCACGTTCAGTTTCCTGAAGAACAGGATGTCCAGCACACGCAGCAAGAGCAAGGTAAAAACCCGACCTCAAGCAGTCCCAGCAGGTGTGCCTTTGTTGTCTCACCCAAGAAAAATTCAGCTCAAATGAATCCGGCAATTAACAGCTGATCCACGTGTGATTAAAACAGATCTGTCGTTTTGTCATGATTATTTTATGATTGACACATATATGTGTTTGAGATACCAATGATTGATTATTCCCTTTATGGTAAGTGAGAAGTGAGATTTACATTAGTGTCATTGTTAATGCATGACAACAACAATGTCAACAATAGATTTGTCTACCTGCCTGTCCATGCACGTCTCTGTATCATGTTCTGTCTCCGTGTCAGTGGTAATCAAAAATGACTAAACCAGTTTTCGTGAAACGTTGCGTGAGGGTGTTGCCAAGGAAGAACACATTAACTTTTGGAGTGGATCCAGTTAAATGGGTGTATACAGGAGTTACTTTACCTGATTGTTTTTATTAGTGCCTGCTGCTGCAAGGCATTCTAGTGAGAACCTAGAGTTCTCACTAGAATGCATTGCAGTGCCAGCATCTCTTGTTTTAATTGTCATGGATTCCTGAAAATACACAGATCATTTCGAAAAAAGTCAAGCATACTACGATCCAAATGTGTATTTTGATGTAAATAAATTCTATTTATAAGATATAAATACAATTAATTACAAAACACTATTATTGTACAACTGCACAAAACAGTCGATGCAAAGAGAGAGAAAACCTGGCGCCATGTATTTGACCTTGATTCTTTTGTTCATTAAGTTTTAAGATGGATTAATGCACAGACTCATCTTTCAATCTGATCCTATTGAATCACAGAACCCTGTATCTGTGGTCTGAATATGTAACAAAGTAATAGTTCATATTCAGAATAGATGTTTATGATTATTTATGATTCGTTTCACAGGCAATGTTGTTGTCCAGTCTCAGTGTGTTGTTGTTATTGTCAGCTGGTTCACAGCGGCTCTTCAAAGTTTGATCTTTGGAGCGATTTTTTTTTTTTATTTCATGAAACAATTACGCTTGTAGAGCAGTTACAATACTAGTGGATAAGGTAAAAAAAAACAAGGAGAATTTGTCTACTTGTCCCCAAATGATCTAAGACAGCAGAGGAAATAGATTACCCGCTTTGTCCTTTTGCAAACAAATTCTATGGGATCTTTCCAGCAGACATTTAATACACTGAGGTCACAGTTCTCTGCAGCAGTCCCAGGTTTGCGAGGCCCCGGGCTGCCTTTTTCACTTCACGCTACCATCTGCTTTCAATAAAGCCTCAAAAGTGGCAGAAATATTTAGAAATAAATAATAATAATAATAAAAATCTGTTTTGTATGTGGGCACAATATGTAAAAAAAAAAAAATTTCTTTTCATGTGTGACCTTTAATGACGCAGGTGTTTGCATACTGGCTGACCGAACTGTAGTATTCTTATACAGGGGTGGTGTTGTATGTAAAGAGAAGCTTCCCAGGTGTGGACTCACGTGTGTCGTGTGTGACCGTGTGTCTCTGCTCTGTGGGAGACAGAACCAGGAAATGTTTCTGGGAATAGCTCAAGGTTAGAGGACCAAACATGGTGTGTAGCCTCTTTTCCTTCAATGATTAATCCCCTGTTGCTGAGTCAACACAGATACTGGAAGCTCTCTCTGACCTGCATCTGTTGTTTATGCCGTGCTTGGTTTCCTTGTCGGTGGACTTTCTTACGGTTTGGAAAAAAAGCCGCGGATTCTTTCCAGGAATATTTATCTGACTTGTGGGAGCGTTTACTCTGCAAATAGAAACCTGACAAAGATTGTTATCATGGTGTATGGAAACATTAATTAAGGCCTGTTTCTTGGCCTGAGATTACAGGTGTATTTTCTCTGTCTATGCGGTCCCTTTGTTTACGCATATGTCTCTGACATGGTTGTCAAAGGGGAAGGCGAAGGACAGAGAAGCCAAGGATAAGCAGCTCAATGGACATCGGTTTGCGACAGGATCCTGTTTGGGCCCGACGATGTGTGTGGTGTGTGACAAACCAGCATCTGGAAAGGACCTGCTGCATTGCCCCAGTGAGTAAAGTTGTTTCCCTAAGAGGCTTCCAGTCTCTTCTTTTGCGGAACAGAAATAAACAATTATTGTTACTCCTCTAGGTTGCACTGCAATTGTCCATAAGGGCTGTAAGGAGTCAGTTCCACCATGTTTGAAGGTGAGTGTGGTTCTGTTTTGACCAAAGCTGTCCTTGTATCAGTTGCTTATATGCTCTGACCAGCCTCTCTCATTTGTATTACTTAGAAACCTCTGGATAAAAGTGCTGTGACAATGGTAAAAAACAGGACAGCATCCCTCCCACTGAGTGAGTTTACAAGACAGGGGTCAGCACTCACCGGCACTTGTGTTGTTGAACTCTCCTTTCCTGTTTTTCTAACATTTCGTCTCTTCGTCCTCAGATTTCACAGTGAGAGACAGTCCTCCTCTGAGTGTGATCCCCATCTCTGCCTCTCCACCTCTCATGACTGCCAAGGAAAAGAAGGACACGGTGACCCAGTCGAGCTCTGCGTTTGGAAGTGACAGGTCGTTAAACTCTCAGACGCCGTAAATTGCATAATAATCCACGGCGTGGTGCAAATATTCTCCTTAATTATGCAAGTGTCTGCACTCTGCTCTGTGTTTACAGTCGACTGAGTGAGAGTTCAGAGACGGAGTCAGATGCTGTGAAGGTGACCAGCCCTTCAGAGGAGCTGCTGTCCACTCCAGTGTCCTCCACCTCTGCAGACTCTTCCTTTGCAGAAGGTGCAAGAAAAAGGAAGCTCATTCATTTACTTGTTGTTGTTTTCAGGAGTCACATGTACACCGTTGTACAGTACCTCCCCGAAAGGTTACAGATCGATTTTTGTTAAAAACTGTAATTCTTCATGGGATGAAATGCAGTAAGTTAATGATAGTACTTGTTAACAATATAGGAGCTGCTTGAAAATGGGTTTCATGATCCACAGAATAAAACTAGTACAAGCCGACCATGATAATTAGGAATTGACTCCGTGGTCGAGCGACTATAAAAGAGCTGTATAACTACAGATCATTATCATTTTAAAATACTGTCATGATGCAAGTGTCCTGTTGTGTAGTGAAGGTGTCAGGTTTAGACAATTTGAAGTTTTAAGTTGGTATCATGGTTGACAGTTTGTTACTGAGGCAGTGGATTGTATACTTTTTTGGGAAAAATGCATTTCCTATTACACAATCCACATGAATGTGTTTGGAATAAGATGTATCCATTAGAGCTGCAACTAGCGATTATCTTCATAATTGATTCATCTGTCGATTAATTTCTCGATTAATCAAATTATCGTTTGGTCCATAAAATATCGTAAAAAAAATACAGTTTTAATGATTATACAATACAATTTCGCAATATACAATAATGAATACCGTTTTAAATCTTGTTTTAATAATGAAAAAAGCTTTAAACTGATTAATCGATGATCCCAAAAGTTGACGATTAATTCAGTATTAATCGAGTATATACATTTAGAGTAGTATTTCAGCTCTAGTATCCATGTACTGTATTTCACCAGCACTGCAAGGTAACATGCAAAGACATATTAAACATTAACAAATATGTTTTGGTATTTTAAAGCCTAGGAACCTTTTATAAGATTGCTGATTCCTGATTATAAGGTAAATTAAACCTTAAATTGGAAAAAAAAATACAAACATATGTAGAATACTTACTTATTTTTATGATGTTTCAGATTAGTTTATAGTTTTGAACCTCTCTGATTAAAAAAAAACATTCTGCCTAAAACAGTTTTATTCCTTTTTCGACCCACAGACTGTGTGGACGCGTGTATCCAGGGTGACATCTCCGCGGACGCTGTGGATTATGAGGCAGAGTCGTGGAGTCTGACAGTTGAGCACAAGTTCTGCAAGAGGCACGACAAGCGAGCCGTCAAGAGGCAGGATGTCATCTACGGTGAGTAAGAGACGTGGATGAGAAGTGTTAGGAGGAGGCAAAACACGCTACATACATGTCATTTATAAGTGTCTGCGCGTGGACCCTCTGATGCAGAGCTGATGCAGACTGAGCTCCACCACCTGCAGACGCTCCACATCATGGCAGAGGTTTTCCGGCGAGGAATGAGGGAGGAAGTGCAGCTCGATACAGAAGCGGTGAAGCGGGTTTTCCCCTGTTTGGACCAGCTGCTTCTCTTCCACCATGGCTTCTTCGCTGCCATGAAGGAGCGGCGACTCAGCTCTGCTGAGCCTCAGGGACACAGGAACTACCTCATCCAGCGAATAGGAGACGTCCTGCTCCAGCAGGTGGGTCTTCTGAGGCCACCTCTTCTGTTCACTTCTAACTGACGGGAGCGGGTGCAAATATGAACGTGTGTGTTCTTTTGCAGTTTTCAGAGGAAAATGGTGAGAAAATGAAGAAGGTCTATGGAGAATTCTGCAGTCGTCACAATGAAGCGGTTGGCTTTTTCAAAGAGCTCCAGCAGCATAACAAGAGATTTCAGAACTTCCTGAAGGTACTTAACAATCTTGGACCTCTCAGACACATAAAGAAAAATAACATTATAAAACTAAGTGACATAAATGTGCTCCAGGCTGTTGGCATTCATGGGTTAATCGTCAGATCTGCTTACTGAGAGAGAGATGGGGGTGTCACACTTTTAAAAACAGCTGATGATCGCTGTGTGATCGTTGGCTGATGAATAATTTAGTGAAATAATTCATTTAGTTAATTCATTTTATTTAATTGATTAATTAATTAATTAATTAATTCTGCCGCTTCTCCGTCACAGAATCACTTTGCCTGTATCAGTTTAGTCCGTTTGCATATATTAACGCTGCAGCCCCGTTTGTTCATCTGGATTATTGTTTAATAAGACGGATGGAGAGACAAAGAGAGAACGAGACTGTGTCACCTGTTTGATATCGTGTTTCTGTAGTGGTAGCCTTCATTTCCTCCACATACACATACTAAAAACAGTGTTAACAACATAATATGTATGTTATTACGAGGGTTGTACAACCCTAATACACAGCCTGTATGAAAGAGAGAAGGCATCTAAACTTTCTTTGCATTATTTTGGTTCCCTATCAGAATACACGGTCAATTTACATTGTTAATTTCTAATTGAAAACTGTTGTAAATTGCAAATGAATTCAAGTCTAATCAATTAATTCTTAAATAACGGCATGCTTTCATATCTTCTTACTATCTGACCAGTGTTAGAATATAACCATCGCTGCCATTCTGCTCCGAGACTGAATAGATTTTGTTGCTACTTTTTCCAGCAACAAGGTAGCAATTCCTTGGTGCGCCGGAGGGAGATCCCAGAATGCATCTTGCTGGTAACCCAAAGGATTACAAAGTACCCAGTGCTGCTGGAGAGGATCCTCCAATACACTGAAGGTACAGTAAGTCATCTGCTGCCATCTGCTGGCGGAATAGATTAAATGATCACTTGAGCCAAATGCTGGTCAGTTTTAAATGTACAACAAAAACATGACATGATCTCATTAGTTCCTTGTGTGTTTGTTCTTCCTAAATCCCTCAGAAAACACAGAGGAATGTGCGGATCTTTCCAAAGCCCTGGCTCAGATCAGGGAGGTGGTCGCAGCCGTGGACCTGAGAGTCAGCGAATACGAGCGGCACCAGAGATTACAGGAAGTGTGGGGCCGCATGGAGAATCGGAGCCTGGCCAAACTGAAGAACGGGCACGCGTTCCGGAAACAGGACATGATGAGGCCGGGTCAAGCGCTCAAACACCAGGGCCTGCTCCTGTGGAAGACTGCCACTGGTCGATTAAAGGGTAAGACACAGATTTTTCTCAGGCAATCATTCAAATGTATTTTATTTATTAATGGCCTAAATAGCAACACAGACTCTTTAGTTTTCATTTGTTCCATTTATGCACAAACAAATAATAAATACAGTTTTTGTATGTGAAAAAACACAATCAATGAGAAAACCTACGCGACAAATTACCATCTCATATGCCCTCATTGTTATTTCTTTATACATTTTTGTTTATTGATAAATATTCCCACTACACCTGAAATCAGTCTGGACTGAAAGTTTGACTCCAACAACAGAAATACACATTTGCTTCAAAGCAGTGTGTGATTTGTCTGTAAAATGAACAGTATCTTGCAACACTTCCTTACTTTCATCATTTACGTCATCATTTGACCCTAGCCCTGCATACATGCACTAACTTGGAAAATTTCACACACCAAAACTAAACACCGTCCACATGGGGTTCTGGTGGTTTGCACTGGTGCCACACAGGGCTGTATTGTAACAATGTAAAGGCTTCAATTTCATTTTCCATTCGATATCACTACTAATTACAAACTGGGCCTTTGATTAATGAATGAATAAATAAATACTGATAGTATTTCTTCTTTCACAGATGTCCTGGCGCTCCTCCTCACAGACACGCTCATCCTCCTGCAGGAAAAAGACCAGAAGTACACGTTTGCTTCTGTGGTACGAGCTCATTAGTCGAGTTGATCTATGGCAGTAATCAAAACGTGATATCCTATTACCTTATTTTATGTTGTGCTGTTACCATCTAATGTGAATTTAAAGTGTGCGTTTTCCCCTTCTTTAATGGGCTTCAGGACCAGAAACCACCAGTCATCGCTCTGCAGAAGTTAATAGTGCGAGAAGTAGCTAATCAAGAGAGAGGCATGTTTCTGATCAGTGCATCAGCTGCCGGGCCAGAAATGTACGAAGTCCACACGTCGTCCAAAGAGGAGCGTAACACCTGGATGAGGCTCATTCGAGAGGCTGTCGAGAGGTTTGTGGAGAGAAGCTGAAAAAATTGAAAGATTTTACTTTTCACTCATAGATTTTCTAACTTTCCTTAACTTTTGCCTCCACTCAGCTGTCCAGAGGAAGAGGAGGAATACACCAGTGAATCTGAGGAGGAGAAGCGAGCTGCTGAGGCTCGCGTTCAGAAGATCCATAAGTTACAAGGTAACTGAGAAATATGTGAAATTATTTATTATGCTTGTTCTTCTTCGCAATCTCAGATATTTCAGGGCTAAGCCCTTGACCCACGTGACCTTGTTTATCAGGGAGTCTGATGAGCCACGACCAGCAGATCTGCTCCAGCCTGGAGGAGAAGCTGCACATTTACACTGAGCTCTCGGCTCTGAGTGGGAGGACGGACGCTCCGGTGGTCGAACCTCGGCTCCTCGTCCAGCCGCACTCAGAGGAGCTGCCTCAGGCCGCCACGCTGCTCGCTGCAGCTCTGCAAGAAGGTGTGTGAGGCCTTTGGCATAAACAAACACTAAAAAACACTGTGTCTCTCTCTTTTTTATGATTTTAAAAAACGATTATATTATAGCAGCATTTATTTGGACTTGTACTACTTATATTGCTCATATAGTTGTCTCAAGTCAAAGGTCAGTGTCAGTTGCAGTCCGTCGTTTCAGGCTGGAAGGCATAAAGACATTTGCATATCTGGGATTTAATTCAGGTATAATAGTGACAAAAAGATATAATGTAAAAATTCATCAAAGATAAGGACACATTGAATTTGAAATTAGAAAAAGAAAATAATGGATTATGCCCCATAGTTGCAGTTCCTTCCTGGTAAATTTGGGGCTAATCATATTCTGAAAAAAAACTAAAACTAAACTAATAAATCCCATTTGTTTGTATTTATTGAAAAATAATAAATAAAATGTATTCTGCTTGAGTTGAGGCAGACGTTGCTTTACCGTTTCTGCACAATTAAATCCCAAAGTGTTTACATATTGTTTCCCCTGTTCACAAATATTTACTATCTTCCCCCAGAAGCCTTTAATGATTTGAATAAAATAGCAGGTTGCAGGCTTTGAGGTCATAAATCCGGCTTCTGTCTGAAACAACCAAAATTTACATGGAAAACTCAGACTTGAATGCACCGTACAATTCAGGCACACTTTCAAAGTCAGTCTCACACTTGCGTTGCTTCTGTTTTGCAGCCAAAAACCTCAAATCCACTTTGTCAACGAGGACCTGCTCTCCAGCCAGCCACAGTCCGGACTCTGAAAGCCACTTTGTGTTCAGCCCTGCGACACCTGCAGAGTTCCCCTCAAATCCTCCCGAGCCCTCACCTGAAAACCCCGAGGCCACAGAAGGGAGATGGACTGAGGCTGTTGTTCTTCAGGCTCCATCCCACGTGCAAAACGCTGAGTCAGATGACATTGATTTGAAGGTACATTAGTGGTTTCTGAAATGTCCTGAGCTTAAAGCTCTGAGATCATGACATAGATTGAAATGGAAGCTTAAATAGGCTGTTTGAGTAAAACATTGCTACTTTAATGTGATGTAATCTTTTCCTATTAGTGTATTGAGTGATGATGGTGATATTATACAGTGGTGTCAGAGGTAGTTCAGGCCAATACATCCTGAATCTGAGCGTCACCTCTTTCCATTTCTCCTCAGATGTGTGGCTCAACATTGCCCGCAGTTGTGTTAATAATTCAGTACCGTCTATTAGAATTACATTTCGGTCTTAATGCGATGAATCATTGATAAGCTCGTAATAAAGGGAAGAAGTCCATTTAGTCCCTAAAGGTATTGTGCCATTAAAAATGGATATACCGACTTATTCCAATTACCCATTCCGTGCCACAGTTGTGCAACCGTTTGCAGCTTTTTTGTGAACTGTGAGGTAAATGACTCTGATAAAGGAGAAATGGTTTTCTCATCCAGTGCTGAGTGATAATTCAAGCCTCAGCAGCCTCAAGGGGGCGCCGATGTCCCATGAATTTGACTTCAGATTCTGACTCCTGCAAAGGAGCGGTAACTCATTTGTTGGCTGAGGATTAATGAGTTACACGGCAGCAATGTGTGACACATACTCAATTCAGTTCAGCTTTATTGTTATATTATGCCACACATTGTCATGCAGAGCAGAATGAAAGAGATCCTCTGGTGTCTGGTACATTATAAATCAAGTCAAGGCTTATTTATATAGCATGTGTCAAACAACCACAGTTGACTTAGGGCTGAAAACACAAGATAAAAGAAAATGTGTTGTTTATATACAGGGTTTTGACGGGTGCTTGAAATCCTTCAAAAATCATCATTGTTGTACTTTGAAGGTTTGAAAAGTGTGTCAATTGTAGCTTCAAATTGCAACTGTAATCTATTTCACAACAAACACTTATCTGACTACAAAGTTTGCTCATTAGATAGAGAATTATATCAACTCTCATTTAAATCACTTTTTGTCCCCATTCTCATGATTGATACTTGGAATATCAGCTTTTACATCTAAATGCCATTTGATTAGCTGATTAGCTGATTAGACGTTTGCATTAACAAGCAGGTGAATGGGTGTACCTCATGTGAGTCTATGTGTTTTCATTTGATTTGTTTAAATTCTCCTAACACAATACACAATGTTGGTTGTTTATTAGCACAGTACCACTTTAAATGTACACAGTAAAATCATAATTTTGAATAGTTATGTCATTTACCTTAGATAGAAAGTGCATTTGACCTTGGATTAAGTGCATGAATATGTGACTAAAAATAGTAAAGTTTTTAAAAAAGGGCTGTAAATATATTATTATGATCTGGGTTGTACTGAGAAAAACAGGTAGACTCGTCCATAGAAACTCCCAATAGCTTCTGTTTTGTTTAGTTTTTTCCACACACTATACAGGCCCTTAAGCATTAAATCAGCCTGTGGTAGAAAACAATTCAACAATCTTTTGTCTCTTCTTCAGATGAAATGTTAAAACACTTTGCATTAAGAACACAGGAGGACATATTTATCCGCGTGCTTTTGTGCCACTCTTTCTCAAACAGATCGCTCAGAGTGTCCACAGCCTGACGCAGTTGCTCTACAGTCTGCAGGTGAGTGCCTCTCTGCCTCTCTTCACCGCCCTAGTTAGCATGTCAATAAAAACAAACAAACAAACAAACGAACGAACAAGCAAAGCCCTCCTTCTCCTCACTGTGGAGGAACACATGCTATGTTAATGTCAGGTTCAGTGGAGATGAAGGTATCAGAATACCTGCACACTCCAGCTCGAGTAAACACAGACATCACTCAGCTGTTTGATGAGCTGTAGACGAGAGGATCCCACTGATCTTTCTTTCCGCTCATGGTGTTTTGTTTCACTACACACACACACACACTCCTGTTTGGTATCAAAAAATATAAATTTGTGTAGTGTGTGTGTGTGTGTGTGCATATTTGCATAAGGATGTATGTGCACATTGTGGAATTGGGATGGTTTTATGATCTCGAGGGAATTTTCCTATTCAAAGTTCTGTGTCCTTCCTTCCTTACGAACCGGTAAACCACACATTATGCCAGCGTCAGTGGGATTATTCACCCTTGTACGGAGATGCTGTTTGTTCCCTGATCACTTCTAAACTCCGAGCAGCGCCTGATCATGATTTCCATCACATTTTGCCAGTCAAATGATCTGCACGTGTGGTTAATCCTCAGTGTTTCCATGAACTCCATCTTTGTGCTGTTCCCTCTCCGTGCCAGGCTGCGGTGACCATCCAAGACAGCTGCTACGAGGTCCAGAGGCTCCTCCTGCGAGAGAGCGGGCGCCCGTCTCCCCGCGCCCCGCGACCTCACCTCCTGACCACCCGGGGCAACACCTTACAAGAGCAGGAGAAACAGCGCAACCTGGAGAAGCAGAAGGAGGAAGCGTTGGCTGTTCAGCGGCTCCAGGGCCGACTGCGCCAGGAGAAGGAGCGCTGGGAGAGGGAGTGTCAGGCCCGGGAGAGCCAGCAGGGGGAGCAGGAGAGCAGACTGGAGGAGAGGGAGAGGCAGTGCCACCTAGAGGCGGAGAGGCTAAGGCGCGAGAGGGAAGAGCTCGACGGGCAGCTGGAGGAGTACCAGCAGAGCTTGGAGCGGCTCAGGGAGGGACAGCGGAGTGTGGAGAGGGATCGCGAGCACCTGGAGAACCAGCAAAAGCTGCTCCAGACATGGACTCACGGCCGGCAGAGGAGCGTGCCTGCTGTGATCCCTCATATGGTCATACCTCTGGATGGACAGCAGGTAGGCGGGGGTGACTCACCGCTGATCCGTCAGACAGACTGTTTGTTCTCTGCACACATTTCAATATAACTTATTATGTTTACTCTGAGCAAGTAATGCTCCTGACCAAAGCTCTTGACCCTGAGAAGAATGCAAAGTAGATATACAGTGTTTATAGAGTATTTCTTTGTTAAATTCATTAACACGCAGCTTTCCTCAGACAGCTATCATCCTGAGTTACACTCATTTACACAGAGCAGCTCAATCTCCCCTTGATAAACGACCTGCGATAATGAGAGCAATTTCAGCGTCATTTGTCTTAGAGCTCCAGCAGTTCCACACACCAATAAACAGCTTAATGATTGATGATAATTAAACCATTGCAAATAAAAGTCCCGACAGAATAATTAAAACCAGAAGCACGCGGCCCAACAAATCGCTCAAGTGTGACCAAAAGGACCTAAATTATCGACACTTCATCGTCTGAAAAGCACTACAGTGAAAAGTCCCCCTCGCAGCTGGAAGGCACGGAGGATAAAGGGCTCCACTGTTCTCCGTGTTCTTTACGTCTCAGTGTACTTCGCATGGAAAAGCAGCAGTGGTGAAACAAATATAGCACATTTAGCCTCTGTCGGGATCGGCCTTTGTGTTGCTCAGTTCAGCAGGTGTGAGTTTTCAAAAGACGCACGCAGAGCACTCGTGACAGACGGACAAATGAGCAGAGTCGCTTTGCAATGTTCTCACTCTCAGCCTCATTAATCTACACACTCTCACTAACATGGGCTCTTACAGGCCAGATGTAATGAGGTCGCCCGGGCTTTTTGCATATTTATTTATTTGCTTTCATCTGTTTCGTCAGTGTGGAGGCTGTAGTACCACCAACGGTATGACAAAGGTGTGCAGAGGCAGGTCCTTATGTTCCCCCCTGCTAATGTTTTTAGCCACAGGCGGCCGTTCACAAGGTCAGAGACGGATCAAGTGACACACACACAGACGCACACGGTCCTTAGTAATTAGCAGTCCTGCCTCAGCACAGCTTTGTGTAAAGAGAGGAGACAAGAGACGGCCATAGAAGGAGAGTCTGTCACACCTTTCACCAGACAGTCAAAGGATAGTATTTTAAAGTTTGGTTGTATGAGGTGCTGACACAGTCAATGCATGTCCCTGCTCTGCCAGTGGAGACACAAGGAAAAACATTCAAGGCCCTTGACGACAGGCTTACCTAATAAAATAAATGCTCGCTGAAGTCTCACAGTTTCACAGCCTTTTCTGACCAGAGACGGAAGTTTGTGTCGTTTTGTTAAACCGCTCGCTCCCTGCACCAAAGTCCATAGAGAAAAGCGGCGATTTTATATCACGGCACATTGGCCTTGTTGAAGCACTGCTGCTTCCATGCATGAGTTCAAATGGGTTATTTTGTGACTTTTACTGTTCAGTTTTACCTCAGTAATACAAATTTGCCAAACAAGGCAGCAGTAGACCAGCAGCTCCTGTGTCCCTGTAAGCTAAAAATGCTGATTTTCTCTATGGACTTTGGTGTAGGATAGTGAGTGGTTTACAAATATCAGTTTCCAGCCAGAAAAGACTGTCTAACGGTGAGATATACCAGTTGACATAGATTTTATTAGGTAGCCATGTTTTCAGTCAGGGTGCACAGAGTAAAGTCAGCACCAGCTGTATGGTATTGATTTTCCTTTTACTACCCCACCTCCAATAACCTAACCGCTCACAACTATCACTTTAAAGGGTCATTCCAATTACTTGTATAATCTGTTAATTACATTAAATTAGTAGTTTTGTTCAGTGCTGTGAGCACCATAAATGAAATCCAATTCTCTTCTATCGGGGTTGGAGGAATGTTATTTAACATTAATGTCCATTCTTACTCTAGAAGCAGTTACGTGGATACAAACATTAGATTACTTGTCACATGTTCACACTGTCTATTTTCCCTCTCTCATCTCTGTTGTTTTGCATGACCGTGGCATCTGCTCCCTCTCTCAGGACTCGGCACCAAGTCCGTCAAGAGACCACGCCGGCAACGGCTCCATGTTTGTAAACGAGGCTGAGTTCACCAGCACCAGCATCAACAACCGCCACGTCCACCACAAGCGGATTGACCCCAGCGCACACAACTGTCTCAACACCCTGCTGGCCAGATCCAACAGCAGACAGTCCCCCAACGCTAAGACTCCCCATAATCCACACTCAGAACCCCAAGGGTGGGTGATGGGCACAGGTTACCTCTGCAGCCCCGCAGGAAGGCTGGGACTGCAGCACACACCTGCTGGTAAGACATTTTACCATTCCTAAAATCCACTTTAAATATACTTTTAAAGTATATTGTTTTGTCCTTGTAACAGTCCATGACCCAAAAGCATTTATTTTTGTACAATTTGCTGTCATATGTACAGCCTTAAAAAAATCCAGGGCCAGGGTGAGGCCTTGTCCTTCAAACGACACCCTCTAAAAACAAAACTTCTCAACTTCTGAATTTCCCCGATTGTTTGATTTCAATACATTTTTGAGCTGCAGTGTCATGAAACTAACAGCCAGACAAGCCTGTACACTGAGGAATAAAAATAATGCTCTTGTGATCAGTCATGACATTGGTGTGTATTTGCATACAGGGGCTGGGAGAGCCAGATTTGTTCTCCTGCCGTCCATAATGCCCAGTGCTGTAAAGAGACTCAAGCTTAAGAGATGTGAATACTTCACTTTATTGTTTTATAGCATTAATGAGTTTTTTGTTCTTTTTTAAATATTATCTTTGCTTTCAGATAACGTCCATGATAGAAAGTAACACCGGCCTGAAAACACCCACTAATGACTGCATCGAGTGACTCACTTACTAGTTTTCATTAGTGGCTTTGTTTAATATCCTTATATTACTCAGCTCGAGTGCCTCTCGTGTTGGACAGTAGTGCGCTGTTATCGTACAAGCTCTGCTGCTCATTAACTGAGAAATCTGCTACCTGTGAGAATGTAAACAAACCCTCAGCCTGCACTGGTTTCATCCACGGATGTGAGAGCATACTGTAAACACACACACACACACACACACTGCTCTCAAGGCTGTATCCCTGGAGAGGCCTTGTCTGTCCTTCCTCTCAGTTAATCAGTGTCTCCTGACAAAGAAACCACCCAGTCCTGCCCCCCCCCTCCTCCCAGCAGCTCCACCTGCACCAGCAGCGAGCTGGGGGCCCTTCCCTGCCAAAGGAAAGGAAAATCAATGGTTTCTCTATTTATCGACGGGCAGACAACAGCATGTGAATCACAGTTCACAGGCGATGGCTGACTGATTGGGTCATTGATCCTAGAAAAATCTTTACAAAACTCATTACAGCATGACTTGTCATGGCATCAGGCAGAAAGTGGGGGGAAGGTGAAAGGAGGGGAATGAGAGATGTAGACGAATATTAATCTGTGTTTCTCCACTGAGGTGTGTGTGTGTGTGACATTCCTGTGGTTGTTGTCAGCATTCTTAATCCATTCATACAAGTTCGCTGGAATATTCACAGCGGGATTGGCAGGTGACATGTGACTCGTCCCTCCGCCCTCATGAAAACGGGGTCATTGTTACAGTTTCCCCAGCTATTGCAGGTGGCGCAATCTCTTCCTTATTGATCAGCTTATTAACCTTGCCTCATTATTGAGCACATGCACAAGCCCCGGTGAAACCCGAGTCACTTGTTAACAAGCCCGGGGCATAAACTTGGCTGCAGCCAGCAATGCAACGTGCATTCCAGCTGACATCTTACCCACAATGCATCCCGGACTGGCAATGAAATAATCATGAAAAACTGAACAAAATGCCCAATCTTCATTTAATTTCACGCTAGATTTAAACCCGTGGAAGGAGTGGATGTTGTATTTCATGTGCAAGCTGGGTTTGAAAAGCTCCTTTGTGGCCACATATTGGTTCATGCACAGTCTGGTATGTGGAGGAACTCGGTATCTCTTTCTTCCTGTTTAAAGAAAAGAGGCTCTTTGAAATGCTAATTCTCCATTGTGCCAGCGGTCACATGGATCAAAATATGATCCGACTTCTCATCATCACCTGAGCATGTGAAAAGTTTTGTTCTCATGCACACAATCGCAGACACAAACAGACACACACACACACACACACCCTTTTTCATTCATTGGATTTCCATAATTTGCTCCTGCACAACATAATCTTGGGGAACCAGTTGGATGGAATTTTCTCTCATCTGATGAGTCACATTTTTTTTATTTGCTCACCTTTTTATGCAAAGGCTTCAAAACCGATGAAGACTTATGTCGAGTAGATGACTCAGTGAATCATTAGGTCACTCTTTTACCAGCTGGGAGTCACAAAGCCCTTTTTTTACTTTTAGTTTGTCATAATATTTATTGTTAAATGTAAATGACTCACCATTTAAGTCATTTTTGCCTTATACTATCTTTCATTGAAAAAAAACCAACAACTCTAGATCGATGTGTGTGTTGGCCCTGTGATGGACTGGTGACAGGGTGTGCAGCTCATGTGGAGGATAATGAATGACGACAACGAATTAACGAGTACACGGGAACAAGGGTATTCGCAGACGTGAACACCTGCAGCATCAGGTGGCAGAGCGAGCCGCCTCAGTTACCATCCTTGTATCACAGAGGTGCAAAGTTAAAAATAAAGAGGAATGCTGAATCTCTCAAAAATAGATAGCTGTTGTAAACCAGGCAGCTACGTGAACTTAAAAGTAAATAATAATAATACAGAGAGGAATGTGTTATAAAAGTTATTCATTTTACTCTTCTGACTTCCTGCAGATATTAGTTGCACTGAATGTGAAGAAACTTACTATGTAAATCAAAATGTACCCTGTTTGTGGTAAACATACATGAGGGATGAGGGTCCTCACTATACACACGTTATAAAAATATTGCAAATCGCTGCTTGCTGATCTCATAGGACCTTAAATGTGTTCTTACATTTTGTCAGAGTCACGCCGCCAGCTTTTTAAACAGCTTTAACATAACAAACTTACAGCTGCATTTAGCTGCATTTGCAATTTCCTAGTTATATATCGTTCTTTAAATAGCGTTTGTTTGATGCCGGTGTTGTAACGTATTAAATCTGCTAAGGTTTCACTTAGTGCTGTGTGCTCATGCCTCATCTATCAGGCACCAGGCATATGTGGTGGCTACTCTAACACTCCTTTATATAATTAATCAAACAGACACTCTTTTCTACTGGACACAATGAGGCAATTTATAGTTCATGCCATCTGTTACCATGACAGCACACCTGCCCTTATAGTAGATGGTCGCTGCCACACACACACACACACACACACACACAAGTGGGAGAATGCAAGGGCACATTATCAGCCGGGCTAGTCACAAAACACATGGTCTTTTCAGGTTTCATAATGTTACAGCTCCTTAAAAGGAACTTCCTCTTGTGATGAGAGGGGCATGGCTGAAGCTGATTTAATATTTTTGCTCCACACACACACACACACACACACACACACACACCTCGGCCGTTCATCCTTCCTCGTTTCCATGCTCTGGTTTGCTCATCTCGTCTTGTTGGAGCGTGAAGCGTGCGGAGGCAGGTGTCATCGAATCCAGGCCGTGACGATTGATAGGGCTGACAAAGATAATGATAAAAGTGACACCTCTAAGTATGGGGAGTGATGGATATCTCGGGATCTTTGAGTTTTGACTCTCACTCTCGTGCTCCGGTGCAGGAGGCAGCTGCTGTGGCTGCTAGTGATTACAATTAAGTCTGAGCTCATTAAACAGAGGCCACACGTCCCATCCTGGTGATTATTTGTTGATGTTTTCTAAATGATGAAGTCTCTTGTCTTGTATCCCCTCTCTATGGAGTCTGTAATGATGTCTTCTTTGTGTATGTGTGTGTGTGTGTGTGTGTGTGTCCACCCAGATCATAACAGCTACATCGGGGAGACCTGGTTGTCGACAGCAAGTGGAGCGGATCTGTATCCGGATCTCCCGCATCCCAGTGACCCTCAGCTGGACCTGGTTTCCTTGGAAACTGGCAGTGGTGGTGAGGAGGGACGGGAGGAAACCATAGTGTACCTCTGAATATTGATCAATATCAGAGTCTTAAAACCCAACCCAGCACTTCATGAAGGCTTCAGAACCAGGACTGGATTCTGGCGCCTTTAGAACACTTTTCTTTGTAAATATATGTTGTTATTGTTGTTGTTGTTTTTTATTATTGTGTATATATTTGGAAAACTGTTGTGTTTGTGTTTTTTTTCTGTGAAGTGGAGAGTTACTGGAAACACACAGGGAGAAAATGAGATAAAGAAACTGGGTTTGTTTCGGACTCAATCTCGCATGTGTCATGCACCTTAGCCTGAGGCACACTGGGTGTTCTGTGTCTCTTTATTTTCTGCTGTGTGTGTGTGTGTGTGTGTGTGTGTGTATATGTGGTCTATACTATCTGCCTGGGCCCCCACAGTAACACCTTTTCTCCCTTTCCCCTCCTCTCCCCACCTCCTCATTACCTTCCTACCTCAGGTCCCACATATCTCATCTCTGGAGTTCTATATTTATTAAATTTACCAGAGAGAAAAAAAAAAGACAGCATAAACCCAATATCAGCAAAACATCACGCTGCATCTCTCTAGCGGGTGATTGTCTTGCCATGGAGTAAACTGTCCCTCATTCATTCATCAGACGGCCTATGTTTATGTGCAAACATGACACGAAGCACAAAACATTAGAATTGATAGATGAGGCATGTCAACATCAGTGTAACATTTTTTCCAACTCGCTGCCCGTAGCCATAATTTTTTTTTCTCTTTATCTGGAGTGTGTTTTTCTTTTTCCTTTTTCGAGAGAGAGAGATGTTGCAGCTGCGCTAATGTGTCATTTTTATCAGTGCAGAGGACTTCCACCCAAAAAAAAAAAAGATGCCCAAGAGACCGTCTTTTTTGTGCAGAAATAAAAGTAAAAGACGAGTCACGTTGCAGGAAAAGTCATTTTGGCCAAACCGATGGAATGCACTGATGTAATTATGTTGCAACGATGTTGATTGTGCATCTCTGGTGACTCTTATTTATACTGTTGGCCTCTCCTGCAGCAAGACTTTGGATTGTAATGTCTATTGGTCCACCACATTGTTGTTTTTTGTATTTGTTAAACTACTTGACGTATTAAAATTAAATGTTTTGTGAAGGCATTCCTTGTTCCCAGAGGATGAATACTTATTACTTCCATGAGTCAACTTTGTTTCCTCCAGCCCCATCGTTACATTTTCATTCATGCGCACCTGAGGATGAACTGTGGGCCAATTGCACTCCCCTGACTTTTCATTTAACACGTTCAAGTAAAACTTTTAGATTTATTTTCTTGTTTTCTTGTTTCCTAAATGTCGTGGTTCGTCCACAATCAAGTCAGAACTTACATTTAGGAATCTGAAAAGAAACACTCGGACCAAATCACGCCATCAAAATAGTTTGGACTGAACTTTATTGAGGGGTCGATAATGAATTGATTAGTTGTTGTAGTTGGAATTCATGAGCAAGTATCTGACAAAGTGACTCATATAGGCTATGGAACTAATACGTGGTTAATATTTGACCTGTTTGACAACATCACTTAGTTGTTTTGTCATCAAAGACTGTTGGACATAGTCTTCTGGTTCTCCCATCAGTAAAGGTTTTTCTGACAATGGTCTCAAACACTCTTGGACAGCCAGTAGGAGCTTTGTGTTTGTAAAACCTCAGAGATGTCGTCACTATTGGCCAAATTCATTGAGTCCGTCATTGTGCACGTTGCAGGAGAGCTTACATTCACACTCTGAGGCAGGTCAGTTTATTTCCTGTTTATTCTCGTCTGCATGGACTTTGACTGTGGGAGGAAGCTGAGGTACCTGGGGAAAACCCCCACAGTCAAATGCAAACTCTACACTCGTCTCATTGTGTAAATTAGACCATGTGCCAATTCCTTAGGTGTCTCGTGATGTTTCTGGTCACAAAATAGCAGTATTTTTTGCCCTGACTTTGTACCTCGTAAAACAGTTTCAATGTTATACAGTGCTTTATGGAAGATTGTATTGTAAAGAGATGTGTGCCTGTGTAAACATGTGCGTTATATTCAGACACAGCCGTATCAATGAAGTTACTTTTAGTGAACTTAAAGTAGTCCTTTGTGGGTTTTTTTTGTTCTTAATGCTGGCACACATGGCTTGTGTTGTACTGGTAATGCAATAAAACTAAAAACTGGCTGAAACAAAAACACCGCGCGCAGTCCGGGTGCAAATATCACGCTGGTTTTTATGTTCCCGGACTGAACGTGAAGCAGTGTCAACAGATATGACAGGTGGTAGACAAGGTGTATGAATGTAATTGATTTTCTGTCTGGCTGCACCCGCTGAAAAGAAGCCACAACAGCACCGGCAGAAAGTGATATGTTGTGTAGTAACAAACAAGGCTGAATATAAATGTGTGGTGCCGCTGCATTCGTTCATTCTGAATGCATAGAGACTCCTAACAATCAAAGCCGACTGTAACACTCGAGTGTGCGCTAAAAAAAGCCAGACTCCTCAGGCTTTTTCCTGACAGCAGTGATGTATTTGATATGCTCCACCTGTGTTTCTCTCTCTATTTCAGACAAAAGAGCAGAAGCCTGAGATCAACAGGGTCTTTGTTCTACTCCCAGTTACTATGTCAACAAGGTGCTGGATACAGACCATGATCATGCCCTTGATTTAGATTTCCATTCATTGATTTCAAACCTGATAATGATGATGTTGGTGCAAAGTCATTCCATCGCGTTTTCATGGTAACCATCGATGAGACACCAAAATATGACGGTTGCCCCCCAAAAATGTGCTCCTTGAAGTGTGAGTGTATTAACTGAACCTCTTTTGTGGTGCCAGCATGAATCGATTTCAGTCTTATTTACATAAGTTATAAGTGACATACAATATTTGAGTGAACAAAAACGTCTGGAGTTCCTCAAGGATCAACATTTGAGCCCCTGCACATTCACTGGCCTGCTTCCCTGCTAACGTGAATCCTGCAAAAACAAACGAAACACAAAAGTAAGTCAAAATAATCACTTGTGTTAATGTTAAATGGGATGATGGTGAATAGTTCTGCTGTTTAAAATATAGAAAAGCCAAAACCAGCTCTGAGTTAATTTGTTAATCGAGTATTACACCACAGCAACACAAACATAGACGTTTGCTAATATTACCCTTTAGAAATAGGCTGAAATGTTGACTGAGCTTTCTTAGTATTGCCAATATGTTGCTACTAATGAGACTTTTTACTAAAGGTAACTGGGATTTCACATCTACTTAATTAACATAACTTAACCGAACTTAATTAAAAAATGGCTTTCATCATATCTTTGTTTTCTCAAATGCCTTTCATAACTTCTTGGTTGTTTGTTTTGTGTGAATGATGTCGTCAAAACAAAAACCCACGTACTTCTTAAAGCTTGAACACTATATGATCTGTTCAAGTTCAAATAAGTTTATACACACATCGTTTCTGCAGACCATTTGGAATAAACCTTGATGAGATCTGAGAAATCTAACTCAGGCTAAATCAATATTTTTTCCATATAGCCCCACGTTACGTAAATCAGGGTAATCATTCAAATTATAATATATAATAGTTTTTTTATATAAATTGAGGGTATTAAATCTTATTTTTAAACTGTTGTTTGTGTTACCATTCCTTTCTCACACTGCAGAGCATATGCTGATGTGGTCAGACCTCTGGCAGCCTTTCAAGGATCCATCATACTTATCACCTTTGCTGTTAAAAAGGAGATGAGACTCCTCTCCATCAGCTCTTTTTCAGCCTGTGCTGGAGTAACTCATTTAATCAGTAAAAAAAAACTCTGTACGCCTCAGTGAGCAGGTCGCTTTTATGAATCACTTTATGGACCACGATGATTCTTATAATTCAGATGTCCCCGTGTTTTATGCGCTCCGGCACCCTTTAAAGTTCGGCCTGGTGGAAGTCTGTCAAAGGCACCGAACGGCTTTTTGAGGAGGGAATGTTTGCGTTTTTTGTGTGACAAAGAAAGAAGGTGTGGAAAGAGAAGGGGAAGAGGGCGTTTCGCGATGCCACAAGCTTTTTGTACGCACATCACGGTGATGCGTCTGTGTGTGTATACCTGTGTTTGACAGCTGTTATTACAGCCTCTCGTACACGGATGTAAATGCCAGCCAACCATCTGGATATTTCCATCGCAGGTCTCTGATATCAACCTCTGATAACATTACAAAGACTTTTCATTTCCTGATAACTTCCCAAAGTGTAAAAGGTCAAATCTATGCAGTGTGTGAGTGGTGGAGCCCAGAGAGTAAGTGATTTTTTTTATTTTCACCACTCAGTAAACCACACATAATACACATTTAAACTGAAATAGTGTTAAATACGGAGTAGCCCTTTACTCGGCTTCAGTCTCGTGTGGATTCAATAATCATAACTTGTTCCTTTCTCATTACACACTAAAGAAACCCCAGGACTGGATGCGGTTCCCGTCTGTCTAACCCTAACCCTAACCCCGTGCAAGGTAACCAATAACACAGAAGGAGAAATCCGATAAATGTGAAACTTATTATCGCTGAGTCATCTGCCTGGTTTGCTACAGGCTTTCCCAGGGGGCAGTGTAATGATTTCTGTAGGCGGGCAGAATAAACCTGCCCAGCCCAAATATAAATAATAGCCATTAAAGCATATACCGGTGAGGAATGCTTTCATGAGAAACCTGAACAATATACAGCACATAGAGAAGGTTATTAGATTTCTCTTGGGGAGATATACAGTGACAGGCCAGACTCAATATATAAACTCTTAGAGGAGAACATCTACAAGGTCTAGAACTCAGTGTGTCTGTGTTTGACTTTCAGGACTCTGTCAGGCTTTCTGTTTTTCCTCTTCAGGTGTCTTTCGCTCTAAATCTTTCACTGGAAGTTGAACAATCCAAAAGAATGCGGCCTCGTTTTTTTGACATCTTAAGTGCTGCGTCCGTTTCATCTTTGCTTTTTTTTCCTTTTTCTTTTAATATAATTGCTCTCACTCATCATGTCCTTTTAAAGTCGCGGTCATCTCCGGCAGCAGCAGCAGTGTCAAGCCCGAGTGCGAGAGTGTTTAGCCCAAAATAAATGCTAATTACAGCGCTGGAGACATGAGACAGCTCCAATGTCACAGTCACCGGCCACAAATCTGCACGCTGACGCGATGGCATGCAGGTGGTGTTTTGTTTTTTAATGACAGCATAGGTGGGGGAAGAGTTATGCCACAGTAAAAAGAAAAAAGAAGGTCACACCATTATCGCCAACGTTAAAACACAGTGGTGTAAATAGGCAGATTTATTCCCATCATTTGCTCTCTCATCGTCCTCCTCTTCCTCACATATACTTCACACACTGGAATTAGATTAAGATGGAGCGAGAGATAAGGTGACTCTAATTATCTTTTGTGTTTATTTGTTTAATTTTATATGCACAAGGTCAAAATTCAGCTCCGCTGGTAATATAGGGCAGTATTTCTGATTTTCCAAACTCACGTACCACTGGTGGTACACGTACCGCAGTTTAATACTACTTGGCTGGTGTAATTACATTACATTACATGTCATTTAGCAGACGCTTTTATCCAAAGCGACTTACAATGGAATCAAGTACAATTAGCCAGGGGTGGAATCGAACTTGCGACCATGATGTCTTTGGTACACAAGGTACGGTCTTAACCACTGATCCACTCCACTCCACACCTAATAAAGGGTATAATAAGCAAGGTTGTGCATCACATCTCAAGAGATAAACTAGTCCAGAAACAGTAGGATGGTCAGAACTCGATGTGTAATAGTTAAAGAAGACAAAAAAGAAAAACGGTATCCAATCAAATCAGTTTCAAATTAGGATTTAGTCACATTTCAAGTGTCGTCTTTGCTTGACACGAGCCATCTGTGTTTGTTTGCTGACAGATATTTTCATTGTGTGTTCGCTTTGAGGCAGCACATCTATCAGCGGGTCCAAATTAATACTTGGATGTTGTTGTTTTTTAAAAGTTGGAACACAACAAGTACGCCCGCTACGTGTGATGTGAACGCAGCATTAATTGGCTTTGCAGCACTCCTTCTTTTTTCTCTTTTTGAGATCGCGTCGCAAATTTCCAGTAGTTCAAACCAACAACACACACAATGCATTCAAATGTAATTGGACATAAATGTCCATGAGGAGTTTTTATGTGATTCTTTTCCTCCCACATGCATTACATTATCGTCATCGTGTACTCTAACCTGACTGGTATGGCAATAATTATCCGAGACAGTATAGGATTAACAGTATGTGCCACATATGAGATAATACAAGATAACCACACTTTTTTTTATATATATATATAAATGCATTGATACGCACTTGTACAGTACATGTTTCCATCTCATGCGCAATCATGGCATAATGAGCTTTGAAGTTCTTTAGCAGGAATAATGGCGAGTCATGTAATTGCAACATCTGCGCTCCATCTGCAGCTGGAAGCGAGGTCGGAAGATGCTTTTGATGAAAAGCAGAAACAGGCAAATGCTAACATGTTTTTCCCCCGCATGTGAAACCTCGTCAGAGTCAGAAATTCCCCCAATTTTCCCCCCCCGAGTTAAGAAACGCTGCATGTCAATTTCATTAGTCAGGATAATGTATGTCAGAGAGCGTTACGTCTGACGATCCATGCACTTCCAATTGCTTCCATACCTCTACCTGCGATCTGTTCTATGTCTTATAATATCCACTAGTCCGTGTACATCACTCACAGCACCTGTTGGAGGCCTTTTCTGGATAGTGAATCATTATTTATGGGCTTGTTGTCTCTGCAGAAGCTTGTTGACCGCCTGCAGTCCTGTCAGCGCCGCGTCGTTCTCTCTGTCATCGGAGCCATCAGCTGCTGCCGTGATGTTGTTGGCACAACAACATTAAAGGGAGCGAGCACACGTGTGTCTTCCTCGAGGGAGGAAAAGTGTATTTAATCACGTGCGTGTCTGTGTGTGGTTTGGTCATAGACCATCAGCTTTCTGCAGCCATGAAGGAGGAAAAGAGAGAATGTTTTTCTAATAGAGGGAGGCCATTAAATGGCTCCTGTAATTGCAGTCCTCGTGGTTTCGGGTGGATGGGTGGGTGGGTTGGTTAGAGTGAGCATTCTTGCAGACGTAGTGATGCACGCCACGGAACCGTACCTGTCAGCACTTGAGGAGCGTGTGACATGCCTGTGAGGGCGTTCGTGAGAGCGCGGGGATGAGCTGTTTACTCTGATCCTGCACCGTGACAGTGGGGTAATCCTCAACAATAGGCCGACACATTAGTCCAACCTGCCCACCTGCTTCTCAATGGGACCCTCATTTTGCTCCTTTGTCCTGCTAAATTAAAGCACGCTGTCAGGTGTCACGTGGTGCGTGTGAACGTGAGGCGATGTAAGCGCTGAGGTCATGGAGGGTTAGGGCGTTGTGTGTGAGTTGCAGACGTGTAAAGATAAGCTAATAACTAATTGTCTAACTTAGTGATGGAGCTACTGGAGGGAAACGGGCTGGGATGTGTGTTTGCTTGTTTGATCAGTGGATTAGAAAGAGCGGTGAGTTCTGGAAAAGACATCGAGTATAATATACGCTCAACGGCCAATTTATTATGTACACATGTACAACGACTCGTTAACATAATCAGCCAATCATACGGCAGCAAATGTTCACACTCACAGATGAATTAAAACAGAGTAAAAACATAATTCAGTTTAAAAGAATATACAAAATACAAATGTTAAAGGATCTATCTATCTATCTATCTATCTATCTATCTATCTATCTTTCTATCTATCTATACATACAATTTAATAAGCACCTCTACATCAAAAAAACATAGATACTGTGCTGGTTGAATGCTATTTTCTTCACATGTTTTGCACTAACAACACTGTGCAATCGATTTTAATGTCATAAAGACAAGGTCAAGACCAACAAGTGTCAATTTCAGCTTTAAATCACACTGAATTACAGTGTTTTTGTACAGTTTTCATTCATACTGTACAAAAGTTCAACTTTCCCAGTGTACTTATGAACCCTGGACAACACATGTTATTAAAATAGGTGAAAACAGGGTCAGTCCACACCTCCATCCACCCGTGCACAAAGATGAACCAATAATTACAGCTCTCAGTGGTTGGTCATCTGCTGTGGGCACAGCAGCCCTGTGATCAGCCGAGGAGTTCGGAATTAGTGACGCTCTGTATACATCGGCTATTTAGGCCATAACAGATTAAACAGGTTATGGCTGAAGAGGGTCATCGTGCATATCTTCGTGTTTGATGCACCAGTGCAGGAGGAGAGTTTTTAACCTTAGTTTGGCACTGCTGAGAGGAAAACGATGTCACAACTTCAAAGTCTCCAAAATCTGGGCTGCATGTGCAAGCGCTGTACACTTCCACGCACAGCATTAGCAGTAAAGCAGCGGCTTTAACACTGCATCCTCTCTGTTTGTTTTCCGAGACGTGTGTTTGAGATGGAACCCGACCAAGGCTGTTCAGATCATGTGTCACATTGAGCTGCGCTGTGCTCCACATCAGCTCCAAACTGAAGACAAACAGCAGAGGAGCCGTGCAAACGTCTCTGTTAATGTTTCACTAAAAACATCCTGATGGGAGGGAACAAGGGGAGGAATCCCTTCTGTTCCGTTTGACTCAAAACAACATTGTGGTGTACTGTCGTTCAAGGTCAGTAGGCCACTGCAAAATGGATCACTTGCGTATTGTTTACCTTGCAAATGAATCGTGTAATGTTCTGTGGAAAAAGCAAATGATGCAGTCTCCTGGAAAAAGGATGCTCAGACTCCGATTTTTGAAAACAAGCGTCAGGCTCTGTCCATTAGCTTCATCCAGTCAGAGTGGTCCGTATAATATCTGTTCACAACGACGCTCGAGTGAACACTGGATCCCATTTAGCCAATCTATGTGCGGATAAACACAGGTTTTGTATTCTACTTGCCGAAAAACAACAAACGCTTATTTGTTTTTAAACCTGTCCAAAGGCAGCAGAGTTCTTCCTGTGCTACGGCTGCTCTAAATTAAAGCAGAGAGCCAAACGATACACACTGGGCCTGTTCCTTGTTGAAATGTATCTCGTAGTTTAACTCAAAGGGCTTTTTTCCAGGTCTCAGGCATTTTGAAGCTCATGCATGTTACATTTCTATCCATCTTACACAAGCTGCGAGCCAAGAATGAGTAAGAACGAGTCCGTAGGCCTTTTATTTACAGCCGACTGGCTGAGTAGGTGGTCCTCCACTGGGGACACATGCAGTATATTTCCATAAGTCCAGCTACATGTGTATCCATTCAGTTAGACTCCTGCAACTGTCCCAGTTTACAAACACTTGTCGGGAATTGATTTATTGAATGAAGTGTGTCCAGCTCCTCCATGCAGGGCCGTTTCTAGCTTTGTAGGGGGGGCTATGCAAGATACAGTTTGAGGGCCTCGAGTTTAACTACAATGGAGAGATTCCTAACCCTTTAGATGTTAAACGGTCATGCTACAATCTATTACACTTCGTTAGCAAAACAGGCTACAGTGATGATAATCTCTCAGATTAAAATTAAACTTCATCATTTGAGCCACTCTTGCAGGTTACACTGATAAAAAAAATGATAAAATATGGAAAACAACAATCCTCTATATGTCAATAAGTGAAACAGATATTGAGTGTTTTTTTTTTTAAATGTTTACTTGAAATCCAGTGTTGTCATGTAAAATGTACTATTTTAAATACTTAATACAACATTCATGGATCTGTACTTTGTTATTTATATTTCTAGCAACTTTTACTTTTATTCCACTACATTTTCCTCTAACTATCTTTGTTACTCGTTACTACCAAATAAAATCAGAAGAAGAGTTGGTATTATGGTCTGTATTTATATTTTATTTATTATTATTATATTTATTTTATTATTATTATTATTATTATTATTATTATTATTATTATTATTATTATTAGCCAGGAATTGAACCATCAGCCTTCCCGTTGAAAGACAACTCACCCTACCACTGTGCTACCATGGTTCAGTCCTAAAAAGTACATTTTATATCAGAAAATAACCTTTGATAGAGTATTATGTCATATACTTTAAGGATTTTACTTAAGTAATATAAAAAGTGACTTCAACATCTACCAAAGTCATTTTCTGGCAAGATACTTGTACATTTTAGACTGGTTGAATATTGAAAGCAAGAACACAACTCAACAAAAAAATAAATAAATAAAGTGGGCCACACCCATGATCAACAGGAAATAATGAGGCTATTACTTGCCAGCATCCATATCAATGTTCAAACAATAACAACAAAACAAAACAAAATAATATTGGACTGTTAGTGTACAACTACAGTGTTTTCTCTCATTAAAACTTCTAGTTTTTCCTTCATTTTAAATTGTTAATTCACCATTTTAACATGCAGTAAAGTTATTCTCTAAAAATGGGCAAAGGAACTCAAAGGACACTTTGAGGCTTAGGTGTTAAAGGGTTAATTCTCCTCAGATGAAGCTGCACATACATGTTCAGGGCCCCCTGGTGGCTAGGGGGCATACAGCAAGAAACGGCTATGCCACTATGCTAGTTGGCGATATACAAATAATGTTCCATTGTTTCTGCTCATGTGACCAAACAGAGGCAGAATATCGACATCATTAGCAACGTAAAAAGTTACGCACGGCGGCTTTAAAGGTTTACAGGGTAGTTTAACTGTAAATGTTTATCCATTCACTCGTCATCAAGATACTTGATTAAAACCAATATTTATGAATAAAAGTCTAATGACTTGTTGAGGTAATGTTTGTTGTGCTGTTATAAACTTTGACCTTTGTTGTTGTTGGCGCTGTAGAGTAAAACTGAGGTTTCTCCTGTGGGAATCTTAATTCAAGGCAGTCCTCACAAAAGTTGTGTAAATACTTTACATTTTCGTTTTGGCTGAACAGGGAAATTTAGGGAATTACCAATGTCAGTTGGATACTTTCTCTTGGGAGCCTGAATGTCGGTCCAGTTTTTTGTTCATGATTTTGTTATAACTTGGTGCGCTCTGATCTTTACATACCCATGCCTTCAAAGCTTTGCAGTGTGAACGCAGTGCCAGAACACATTCACTGGAACATGTGTTTCTACTTTGTACTTCCACTTCATTTCCTCGCCATTCTTGTTCTATAACCTAGTCGGGAACATCGTCACTGTACATGTGTGTGTGTGTTCATGTAAAGTAAACTGATACCTTTCAAATTATTTAATGATGGTAATATTAAATAGGCTGTTATTAAACGAGGATAACTGTCCTGAAACCCTGTTTTATTAAATATGATTTTAAAAGTCGTTTAGATTTTATATCCCTGCTCACAGCGGGATCATAATTTCACATTCCAGTCCCAGGATAGTGGTTAGCAAAAGCTCAAAGTCTGTCAGGTGCAATATATTAGATGTAAAGATTATTTTTTTTTTCCTACACTCAGCTGGTGCAATGCTCTAGTATTAATATTCTCCAAAACAGTGTGTTTCAGTTATTCTAGCAGTGGTTCAAAGGTCTTGTGAGATGATGCTCATTCGACCTGATGTTAATGCTCTGACTTTTCCATCTTTTCATATCTTTGATGTGATTTCTCCTCCAGCGGGAACTGGTGCGCTTTCCTTTCCAGCCCGGCAGAAGAAGAACAAAGTAATAATTTCCACACACACATATATGGGCCATTCTACCGAATTCGTGCAAATTGCTGTCCCACAATAAAAAAACTATTTAACAAAACAATTAAGAATTCAGACCTTCAATATTTACTAAGATTATGTTATGATCTAGTTAAACACAAGACTGTAACTATTTAGTAATTAAGCTAAATATATACAAAATCATCATTTATGCTACCTTCCTAGGTACTTTCTATTGGGAAGTAGTTGTCCCAATCTCTAAGCCCTAAATTTCAATCCATGAAAATAATACTTAAAAGAATTTTGTCATTTTTTCCAATGGTGTATTTTAAAATATATGTTTGGTTTCTTTTAAACAGAATGTAAAACATTTAGATTCATTTTGAAGTTTTTTTTTAAATTACAAAACATGCTTTAAAAAATGCTGTCCCACACTTTCATGTCACAACCGTAACACGAGTTGTTTTACCACATGGGTGGAGCCTGGTTTTAGTCACACCCCAGAATTTCTGACCAAGAAATGACACTGCATCCCTGTCCCTCATGGCTGCATGGTGAGATATTACCTCTCATAATTTTTAAGTAAATGGGCTCCAAAGTCTGAAAATCAGCATGTTGCATTAATAATTGTCACAACCGTACACGTATTATCTGCAAGTAAATACACTTTTGGGGGCTCAAAACAAAATATTATGTTTTGTTGTGTGTACAACTGTTCAAACATCTGTTCCTAGCCATTTACTTGTTAGCATGTTTGAGTTATGCTAGGAATTGGCTAAAAATGTCACAACCGTAACGGTCACAACCGTAACAAATTGTAACGTTACGGTTGTGACATAATCATTATGGTAGTGACAACATGTAATGTTCCACATATTTAAGGACATTTTTCATCATTATTATTACATTATACTCTTAAAACATAATAATAATAATATTGTTATTATATTTGATTTGTAAAGCACATTTGATTCTTAAGAATCTCAGAGTGCTAAATAATGTTTGATATGATAAGGAAAGAAGGAAAGAGAACGAAACTAGAAACGAAAGAAAGGAGGAAAGATCAAATCTATCAGTGATTTATCTGACAGGGAGCAAAGGAAGGTCAGAAGATCATGGCGAAAAAGACAGCAACATCACAGGCTATTGGTGAAAAGTCAAAGAGAGATGGAGAGATTGTGCACAACTTCCACCCCACCTCCCACACCCTCTGCCACGCCTTCTCCCATGCCGCCTCACCTTCCACGCACTTCTAGTGAGACTGTTACTCCACGCACTTCTAGTGAGACTAATAAGAGACGTTGGAATGCGTGACCACAGAAAAATAAACTTGAATGGAAGAAAGAAAAATATAGAAAACGGTGCCATAGATTGTGCGTGAGGCCAGAGAAGTCAAAATGTTCCGCAAGAACAAAAACTCAGAAGGAAGTATGGAAGCACAGAGTTCCTGTGCATATCAGAAAGACCCTTCTTTTTCATAACACACTCATGCACAATTTGCAGAAAAAAATACAAGTCTGCCAATTATAAAGAGAAACATGGATTAAGAAGCGCATTGACAAGCAGGTTGCTCAGAAAATACAATCTTGTTTCTATGCTCAGAGAAACACTAGGCAGCTCCGACAGGCAGCTCTCAACACGACTGCAGACAACCCACTTCTAAAGTTCACATATCAGAGACATAACATTTGTGTTTGTAAAATTCACATTAAAAGGCAGGTTATGAGTTAATATTAAGCAATAAGGTTGAGGGGATATAATACAACCTTGCAAACAAAATACTGTGGTCACAAGCAAAACAGTGCAGTCACTACCGTAACAGTGCGGTCACTACCGTAACAGTGCGGTCACTACCGTAACACTGAATGTTTTGTAAAATAAAATAAGAATTGAGTCATTAAATAACATTTTATGATAACTATTGGTTAAATATACATTCAATGTAATAACTAATGAACTCTGAGATCTCTATGATCAGTGTAATTCATTTTACAAAAAAGATTGCATTTAAATTTTGATGAGTCTTAGAAAATAAACTTTGAAATTTGATAAAAAAATTATTTTAATTGATTTAGTTGTAAAACCCTTCATAATAAATTACTAAAATTATTCTTTAGAGGGTGTATGGACACACAATATTAACAGATTAATATAATGGTTTTTATTGCAGTGTGTTGCTGTGTTATGGTAGTGACAAATTTCAGGAGTTGAAAAACATTTCAAGAACAGGCAGACATTAATATATGAAATTTGACTGCGCCTTTACTAGATATGTACCATTGAAATATGGTACAATATATGTATGGACAAGGTTTTTGGAAAAAAACAACTTTTGAAAATGTGTTTCCAACTCTGGACTTTGCACGAATTCGGTAGAATGGCCCATATACACACGCACATATATATCTAAAGGATTTACCCTCATTAAAAGATTTCATAGGACAGAAAGAAGAGGGATCAGACTTTATCTGATTGGGGGCTGGGCACTGCAGGAGCACATTGCCACTTTCTGGATTAGCGTTCCCCTCCACTCAGCTGAACTCCTCGTCCTTACTTTATGTGTGTTTGTGTCACACCGCGCTTTATTACCGATGCAGCATTGTTGTGCTGTGAGGCCACAGTCAAGTTTCAGTATTTCTGTGAAATTGAAAACACTTTATAAAGCTTTTCAGCACTTACACTGATATTCGGACTCCATTTACATTGAATGGTAAATGGACCGCATTTATACAGGCAACACTTTTCCACTCTGAGCACTTTTACATTACGGTTTTACATTCGCCAGTTTTGCCTGGCAGTGTTTGAGTGGACGTGACGCTGCGTCCATAAACTGAAGGCTGTGCTGACACAGCGATCAGTGTATGGGTTCAGTATCTTGCCCCGAGAATGCTTCAATAACGCCACCGCCGTGTGCTGCTGACATCACTGGGAGGCCATGTCTGCACAGACGGGACCGCTTCACCAATTAAGAGTCCGTTTCAGCCTTTGTGTGGTCAAATAGTGTAATAATAATGAGAATAATTAAAATAAATTAATGTTTTTGCTGTTTGCTTTTTAGCTTTCTCTTGTCTCATCTATTCTATATGGATGATGTACATGAAAATAGAAAAGGTGGGCTTCATTCGTCTGACTGTCATGACTAAACCTTGTCATTGATGGAAACCTTTGCAAAAGTCAACAAGAACCAATATTTCACTAATCAAACAATATGCTGTATTTATTGCTAAATACAGCAATAACTATTATTATTTTAATGCAAATAACTCATCGTGTTTGTCATAGAGTCAAATAAGTTAGTTAGTAAGACTTGTGTTTAAATCCAATGTCAATCAAGGAAAATCTAATAGTTTAATTATTCAGTGCTGCTCAGCTGGCATTAGGTTAATAGGAACAATTTAACTTAAGTCAAACTCAGTGATTTGTAATCTTGTGTTGCAGAAGTCACAGTCAAATACAAAGCCAAGATTTCTTGTGTATCTACTTAGTTTTTCCAACCACTGATCTGTTTAACTCTCTTATGACCATCATGATAATCAGGCCGCCAGGATTTATTGTGATTTTATCGCTGTGGAATTGTCAAAAAATGTCCTCAGGGCTATGACAAGTATATGGGCACAAAGCTCTGCTTTCTGGTATCCATCCATCCATCTTCTAGCGCTTTATCCTCCACGAGGGTCACAGCTGACATCAGGCAAAAGGCAGGGTCACACCCTGGACAGATCACCAGTCCATATTTTTTAAATGTTCTAGATATCACAAACGGTGTAGGAGTGTATGTTATTGAGAAGTACGCATGCCAAATCCTGTTAGTGATGAGAGGATCGGTAACAGAAAAGGTCACTGGTAAAGGTCCAGTGTGAAATACAATTAGTGGCATCTATCTGCAGTGAGACGCCTCCAATTACCATGAACCAAGAAACTACAGTGCCCTTCACATAACAGAAAGGATGTCGGTCTTCTTTCTTCATAACATGACACACACGTTCTGGCTACTGTGGAAACATGGTAGCAGATTATTGCAGCTTCCATAAAGTAAGGCCTTTGCCTATAGACTCATTCTCAGGCTTAAAAAAAAAAAAAATACTTATATAGTATAGTATATTCAATTTCTGCCAATAAACCCTGCTGAATGTGACAGACTGGACCTTGAAAGCATTTAACAGGCTGAAAAAGCATTAGTTTGGTCACAGCCTCACATGAACACATGGTACGCCATAATCCCATAGCCCTGTATAACTCTTGATTACAGAGGTGTAAAGCATAGAAGTGCAAATTCTGTCACAATCTCCCAATTACCCAGACTGTGACAGTTTCAGGGGCCAATTAGATTCAGACGGAGCAGCCCAAGTGTTCCCTTTCATATTAAGTCTAAACAAGAGGTGAAAGTGCTTCAACAGACTTTCTTTGGATAATTAATATGACTTTTTTTTTTTTTTCTTCTCCACTGGAATCTGTTCCTTAACTTGAACTTGTAAAATCACAAGATGGGGCTTTTAATGAATTTTACTGGCAACGAGCTAAGACTCTGAATGCATGCGTTTGGCCACAAGAAGGCTTCAAAAAGTGAACCTCCCACATGACGGAAACACTCCCCCCAGCATGACTCATGTGTACGCTTCACTTTGTGACCTTTAATGAGAGAAAAGCGTTTAACAGTCGCTGGATCCCCATAAAGTGCCATAAAAGAAACTTTGATGTATTGAGTTGCAGCCTATTAAAGTTTCCTTATTTAAGGATCCTCATTCACTTACAAAAGGACACCCACTTGGGTCTGGCTTTGTAAAGGGCCAGTTCACAATACCACAGCAGACATTGTGACAGGAGAGGAATAAATAAGTTGTGTCATTTGCTAACAAAGTAAACAAAAATGTCATATTCTGAGCCATGGAATGTGCAACCGTGAGTCCGGTGTTGCAGTTTCTCTGCAAACCGAGACACTTTGTGCAGCACATGCTAATCCCGCGATCATGTGCTCGAATGCTAAGACGAGCTGTGTTTTGTGGAATACAAAAGAGCATCTGCATTTCATTATACGATGAGGAGGTATGGAAACCCAATAGCAGTCATGTCTCTGAGGCTGAGCATGTGTGTGTGTGTGTGTGTGTGTGTGCACATAAGCACCTGGCCCACATTATATGTCTCTTTTGTGGTTGTTAAGAAAAAACAGCAAACAGAAAAGTTATGTGTGTGTGTGTAAACTCAGGACATGAGGCACAGCGCTGCTCTGACACCAAATTTATTCATGAAGAACATAATAATCAGATAGTTGAGACGAGGTGGGAAACGGGAACTATTCCAGAGCGGTGATGTGCTGCCGCGTGTCCTTGGTGCCTCCGCGGCTCCTCCGTGGAGACGCAGATGGATACGCTCACTCCGAACAGGGTGACTGACAGCTCCTGTCTCTGACGGCTTTTCATTTACACACCACACCGTCTGGCGCCGATAACCCTCGGTGATAGAGCCGCCGCGGTGGTGTCAGAGGAGAGGGGTGAAGTGTTTAATTGTGATTCATCTGGCGGTCACTCATCAGCCGTGACTCCAAGATGCAGCAATGGGAGAACATGCTGGGTGCTGATGATAGATCATGGATAATGAGAGTGTGAGGAGTTCACGTGTCATACAAGTCATCGGGGCCTATTCCGCCGCCTGCGAGGTGGTGAATCATCTCCTCTTGTTTCGAGGGAGAAAGAAAAGCAGAAGAGAGACACTGGTATTTCATTTGTGAGGGAGTTTTTCCTGTGATCCATCAGGTGTGAGAAGTTCTTGGAGTGTTGTCATGTGGAGCTCAGGAAGAACACACCAGTGACTCAGTACGATGGTGCACAATGTCCAGGACTCTTTGTTCCCCCAAAAGATGTTTACACCAAACTTAAAGCTGTAGTTCACATGACTGTGTGTTTCTAAGTAGCTACAGCAGATAATTTTTAAAGTTATTGTTATACATATTATTCTGAAATGATGTGACATTATTTATATGCTCTGTCAGGCAAAACTATCAGACTTGACTGAGGAAGTGTTTGTGTGTATACAGCAACAGCGCAGCGGTGGGTGGGTGGGGACTATCCGTGGTTTGAATGTATGAACGTATTCAAATGTATTCAAATTCATTTCAAATTAGAACTTGCCTCAGACATTTACTTGGCTCCGTCACACCTGATTCAGACCCATCTCTGTTATCCACGAGATAGAGGAGGTGCTGTTATGGTGGAGGTTAGACGGGGGAGGATGAGGGAGGCTGTAAATGATAAATCACGTCAGGGAGACGCGAGGATGTGAGAGCAGCGCCATCGATCACCTCTGCTGTGTCATAGCAGCACATTATAATGAGGAAATCAGGACAGACAAGGGGGCGGACGGCTGTCAGTCATTTTCAAATGTAAAGGCTGAGGAAAATGGTCTCCCGGCGAGGGATTTGTTTTGATAGGAGAGAAAATTGAAATTGTCCTCGTAAATGTTTTTGCTCGTGAAATGATGGCAGAAATACAATGTCATTACCTCACAAGGAGACATTAGATAGATGGATTTTTAAACTGTGTGCTGTGGCCAAGGAGACGCACAACTGTGCACTGATGGAACCACCCGCCGGGGGGGGGGGGTTATTGTTGAAATGGGTTCGCTGAGCAAAAAACTCATAATTCGTCACAATTATCATCTTTCCATTACGATAACATTATATGATAACTGGGAAGACGGTGACATCGTCACAGGGCAAAAGAGGGCCCGAGCTGTCAATCATCCAGGCGGGCCTTAAACAAGCATTATGAGTTTCAACAGACATGTCCCTGACACCTAGAGGAAGTCAAAGTTTGATTAGGAGCTGTTTATTTGTGTTTTAAAAGAACACTTATGTTTCTTATTTTGTAATTTATGTATATTTTTTTCAATTATTTTCATTTACCATGCAACAAAATGGTGCATTCAATACAGCAGATAAGATTATAGATCATTTTCATATTAGAAGCCAACAAAAGAAACAAGATAAAACCATGGTAGAACCATTGTGAGATCATTATTATTGATTATTTGTTATTTGTTTACACCTTAATTATTTATTGTGGTTGTGGTTATGGTGATGGTGTATTTTGGAGTGGCCGAGTCTCCATTAGTGCAGGTTTTTACTTCTGCATTGACTAATCATTCCAATTTTTAGCCACTCCGCCGCATGGGTGCAGGTGTTATACATCTATGTTCACAAAATACTTGAATAGCCAGTTTGTAGCAGATGATCAATAAATGGGGAATTCAACCCAAACATTAAGTTTGCCTGGACGTCCATTCATTGAAGCGTGTTCAAACAGGTCTTTCACCCACACCCAGCGGAGTGGCTATAAATTAGACTGATTAGTCACTGCAACAGTCGTGAATTAACATTCCTAAATTGTATTTGCTGTGTTGTTATTACGGTTGTGTGGGAACATTCTAATGGTAGCGTTGGACCTGCAGTATATTCCCCCAGTATTTCAGATCATTTCACATGAGAAGGGATGAACCAAAGAACACTCCCACACACAGTATGTGCACATATTGTGTGTTTTTGAACATTCATCCTCTAAAATGTTAGATGATAAGATGTATTTGGTTTTGGATACCATCCAAGTTTGTATTAATCGTGTGATTTGTAACAAAGACAAATTTAGAGCATTGTGATTATTATCCTTTGATTAAGCCATAGACACAATTAAGCCTGTGTGATGATAATGAATAATGGTGTAATAGGTCACATTATGTTGCTGTGAATGAAAAAGAAGAGTCATTTTTGTGGTTGCAATGGCCCATTTAGGTCCAGAGAATGTGTTTCTGCCACTCCAAATTGGGCTTAAGTATTTTAATGAGGCTGTCAGGTGGTAAGTATATGGTTTGGCTTTGTTAGGCCGAGCAAAGGACTATTAGCATTCTCGCTGAGGGGAATACAAAAAGCCTCAGGACCCATGGACAAGAGGACATGATGTAATTCAAGCTCTGTGGCCTCGGGGGATTCAGTATATTGAAGAGCTTTTATTAAAACGGAGAGAAAATAAAGAATAATAGCATACAATGCCAAGCAAGTTTGACAGTCTTATGTGGTTCAGGTAATAGGATCCCACACACCAGCGTCTGATGTGGAAGTGGAAAATGAGTTTTGGGGGGGAATCATTCTAACAAGAGCCGCTCTGTGTTTTTACCTTCATACATGACAGAGATGACATAGGAAAAGGGGGGAGGTAATTGCATTTTTTTTACCCCTCCCTGTTCCCTCCACCAGCTCATATTACAGGAGAAATATGAGACCAGCGCTTGTATGAAGGGTCATCTGTGGCAGCTTTGACAGCCAATTTAGTCCTGTAGAAACAGACCTGTCCGTGCAGCACTGGGGGGGGGGTTTGAGCTGTCATACATCCACTCACATAGAAAAGACCTTTCTCTTCCTTTCTGTTTTCTAGTCTTAATTAAAGGCAGGTTTAATTCCTGCAACAATAATCCTGCTCTGTGCTAAAAACGTAAACTTTTTTCACTCTCTCTTCTCTCTGTTTTGACCACTCCAGAATCTGCACATATTGTGATATTGAATGAAAATCCTATTATGGATTTATGAACACACACACACACACACACACACACAATAAAATCCTTGAACCAATCACCGTGGACAGAGATGAATGGTTTCATATTTTGGAATATATTGCTTTTTGTAATGCGTGTGAAGCTTTTCTGCTTTTATTCTTTCATACTGCTACGACTGCTGAAGGGCAAAGGACCATGGGAAAGGACTTCAACTCCCAGAGTTAAAGCAGAGTTTGGTGATCTGCTTTTTTGTTAATTTACAAAGGCAATATAAAAGTGGGTGCAGACTATATAGGTTGACTTCAAAGAGGAAGTGAGGAATTTCTATTTTATTTTATTTTATTTTATTCCTTTATATTATTTCACACACATACATGCAAGAAAGGTGATAAAGGTATGAGTGATGTGCAGTAGAAACTTCTGGGGCTTCCATTTAACACAAGTCAGACAGTTCATTGTCAGTCGTTAATCTGAGGAATTAAAAGACATAAAATAAAGGCACGCACACATGTTGTGATTCAAATATGCGCCATTGTTTCCTATGGTCGTGATTCATATTGTACAGAATCCAATTTAGTCACCAGAGCATGTCTTTGTGTTTGTAAACAGTTACTTGTTGTCATGGCCCTGGCCATTATGCTCCTTTTTTTCTGTGCGTGTGTTTACTGTGTTGGATTATGCAGATTAGCATGTGCCGTGCCATATTCCCTCTTGCGTGCTCCTGCTCCTTGCCTTCCTGCCTCTCTTCCACCGTCTGCATCCCTCGGTCGAACCGTCCTTCTACCACTGTGATTGGTTTGCCCGGTTCCTCCTTCACCTCCTCATCAGGCACACCTGTATATACCAGCAGTTGAGGTTCAATCAGTGGACACTGTGATTTTGTGTGAGCAGTTGTATCACTCTGTCCAGAGCAGGTACTAAAAAAGTACCAGGTGCTATATCGCTAATGGAAACGCAAAATAACCATGCTGTGCCGAGGCGAGTCGAGCCGGTGGAAACAGACGTTTGGCTAGTATGGTTTCCTGTACCTTTTATTTTGTACAGCATCCTCCTCCCTGAGTTCCTCTTGTTCTCTGGTGTTTTGTGTCACACAGATTTATCCTCCTCGTTAAAATCATATTTAATCTTTGAACAGCCTCCCAATCTAAATCTCCCCTCCTTAACCAGCCGGGGTCGTAACGAAGGTCACTCTCCGTCAGGCCGGCTTTTCCGAACCTGGTTTCTTCTGGTTTGAACATTCCACAGCATTTTATTCCAAATACTGAACTTGAAGCTTCAAAACAGGTGTGTGATGTCATGCATGATGGGTTCAGACTTGGTTGAAACTATGCCAAGCATATTCATTTTTTCAGGCTTTAAATGAATAAACTCTCAGCTGTTGCACTTTGGTTACCACACTGACGTTTAAATATGTAAATCAAACGCTCAGCAAGAATGCAAATGACTATAACTATTCTCGAAATGAGAGACTTCATCTCGTCATTGCTGCAATTCCTTTCTGTCCTGCTGCGGCGTCCTTCTGGAGAGGTTGCACGAATGTCTTCGGGATGAGATGAAGACACGTTGCCTCCGCTGGATACAATGATGCCTTAAAAGGCACTGATTTAGAGATAAATCCATTTCATTCGCTGAGCCCCGGCTGTGATGAGATATGTTGAAAAGTTTATTGCTCCGCAGTGTGGAGGAGTGTTTGTCGCCACTTCAGCTGCTGTATATCAGCGAGGAGGTTAGAAACATCGCAGCTCAGCATCAGATATTATCCAACCTTGGCTCACCTTCATTGAGTGTATATGTGTGTGTATATGTATGTATGTGTTGACACTTTATCTTCTATATCCTGTAAATTGAAACACATTTAGGTTTGCTTTATTGTTTTCAAGATATGTCACAGTAACACTCATTCTAACCCTGAACAAGTGAGACATCACTGATCGTTTCCACTACAAGAATGATTTGTTATCAATTATTATTAGTATCTGAAATTTGTTTTTTTTGATATTAATTGATAAAATATTACATTTAAATCTTTCTTTGTTTGCAAAACACCAATTAATGACTTACTTGTATACATCAACTGATCATCAAGAAATAATCAACATATTCATTGATAATGACAGCAAGTGAGTGCCTGCAAAATATCCCAGACATAATTGAATGATCTGGCTTTTAAAATCAATTAAGCACAATCAGGGTAAGCAACAGCACAACAGCACTGTCAACTCTGTCAATGCAGCTTAAAGGCAATAGTTGCAGTGACTGAATGCAGGAAGAACCGCTGTATATTACGTGTATGTATTTTAATAAATGGGTGCGTTGCTCAGGTTTATCCTTACAGCATGAACAGTGACTTTAATCTCATTTTTTCAGCTACTGAAATCACAAACACTGGCTTTGACAGAAACTTTGCAGGGTCGTCTTCGAATCGGGATGTCATTTTCCAAGGAAATTCGTCATTTTTTATGCCTTATTTCTGGGACATTTTGGGTCATTTCCAGGTAAATGATATCAAATATCTATAAAAACTTACAGATATTGATCAGGGTACTGTCAAGACCTGCTTTATCCCCAGCTTCTTATTTCTTTTCAGTGACATGGGACAGATACAACTGAAATATTCAAGTCAAGTCACAATTATAGGCAGTAATGAAAAAAAAAAATACAGAAAGGAGGGGAGGGGAAAAAAGCAATGCCCACTCCATCTCTGCACCTGCCACCTCCCACCACACAAGGTAGTACATTATATTTTACAAGTATATAAATCATAAAACTAATTTCATTCGGGAAGAGTTATAATAATTCACACCTTTGCTTCTGCTACCATATCACCCCGCTTCCTTATCACCCCCCCAGTTTCTAGCCCCCTCTCCTCCACCCTACTCGCAATTTCACAAGGAGAAATAAGTATATACACAATTTAAGTTGTTTACCATTCCCTGAGAGATGTGTGTACTATGGATGCCTTTAACTATCTATTTTACGGAGGCATTAAAAAAAACACCTGTGATGTGAATTTAAAGGGCAAATATTTTAAGGGCATTTTTGCCCCTTATTAATTTCTGACCCTTAGTTACCATCGACATAAACACAGGCAAGGACTGAATCTCTCTCATAACCCTGGACGCCCTGGGGTTAAACCTGAAGTTCAGTCGTTAGCCAGCTCTGCAGTGCAGGCACCAGGTGTGTCGTGTGAGGAAATGACACATTAATTATCGCACATTCACTGTGGCTGCTCTGCCCTGCTCTCAAATGCACCGCTTGCTCATTCATCCCTTTCAAGGCCGACACATCTTGATTGCAGCTACATGCTTGTGTGATCACCACACACATTCATGTACACCGATACTGGCACACACACAAATATGCACAGCGCACAACTCACAACATAGTGCCTTAGTTCATTCGTGGCATGAACAATAGCTGCACCTTTGATCCTCCCCCAGGACAAAAAAAAAAATGGATTCACAAGAATAAAGGCTGAGGTCAGGAGTCGATGCACAGGCAACAGAATCTGGTTGCTATAACAGCACCACACTCAGCTCATGCCGTATGTAAACACAGTGGTTAGAGACGGAGCACAAATGTTAGGGCTTTACGCAATATCAAATAGCACACCACTTTATTAGGAACACAGGACACCTATAAGTGGCACTGTGGTCCTCTGCTGCTTTTAAGTGGTAATTTGAGTAAGTGTTGTGACTTGCTGCTGCCTTTCTGTAATTTCAAACCAGTCTCCTCTGACCTGTGACATCAACTAGGCCGTTTTCCGGTTGTGTGTTAAAATCCCAGTAAAGAAGTTGCTTCTGAAATACTGAGAACGGCCTGTTCCCACAACACAACCATGCATCAAGTCACTTAAATCACCTCGTTTTTTCCATTCTGACGCTCGGCTTGAACTTCAGCAGGTCATTGACCATGTCCAAATGCAAATTTAGTCGCTTTCATGTGATTGGCTGATTAGATATTTGGGTTAAACTGCGAAAACAGACCATTACTCTGTCTGTGTTCTGCAGTGGCAGTGGTGTTTAGCGCTTGTGTTGAGCTGCATGCAGGAAGTGATCCATTTTATGCAACACTGCGCGAGTAAATTGAAATTGAGCAGGTTTGAGTATGACTGAAAACATCAACAAGCACCCAAGAAAAGCTTTGGAGGTTTACTCTCCCACTCAAAAGGTGGATTGTTCATCAGTGTGCTTCTGTATATACACAGATGCTCCCTCAGTCAGGTTATTTTCCAATGAAGGACTCAGCATACAAATAATACTACACCTATATTTATGTTGGAAGGCTTAACAGAGGCAGACAAATAACATAAATGACCCAAAGTTATTAATTGCAGCTTTGAACAATGTATATTTATTTCTTTTACTTCTTTAATTTTGTAAAAATATACCTGACTACCAAATAACACCGTTACCCTTCAAGAAAAATTGGTTTGTGTGTTTGTTTTCTCTGTCGAGAGGAACACTCAAACCTGTTGGGCTGCCACAAAAAACCTTTCCTAAATGTCTGTTCCTGTCTCTAAATGTGGCCCTGCGATAGACTGCCCAACTGTCCAGGGTGTGACCCCGCCTATCGCCCTTTGTCAGCTGAGAGTTCGAACTCTGTTTACTAAAATTGCTTCTGGCGTCACCGTTGCTCGCACCGGTTCATGGGTAAATGCAGCTGGATACTACTCGTGTAAGTTGTGCACACACTGCAAAAGAACCGCGACAAGCCCATTAGAACCGATCTAGGGGAGTAACATTCCCGGTATGAAAGCACCCTTAAACTGTAAAGAAGTCAAAACCTGTCTCCTACATTACCCACAACATAATTTGACGCCTGACATACTCAGATGTGCTAATTAACCTCAAGCTCATGCAGAAACAGGGAGTGGCCTGCAGAGGTTTGGTAGGCACACCTTTTTTTTCCCATCTTCTCTTCTCTTTTTATCTTTTTCATTTTCCCACGGAGTCTTCAGTCAACCAATAATGACTCGTGTGACATTAAAGGAATTTATGTACGTATGGACTATACCTTCAAAGTGACACTTCATTTCAAAGAGCGGTGCTACAAACTGTCCAAACCAAAGCAAATATTCTGCTTTGGTAAGGTGAGCATAGCTGTATCCCACATAATCATCAAATTTTCCAAAAAAACAAATGAAACCAAAGCAGACTGAATGTATGAAGCTTTTCAAGAGTGGTCGACCAATTTAAAGTGCATTAGAGTACATGCTATTCATCCATCCTCACATACACACAGATCGTAGAACCATCAGTAACAATTTGGGGTTCTGTAACATGAGGCAAATGTTTTTCTATCCGTGGTTACCTTGGTTATGACTGATAGGAAATTACTTCATGTTTGATGGAAATGTCAAATTTAATATCTCCCTTTTTTCTCTCTCTTTCTCACGCGCTTATCAATTTTATTATACATACAGTAAAATACGAAATTTACTTTATGGTCCCAATGATTCACACGTGATCGGATATATATCGCAGAACATTCAAGAACACGTTAGATCACAGAACATTAGCAGAGAGGGAAACTTACATTTCAACAGTATTTTGTCTCATCGAGCTAAATGTGTGACCTGCGGTTTCTTAGCCGGATGCTTAACACAAAGAAAACAAAAACGGTGCTGTAGAGTATAATAACGAGAACAACCCAGGTCCTCGCATTGTTCATCAGCATGTATTAAAATAGGACCGAACAATGGGAAACAACGTTACACCCTATGCTGTACAGTAGTTGTGCCGCCTCTCGAATGCCACACAAAAGAAGGCAGAGGAGGTAATTAGCAGAGGCAGATTCTGTTATTGTTGGAGACTGGATGTTCATTATCTGCTGTGAAATGAAAATAAATACAGCCGCCTGGCAGTTTGATTTCTCAAAGTCAGTTTGGCTCAGATGCAAACAAATGTCCCTGGACCCAATAGCACAAATCCAAAAGCACAAGCAGTAGCTTCATATTTAATTCAGCTCCATAACGGAACAAAAACCACCCACACGTCTGCACTTTAGCTGCAAGGATGAACCGAGTGGGGAGAGAGGATGTACTATAATTAGGCTGTTTGGTCTTTGTTGACTACAGAGAGGTTAAATTGATGAAATGATGCATTAACCGACATTATAGTAGTCTTCTTCCACCTGTAGCTCCATGAGACACAACAAACACTACAGAGCCGAGGTGTCACAGCATCAGCACTTTCAGCTGTTATCGACCTGCGCGGCGCAGCTCGGAGCATTGCAGATGATCAGTAAAGGCAGCAGGAAGAGATTTATCTATTTAATTCCACTTTTGTATTAGCCTTTGACAACTCTATTCTGCTCTCGGCCAGAGGTTTCAGGAAAAGCATGACAAAACCATGCTCTTATTTTCTCCTTGAAGGTTGTTCCACTGCATGCAATGAGGCTACGGGGTGGTTTCTTTTATTTATCATGGTTGTCACCATTGTTCACTAATAAAACAGCTTGTGTGCAGTTAACATAGGGAATAGATTTCAAAACGAGTGCTGTGAAACTGTCTGAATTGAACTCGACTGCAAAAGAATGTATAAATTATCCCACATGCTGCATTTATAGCTACAAGGGACGTTTAAATAAAGAAACCCATGCATTCAGGCATTTATAACTGCATTAAATCTGGGGTAGGCAATGTATTTTTGGCTTTACTGAGCAATAACTATAACAATAACAATAACAAACTTCAATGGAAATCTTGCTATTCCATCACTGGTAACAAATGCCTACTCTACAAAGCAACCCCCAAAAAAAATGGTAATATAGCATCTGTTGTCTTCGGCTGATGAGCAAAGAGGGAGCTCGTCGTCACTCACAGCACACTCTGCAGGGCATGGACTGTTGACCTGTTCCTTCATCAGCCGGGATTTGCACCACCCGTGACCCTCATGTGGAGTAAAGCGGTGGTCAATGGATGAGAAATGGATGGTTATCTAGTTATTCTTAATTATTCCAATAATCAATGGCTCGTCAACTATCAACATAGTCAGTGTAGGTGTAGCATTGATCTGTTGTGTATATAACAAACGTGCATCTGTCCATGTTTATCTGGATTTCGGATTTCTGTATTACAATATCAAAAAACAACATAAAAAGTAACAGACCATTTCATTTTGCCTTTCTATGATGTCATCCGCTTTCTGCTGTATCCTCCAGGGAAAACCCCTGATGAATGGGTGAGGAAGGAAATATTCTGGATTCATTATTAGCCGTTGTGTTAACTTTTGTTTACTCAGTTTATTGTGCGTGTGTGTGTGTTCGTCACTAATCAATCGACACTAATCATTGCCATTTGCTGAGTAATCCACATCATCAGACTAAGTCTTTTTGTTATTGTTTTCACTGAGAGACCACTCGTGACAGAAAATGCATACTTTACATTGAACAACCTGGGATTGAGATTATTTTTCTAGCCTACTATTTTAATATATATGATAAAAGGTTTTGGTATAAGGTTTTACAGCTGCGGGGTATATGAAGCTTTATGAATCACAGTGTTTTTTTTACAGAAAAGTGTCTATAATAGCGACAACAACCCCTTCAACTGATGATGTAATGCTTCATTCTCTGTATTTGATCTAACCCATGACTTCATTTACAGGTTTCCAGTAACATGGGTGGATGCAGCACCAAGGTAATTTGCTGCAATATGGCTTTTATTTGTGGCTTTTTTCTTTTTTTTTCTTCAACAGTGTCCGTCAACTATTCCCGATGACACTGTCACACTCATACAAGACAACAACACAAATCGCTTTGAGGTTGAAATGACAGGTCAGCTTGTGATGTCACAGGATCTGTCAGCCTTCATAGACATGACTCACTTGGGTCTGCCAGTATCTGTAGCCGCATGCAGTACATGAATCATACTCTGAGCTTATTTCACACTTTGGCTTCTCAGAAAGTCTCATACAATATGGATGGATGGTAATTTTCTTCCACAGCGCCGGCTGTTGCCTTTAGTGTCAAGGAAACCTGCAGAATCCAGGGTCAGACGGTGAGCTGGATGTGATAAGACCACGGCGTGCAGTGAAGGGATTGACATTCAAACATATAGAGAGGGGAGAGTAAAATCTCCATGGAGGGAAGCTCAGGCAGAATGATATGACCTTTTCAACAGTCTGGGTATCCTTCAACTGCTCTGTGTTTAACATCCATTATCTATCTCTGTGGTTTCCAGGTTGGTCCGATGAAATGAAACAGGCCTCTTTTCTTGCTGGAAAATGGTGTAATTTTATCTTTTTTACTTTTTATTTTTTTGTAATTTTTCTTACTATTGTATTGTATTGTATTGTATTGTATTGTATTTTTATTTTATTTTTATTTTTATTTTTATTTTTATTTTTATTTTTATTTTTATTTTTATTCTATTCTCATTTTTCTTAACTGAGCTGTTGTGAATGTGTGTTTCCCCCCTGGGGGAGGAATAAAGTCATTCAATTCAATTCAATTCAGTGTCAGGATCATGGAGCCACATTAGAGCAGTCAGAACTATTCTAACTTATTATTTCTTAATCAGCAAATGTACTTGCACTCATCGATGTGACCATGAGCGTGTTGTTCTTAAAATGAGGTGTGGACAGACGCATTGTTGGCACAGAGTTATCTTGAAGCAGCAGAAAGCCTTTGTGCCATCGACCAACAAAAACCTGTTCTAAAGTCAATGGCACAGTATTTTCATGCTTATTTAAACGGCGCATCAGATCGACATAGAGAGACGGCTTCACAACGGCTACACACTGCTTGTTACACACAGGGACGTGCCTCACACTGCAGTGGGACAGAGGAGCAACCGGGCAGGGAGGCAAAGGGTCCAAAGGCCAAGGACTATGTACCCATTAAAATCTCGTTTTACACACACACACACACACACACACACAATTGTTTGCGCAGCATTCATAGTGAGTGAGACATAATGCATTCCCCAGCCTTTTTGTCTAACCTTAACCATCACAACTAAGTGCCCAACCCTTACCTTAACTCTAACCTAAATCCAATTCTAACCCTTAAACCCAGTCACAGTCATTATGCGTGTTTACGTGAAGTGTTTCACACCAAAGCTCACTGTGTCTGCGCTCACATTCACAACACATACTTTGTTTGTTAAATGTAAAGTATATAGTATGAGCACAAAACAAACACAATGATTTTAAGAAGTTGCTTGCCTCAAAACATTGCCGTAAAAACCTCACAGAGATATTTAGTGTACTGTTTAACAGTGAGCTGGACCTTTCCGATAAATCATTTTTAATAGGTGTCAGATTTAAGTATCTAATCTATATTCCCATTTCAATCAGCCCTCAGTATCCATTTCCTGCTATCTAACAAGAGTCAGGCCCATCACAGTGCTACATTTCCAAATACAGTTGGAGTTAACTGGGGTCTCACCCTCTGCACCTCCAGGTCACCAAGAAGTGGTCGTACGTGCAACAGCGATTTATCAGTCTCTCCTCTCACTCCTGTTGCCATGCAATCACAGGCTGTTTCCACGCAGCGCGCTGGGTTTCCTCTGTTTATCAGGGAAGTTCATTTATTTCAGGAGGCTGCTGTTGCACAGTGTGTGGGAAAGGCAGCCGACTGGGCCTGATGGATGGAGGGCCGCGATGATGCTGACAGGGCGGAAGCTTTGGTATATTCACCAAAGAACAGATGAACCTCACACTGATATCTTATTATTGATCACTTCTCACTTGATTACCATCTGTGGTTTTTTAATGGTTTTAACCTTGGTAACGACGTTTTTGGTTCATTTAGGTACAAGAGGAACATCAATTGAATATAAGTCTAAAAATGATTTTCATGAAAAATTGAACTTTTATACATTTTCATGTTTTGTTTTAATAAAAAAAACACTAAATACATGATTCAAAAGTGTTGCCTTCTTAACCAATTAAATAAAAAGCAGTGTATCTGTGCCAATCTGAAAAAAAGTAAGTTTTTAGTTGTGATTTGAAGGTAGGCAGTGATGATATTGTTTGGCTGTGTAGTGGAAGTATATATCCGAGTTGAGTCCCATTGTGGACAGACGGGCAAGTGGTGTGGAAAGGAGGGAGGCTGAGGAGGAAGGGAGAATGGGGGAAGGTCTCGTAATGGAGGAGCTAAGTTATGAAGGGCTTTCAATGTTAAAATAAGGATTTTGAATTCAATGCAGAAATGGATGGGCAGCCAGTCAAGTTGTTTTTCATGAGCACAAATGTTTGGTTTCAAAAAACCAAAGAAAGTGTGAAATGAATCTTTGTAAATATGGATCATGATTTTTCCCCCCTTTTAACAAAGCAGACATATGGCAATTTACATATACTGTGTCAGATTAGTTCCTAATATCTGTTACCATCTATGTGAACCAACTATTTCTGGTTATTTAACCGTAACGAACAAAGTTACATGACTTTACTCTGATTGCTGCAGCCAAAACGTTGTTTTCGTTTCCCACTTGCGATTGCCTTCTCTTTCCCTTTGTATCTGTATGAGTGGAATAAAACAAGCAAGATAGAGGAGAGGTGCTGCAGTGTTTATGGCATTTCAAACCAAACCCACGCTCCTCCTCGTAAAGAGGACAGATTGATGGAGCCTTTCAAGTGGAGGTAATTACATTTTTCCACATACACACCAAACCCTTGCTAAGCATAAGCGATGGCGGAAGTCAGTGATGTGTCTGTTGATCGGGTGTGAATCAAACAGTCTTTCATGATGCCTCTCGCTGTGTTGGGGTTCGCTGTCTGTATCTGTGTGGCTCCCGAGAAGTTGTTATCATGACAGCTGCTTCTCTCGCGCTGTCACGCTCTCCCTCTACACGTGCATAGGAAAGTGTGTAAGACGCGTGCCATCTGTGAGTCGCAGAACACGGAGGATTTGTGAATGCCTCTCTGTCACAATATCAAAAAAGCACAATTTGAAAGCGACATCAACGGCACTGTGCAACGCGTCAGTGACATTAATTAGTGCAGGTGAGTGACTTTTATTCATTCCAGTATTAAAACTGCAGTGTGTAACTTTTAAATATTAGATTAAGACTGAGTTCAGGTCTGATAGTGTTGCTTGACAAATAAAAAAGAAAAATAATGCTACAATGGTTCTGTTCATGAAAGCCAAACGGAGACAGAATATTACATTACATGTCATTTAGCAGATGCTTTTATCCAAAGCGACTTACAAAAGTGCATTTAAACATTTGGGTACAAATAAGAGCTAGAAGTAAGTAAGAGCTTACTTATGTTGTTGTTATTAGAGAATAATAACAACAAAAAAGCACCACTACTTACACACTAGGCTCAAGTATTTCTGTTCCTGAAATATAACTGCACCTTAATTATGTCTTGTTTACATGCACAATCTTTCCTTAAGTAAGTAAACTTTATTTATATAGCACCTTTCAATAAAAGCACCAAACAATAATACAATACATAAACGAGATAGTCATACAAAGTCATACCTCGCACAAATAAAAGCCTGTTTATAAAGAATCAACACCATTTAAGCAGCGTAATGTAAAAGGTAAAACATTCCATAGTTACTGCTTGGAATATTCAGTCCCCTCTTGTTATAAACTTAGTTTGGGGAAACATCTATAGCTAAAGCTTCATCCATCTGTTGCAAACACAATTACAATAATCCCTTACAATAAATATAACATGTTATTTATTTATGAAGTGCATAATTTGTACAGTGAAGTTTTACGGAGTGTCAGAGTATTTCTTGGCTTCACACAGAGATCCGACTGCACAGTGTTCAGAGCCAAGAAATAGATGGTGTTGAGTCAAAATATGTTCCGCTATCACCAACGTTGAAATACAGTGGTGTAAAAAGGCCGACACAAACTTTTCACAGGAGGCAGATTTATCTCTCATCATCCTCCTCTTCATCACATAATACATGTACTTCACACACTGGTACAGCAAAATTAAAGTAAAATGGAGCGAGAGAAAAGGTGACTCTAATTATTATTATGTCATTTATTATTACATTTTCTACGCACTCAACTCCACTCTGATCACATACCCTGGTCCAAGTACCACCAGAGGAAGCTCACGTACCACTGGTGGTACACGTACCTTAGTTTGAGAACCATGGACCTACACAGCTTTTATTTATTTATTTTTTTTTATCCATATAAGTTGTTAATCACTGTTTTAGCTGGATTACCGTGAGGAATTTGCCCATCAAGGTTATTTCCAAAATATCAGACTCTTGCTTGTGCAACAACATCACTGCCACTTACAGGTAAGAATAGAACAGATAGAATAGAATGGAGGATGAATAGAAAAGTGACTCATCCGACATGTTCTCATGCGATGATTGTGTTTTCTATACAGCACTTGTTTACACCGCCATGTCACTCTGTTGTCATACTGTATGTTCCACCATGTGCATTCACATACACCGCTTCACCTTGACTCTAACAGCTTATCACGACCTTGCAGTCTCTTGGCAGCAGGTTGAGTAAGTGCTTCATTATGGAAACCAGCAGCAGCAGGTCCCCCAGTGTTACACACACTGTCTACCCAGGAGTCTAAAGTACCTTGGCGTATGGGGGAAGCATTTAAGCCCTCTTTAATAATGATTAATACACCTCCACCACAATACAAAATAGGCCTCCAAACACCGTCATCCATCACCAATATGAAACCCTGTACTCTGTAACACTTAAATTACTTTCATTATTGAAGCCCATGGCACTGTTACTTCTTGGGAGGTAGTGGACACTGGTTAATTACTTTTATATCTATCTGTTATGTGCTTGGAAAATAAAACAAAACATATTAGGTAAAAAACGAGAGTGGGAGTTGGTTTCCAGTAAGCGATTTAATGGAGCTGCAGAGCAGACATCTATGTATACACACATATGTATATATATATAGATATATATCTATATATGTATATATATATATACATATACTACAGGAGAAGCATTTCCAAGAAAAATGACTCATGTGCACCTTTACATCGTCATGTTTAAATGTGACCTCTGGTTTATTCTGTACTGACCTGTTCACAACTTGGTGTCAAGTCTTTAAAATACCACACACACACACACAATGTTGTGCCAGTTCACACTTCAATGTAAGTGGTTCAAGGTTCAGTTCATACACATGAAAATGAACCAGTTACCGTTCACACATATTATATGTATTGACATTGATTTTTTTTTAAGTTTTGAAGTAAGGTCAAAGTTTCAACCTTGACCCATGTTCACATTCCCTTAATCAAATTATTATTTCTTTTTTTTTTTTTCAAATCTGATGCAGATGTGACTGATTTTGGTATTCACACCCTGTGGGCACAGTCAAAAATAGTCTGTATTTATATAGCACCTTGATGACTATTTAAAGCACTTTTTTAACAGCTTTTCTTTTATGGCTACATTCACAAACTGCTGACACAGGTGTCAGGAACAACTTGGGGATAAGTGTCTTGCTCCGGGACACATCGGATCAAATCCCCAATCCTCCAGGTGGGAGATGACCCGTTTTACCACCAATGACGTGCACCGGGGGGGGCGCGCCCCTGTTGCCCTAATAGACTAATAAGTGCCCTCTAAAGTGGGAAAAACATAAAGTGCCATACTGGCTGCCATTCATATGTAGCCTCTGGCGAAATATAAATAAAAAATTCATTGTTTCCAAAGGAGGAAAGTGATGTACTGTGATGCCCCAAAAAGGTGACAGACATCGCTAATAAGCACAACTTGAACTTGCTTAATTAAACAATGCAGGTCCACATGAAATTCAGTCCCCAGGTCCGGGCTGCCTTTGTCCCCTTTGGATATGCCTCAGTACTACTGTTGCCTCCCCCACCGGTGCGTAATAGGTGCCCTTTTTATTTCTGCCCCTGCCCTTCTAAATGTCTGTGCACGCCACTGTTTACCACTCACCCACAACACACTTGAGGTAAACTAAACAAACTTAAACAACTGTGTCCATCTGTGTCTCATAAAACAGCTGTAAGCGCTAAATCAAAGTGGGGACATTTTTCTAACCGGCACGCTGGATGAGCTGTTCATCCTATGTGATCCGAGTCAACTGTAGAATTTTGTGGTTCTGATGTTAAGATAATTGCGACCTTGCAAGTATCTGCACGCACTTTGTGAATTTGCCGTGTCGTCTGTTCTTAGACTAATTTTGTTGTGTTTTATAGATTCACATTAAAAGGCCCTGACATTAATCAATAAGCATACATTTGTATGTAATTAAATGAATCATGCATATTCAAAAGCTTGACAGCAAGTTTTCCTGTATAGAATTTTGAATGTGCTCAAATTGCAGTATTTTCCCTGTTGTCCAGGAGTGTTTATTTTCAAATATATTATATAAAAGCCTATGAAGACGCTGCTTTTCTATACATCTCACTCTTGAATGTGTCGTGAATTTTCCTGACACAGCTCGCTCAATCACAAACACCCTATCATTTCTTACGGGAATCACTTTGTGCTGGTTTAACGCAGCCTGACTGAATATCACACCCAGGCTCAGAATTCCTTAAGTTCATCCTTAAATGAGTCAGTGGCACATGATAATGATCCAGTGCAACACACAGACAGAGGCACAAAGATCAGAGAACCGCAGAGCGACTCAGGATGAAGAGAACCCACAGGCCAGGCTTTTGATGGCCTTTTCTCCTCCTCCTCCTCCTCCTCCTTCATCCTCCCTCGTAATCCAGCCTGAGAATTATTTACAGGTGCTTTGGTGGATCGCCACAGCTGCGTTGCCATTAGCCCTGGGTGGTTTGACACCTCCATCAAACCACACAAACACAACCCTCCACGCTCCTCTTTGTCTTCCCGTGATACACACACACACACACACAGAACTCAGGATGCCACAGTGTAGCAGCAGAGATTTGCTCACACAAACAGTCAAAGTCTCTTGTGAGAACATGTATACAAACATGCCGACACACAAAAACACACACCCTCACAGCTTGGCGCTCAGGAATGTGTCAGACCTGTGGGGTTTGACACCTTCACCCTACTTTTTGCTTCAACTTCTTCCCGTCCATTTGGCCAGCTCAGACTCTCTGTCCTCCCACATACACACTCATGGCCAAATCACCCATCTCAAGCACTTTGAGACTGTAATCCATGCCTTTATTACGCCCTGCCCGGGTTATTACTGCAACATTACGCACTTTATTTTGGAGTCAGTCGGACGTCCCTCTCACATCTCCGGTTTGTCCAAAATGCTGCTGCACATCTTTTAACTGGATTTTGAAATTGATTTTGAAATTCTTTTATTTGTTTTTAAATCCTTAAATGGTCTACCAAAATGTAAACAGAAGCTCAGAGGATACAGAGCTTTTTCTGTCAGAATTGTGGAACAATCTTCCACACGTTAGACACGCCCCCTCACTGTCCACGTATGTTAAAACCCATTTTTACTCTTTAGCTTTCCACCCAGTATGAGACGTTAGATTTAGCTTTTTTGTAGTTGTATTGTATGACTTGTTTATTTGTCTTGTTTTTAATCTTCTTACAGTGTTTTATTGTTTTATTGTATGTTGTATTGTTTGTTCTTGGGTCTATTAGGTCTTATGTTTTTATATGTAATTTGTTTTATTCATCTCTGATGTACAGTAGTTTCAGCTGTTGTTGTTTTTAAAGTGCTTTATAGATACAGTAAAGTTGGATTGGATTGGATTCTTATAGGTCACAACCAGTTGCCAAATTGACACACTCTAACTATCAGATCTGAATGATAAGCTCAATTTTTAGTTTCTCATCTTTGACAGTCTAATAATAAGAGAATCAACTTCCTACACCAGCACACCTGAATTGCAATTTTTAGGTGTATTATTATATGGATGAACTTCTGAAACTAAAGAGCTAATACACTCACGTGTACACAGATCATTTTAATCTAAAAAATGCCATTCTTAAATTAAATTGAAGTAGAATGGATGTAGCCTTAAAGATGAACCCTTAGCTTAAAGTCACAATTAATATCTTAAGCCAAACATTCACCCTAACCTCAGAAATGAGGTTGGTCTCCATGAAGGTCCATGACAAGGTTAGTGTTTGTGCAAGAAAAGGTGTAACAAAATGACTGTAGTACACACACACTAACACTCCCATACACACAGTTTGAAATCGTAATAAATAAGTGATGCCATGTGTGATTCGACTCATCACAAGTTTGCCATGTTGTCACTTTGCGGCACTTCATCTTTAAATCACAGGAAAATGGGCAGAAGGGAAAACAGTCTGCTGTAAAAGCTCCCTTGTGTGTCTTCATTTATTCGTGCTGCAATGTGGTCGGCCCAACTAGTCAGTTATTGTCTCCTTTGTGCCAGGAAACCATAAAAAAGCATTTTCATGTGCAATTTAACGCAGCTCTCCGTAACAGGCTCACGGGTGATTCTCAGAAAGGGAAGCGGACTGCCCTGTCATTACCGCAGATGTGTTACATGACGTGTCCCTGATGTAAACAAGGGAGTGTCTACGGTGTGATGAAAACGCTCATCGTCTGACCACCAAGAAGGGCTGATGTTTAAGCCGCCGTTGCCATGGCAACAGGCGTTTGTTTTTTCCGCTGACGGCAGCCGCACAGTTTTGTCTCCTCCAGTCACTGTGGAAAAATGACGCCGATAAATGTCTTAAACAGGAAAACACACAGCTCACATGCTCATCAGATGTCTCCACACACACACACACATCTGTCATCATATTCATCATCGTTTGATGCTGTGTCCCAGCGTCGCATTCTGCTAATCAAACCTCTGACTCGTCAGCAAAAGTGCGGCTGAAAAGAAACATTGATTTAGAAGTTAAACGGTCGAAGCATCATTGTGTTTGAATTGCAAATGCCAAGCAACATTTTATGCCTTAATATGCAACACAGGAGCAGGAGCCTCCATCTATCTGCTCTCTGCCACTGTGAATTTTATGATCCCAGAGAGGGAATTAGCTGGAGGGTATAGATGTGGATTCTAATGAGACAATAAATTACCGGCTGCTGATAATAAGGACTGCATCGTCAACATAAAGTTGAATACATTCAGTTGAGCAACAACTGCGTTTACTTACAGTTAATCGTCAACTCACATTTAACAATTACTCCAAATCCTGCATTTGAAACCCCACTTCCTCATCCTGTCCCTGGATCTTTATTTTATCCCATAATACACACGTTTTTTTTTGAAGGTAAATTTAAGCCAATAATACAGCATGTGCTCACAACCACACTAATGCAGGCATTCAGTATTTCAAAGCATGAGCTCTTTCTTCCGTGCTGGTATTATTTCCATCCCTGAAAAGAGAAACTTTTTGAAAAAGCTCCAAGAGGGGGATCCATTTGAAAATCCTTGTCTCACAGTATCACATTTTAAAAAACACCGGCTTATGATTGCAAATCTTCTCAGACACTGTCTTATACCTTCCTGTGGCAGCAGCAGCAGCAGCAGCAGCAGCAGCAATAAAAGCAATTCTCCTTCATATCTTCATGTTCACGCTGTCAGCCCATTGCCCATTTATTGATCGAGGGTCTGTTGCCGGGGAGTTACTGTTCACTTCAGTTATCAGGACGCAGTTACAGTGCAACAAAGTCGTATTTAAACACGTGTCGCGTTGTTTGCCGCCCAGAAAAGCAAACAGCAGGTACGGTATATGGTACAGTTCGTGATTCTGAAACCTGCGCGTCAACAAAATAGTGTTTCAACTGCTTTTGGCTGAAATAAGGACATTATAGTGAGGGGAAGTATTTCCTATGAGACCTGTATTTATAGTTCAAGGCACAATATCTACCAGGTCACGCACCTTTCGATGTGTTGCCCTCAGGTCAGATTTTGTTTGACAAAAACAATCTGCAGATTAAATACTGTAAGAAAATGCTACTAATACAGACAGAGTATTTGTTCTAGTACTTACTTTCATTTACTTGTTTTTATGTTTGCACAAAAGAGTGGCCATTTTTCCTCAGAGCGTCGACATCCTCTCCATAAAAACAAACAAACACCCAATCTACCAATTCATTCAACAGCTCACAAGGTTGTTATTGAAATGGTCACATGACATAAATGTTCAGATACACGCTGAAAAACTCACCTCAAAGCTGAAACATAAATTGGCGTTCCTCTACGGAAATGAATCCTGCTTCTCTTTCAAGTCAAGGAAATCTCAGATCTCTGCGACATCAGATTACAGTGACCTACTTTTACAACACACACCTGGAAAATGCACAAATAGTCTGGATACTGTGACTTGGAAATCATGTAAATTGCAATCACGTACCGTATTCTGCTGCTACCTTCTGTCTTCAAGTCTTTGCTCGGGTTCATTCCCGTGATCTGCCCTTCATACATGTGTAGAAAACCAAAATCACCATGTGCTCAAACGATACCCTGCACATGTCGGTCCCCAGATTCAGAACAGAACTTGGACCCAAAGCTTTGAACTGCGCTGCTCCAGTTTCCTGGAATAATTTACATAATTTCCCCCCGGGGATTAATAAAGTCTTTCTGATTCTGATTCTGATTTACAAAGTTCCACAGTTTATCGCTTTGGGAGGATTTAAATAGATTTTAAAGGTGGAAAAAAGAGACCAATACAAATGCTCTTGTGCCTTCTTTTATTCGTTTTGTTCTAGGATTGCACATTGACTGGATATTGGGTTTCACTTCTTTCTTTCTTTGTGCCATAGTTGTCATTTTATTTATATGCTGCCTCGATGGCCAGCTCTTTCTCGTAAAAGATATTTTAAATTTAAAGGAGATAAATAAAGGACATATACAGTATATATATATATATATATATGTATATACAAAAGATGAAAAATACTCATAATATCCTCATAATACTGTAAAATTCCAAAATAAAATCAGGCTTGTTGTTTACCAGAGAAGAATATGTGACCGGCAAGTAGTGAATATTTCAGTATGGCTGCTGAATGCAGTGAAGTGTGGCCTGAACCTTGTTTCAGACGTATCTGCTCTCCAGTGTGGACATGGCTTAATGGCTGCTGCTCTTGTACAGTAAGAAAAACAATGTCCGCGGAGCCGCGTAATCCCTCACACAGACCCCATTACTTGGCCTTTTCTATTCCCGATCCCTTGCTATTCCATTGTGCCCGAGTGTGTTTTCATGTGGCTGCACGCAAACGCGTTACGCTCCGTTTACTGTCGATCACTTAACATCGGGAAGAAAATGGCCAATAATCAATCGAAACAGACAAACGTCTGACAAAATCCTTTATTGTTGCTGCTTTTTTTTTCTCACGGTCTTATCTGCAGGAGGTAAAGATGAGAATGTGCGCGAATACATCGTTCTCCACTGGGCGGGGATTTAAAGTGGGAAAGACAACAAAATGAAGGATCCCTCTGTGACCTCCCAAGCAGCGCAGGTCACTGCTCGTACTTGTTTATTGATGTGAGATTACTGCTGGAGAAACGTGAGCCCACATTTTTCCTCAACATCATTTAGAAGCATCACGGTCATCCCATATGGAACCAGTATGTGCAAAGAGAAACAAACGTGGTCTTTGTCTTCGTCCCACAGAATCCACATACACTAATTCTGTCCAGACATAAAACTGCTTGTACTTTTTATTTCCTTTCCATGAATTAAATATCAGAATTTAGATCATGTAGCATCCTGAAGACATGGGGAAGTAACCTGTGTGCACTCACTCACTGACTGTTGATTGACACTTTTCATATTACTTTTGGGAAACCTGTCTGAACCCTCCTCAGCCGCGCGTCGTGCTGTGCCAGTAAAGTCCCGGCAAGTGTTTTCAAAGGATCAGGCCGAAAATCTCACTGTCTGAGTTCATAATCTTCCCAAAATCGCCATGGAAATGAACTGAGGCCCTGTCATTTCCCATTTTCATGTTTCCATAAATGTGGCGTGACAGGAGACAAATAAATTGTCTCACCACACACACACACACACATGTTCAACCACTTCTCCTTGATCCCTGTCAAGTGTTTTCTCTTAGCACGGAGCTCACGTCGACGTTCACTGGTGTGGATGTCACTGAAACAACTAAAGGAGCTTATCGAAGAGAAATAGATACAAGATTTGAAGAGTGGAGCGAGAGTGTTTGTGCACAGTTAAGTTGACCTACAGTTGTAGCTCCTACACCAGTTAATGGCACTACTGTCCTTGTCTGATATGTGTCCTTTCACCTTCTGGTTGACTTTTACATCACAGACCAAAACAACTTTAGCTGGCAGCTAGTTATTAGCATGTCAAGCACCATTTTGTGTCTTTCCACCAGACATAAACTTCAAGATATTACTTCTTAACCTTGACAGAACATAATTACAGTCTTTTATCAGTCCAAAAATGCACCCGCCTGGATTCTGCTGGTTTTTCCCATTGTTGTCGTCTTCTTCTTCATTGTAGCCACTTATTCTTTTATTTCCAGGTCCAAAAGTCTAGAAATGTAGAGCATGTGCAGAGCTTGTAGGCCAGTCTGCTTGAACATGTACATGCAGTAGTAACCTAATCCCAATCCTTTAGCTTTAATACAATTTCAGTCTAAAAAAACACACATAAACAATACATGACAAATCATATAATTGACTTTGTTCTAACATTCTGACTGAACCTGTGACAGCTGTACCAGCTAACCCTAACCCTGCCTTCTCTAAATGTGTACGACTTTTTTCTGGGCCAACCTATTGCGGGATTCATTCCACATGGGAGACTTTTATTTTGAAAGAATAAAATGGCAACAAAAAAATGACAAAATGACCAAAGAACACACTTTAAGTCTGTTTAAAATATTGTGTTACAAACATCTGCTCTACGTGATCTGTTCCTCGTCCAACTGCAGCACAGTTACAAGGTGACAGTGATGACGTGACAGGGAAATCCTTTGTGGACAGGACCATTTCATTTTGGCTCAGCCTTGGCTGACTATGTGGCCTTTTTGAAGGTTCCAGTCCCTGAACTGAGAAACAACTACAGAAACTGTGTGTGTGCGTGTGCGACCTACAGTAAATCTGTTTACACAGTCACATTATGGATACTTGTCATCCTTATAGGGACAAAATCAAATTCCCATAAAGTACATTTCTACATTATAAGGTGAAGACATGTTTTAAAGTCAGGCTGAGGTTAGGGCTAGGTTAATGCTAGGGTCAGGATTAGGATCAGGCCAGTAGTAATTCTGGTTAATGTTGGAGTAAGTCTGCAGGAAATGAATGTAATGTCCTCTGAAGTCATGGAAACCTGTGTGTGTGTGAATAGTAAATATAAAGCTCCTTTGGTTATCATTGTGACTAGAGAATACGTGTATATACAGATATAATTACAGATCATTTATCATTTTAATTTTACAAGCTTCAAAATCACTGTATTGAGCACAATTTAGATTTTTGAATTTTGAAACACTTGTATGCTCCGTTTAAATAGGAAAATAGAAAATGGATATATATGAGTATATTCTTAGCAATAATTAGGAACAGTCATAAAATTCAAATAGAATAGATTAAGATGGTTTATTTTGCAGATAGCACATTGTTTAAATAAATCATTAGCGTTCAACAAACACCCTTCGAGGCTTCGAGCCTTCGAGCCTTCATTCATTAAAAATAATATTCTATTTTATCACAGCACAGATCACCGATGGCCAAAGGGGGAATTGAATGAATGGAAGAAAAAGCCACTGTGGTCTCGATAATTACGGGAATATAAGATGCCAAGTTCATAATATAATTTGTTTTAGTAGGGTGTGTAGCCTGATAGGAGCAGATGAATTCCAGGACTGAAACGTCAAAGCGGGATCAACTGCACCACACCCGAGCCATGAGCGATGACATACTGTGAATGAACTTTGGTCTTTTTTGGTCGAACATAAATGTGTAAACAAAAAGGTCCAATTATAACATACATGAAACAGTGTGTTTGGGGGAGAGGGGGCCCGCGACGGCTCTTCTCTTTTTCTTTCACTTGACTTTTCTCTCTCTCACGTCATGCTGATCCATCTGTCTTCTGTCCTTTGATGTCAAAACTGTTTTCGGATGAATCCCCAAACAGCGTCTGTGGTGTCTGAGGCTTTCATGTAACTATGGCGAACATAGCATTCGTTAGATAACATCGTTATCAAACTATCAGTAGCACTCAAAGAAAGACGGTTGCCTTAGATTTGTGCGGGTGCTTTATTCTGATTCATGAGGTTAAAACATACACAGGTGTGTGAATATGATGACATCTCCCCATTGGTCAACTGTCTCATATGTACAACTTATTTACTTTTTGATCTCGTCCTACTGCATTCTTAATTTTGTACTGACCTATAAAAAATACCACTAACATCTGGCTTTTGTCTCCAATGGAAATGGATACGACCAGCGTTCAACGCCGCCATGTCGTTGCCATGTCCGCAAAAGACAAACTCTTCTGTTTGCAATCAGAATGTGGGTTTTAGTGGGTTTACTCGTGTTTGAAAAACCCACGCATACCCATTCATTTTGGTATTGATGAGGTAATAGTCACCGATAACTGTTATGATATGGCGCTACTGTATATAAATAAAAGTCACATGACTTTTGATCAGCATTTTTTTTGGGTTTCCTGCCCATAAAAATCCAACTTAAAGTAGAACTATTGATATATAACTTTGTTATTCTGTTTTAAGTGCATTTTTAAAAACATTTTAGTAACTGCGTCCTATCCTGTCTCACATGCACATTCATACAGTGCATCTACAACAATGGTCCTCCAGCATCAGTATCTAGCCCAAAAGATGATTTAACAAATCTGATCTTGGATCATTTAAGGCACTTTGCCTGATGAAGATACAATATTTTGACCCAATTTTCAATTTCTTGCAAAAAAATTGGACCTCGGCCACATTTACTTGCTGATCCCTGATCTACAATATAATAATAATAATATCACATGGTGTAATTTGAAGTTGCCCAAGAACCCATCACCATGCAGATTTTGAGGAATTGGACATCAAACTGTCAACCTCCTAGTTAAAAGAAGACCCACTCTTCCTACTGATCTACAGCTGTGCATACATACAGATACAGCTATAAAACAATGTAAACAGCTCATTTTCATTACATTTGTACAGTCCTATTAGTACTATAAGGTAAAAAAAACAAAAAACAAAAAGAACCCACCTTAATTAATACCGGTCCCTAAAAACCTCAAACAATCAGGATCACCACTCAGCAAATTTGTTTCAATGGATGCATTGTTATGATTATGAAAGAGAAGTCTCCATGTGGGAGCTGAATTGAGTTTATTGAAAAGTGATCAATACACTAATATGGCCCTTTGTTTTATTGGGGTCACCCGGTTTACCCTCGAAGAGCGCTCTTGGCTTGATCGGGTGGATTGTTTTGTTGTTTTGCACCATGCTACGTTGAGCCCTGGTCCAGATTTGCGTTGGTTCTGCTTAAAACTGCAGGTCGAGACACTTCAGTGCTGCGAGTGCAAGTGGACAGAGGTCCAATTATTGCTGGTGTAAATTAAATCTTCAGAGCAGAACTGCTCCCAACCTCAGAGGGATGAGATGAGACAGCGGAATGGCCACGTTCCATACTGTAATAAAGCCTGCACCCTGCAAAACACTGTTCAGTGTGATAGAGGAAGCTGCTCGTGGGTATGACTGGCTCATTATTCATAATTAACAACTCAGCAAAAACCATTTATGTAAATATCATACACTACTTTTTAGAGTCTGTTGCTTAGTCAGTGCTTCAAATGCAGATTTACAGATTTACTCTCAACTCACTGAATAACTTTGCTCTTTTTAACAATTGCAAGACCCCACACCTCATATTTATATTATTTTACATACATACATAAATCCAGTAGCTGCTCAGAGCCATAATGAGTCTCTCAGTGCACATAGAAGCGTGCAGTTATTGGTGAGAGAGGGGAAAGTGTTGCTCGCTCACGGGCGGTCTATGGAGCTCAGTAATAACCACCAGCGTGTAATCTCCAGGCTCCCACCACCATTTTATTTACTGCAACAGTTCCTGTTCCCTTGTGGAAGCAGTTTTACAAAGAGTACCAAAGCACTATTTCATTTTTAATGGATACTTTAGGGTCAGGACTGAAAAGTCTTCACATAATCATTCGTAGGCATTTTTCTATTGTTCATTGATTTTTATCTTTCTTTTCTCCCGGCGCTGGGTATCTGAGCCCAGTCATGGAAGAGCACTCACTGAGATCATCTCCATATATACTGCATCTAGTTAGTGCCATTTTGAGAACAATTGATTGGCAAGAGCATAATGGTTGCATCACCAAATCAATGATGCCTCTGAATTGTACAAAGGCAGCACAGAGATAGTTGGAGAAAGCTTAATAAAACATAAAACACAGACACTGTTAAACAGTCACTCCAAAAGATGGAGTGCATTATTAGTTTTTACCCAGCCGTGTATGATTTGCATTGCAGAAAGTTTAATCCAAGTGCAGTAAAAATTAAATTGACTACAAACTCAAAACATGGGCTTTGCAGATAGAAACAGGCGCCATATTTGCTGCAGTAAGGTCAACCCACCATATTCTGCCTCGATTTTCACAGCCACAAAAAATGTATAGCTCCTTTTCCACCTATGGTACCAGCTCACCTCGACTCGCCTCGGTGCGGCACGACTCAGTTTAGGGTCTCTACAAAATAGTACCCACTCAATGTGGGCGGAGTCATCACTGCACGGCTGCATGAAACTGCCGTGACTTCGTTTTACACACAAACAAGTGACTAGTGACTTGTAAAGCAGTTGCATCGAGTGTAACTGAATCATTAGAATCAGCGAATTAAAAATAATCACTGGACTGAAATATGATAGAAAAGGGGTTGTGATGCGGCTCGCACCATTTTCCCCTAGTATTCCAAACTCCTCGTTTAGAAATGTTCTAAATGTTGGAGATTAACGCATGTTTTCAGGATCTTTAAGTCTTTTTAACTGATCTACAGTTCGGCATTGTTTGGTTTGATTCTTGTGTTGAACGTTGCTTTCATGACTCTTCGTGACAGCTGTCATTCACAGTGGTGTCAACACATGATGTGCTATTCTATTGTCTATTTTCCTCTAAATGGGTAAATCATTTTCAATTATGTTCTATTGAAGAAGAGCTAAAACTAATGATTAATTGCACTTTGCAATTTAATTGGATTACTGTCAATTTATTGAATGAAGCGTGTCCACCTCCATGACATTAGGTGGTGCTATGCCCCCCTATAACCTGTCAGTATTAGGAGTTTTCTGGTTGATCTATTACATCACAGACAAAAACAGCTTTAACTGGTGGGTAGTTGGTACCATGATAAGCTCCACTCCACGTCTTTCTACCATCTATTCACTTCAAAATATGTCATTATTTAAACTGAGCATCAATTTTGTCCAACTTTTAGAAATTCACTTCAGTACAGTTTTTGTGAGAATAAAAATGTTTACCTCCTGTCTGTATGTGTTGGACTCACACAGTATTTTGGTTTGTTTCATGTAAATATGCTGAGTCACTGTGAATTCCGTGACCTCCCTCTTCTTCTTCTGTCTGATGAATCACTGTTGTTTCCCTGTTTGAGTCTCTGCTGCCGTCACCCTCTCCTGGTGTCGGATAGGTTCGGGTGGCTGCAGTCATCGCAGGCTTGGATCAAATTCCCAGCACGCTGGAAATGAGATCATCGTCAGGTCTCCATTGCTCTTGTCTCAATATGTTCCACTTAGCGTCTGCTGATCATGTGCGTCATTCGCTGTGCCTTCAAAAAGTCATTATTAAGCTGTAAATCATGGCGTGATCTGTAGTGCAAACAGCCTCCTCTGACTGGTTCTACTTTGAATAAGCAATAATCAGATTAAGACGAGGAGTATTCCAATCTTAGTCACATAATATGGACTCGTATACATCTTAATCAGAGCGTAATCTGGCTGTTTTCATACTCTGTGAAATCATCATACGGATCCGAGTCATAATCTCCTGACATCACACACAAGAGCATGATGATGATATAAGTATGTGTTATTAATGTTATCATTCTCATAAAAGAGCTGTTACACAGCCGTTCCTGGTCTCAAGCTCTCCTCAATCGTCCTCTTTCCTTCATCCACCTTCCCTTCCCTTCTTTCCTCTCTTCTCTCCAACCCCAACCGGTCGAGGCAGACTACTTTGCATTGAGTCAGAGATTTCTTCCTTCATACAAGTGCTTGAACTGATTAATGTGCATGGGAAGATTAAATAAATGAATTAGAATACATTATAATCCTGTAAATCCAGGCACTATTACTTCATTGTCAAACCAAAACAATGAAATAATTATCTTCCGTAAACATAGCCGTGGTAGAACCGAGCAGTCAGAGGGTTCAGGGAAGCAGCTACGCAGCTATCGGGCGTCTGTGTTTGGATTTCTCTCTAAGCCTTTGAAGTGGGTAACGTGCTTTTGGTTGAGGCCCAAAGTCTTGATGGGTAATTACCTTGTGCTCTCTAACTCTCATAATTTCATGCCTCCGGGGGACCATTACAGGAGCCTCTACATCTAATTCTGCTGAATTAAAGGAAGAAAAAAAACGGCAGACAAATGCGCTGGAAGCACCACAGCTCGTACTTAATGTCAAGAGAGGAAAGAAATCATATTTTCTTCTTACTGTTGCAGAGGGAGACAAATGTGTGTGCGCATTCAAAATGAGTCTTATGTGGAAAGAAGAAAGTGTTTCTCAATTCACTATTAATGGAAAAAACGTGGAGTAGTACATGAAGCTTTGCATTGTGCGACTGGAAACGGGGGAAAACGCGTTCTGTTTACATTGCACAGTAGTTTAAAGCTACAGTATGTAACATTCAAACCATTGTAAACACTGTTGAGTTCACACAATGCTGATTGATTGGGCATAACAGCTCCACACGACCCTGATGCAGAGGAGTAGACGATGACTGAGTGAGTGTCTGTGTTTCACAGTATATTAGTGTTTACATCTCAAATGAACTGGTTTAAGTTGGATTGAACTGGTTTAAGTTGGGTGGAGTGTGACTGAAAACACAAAGAAGTGTCCATGAAAAGTTTCAGACGTGACTTCTACTGTTTTTTGCCGCAGTTTGATGGAATAAACACTTCTTTCCTCCACCTGCTCTTGGAACAGTGTTCCTGTTCACAAAGACAAAACAGAGGCAGAATAATAACATCAGCAACAAAAGTTATGCAATATAGATTTAATAATTCAAAACTGAAGCAGAGACGTAGTCACATCGCTTGCCATTAGGCGTGTCCTCCCAATTCCCATCTTGTGAGCCAAGCTCAATGCCTTGCCTAACTAACAGTTAACAAGAATAGTCTTCTTGTCCATCTACTCAACTTAGCTCTTTTCTGACGTCAAAAACGATAATTTAATTTCCAATGTAAACAGCATGTTTACATGAGCGTTGTTTGGTGAGGGCAGCATGGTGGTTTGGCGGTTAACACTGATGACCGCTGTAAGAATGTTCTTGGTTTGTATCCGATCTCTGAGAACGCCAGATTGCTTCCTCATTACAAAGATGTGCAGATTGTGGTTAGGTTGATTGAAGACTCTAAATTAACCATAGGTGTGAACAGTTGTTTGTCTCACCCACTGTCAAGTGGAATTGGCTCCAGGTGTCCCACAAACCTCAAAGGATGAGCAGTACGAAACATTTTGAGTGAGTGACAGGTGTTCGGGTCAGAACTTGATCGGTCGAGTTGCGAGCGGTGCAATTACGTCATATTCCTCTCGGTCGAGGCCGAATGCAACTTGGAGCTCGTCAAACCGCGGCGACGGAAGCGTCACTCTAATAGAAAAGATTTATCATCACCAGAAGTATGAAGATGCTTGGGAGGAGGGGCTGTTTGCAATGAACGACCTTACAGGGGAGCGTCAACAGGGCCGGTCCAAGTCTTTATGAGTAACCGGTGCTTGACTTAACCTATGAGAGTAGTTAAATCAAGTTGCCTTGTACTGCGATGTTAGTAAAGTAAACCAGTTTAATAACTTAGATTTTTTTAAAAACATAGGACATGTGTGCAAATATCTCCAAAATGAAACCAATGATCTCAATTTTTTAATACACTTATTAGTTGATTCTTATTTTATTGAGAGAAAGCCGCACACAATTTCCTTGTGCCTGTGTATAATGACAATAAAGTTAATTCTATTCCATTCTGAGTATAAAAACAACTATTAAAAATGTTCAGCTGCTTAGTTCGCTCATGCCATGGACCACTGAGTGTCAAAACAACAGAGCATAAATTGTTCTACTTTAGAGAATAGCCACCATTTGCAGCATGGTGCTCTGAAATGAATGAGCGACACAAACGTGTTCGTTAAACCTCGCTGTGAAAATCACAGTGATCGCAGCAAAACGACCACAAAGTGATGGTTGAGTTCCACATTAGAAAAGGACTGGATAGTTAGCAGGAAAGTTTGTCTCCTGAATGTGGAGCCATTTCAAACAAAAGCATTCATCACCTGAGACAGAGTTTATTATCCACAGTAGCCCACAACAGAGGAATGCAAATCCTGTGCATAAATTATTTTACAAATGGAGCAGGGACCCAAACCTCTCTGACCGTATGCAACATGACTCAGAATGAGTCATGGGCAGAGCGACTCATTGGTAAGACTCTCAGGACGCACTCTGAGTTCTGACGTCTGTTGATTATTATACATGTGAGTGCTCTCAGGTCGCCTCAGTCCTGTGTGATGGAATCTAATGTTACAGCTGAGACGTGACATTCTATACCCATGCGACGAGGAGACATAAAAGATTCCCTCGAAAGAAACAGTGTGTGTGTACGTAACACATGCTCTAGGGAAAGGTTTGTGCGAATACGTGCCTTCATTTTTTTCTGTCAGTAGCAATTACTTATACCCTTACACAGGAGATGGAGGTGGAAGCGTCAGCTGAAGATGCTGAGATTTGCATATGGAGTGACCAAGATGGACAGGATTAGAAATGACAGCTCCGGTCGAACGGTTTGAAGACACAAGGTTGAATTGGTTTGGTCATGTGATGGAGCTGCCGGGCAGGAGGAAAAGAAGCAGAGCACAGAGAAGGTTCATGGATGTTTTGAAGGAGGACATGAGGACACAAGGTAGAGGACAAGGTGGCGCTGTGAAGAACCCTAAAGGGAGAAGCCGAATGAAGAAAAAGGAGAAGCAATTACTTATACCCCATCACACTGTTCAATATATAAATAAATCCTGGGTTTAAATGGGTTTTTGACCAGATTGTGTTTAATAAACATTCACTCCCGGGACAATTTAATCTGCAGTGCCTGCTTCAGCTCTGATTGGTGTTGATGGGAACATGAGTCCCAGGTAAACAAACTCATTTCTTATTCCTTCTGCTTCATATTTGGCAGCGATGAACATTCTTGTGCCATTTCCGACGCAGCAAATTCATCTCATGGCAATTAGCACTGCTATTAGCCATTAATGTGTTCAGCAAACCTTACTTTTTCAGTTTTTTTTGTCTCATCTAACTTCATTTTTCTTCATTCGCTGCCTCCACTGTTGAGTTTCAATGAAGGACAGAAGTAAAAAAAAAAAACACAAAATAGTAACAACTGCGACACTGAGCTCCGTGTGGTGTTGTTTTCTTCTTCTAATTTCTGTTTCAGGTGACGTAGGGGTAAAAAAAAAAAGAGAAAGAAACACAGGGCGGAGCAGTCACTGGCGAAGGGAAAGGTGTTAATTGCTTATTTTAGCGGGTTTATTCACATACAAAAATCCAATATTAGCGTAAAAGAGGCTTTACAAAATAAATATGCCGGTATCACCTTTAAAAAAAAGAAAAAAACAAAGTCCTGCTCTGTGTCCGCTCACATTCACAGCTTTATATTCCTCATGCATATTCATAGCACCAGCACGGACTGACTGGCAGAGGAGAGACTTTATCCTGTGATCAAGGTTGCACCCAAATGTTGACAATACCACAGATTAATCAGCAAACCTCAGCACGAGAAAATTAATTTAATTTTACAATCAGTTCGCAGTGCGGGCGCCTGTGTATGTGTGCGTGCATTTTCCTTGTATGATGGTGGTTAATGGTTGATTTCCTGGTGTGTCAATCAGAGCTCCCGCTTCTTTACTGCCTGCAGTGAAGATAACCTAATGTGCAGCTTGTCTGACCTTCATTATATATACAACACACATAGATGACGTATTAATTCTATATTATACTAAGGTATTACTGCTATTGCATGGCCAAGTTATAGGATTCATGTTTGCCATTCCCTTTGTAAAATGCGTCCTATTAATATTTCATTTTTCCATAGGTTATGTTATTTGTCCATATGTTTCCTGCGTTTTAAACTGTGTATAGCTATGTCTGCATACTGTATGCAGCCATTGTACACATTATTAACTCGATATTTTTAAAAGCCCAGTGCCAATTGAGATACACAGTCTAGCCAACTATTTTTTTTTTTATACAATTTGGATTTCACAGTGTATTTTTTTATTTTCTCATATGGTAAATACATGATTGAAAAATATGTTGGACTAATTTAATACTGTTTTTTTTCATTAACAGACAAAATAAATTAGTGACAGTAAAATAATGTTATTTTTTTTTACAATAAATGACAACACTGCTGCCAGTTCTTTACTGGTGCCATTTTTCAGGAGGAAAAAAAAACAAAACAACATTTTTACAGTTATTATTACACTGTTCTAATATTTAAGACACATCAGTCATTGCAAATGCCAGTGATCACAGAATTTAACTGTCACAGAAACAACAGAGCTGGAAAACGGATGCTGAAGATGGTTCATGGATGTTGTGAAGGAGGACATGAGGACAGTTGGTGTAAAGAAGAGGACAAGATAGAGGCAGATGTTCCACTGTGGGGAACCCTAAAGGGAGAAGCCAAAAGTCATATTAATAAACCTCAGCACTCACAGTGAACACACATATCTGTCAGGAACGTCTCAAAGGTCCAGTGTGTCATATGAAGGAGGATTTAATGACAGAAATGTGATATACTACCCACATGTTCTTGTGTAGGTGTATAATCTCTTTAAAATGAAAAATATGGTTTTCATAGAAGCCTTTAATATGGTAAGAGCCTTTCATTCCAGAGGCTGCCATTGTGCACCGCCATGTTTCTACGGTGTGTCCAATTAACATTTTAAATGTACACTGTATATAAAAAGTGAGCAAAGACTTCTTGTTGCAAAAGAAAGTCCCGTTGGGAAGCCTTATTGACCAGCAATGTCAGGTATTGAAACCTGCGAAATTCAGAGACCAGCTGTCAATCACACTGGTGTCCACTCATATGTGCCCTGCTATTTTCCTGTAAATGTGAATATAATTAACAAAATGGACATCATGTTCTGCTGAATGTTACGATTGAGACCATTAATCTCTCGGCAAAAGGTTCGCTGAAGTCATCAGTCACGTGAAAAGTCAAAGCAGTGGTATCGAAGGAAAGAAAGAAAGAAAGAAACGGGACATGCAATTTTTATGTGCGGTCTGTGTTTCTGAAGCAAAAGTTTGATGCACAATCGAGGAAGAATAGCTCTGCCCACATGAACCCGATGAAAACAGTACATCGACGAAGAGGAAGAAGAAGAAGATGAAAAGAGGAGAGCGGTCCTGGTCCTTTCATTTGAACATAATGTCTCCCATTGAGTTGAAAAAAAATCTAATCCAGGTGACATTACCTACTGTGTCCTTTACAACATGCTCCGACAAATTGTTTATCCAGCAATGAATGGAATTTTAATGGTGTTAACACAGCGTTGCCTTCCGACCCATAATAAATATGGAATGAACCAACAGCGATTACAGCGCTCTGCCTGCATACGCAGATTGAACTGCGGGGCTCATTTAGTCTCAAATGAACAACCGTTGCAGGGAATGTCTAGTGGACATCAATTGAGGCCCTAATGGTCTCTCTGGGTTCTTCTGCAGTGACAGCTCTGACCGCTCTGACAGCAGTATTCTCTGAAGGCCTAATTAGCCTGGCCATTGAACACAATGGATGATTGAAGGAGCGGAAGAAACTACAGCGCAACAAATATTTTGTGCACAGCCAAAACGACAGCCGACTGTTTTCCCCCGCACTGCATCGCATTGTTCACATTTTATTTTTCAACTTTAATGACTCATCTCGCTGTTGTTTTGCCGCGTTTCCCGCTGTTTTTATGATGCCAAACTACAATTATTGGTACGCATGAATGTGTCATAATAACCCTTCATAATTCTTGCCATAGTTACCCTAACAAGTAAATGTGTGCGTGTCAGAAGGTTAGGAGGGAGGGGGCGGGCTCTGCTGCAGAATTCCTCTGAGGCAAACAAGGAAAGGCAAAAAGAAAAGATGTAATCCCTAAAACACGCGAGTACTTGACACAAACAAACACGCCGGGAGGATTTCAAAGGGACGACCGCTCGCTGGGAATTCATGTGCCGATAGGAGATAAAGGAGAGGTATGAACGCGGTACTGTCTGCCCACACACACTGTGCCACTGCAAGGGCCGTCTCTTTCTCTTGCGTTATCAGGCAAATACGTGGTTGTTTATTTACTAACAATTTCCTCCTGCCACCAAGCCCCACTCTCTGTAAACTATATCCATAGCTTACCACGCCAGGAATGCGGTGTGGGGAATTACTGATAAGACTGATGAATCACGCCTTGTCTTGCATTTGGAAAAAACATCTGAATTGAATTCTTTGGCCATAACGCACATTGAATAATACTTCAGTATGCATGAGCGAACACAACTCGGGTGCAAGTATGCTGTAAGCACCTGTGTACACGTGTCAGAACAGAAATACAGCAGCAGCTGATGCAATGTATTATCCAGACCATGCAACACCATAATAACATATGAGAAATTTACAAATGCACACAGTTTAAAGCAAAGTAAATCACTAGGTTCGAGACTAAAAGCCAGATTTATTATGTCACAGCACTTTTGTGGGGCCAAACTGAAGAGAAAAATGTTTTTCTTTCCGAGAATAAAATTGTAATGTTATGATGATAAAGTCATCTTTTTTTATCATTATCTAATGTATTATTATTATTAAATATCAGCGTTATTTAATGCCCCACAAAAGAGATGATTTCCTCCAAGTGTGTGGGATTCTTTCTTCCAAACAGACTCCGTTTCTTTCCCAATCAAAGTCCATGATAGTGTGGTGCTGATGGTGCTGCCACAAGCCCACACCAAAATATAACTTCACAAAATGCTCCGCGTTTCTCATCCTGTCGTAGGCTGCAGCTGATCGCCTTCGCTGGATGAATAATGACTTTGTTCTCATATTATGACTTTATTCTTGAAAGATTAAAGTACTTTTGAATATGTCAGAGAATGAAAACAAAGTGGGCTCCTCTCATCCTCGCACAGCTGTAACATTTCCTTGAGTCACAAACTGTCAAAGACCAAAACATAACCTCTCTGATTGTTTCGGCTGATGCTCTGATCCCGTCAGTAACAATAAATTCAATATCTCTTCCCCCTTAATTATATCAATAACTTCACTCAATGGACATTAACGGCACATCTAATGACAACAACAGCAACTTTCACAGACATACGCACATTCGGCTCCATAATAAATCAATTCAAACTGATGCAGCTGTTGTAGACTTGGTTATCTTTTCTCTATTGTACTTGTTATTTAAATGAATGCCAGTATCATTGTGTGTATTCTTCTCTCCTTCTTTTCTTTCTCACTCCCAGAAAATAAATACATAATTAACAATAAAAATAACAATAATTACATGAATAAATAACGGGTGAGTATAACACACTCTTCCTGTGCATAGCAAATCTGTTGCGGCAGCCACACTGCATATGCCTGAGGTACTGGACAGGACAGGTTAAAAATAAGTAAGTAAGTAAGTAAGTAAATAAATAAATAAATATATGAAAATAATTCAAAAAATACACGCTGGGCCTAATAAATGTAGTACGTAAGTCGCTTCCACTGCGTATGTTGCCTCGTCTTCCTGCAACAACCCTCAAGTCTCATCAAAATTCAGACTTTTCAGACTCTCACTGTGCAATTTGAACCATTTATCGTATATAAGTTTTACTAAAATATTAACAAAAAAGGTTTGAAGAGAATTTAGTTTGTTGCCACGCTTGGCAATCACTTTATGATACATTACGTCGCTTCAGGCTGTGATACGACGACAACCCGCCACAGCCGGTCTTGACCTTTGCAGTGCGATGAAATGTCAAACAACCTGTTTTTGCAGAAATGAGAACCATGTGAGTGTTGACCTATTGCAGTATTTATTTATTTTTTGACAGTATTTGTGATCTGAATTAAATGGCTTGTTCACTTTGAGATGGCTACAGATGCCACTTTTTCTTCCAGACAACTTTATTTATTGTTTTCTGTCAGTGAAGTGAAGATGATTTCAACAAATAAGATAATTTCTTTTGTGTTCTACTATAAACTGGGCAATTCTTAGATTAATAATCCCTGCACATCAGCTATTTGTGACATACTTATGAGAATGTTTTCTCCATTTTATAGAATATATAAAATGTAGTATTAGAATCTCAAAATCACCATATGAGTAACCTTTATTATAAAGGCAGAACTGGTATTAACAACTCAAGGCTGCTGTTGTCATAGTAACAGATATGATTCACTGGTTATAGAAGCTCAATGAAAGGATGATTATCACTGTCAGATACACAGTAAAGGTTCATCCATTCATCGTCTGCCACGTTATCCCCGATATGAGTCACGGGGGCCGATGGTGGTTATTGTAGTTATTGAAAACTAACAAATAACGAAAACTAAAATTGAAAAAAAATAAACTAAAATAAGAATTATAACGAGAGTTACTATTAATAAAACTAACTAAAACTAACCCAAATTGTAGCTTTGTAAATTTCATATTTTATGCACACTTTGCACTTCAGGTTCTTGTAGACTGTAATATTTGTTTAAGAGATGATTGTTCATCTGTCCTAATAAACTTTCAATAATTGCATCTTTTGCTGGGTTTTTATGACACAATACTTATTAGCACCTCATTTAGAATCCAGCACCTGGCAAATGCAAAAACAAACACTAAAACTAAGCATTTACAAAAGATAAAAACTAATTAAAAAAACCTACTTAAAACGAACTCATTTTAAAATCAAAAAGTCAAAAGTAAATAAAAACGAAAACTATTATAACCTTGGTGCCAATCCCATCTGTTTTGATTTACACTATTTTTGACATTATATTATTGTATGAGGGAGATGAGTTCAAGTTCATGCAGTTCTGTTACCCTCCTACATGTCACGTCTGTAACACCTGACGCTGGTGGTGAAGCACCGTCAACAACAACGATGAAAACCACTCTATTATTAGGCAAAGCTGCGGACGTATGCTGCCACAGTCACATCAGCATTTCAGATGTAGATGGATAATGTCGTGCGTACCGCACATTGGCATGTGATGAGAGCTTCGGTACATGGTGTTCTCCTCAAATAAGGAAAACTATTCACATCGGTGGAGTTGTCACTTGTTCTCTGCACCTTTATGGCTGCTGCTGTCGGTCTGACTGGAAGCAGATTAAGCAGCACACTGTGGTTAGAGTAAACAGTGAGTGAAGTCTGATTTAGTCTGCAAGCCTGAGGCCTCCCAGTGTTGGAATTCAGTCCTGACTCTTCCAGTTGTTCATTATTTACAGCATCAATGTGAGAGGTGGATGTGTAGAGTCAAGTGTACACATCAGAGACCTTAGGAACCAAACTACCAACCGTGTGGGTCAAAGGGTCAGGTTGCAAGCTCCTCTCAAACTTTTTGGTTGTGTGGTTTTGAAACAACAACAAATATAAATACTGCAGCTGGCTTCCAAGGCTGATTGGTGCACAGTGTGTGTAACTGTTCTAATAAGACTCCTGACACGAGTATAAACACATGTCTATGCTGCTATATAAGATTTGCAAACCTTGTCACTCGTGAGACTTGATTAATTTTGGCGCTTACAGTAACATGAATCGTTGTAAACAGGTTTTGATTTTGTCCACCAAGTTGATCGATTTGGAATCATTTTTGTCTTTCTTTAACTTGTCATCCTTTTCAAGGTTTTCATTAGCTTGGGTCAACATGTTTAAACAAGTTTGTGTTTTGTTTCAGGTATAATATTTCCTGTCTGTGTCCAGTTATTCACCGTGCTTTTTTAACTTCTCTACTGCAAGAGCGTCTCTGTTTTCAAATCTTTTGCTGTGTACCGTCGTATGTTTCACTCCCGCACCGAAGAGCAATCTTTTTTTCCCACACATCATCAAACAGCACCGCTCCTTTTCTCTTTTCTTTCTTTTTACATATCTATACTGTCCAGCTGGAGTCTTCAGCTGGAAAATTCATACTCAGTGTTTTTTTTCCTCTTTCACTTTCTCCCTTTTGGATCCACACTAATGGCGTTTTTCCACTATATAGAACCGCCTCTCCTCTACGTGGTTTGGTTGGAGTCATCACAGCACGGATGACACAAACTAGTGACTTGTAAAACAGTTTTTTTTCTTTTTTTTCTGTGTAACTGAATCATTAGAATCAGTTAATTAAAAAGATTTGTTCAGTTCGTCCTCCATGACCGGAGCACAGACTCCGTCTGACACAGTCACTGAACACAACGGCAGGGTTTGTGTTGCGGCTCGCTGTTGTCGCTAAATACACCGGACTGCTGTTAAATGATGAGATTTTAGACATTTCCTTGCTAAATGTTGGAGATCAACCCACGTTTTCAGTGTTGTGAAGTCTTTTTAACTGATCTACACTAGATTCTTGTGCCTTGGAACCTCACCTGAGCAGGTATTCAAAAATGTACTCGGGACCAGGTGCTACAGCTAATGGAAAAGCAAATGAAGAGTGGCGTGCCTTGCCGAGTCGAGTAGCGCTCGTGGAAACACGCCATAAGGTTTCAATGAAGACTTTGATATTCCGGTGATTTACTTGCTCCGTTTCCACATGTTCTTTCAGCGCTCGTATTAAATGTGATCCCTCTGAATTGCCCGCTGTCTTTTCTATCTGTGGTGTCACATTGATGTTCCGAAGATTAACAGATTATTTTGCAACGCCGTCTCAATTTCTAGGAGACAAGGCTGTAATTTAGAGGCACCTTCAATAGTTGCTATGTATAACAGCTATTTAGTCTGAGCCTTTAATGGTGTACCAACAATTAGTGTGAGCTGACTAGACTATGATGTGTTTTGTATATACCTAAGTATATATATATATATATATATATATATATATATATAAATAACTTCTAAAAATATATCACTTTAATTGATTGAAGGATTATGAGCATAAAAGATGGTGACTCTGTATTTACCACAAGTCAGAGGAAGACAATTGGGAGCTTTCAGATGTGGATATTCTGCCATTTGTCATTATCCTTGGACTCAAAGCTGTAGTGTGTAACTTTTGGGGATTTTTGTTGTTGATGTTATTCAGACTCTGTTTGGTCTTCATGGATATCTTCCAACAGCATCTTCCTTCTACACTTAGATCCACCTCAGCACTCTCACCCTCTGTCAGTCCAATGTTCCTATGTCGTGGATTTCTTTCCAAGACGTCTTCTGTGTACGTAGCTTATTCCTCTTTGGCAAGTCGCTTTGGATACAAGTGTCTGCTCAATGCTTACATGTAAATGGACTTCTCAAAGAAGGGTTTGTCAAGCAATACTATCAGCTCTGACTGAGGGAGTGTTTGTGAGTAAACAGCAGCAGTGCACAGGCCAGTGTGAGCAAGAAGCATTGGTGCAATCAAACTGCTTCATAATTGTAGAATTCTCGTACTCCAACGTGTTTGCAGCTGTCTTACTTCAGCAGGATGTTGCTGTTGCCGTCATAAATCACTTCACATTCTTGCATTACTTAGTGTCTTATACTGTAGTGTTCTTTACTTTACTCCCTGTTTTATTTTATATCAGTGTTGGTGTCTTTTTTCAGTTATTCTTACTTTCTGGTGTGTCTGTGTTCTGTTAGTCTCTTGTTATCACCTCAGCTCACTCCCTGTCTAATAGTCGGGTCATGCTTTATTCATCCCTCTGCTCATGGTTTTGGATACTTTTACTTGTGTCACTGACTTTTTGTTTAACTAACCCATGCTTATTTGGATTTTTAATAAGCGATGCTGGTCACCATTATATTGTCATTTCAAAATAAAAGCTTTAAAAGACGATAAATACACCTCAAAGGTTGAAATAAAGCTTAGGTCAAATATAAAAGCATTTTTTTATATAAAAACTTTATAAAAACTTTTTTATTAGTATCATTACTATTATTATTCAAGCCTGCACCTAATGTGTCTGACACTTTCCCGTCTTTAATTACGATTCGAACATGGTAGGTGGCCGGAAAAGAAACTGACACTCACATTTTGTGTGTGAGTTGAATCCGCAGCAGATCAGAAGCGAGGCCGCCTCTCTTTTTCAACTGCTCCCAATCTGATACCTTCTCACCGCCTCCTGTTAAACCCTCGTGAGATCATTTGCAGAAACCAGTCTTTCCTGCTGTTTTTCGTCTTCAGTTGTCGGACATTCCCAACTTTATTCTCTGAACTTTTCTTCTCTACAGGCTCAGATGTTGCAGTCCACTTCGTGACTCCTTCTTGGCTCTCTGGTATTTAAGATCTGAAGGAAAATTCCTTTTCTTTCATCCCAAACCCACAGTCGTCTATCTTTCTGTTCCCACCAGCTGATTTCTTCCTTCCATGGTCGCCTGACCTCTCCTTTACCTCTGTGCTGTACATTTCCTCCACAGGATATACTGTGAGCTGCATACTGCCACCTATGCCGATATCTCTCATCCTCCACCATGTTTTCTCATCAGTTATGATCTCGTCTTATTCCATCTGTGGTCCGTGCGTAAAAAAAACCTCATGCTATAACTTATTTAAACTCCCAACACACCCAAGGTATCTTCTCAGCAAATCAATGTTTACTTAAGATCAGTCTAATTTATTTTTTATCACCTTTTTAATAGTTGCCCACGGCTATCCAATCAAGTGGTATAGCTCTAATAAGATTTTCTATAGTAGAAACAACTAATAACGATAGCTGGAATAAGAATCATTACACAATCATGGCCAGGACATTAATCTTCATATCTGCAATCAGTGGGTAAACTGGTTGTACAATTGATAAAATTGTGAAACGGAGGCTAAAGAATTTCCTCGCTCTCCTGGAAATCAATAGATAAAGATGGAATTAACGTGTCACTTTAATTGAAACAGAGCAAGACAAATAGTTACTGGGGCAAAAAGTCCATCATCTTGCAAAAAGTAATTAACAAAAGAGCGATTAGAAGGTGAATGTGTGTGGGGTCGTTTAAGGGATTTGAGAAATTAAACAAAATTAATAAAAGATTAGATCGATGGATTAATAACAAATCTTATAGGCATTTACGTTTGAACCTGCCTTTTTTTTTTACAGAGGCCTTCCAAATGAGATCTGGCATTTTTTTGTCTGCACATCCTCCTGTTTGTCTCTCTGTCTGTTTCTGCTTCCTACAAACTCACCTGCACCAAACTCACCTCTAATCAGGGACTGACTGTTTCCTTTGCAGAGCACATGTCAGCTCCACCATCACATCCAGTTCCTCCTCTGACAAATATTATACTGATGACACTCGGCTCTACACTTCTTTTTTCAAAACATCACTTGGCTGTTTGCCCTCATCTCCAGCTGAATGTCTTCCCTCCATGTCTAGTTTGGTCTTGACAAGACTGAATAGCAATTCCTGTGTCCTTTGCTCCCCCCCCCCTTCCCTCTCTCTCCACATTACTATTTACTACCACAAAGCCTCCTGTCAAGATGAAGAAGTGTCAAGTCTCGACTGCTGTCAAGGACAAAGAAATTCAACTTGAGTCGTGTCTGGCAGAAAATAAAAGGCAGGTGTTGAGTTTTTTCGCTGTATACGTTTATTTCCACAGTCACTTTTTTGTTGTTGTTTCTGCCGTTTTAATGGCAGTTGGCATCCAACTCAAATAGTGCATACATACCAATGACAAGGCAACCTCAACCAATGGAAACAATGTCACTCGCTGGATGGAGGAGGAGACCCTGATATGAACTGCGCTGCATCGATGTCACAACCCAAAGAACTGCTGATCCAACAACCGCAACATCAAACGGAGAACAGACCACACACATGATCATGATGTGTGTGTGCGTCATCGTCTGCGCCGCCCGCATTCAGCAAGTGATGACAATTAATATACCCAGCAGGGAACTTATTGGGCCCTGAGCTGGGAGGAGCCCCCGAGATCTTCTGATTAAGCTTTCTTCCTTATTTAAGTGGTAAGCTTCCACTTCAAAACATGGAAACCATGCTCATACTGGTTTACTGACTTGGGCTTCTGTAGATACATGGCAGTCTTAGATTACAACCTCCATAATGCAAGGCCCTTGCCTAATATATATATATATATATATATATATATATATATATATATATATATATATATACATATATATATATATATATATATATATATATATATATACATATACATATATACATATATATACATATATATATGGCTCTTACTACAGATGCATGGACCTCCAGGGCCCCTGAAAGTTTTCTAACTGTGACTGCTCGTTACATTAATTCAGACCCGCCCACTTTATGAAAGCCACACAAGTGAGCGTCTTTCTGAAGCACTGACAACAAGCAGTGACAGAATGCAATGGAATCTAGAATAGCAATATAAACGTGTAAATGTAGCAATCTCTGGATTGTTACAATTATGTGCTTGAACCCTAATCAAGCCGCCTCATTATTTCATTTCTTTGCACGATTGCATGACATGTCCTTAAGAATATCTGATAAAATAATCTAATTATTAGGCTATAGATCTGATACATACATGGTATTTTTGTAAAAAAAGTGTAAAAAAATAGAAAAAAAAGCAACCAAACCGAAAACCGTGACCCCAAAACCGCGTTATGAACCGAACCGTGGATTTTGTGAACCGTTCCACACCTATACATATATTCAAAGTGTTTATTGTCATATGCACAGTAAAGAAACACGTTTCCCTGTACAATGAAATTCTTACTTTGCTGTCCACTCAAAAAACACCAGCATAAAGTAAAAAGAGATGCTTTTGTAAAAAAAGTATAAATATACATAAGAAAAATATAAATATTACAAAGAGACTAAAATAACATATATGCATAAAATAAGTGTAATAATAAGAACTGTATATATACATACATATACGTACATATACATGTCTATATATAAATATATATATAAATATACATATACATAAATAAGGCTGTGAAAACTGAATGATGTTAATGATATTTGAATGTTACACACTGAACCTTTAATTTTTCTGGCTATGTGGAGCAGACTGCATCGGCACTATGGTTGGACTCCATGCTGCCACTTTGCTGCCAAAGCTTTGAAATATTAATATTTTTATTCCAAACAAGAAATGTGTGACGTTAAATAAATCATTTGTAGAGGCAGGTTGTGGAGTAGAGTCTCTCTTGCCCCAGGGCCCACCAAAGCCACTTGAACCGCCTTTGAATTTGCCTCAGCAGGCAATTTCAACCGCTCTTATCTATGACAATGCCTGAAGTATGTTGAGCCACATTTGCATTTGAAGCCGAATGAAAGTCTGTGACCATGATCCAAAAAGGTATGAAATTATTGGAATACTCTCAGCTGATGAGTTATGAATATGAAGCAGGTAAATATTTGTCAGACATTCATTTTTTTGTTGTTGAATTTTGTATAAGGCACATGATAAGCTTGACAATCACAACTCATTTCCTAAAATGAACACAGAGATCACACATTGCTTGTTGTTTTTCAAGCACTCACATACATTTGTGCACAAACGTTCTTCTGTGCGCGCGTCGCTTTCATGCAATGGCGTCAGAAAAACACAACTTCCTGTATGTGCGGCGCAGGTTTCGATGTCCCATCAGTCCTTGAACACTGACCCAATGTCCTGTATGTGAATTGACCATTTCTCCAGGCTCTGACAGCTGAAGGGGCTATCGCAGTCAGCTGCTCCTTTTCCCCTCGTCCTGCCCTTAACAGTAGAGCCTTGTGCTGCATCCGCCTTCCCTGAATATCGCCACGCAGTATGTATACGTATACATACATTGCACTCACTCTCCCTCTCTCTGCCCACTCACTCGCTTTCTCCCAGTGGACCAGTCTGTTTATTTGTCACACATTTTCACCTTTTACAACCCTTGTTTATGTCTTTCATTCCGTCTTCCTGCGATAAAAAAAGACTGGCTCGTTGCAAAACTCCGCCACCGCAGTAAAGAGAATGTTGCTACAGTATATAGTAAATAAATTGCAGGGATTCCCACGTCTACAGACGTGAGTCATTATTAACCAACTTTGCACTAAATACTAAAATATAGCACCTTAAAAACAAATATAGTTCTTTTTATAAAACAAGTCCACTGAAGCTTGTATCATCGTGTATAGGTGCACACACTGCACACAGCATTTGTCTTCAAAGGAGCGCTTGTGGCATTGGGTGGGTGTGACATTCTAACCTCATATTTAGGAATGTAGCCTGCGTGTATTTTTGTTATGAAGGAAAATTATCTTGTGGGGTGAAAATAAGCACCTTGGACATGGTTGAACTTGCACTCAGAGGCATGACACCATGTCAAGTCCAGTCGCGGAATGCTGAGGAATGTTAACACAGACACACTTGAGCTAAAGTGAGGTTCCCACATCGAGACGCGAGGGATGGGCTGATCCTGTGAGCTCGTCTTCAGAGGGCGAGGCTGCACGAGGATCAGTCACACTCTGCTCACAAAAATGACTGATCTCAGAGGTCAAAGGGCAGCGCTGTAAAGACGCTGAGAGGAATAAAGAAGCATCAAAGCAGCAGCGTGCGGTGGGTGGGGGGATGTGGTTATTTATCCATCAGCACAAATACATGGAGAAAGGAATATCAATCAAGCATAATGGGAGCACATTCATCCTTTCACATTTAAGGTGTTTTTTTTAAGAATGGCAAATGATCAATTAATCTATAATAGGGTCACTGATGAATACATATAAATATAAAATATCATTTTCTTAATGGAAGAAATTAACAATTATTCAAGGGCTGCCTCTGGAATGATGCATTAGATAATTCAGAGGCAAATAAACACAAACATGTATGTATGTATGATCATCATGGCTCTAACGATGGATTGCAAATTAATTTGTGAACAGATAACTGTGCCTCGCTGTTGCTGCATCTTTAGTTGATCCCTTAATGTTCCCATGACATCAAAATCACTTAAATTTTAGTACTTTAATCACATATTTATTAATTAAGCTGTCACGTACATGCATTTTCCAGTATGCCTAATGGATTTTTAGAGGTTGCTATGCCCTTGAATCTGCTTTGAGATTATTTGATGACTTAACTTGTACTCATCATCAAACTCGTCATCAAACAGATTTTTCAAGCCCAGATTTTGGGTGTCTGGACAGCATGTGAGCGCACTAAATTGCTGCACCTCCAGTAGGTGGAGTACAAGCCGAAAAACATTTCAGAAGAAGTAGTCGCCAAGGATAGTCATCCAAGCCTCGACCCTTGAACCGGCTGACATCCCGACTCCCCTGCCCGACGGGCTTTTCAGCCGATGATCCGCTTGAACCAGACGTGTCCGAGGGAGCTGTCTCTTCTTCTTTGGTAGCAATGCGTCCTATTCTCTGCGCCCAGACTTGTACCGCCACCCGATGGTGAAGCCAGATACTACAGGACCGCAAGTATACCAGGGGCGATGCACAATGCGACGCGCATTGAGGGATGAACCTGATTTTCTCCTGTCTCTCCCTCTTCAGAGGAGGGATCAAGTTCAGCAATTACAAGCAAAACATCACATTTACAAAGAGTGGAAACATAAAATACAGAAATGCAAAGTGTAGAAAATAGCGGGAAATGTAACAGTCGCTATTAGAAGAGAGGCAGAAAGTAACAACAACTGGTAGACTAATAATATTAATCTCATAATTAGTATTAATGAAGATGAAATGAACACAAGGCTGTGGGTGTTTCACAGTTACAGGCCCTTCTTAGGATAACGGAGAACAATGCTGCAGGTTTTGCCAGATTTTGGTCACGTCTAAAAGATTTGGCATCCTAAGACGCTGCCAAACAGAATAAAGCCCTCGACCACTGAGAGAGAGAGAGAGAGAGAGGGAGGGGGAGGGGGGTAGGATCTCTCGAAAAATAGTTGGTTCAAGTCCATGTTCATTAATATACTCTAGGACAAGGCTGTCAAACTCAGTAACAGAGGCTGACATTATTGTGGCCAAGTTGAGAGCCAGAGGAGGTCAAATCATATCAAATTCAGAAGAAACCAAACTTGTACAGTAGTTTAAATAATAGATTTACAATATTAATTATACATCCTTCCTTGTGGCCGAGGGATATTTTTGTTGCAAAATCACAAAAATCAATTGGAGTGTGAACATTTTTAAAACTTGATAGCCCCCTCAGCCCATGTCACATGTTGAAATAGCTATAAAGGGCTAGTGCAAACAGTATGTATTTGGATTTCTATACCTTGTGAATGATGGGGTTATTTTTGTCTTCAGTATATTCTACTTTCATTGCAGGGAATATATGTTAAAGATTATAGCTCTCTCAGCTGATTTTACCTGTGTAAATACCTGTAAATGGCAAGTGCAAACAGTAACATTCAGTATTTTAGTTGCCAGAAAATGATTTGTGCTCCTACCTTTCAGTTAAAACCACTAAGTCTCATTGTGGTATGATATGTTTTAAACATTATAGGCCTCTCATCCACTTTTACCTGTTGGAATACCTATAAAGGGTTACTGCAAACATTAACACGCAGTATTTCTGTTGCCCAAAAGTGATGAGAGCTCCTACCTTGTGGCTGAGGGGATATTTTTGTCTTCCAAATCATCTCGTTTCATTGCGGGGAATATATTTTATACATTATAGCCCTCTCAGCTGCCCATTTTACCTGTGGGAATACCTATACAGGGCTAGTGTAAACAATAACATGCATGCATGCAGTATTCCAGTTGCCAAAATTTTTATTAGTTATTTGGGCTCCTACCTTGTAGCTGAGGGGATATTTTGTGTCAAAATCACTTGGTTTCATTATGAATTCCGTGATACAACTTGAACAGGTTGTGCGTGGACCCAAATCTGTTTACTTGGCACGAAACTGGGGCCGCAGCCCCCTTCTCTGCATAGAGGTGCACAGACACATGGGCACATGCCGCTACTGTAGTTCTGTCTCTTCCTCTCCTCATGAGTAAACTGTTATACTGCTGATTCAGCTGAGAATCTAAATACGAGCAAGCATTACCATTCATTACCATCGACCTCTGGCACCTGTTCTTATCTTCAAACCTCAAACCTTTCTTGATAAACACTGATTTTCATCTCTGACCTTTATTTTTATTTTGCATTTATTCTGCCTGTCACAGGTACACCTAGCTTTTAAAGGGAACAACGAGCTCTGGTCGCTTTGACAGATGTTACGCCCAGAACACGCGTACGGATAATTCACTAAATAAAACCCATTTACTTTGTGCGGAGATTACGCGCCCTGTGAATAGCGAAATTGCAGAAGGACACGCCCTAATGCGTCTATTATCTCGTGGATCGAATACAATTATAGTGCGGGCCTTGGGTTAGTCACAGCTGTTCTTGGATGTGAGCTCTTTGTGCTTCACTGGATGAGTGTGGACGGATGTACAACTGAACTGAGACCATTTGTTTGATCTGACTCTTTTAAGAGGTGGTTCTCTCATTTCAATCATAGTATGCCTAAAGTTTATTTGTTTAAATGATTCCACAATAGCACCAAAAATTGACACATAGTGATGCAGTGGCTAGCATTGTTGCCTCATAGCTGGAAGGTCACCAGTTCAGATTCCAGTTCATCCAAAGGCCTCTCTGGGTATGTTGTCCCTGTGTGCATGTGGGTTCTCTCACCAGTTTCCTCCCACAGTCCATAAATATGCAGATTTGTTTAAAGTGATTGTAGGTGTGAGTGTGAGAGTGGACGTTTGTTTGTCTCTGTGTGTTGTCCCTGTGATGGACTGGTATCCTGTCCAGGTTGTACCTCACCTTTGCCCTATGTCAGCTGAGATTGGCTCTGTGACCCTCATGGAGGATAAGGAGGTTGAAAAATAATTGATGATTGAACACCAAATATATGTTGCCTACCCAAGTTTTAATGCTTCTTGAAATCTCATTTGTCTTTTTGTGTGTTATCACTTTTGAAAAATGCCTTCTTGTCTTCCCTCCCTCAAGCTCTCTGCATCTTCATGAAGCCAAATAGAAACCACGTCTGCCGTACCTCACGTTGCCTCCGCCCACACAAACATCAAACTGTGAAAGACGCGATTAAGAAACGAAGGAATTCTTGCATGAGAGAGAAAATGTCAGGCCGCCTCTTTAAACCTTGATCTCCCCGAAATGTAAATCCTCGCCAGAGGTCATATGTCTTCATGCATGTGAGAGCAGGTTACCTCAGTATCGTCCGCACTGAATGCTTCATAATGGAGGTCCGTCATGTATGTGAGTGGTTGTGTGTGAGCGTGGTTATCGTGTTTGTTCTTCGTGTGTTTGTGAACGTTGTGTGATCTGTTCTGTGCCAGCGCCAAACTGGTTGATCCGGCTTTCTCATGTAGAGGAAGTGTCTTTATATGTGAATGCAATTTCCCACACGCCATTTGCTGTCATGTTGTCTTTGGTAAAGCAGCAAGTGTTCTTTCTTTTCAAATACAGGAAATACTGGCTCTGACCTTTCAATGGTGCAATAAAAACTCCTTGTATAAATCTCTAAATCGGTGTGCAAAAGCACATGTCATCGTAATTGTGCATGTGATTTATTGATGTATCAGTGTTGCCATTCTTTAAATTTTACTCTGGTTCTCTCTTTCTCTCTCTTAACCCTACATGGTCCTTCCTCCCACATCTGAATTTGGAATGTAAACGATCTGCCTGAGGGTCAAAAGGAAAAGGTCGCTCATTTTCATGCAATGCTCAACATGCAAATTTCGAGGGGATGTATCAGCATTTTGCAGCCAGCAGGCACACAATTAACTATCTGGTTTTCTTCAGTGGGAGTGTTGGTGGAGAACGATGATAAATTACTTGAATTTCTCAGAAATTAAAATGTTTATAAAGTGGGGGGAAAGAATTGCTTGTAGTCTCCACGGATCCGATTTCACGCATTTGTAAGACTGGAGGAGGAAAAAAAAAAGACTGTTTGCTCAGTGTTTGCTGTCACTCGTGCTGGTTTGAGGAATTTCTCTGTTTTCCCTCTGCTCAGTGTAATTTTCAGGTGCGAGGTATGTAGTGGTGTGTTTAAGGGGCTTCCTGCGGAGTAGATTGGGGGTAATTACACATCTAAAGCCCCCCCCCATATAACAACACACTCTTTGTCCCACCGACAGGGAGCCATTGCAGGGGGATGGGGTCATGGAGTGAGATCAGGCAAAAACAGGCCGTGGGTCGAATGTCTGTCTCTGGGATCATGGAGCACAAACAGAAACATGGATGAGCATGCAAACACACACATGCAGAATCATGAGAACACACACACGGTGGTGCCAGTAAACCCTATTCATTGTTTGTAATCAATAAAACAACATAACTAGAGTTCCTTCTTCATTTTAGTATCGATTTATTGTTCACATACTTCACTGTACTCCCATGCTTGTGAAACGTCATCAGCCTCAGTCCAAATACTCTTTCCAATTCACAAGTACGTGAGCAGTGAGTGCGAGCATACTTGGGAAAGCCATGTATCCCAGAATGCATTTCGCCGGAACACATCGGCAGAGAAAACAAATGTAAACCTGAAAGAAATCTTTTTTCTGTGTATTAAGATATTAAGACAAATTCATAGTTTGACATATATATACATACAGTATATACATACACAGTATATGCACACATATACAGCACTTGGCGCCACCTGCCATTCAAACAACAAGGAAGTACATCCTAGGTCTTGCTGGCGTTTTGAGACTTACCGGTGTTTTGGGACTTGCTGGCGTTTTGGGGCTTGCCAGTGTTCTGGGACTTGCTGGCGTTTTGGGACTTGCTGGCTTTTGGGACTTGCTGGCGTTTTGGGATTTGTTGGCGCTTTGGGGCTTGCCAGTGTTCTGGGACTTGCTGGCATTTTGGGACTTGCTGGCTTTTGGGGCTTGCCAGTGTTCTGGGACTTGCTGGCATTTTGGGACTTGCCAAGTGTTCTCGGACTTGGATTTGGGACTTGCTGGCTTTGGGGCTTGCTGGCTGGGACTTGCTGGCGTTTTGGAACTTGCCAGTGTTTTGGGACTTGCTGGTGTTTTGGGGCTTGCCAGTGTTCTGGGACTTGCTTGTGTTTTGGAACTTGCCAGTGTTTTGGGACTTGCTGGTATTTTTGGGGCTTGCCAGTGTTTTGGGACTTGCTGGTGTTTTGGGGCTTGCCAGTGTTTTGGGACTTGCTGGCGTTTTGGGGTTTGCCAGTGTTCTGGGACTTGCTGGCATTCTGGGACTTGCCAGTGTTTTGGTACTTGCTGGCATTTTGGGAGTTGCCGGGGTTTTAGGAATCTGCAGCTTTTGTGATTATGCAGCTTGTTTCTCTTCCTGCATGTGTTTCTGGTCGTTGCGTTAGCCCCTGTCGGCCACCGTACAAATCACAATTTTTGTATTTTTCACATTTTCATCTATAACACCTGATTTAATTTGGAATATGTAAACAAATCATTTACAACATATACAAATGATTATACTAATTAGATGGGCGATGAGACTGTGATTTTAACAGTTAAAGCAGTTTGAAATTCACTGGGAAAAAGAGCAATTCTTGTTTGATCAGGAATTACTCGCTGATTTGTTCCAGATTTTACCGGATAATGTGCTGATGAGACTGAGGGATGAAGAATCGATCGATCAGCTGAGACTGCAAGTACGTGGTGGCAGTGGGGAGGTGGAAGATGTGCACGACAGCAGCAAAGCAGCAAGAGAAATCTCTAAAAAAGACAGCAACGATATGATTGGCCAACGAGTTGCTGCCATAGTCTGTATGTAAAAATTGACATGGTATTCTGGTTGCATGGTGAACTCCCGCTGTAAAGCCTCGAGATTTATGATTTACCCGGTGCCATGTCAGTTTTTGAAATGGGAAGTTCACAGATGTCGCCTGCAACCAGGCACCTGAAGGACAGCAGCAGCTGTCAATCCAGCAGGCGTGAGTGTCAGCTTAATCGTCTCGTTATAGGGACGATTTACTCCTCAGAAAAATGTTTACTCTCCTCTGTCCTTCTTCTTGGGCCTCACTTTTCAAACAGGAAGACTATGTTTATTTTTGTATACAGCCTGTGGTGGGAGCGCTATTGGGACAGAGCAGACCAGCTGACGGTATGCTGTGCATGTTAAAACGGAGTTGAAAGCAGGAAGTATGAGAATGAAACCATGATCAAAGCATGCAGGAGGGTCCTCCTGACTGAACCTGAGCTGGAGCTTCATTTAATGCTCCTCAAAAAATGTTCTGCCAAGCAGTACATGAATTCTTTCCTCAGTTAACAAACTCCAGTGTCAGTATACAGTTGCCTAAGCTCACATCCTGACCTCTGCAGACTCACGCCATCAACAAGTCGAGGCACAAACCTCCAGGGAATCACGACATTGCTTCCACTCCGATGATAATTACCAGCGGAAATGCGGAGCTGTACAGAAACTTTTCCATTCAGGACAAACAGGGTGTGTCACGAACTAAACATTTAATCCATTTATATGAGTTCACTTTAACTTTGCATGATTATAATGATTTGTTTCTTGTGCTTTGTTGTGTCGTACACCGTCGTTCTTGGGTGCCTGTTTGACACCCTGACACAATATTAAAATGTACATCACCAAAGATGCAAAAAATGCAAGCAGAAATCATAAAAACATACATAAAAAACTGCATGCTATGTATCATAACATTACATACACATGCCCTGTACTATCTCTAGCCACTTATGCACTTAAGTGCATAAGTGCATTCGGAAAGGTTTCACCGGTACTATACCATTCACATATATGCACTATCACTGTAACTATTGAAAAGCAAAGGTGTTGTGTGTCCTGCGAGCACGGATGGAATATTAGAGGAAGTGAGTCACTCCTCAGTGTCATAAGTGCAGTCTTGTAAGTACTGTACATGGGTGTAAACACAACAGACTGGACTGATTACACACTGGACACTGTGTGTCACAGGACAAGAGTGGACACAGCTGTGTTCAGTGTGAGCAGTCTGAGGTAGAGCCTCTTTCATGCTGGATTTTTCAACCAAAACAGTTCATTAACACCATTATACTATTTTGAATAGTATATTTTTTTATTTCGGTCTATCATTGTATCTCAAAGGCAAGTTAATGATGTTTTAAGTCACTAAGAAAGTAAATCAAGAGTATTGAACACTGTCCAGTGTTGTTAAAAGTAAGGTTCACTTAAAACATTGATGGCGACGAGATGCACGATGAATGCACATCTTAGCGTTGCTCCAGGCACGGCGACAGAATTGGCATCGCTGTTAAAAACCAAGCATGTGGAGAGGAGATTAGCGTCTCCACTAATGCACAGCAAAAGCTTGTAAACACCTACGTGCATTGCTGAGTTTTCAACCACCATTGATTCCACACATTCACACATGGTAGCAGACTTCCTCTTTTTTTTATTGATTTTTAGTAGTAAAAGGGAAAAAAGATTGTACATTTCTTTGCAGCATATATTATCAAAAAAAGGAGTAGCTGCATCATACAAACATCGTTAAGTACTAAGACCACCCCCTGCTCCCCACCCGTCTAAATCTTTATAAGGGTGTCCAACCCAGGATTACAGAGAAGAGAGCGAGAATAAAGTTAATACAAATAATAATAGATAAATATAAATATAGGGGTGGGGGTCTCACTCCAGTACTGGTATCATAATCCTTATTTAATGGTATCTTTTTTGCAGGGACCCTTTGAGGGTGTATCTGATCTTTTCTTGTTTTTAAAAAAATGCATCCTGTCTCGTATCCATCTTGGAAAGTTGGGGTTCTTTAAACACAGGATTACAATGTTTTCTGACAGTGGGAATGATGGTGACCAGCAGTGTTACCCAGGCAGGTAAAATGTGCCGTCCAGTCGCCCAGTGACAGTGAGTGGGATGAAGCCAACGTGTACAAAGCATTTTGATATAAATAAAACTAGTGATAAAAGCTCTTCTTTTAAGAGACACAATGATTGCAATGTTTTTATGTTAGTCAAAGTTGCGCATGCTCTTCTGCAGAGAAACCTCCACCGCATGTGGTCATATGAAACCATGTGTAATCCCACTGGATAAACGGAAAAATATGCTCGTGGTCATGTTTTCAAACAAGACATGTTTTCTGATTCCTGAATATTGGAAGCTCTTCACTCAACAGTGGAAAAAAAAATGCTCTGTTCCAGATTTATGTTCCAAAAGTGACACACAGAGAAATGAAACAGAAGATATTTGTATTGTATTTATTTACATTTACAGGAAATGAATGTCAGTTAGATCCAAGTCAAATGTGTTAAAAAAAAGATTAAAAAAAAAAAGACAATACCATATATATAAAAGGGGATGTACCTATATGCTCTGGACATTTACACCTGTTTTTCTCTTCCTGTAGGTTACTCCTTGTTTTACTTTGTAGGGTCATGCTTAGTTTCACTTCCTGCCCTGTGCTTCCCACCTCCCTGATTACCCACACCTGTCCCTAATTGCTTTCACCTGTGTCTTGTCATCTCCTCTGCCTTTAGCATTGAGTCTCTTTGTTTCCCTTTGTTTGTTGCCAGTGTGTCGTGTCTGTTCCCAGTCAGTGTGCCAGCGTTTGCCTTTGTATTTATCTCCTTGTATTTATCTGGTTTATCTTTGTTCTGTGTTTTTTTGTTCGTTTTTTGGATACTGTTGTCTTGCCTCTTTGCTTACCCATGTAAATTGGGTTTCTGTCATCGGGGCCATGCTGGATATGTGACTGTGGTGACACATTGTCTTTTTTTGCAGCGTTTTGCTTGCTTGCTTAGGGTTAGGGTAACCCGAACCCTTACCTATGTGATATTTAAGGTAAGGTTTAAGCGTTTCCAATATGGATAACTAGGCTACACTGAGAAAACAATGCCATACACTGTATTTGATTAGAAGAAGCACTGTTGCTGCATCCAGACACCTCCGATTAAAAGACATGTTCTGGAGGCGTATAATGACACCTGACAGTTTGTATTCCAAATCATCAGGTAAGCTGCTTGGTTATATAGTTTGTATATAGTGTGTTGTTGTAGTGGTTAGTGCTGTTATCATATAGCCCAGTTATAAGCCGAGACTCTTTTCAAAGTGTAGCTCAAACTCTGTTTACCAAAGTTCTTTATGGCAGTGGTCGCTGTAACGGTTCATGGGTAAATGCAAACTTGTACACTGTGTACACACTGCAAACAAACTGCTCCGTGGAGTGATTGCAACGGTTGATTTTGATTGCCGTGTTCACACAAGCCCATTAGAACCGAACAGAGAAAACAGTATAAAAGCACCCTTGTATATGATGTATTAAAAGTGCACCTACTGTATGGAAAAATAAGTATAGGCACATATTCAAATAAAATAACAGGACTGTAAGGTGAATTTAACAATAAAAACCTTTAAAAATAAATTCAAGCAACTGTGCCTTTATTTTGAAATGCACAGAGCATTGGTTACAAGTAATTGATACAGGCTATCAAGATTTATTTATTTATTTCTTTATTTCTTTATTTAAACTGTTGGCCAAAGATGCAGAGAATGTTCCACAGTCTCAGTCTCTGCAGAAGTTACCAAGAGTAATTTTCAGCTATATATTATTGCAGGCTCTGTACTCAGATGCAGCAGTGCTCTCACAGCGCTAACATTTAAATCTTTTTCATTTTAGTGGAAGTTTTAAGTGACTCTCTGTGAATATAGTCCATTGACAGTAAAACTGGGATGAAATATAATTTGCACTGTCTACTTTGCAGGTTATCATTGGATAGATATAATACAATGTAATTGCATTGTCTTTGGGAATGGTTGTTTGTCTCTCTGTGGCCCTGTGATGGACTGGCGATCAGTCCAAGGTGCACGAGATTGGCACAGCACCCCCTGCCACCCTCATGATAATTGTCTTGGAACTGTGGCAATTTCTCCGTATTTAAGTGTAGTACCTCATAGGAAAAAGTTAACTTCAGCAAAAGTAGAAAGAACATCAAGAAAATTTAGGTGGGGGCATGGGGTTGTTGCGCACAGTTTGTTTAATGATTGCCAACATTCAGTTCTGCCACCCCACCAGCTGCCTGAGGCACAGGTTGTTGTGACACACAACGCTGCCGAGGTACGTCTGCTCTCCAAACTCACCACACCATCACTCTGCCTGGAAAAAGGATCAATGTCGTTATGATCTACGGCCGCCAAACCGTTCTGAAGTTTCAGGGTCAGTGGGTGAAAGTGGTCGTGACTGGTTTTACAGGAATGTAAGCGAGGACGGAAATTATAAGAAGACAAAAGAAAGATGGAAAGGAACGGTCGCTGATGTGAAAGGAGCAATCTTAGTATTCATTACCCCCCACTTCAGGACAGGTGGCTCTAACAATAAGGCCTGCTGAGTGAAGTACTTGTGAGAGATTAATAGTTGCGATAAGAATGTAATGAGAGACTGAAGGTGGGGCGGTTAAAAAAAAAAAAAAATGTGGGGATGAGAGATAAAATACAGGAGAAAAAGAAGAAATGTACTGAAAGAGAGAAAAAGAGGAGAAAAGGGGTGGACTTTGAAAAGGAAACTCACCTGGCCTCCTGCCAGTGGGATGTCAGCAGTCTCTAGATTAGTGGCTATACATTACCCCAGCCTATTAAAATATTACGCACACTGATTGATGCTGACAGACTGACCAGAGGGTAGTGACTGTGTGGGCAAATGTGTCTGTCTTCATTTAGGACTAACTGCCTCCAAATCCCAATCCACTATGTTTATGAGAAGGACACTTGAAGTCAACAAGGAAGAAAACAAATCCGCTTGTGCGCTTCCTCGGTTTCACGAAAGACAAAGTTCCTTTGTGGGAATCCGTTTGCCAGCCCCCGTCATGCTGCACTGCAGTTCCTGTGAGCCTGAAGTCACGGGGGGTGGACGCTGGCACAGCAGCACCGTGAACTCCAATGACACATGACCGTCCTCTCTTATAATGAGCTGCAGGGATGCCCCCCCCCCTCCCCCCCCAATCCACCTCTACCATCAACACCCCTCCCCCTCTCACGCACCCATTTGAACTTGAAAGCTCTGTCAGCCAGATCAGTAAATAATTGCAGGCGTCCAGGCAGGCAAGGCAGCGCGGTAATTGAATGTACAGCAAAGCTGAGATATGGTGATGGACAGATTCCCATTAACCAAATCCACTTTATTGCAGTTCTCCCGAGGGCAAGTTTTACACCATGTTCAAACAAGAGTCTAATCCACCTATAGTGTCAACCGACGCCCATGCCGACAAAGTAAACTGAAAGACTGACAGTATCATTGAGAGCAGGTTCACAGTGTGAGCTGCCTGCAGGCTGCAGGATCACACACTGTCCTTGATTTTTTATGCCTCATCCTTGACCAGGCAGATGGCACCTGCATCAGGAGCTGGAGCTTTTCTGCTTTGTGTGTGTGTGTGTGTGTGTGTGTGTGTTGCACCAGCAGTCCTCCCCATTAAGCACAGACCCCGTCTTTACTGCAGCCGTTTTCTCTGAACACTGTAAGTCGCAGCCGTTTAATGAGATGCGCTCGTTTGAGCTTTTCGACCTTGTCCTGGCTTACCCATTCCACCTGAGTGACCCTGCCCAAGGCTCGGTGGTTCAAGGGAAGGAGTGCAACACATACAGTAGATGGTCCTGTCACATCAGCTGTGAAGGGCGTCTCATTTACTAGATTAAATTCTGCAGCCTATCATGTACAATGGCCGTATTATAAGCCAGAAAGAAAGTTGATGAATGTTAGACGTGACCAACGGAGAAGAAAGACTTCATTAAAAAGCAAGGGGGGGGAGGGAGGGGGTAACTAAGATGTGTAAAAAAAAAAGATGAATCGTTAAATTAAAAGTCACAGCATCGAAGCAATTACAAGAATGCTCAACACTATGAATTGTTTGAATGATGCAGTTTGTGTGTTTTCTGCAGCACCGATCGGCATTTTGTGGGAATACATGCTAGTTTCAGTAATTAATATTATTGATGTAATCTTCCTTCATTTATTGTTTTATTGTACACAGTAGTAACCACGGTAACATTGTCTCTGAGCTCCATTGTTTTCTTCTTCTTCCTCCGCCTAATTTTCTTTCCGGTGCTTATGACATCATGATTCATGCCTGGTGATGCAGGGGTGAAAGAACCCACCACCAGTGATGTGTAATTTTCAGCGGATTCACCCAGGTTTTAAAATCTCGGGCAATTTTAAGTGTAAATAAGAGGGTTTATATGAGATATTCTTCTTTTATTTTGATCCTAATGCTGTCGTTCAGCAGTTTGATATACACTTCCAGTCTCCATCTAACCCTTATATACATGTCCCCTCAGTCAGGCCTGATAATACTGATGTAGTCCAAGTATTGTCCGATTGTTTCTGTTTACCAAGTCCAAACAGAAGCAGAATCATATCAACAGGAAGATGCTCTTCAGCTTTAAGGTCAGGGTCTAGGAAATGTACTGTTGTCCTCACAACAACAGTAAAGCATGTGTGAGCTTGCTTGTGTGTGTGTGTGTGTGTGTGTGTGAACAGATGTTGTTGCCTCGGTCTCCCGTTCGTGTCCTGTGGGATTCCTTCATGTTTATTTCACCAGCTCCGCAGAAGCATCAGCCCACCTTGTTCTGAGGACACTGCGCCGAGGTCGTACACTCACTTCACTCTGTGTTTCCTTGACTGAACAGAAAATGTACTAAATGCATTTATGCGGACGTAATCTACTCATGTATGCGAGTGCAGTCTCAGCATTACTTTGTGCTGTTTAATGGATTGGTTGAACCCAGTTTGGGCCACATTTCCTTTGCAGCAAAAAGACCCAGGTTCTCAACCTGGTTGGATGGGCCTTTCTGCATCTTCTCCCCATGTGTGCATGGATTTTCTCTGAGTTCTCGCAACTACACACTGATTGGTTAGAGTGCCGTCACTGGAAGAGGCATGAGCGCGACGTCCAACACAAGAATCAAACCAAACAATGCCGAACTGTAGGACTTGAAAATCCTGAAAACATGCGTTAATCTCCAACATTTAGCAAGAACATTTCTAAAAGAGGAGTCTGGGATACGAGGGGAAAATGGTGCAAGCTGCACCCCAACCCCTTTTCCGCCGCATTTCAGTCCAGTGACCGTGTCAGACGGAGACCGTGCTCCTGTCATGCAGGAAGTACTGAAATAATCTTTATAATTAACTGATTATAATTAACGGAGGTATTATAATAATGGAAATCCAACCAAATGGTTGTTTGTCTCTGTGTGGCCCGGTGATGGACTGGCAAACTGTCCAGGGTGTACTCTGCCTTTCACTTGAAGTCAGCTGGGATTGGTACCAGCAGCCCCATGACCCTCATGTGGAGGACGAAGCACTAGACGATGAATGAATCAATCAAATTCATATTTCCTTGATCCATTTGGCAACTTGTCTTTCCGTCTGCTTACTGCCTGTACTCACTATAACAACACAACAAAAAAGTAATCTGGCTTTCTGCAGCTGTGTGAATAAAAACATTTGTCTGAAATGATCCATTAATCAACTGTGGTGAGCAGAGGTCTCCAACTCGTGGCTTAATATCAAGTTCTAATGAGAGATGACCCATGACCTCTTCCAACTGTAGCCAGATTAATGTGATTGTTAGCTGTTATGAAATAATAACAATAATAATGATAATAGTAATAATAAGAAGAATACTTAAGTTTATATGAATCACACTTTTGAATGTATGTATGAGCATTTTTAGTTGTCCATATGTTATTATTTATTTATTTATTTATTTATCTAATTCAATTTGCATCATAGCTGTTTTTTTTTTTTTTATTGTGAACTGTGTATTTTTGCACATTCTAGCAAACACTTTTACTCTTTTTTTAATGGAATATTGTGATATGATTTTTAAACCTTTAACACTTAAGCTAATAAGCACCCTTTTGCATTTTTTAACCATAAAAGTAGCGGAAAATGTCATTTTGCCCATTTTTCTAGAATAACTTTCAATATCTGGCAGTTATTTAGAATTTACTGCATGTTAAAATAGTGTATTAATAATTTAAAATGAAGAAAAACAAAAGGGTTTATTTAGAAATACACTGTAGTTGTACATGAACATCATATTTTGCAAAAAAAAAAAATGGAAACAATGTACTGGCTTTTTCCAACGCTCTTGTCAAACGTGTCATCTGTGATGCGTTTGGTGTTAAACAGTTAAGTTCATTTCCTGCAACATTTCTTGGCACCACACTGGACACTCATTAGCCCCCAGGTCGTTTGAGTTTGAGACCCCTAGTGTGCAGGACGTGAAGTTATATTTAATCAGAAGGGGCCACTGCTGAACGTAAGATATTCTTGGCTGCAGTATATTGTCAAACGTCCTGCTGTGTGTCTGTGATGAGTGGATTTTACTGAATGGTGAGACGCTTTTCAATCTGCGTATCGGGTGGATCTGCGGAGAAAGGCCTCGAAACAAAACCGTAAAAAGAAACCAAAATACCAAGCATAGCTCGGCTATGTGAGCATGACTCACCACAAAGGGTGCGCAGACATTAAAGGCTCCAGTTTAATCCCCGCACACATTCTAATCATCTGAGCTCCTTGCACGACTTGCAGACAAAAGGGCCACGCTGCAGAAATATCAGCTTTTAAGCTGCAGTGTAACAAGTGTGTTAATGCAGAATATTGCACTGTGTGTCTCACGGAGCCTGAAGAACTGCTATGATTGACACACTCATTATGGTTGCTTGCAAACGTATATGCCCTGTATTATTCTGTGTATGACAACACTGGGAATCTGACACCAGTCGTGTAAACAGTTTATTTCAAATATGGCCTTATCATGAATTCAACTTTAAAAACAATTCAGATGTGGGATTATGTCCACGTTATTTTGGGTTTTCAGGAGCATTCTTTTCTGAACATGTTAAAACGGTCACTTTTTTATGGTCCTTGTACACAGGCCAGCTGGACAAAAGTTTGCAGGGCTGATCTTGAGATGTCAAAAGGTTACATTTCCAGACAGAGGAAAAGCAAAAGCTGTTTCTTAAGATTATGAAAGACTTGGAAATCAACTTGCTTTCGGGAATGTGCAAATATTGCAACCGCAAACGTTTTAACAAGACGGAAAACTAAGTGACACACGTGGTAAGAAACTGGTTCAGTCAGAGTCTAAGTAAATAAGAATACTATTGGAATATTCAACTACGTTCATAATGGTTTGTGCTATGTTAATGTAGTGTTTGTTTTAGCACAGTGCTCCGGTTATTCTGTTAGTGACAGTTTAACAGGAGCACAGATGTTTTTAATGCACAAAATCAAAACTCTAAAAGATGCCAAAGGATTTAAAGTTAAAATGAAATGTTCCCATTTTATTAAGGAAATAAAAAAGTGTTGAAATTCTATGTTTCCTTGTATATGTATATGTTGTTTTTATTTTATTTGTTCTTATTTATTAAGTGCCTGGAACCACACTGCTGTAACACAATCATCCCTCTGTTATCGTATAGACTTTTTCAGAGTCATCACTTTTAGACAATACAAGTACACAAAGCATGTTTGCTGAATTCTCAGCAATAATACATTTTATTCAGCGTTCACCTTTTGAGATGACTGAATAAATGTTTCATTATCTTCTCCACTCAACCATGGACTACTTCTCTGCAGTACGCTTTGCAAGTCTCAGATGTCACCATGTCCTTGAACGCACCAACAAGGAGAATTTCCTTTTCTTTATTTTTTTTAAAAAAAAAGACTACCTGCTCATAACTGCTTTAAAAATAGGACAAAGTGTTGACTATGATGGATTATATATCACTGGCAGAGTTTGAGGAAGGTCACCCTGAATTTTATGTTGAACAAAATTCAGAATTCCGTGATGTGGAAAGAGTACTTTTTAAAACATAGGACACGATGGTGACTTTCACATCCTGCCATTATATCTATAATTATCCTACATTAGAATAAGTTTATACTGTAAATAAATGACATACATTGAAACAAAAAGTCCTGTAGTTGTACCTACTGCTAGTTTCAGACGACGCATCAGCCAGGATTGACTTCAGTTAAACTTTATGTCTGAGTTGTTCCTCTGAGACCCGTGTGCATCTGCCCTGTCTGTGTTTACCCCGTTAGAGACGAGAGGTGCTGTCAACCATCTGGAGACATCTGCTCCATTTCCAGCCAACACAACCAGGTCAGGATGAGGCTGCACTCCACTTTAACTGACCCAAAAAAAGAGGGGAACATGGGTGAGAAAGACACTTAAAGAGAAGCAGAGACAGGAAATGAAGGAGGGCCTAAACGTGACAAAGATGAATGTGTGCAGCCTCTGTTTATCCTTTATCCTCTTACTTACATGTCGAGTGGACATGTCTCTGTGGAGACATAGTTTGCAAACCAGAGAAAGAGGCGAAATAACACATGATTTTAAACATTTGTTGTTGAAATAAAACGTCTTTATTTGACACGTGCGATAAATTGCTGTTGTCTGAAGTGCTGAAAGTGGCAAAGCAGAAGACTAAATGTCTGATTGATGTCTGAAATGCATACATATAACAAAGCAGATTCAGTTCAGTGTTTGCCAGCCAGGGGCGACGGTCGCTCAGTGGTAGAGCGAATCGTCTTTTGACTGGAGGGTTGTGGGTTTGGTTGCCAACTCCTCCTAGTCTACATGCCGATGCGTCCTTGGGAAGGACACTTAATCCCACGTTGCTCCTGACATTCTGTAAAGAGGTGTGAAGGATGTGTGATAGAAAAGTATGCTGCACAGTATGAACGTGTGAGTGAATGGGTGTGAGTGGGTGAATGGCAAAACTGAGCAGCTTCGAGTGGTCAAGACAACGAAAGTACTATATAATTCAGACCTTTTACCATTTCCTGTGTAAGCTTTGTTTGTACAAGTCACAACCAGAGGAGACAACACCCACAAGAATCTGAATTCCCAATTTAAATCCCTTTTCACCTGCAAACCAGACTCCTATTGGACGATGACAGCTGTCAATCACATGCTGTGCTTTATTGTTTTCTTTCCTCTAAATGGGAAAATAATTGAAAAAGAAAAGAAAACAAATTTGCCCCAAATAGACAGGGGTCCTTGAAAGTACTTGACTGTTGTGCAAGAAATAAGTTGATATTTAGGTAAATGTCTCTTTTACTATATTATGCCTGGGAAATGCAATTTTTTAGGGTTAGGGTTTTTCCATATTTAATTTTTTTTGACTCCAATTTTTCTGAATTTCAAATAGAGCCTTTTCATATTTGAATGAAATACACTTCTGTCGGTGTCCACCTGCTTCTGAGTAAATACCAGATTCTCTCGTTGTTATGTTCTCCACTGTGTTCTGCAGCTTGTCTGTTATTTACTGTAGTTGCATAACAGATAGTGCAGAGTGGGTGTTTACACTTATTTGTTAAAAACAGCTGCAGGCTTCAGCCAAAGATGAGGCTATGAGTAGTCGCAGTGAGCCACAACTAAAAATAACTAATGTTAAAAAACGGTGGCGAGCTGCAGAATTAGGGTGCAGATGACAGGAGGTTCATCAATATAGCAGTCTGTTTCACATCATAATGTGATTAATTTTTATTTCAAAAAGTGGTGAATTAGTGGTTTACACTGTCATAGTTGCTTTAAGACAAACTTGAATAAATATTATTCAATAATTGAGCAATAACTGAATTGGTATAATTATAATTAAACATAATTTCAACACACACAGCCAGGCACTGGCTAAAGGATGGATGGATGGGTGTGTACTCCAAAACTGTAGGGGGAGCTCTGTAGAGAAATATGCCAAAAAGTGATCATGCAGCATAGTTTTAATGTGAATAGGGACAGCAGAGACAATGTTTTGTGGCCCTATAAAAAAAAAATCTATACATTCGCCGCTGAAAAAAAAGTGCTTGACAAACCTAAAAGTATGACTTGAATTGGTTACATCTAAAATGAAGTTTATTCACTAAATAACTAACGATGAAGACAACTTGCTTACTTTAGTTTGGATGAATTAGGTGTTAGGTGTTACCAATTGAAAAAATAATAAAAGTGTCAACCATTTTCAATAGTTTCCAAACAAAAAGAATGTCTTAAGTTACTCACACACCCCCATTCCAAATAATAATAATCACAAAAAATATAGTCTACAGGAATCTTTCCCTCTTTTACACTCACCTTACCCCCTTTAATGATCGTGTGGCATTGAGAGAATGTGACTATGTCTCCTTTACCTCTGTGCTTTATTAGTATTCAGCCGACACTTAACTTTGGCTGGACCAAAGTAGACAGATTATGTTGAAACTTATGAGACTGAGTCAGACTTACGAGGTCATGTTTTGCCAAAGTCTTTGAGAACAAACTTCCTCAAAGACTCACTTGCACACACTTGTGTGTGAACCTAAAACTTCAGCAACCTTTCATCTTATCTCTTCCTAAAACTTTTGTGTTCCTCTCAGCACAGCTTTGTTCTCTGACCTCACTCTACATTTCACACACTTTTTTTAACACTCTTCCTACCTACGGCCTAGCACAGCCATCAATAAGACAGTATTTTTGCTCTGTGGGTGTGCGTGAATCTCGAGTGGTGATGGTTTATAGGTTCTGCTCTCCTCTATTAAACGATATGGGAGCCGCCTTTACCAGGAGAGACAGATAAGGGTTTAATGCATTAATCTGCAGAGTGGCGTCCAGAGCCGGCCTCATAAATCACATCACGGTTGCACTTGAGTGCTAACTATGTGTTTGTGTGTACTGGTGGCAGTGTTGGTGATGTATGTGTGCAGGCGGGGCGGAGGTTTCATGCAATCACAACACACGTGCGTACATGTGCTCGATGATGTATCAGAAACACGTGTGAGTTGTTTCTTCTTTTTTTTTTTTTAGGTTAAACTAAAACCATACTGAAAAAAAAACATATGATCGCACCATGTAACATTACAGATTCACACTGAGGACATTATTTATGTGGTCACCCGAGATCAGAATCAATATGAAACAGGACAGGACTGAAAGCGCGGGCTGAATAAAGATGAGCGGACTGACACTGAGGAGGAAGTCGGTCGGAAAACATCATTTCTGGCCTTGCCAAAAAGATTTGTGGAGTAAAATTTCACTCCAAGTGCTGACAACACGATCGCAATTTACACTGAGGCCAAGGTTAGACAGGCTTTAACTCTGCATGAATGACACAAGTCCGGCGTGGTCTACGGGAAAAATGTTGCTCTTGCTCCTTCTGTGCAGAAGAAAATAATTTCATCTTGGCAAATACTTTGATATTAACGTTTCTTTTTTTTCTCACTTTGATTTAATTGATTTTTCACAACAGAGAAAACACATACAGGGTGAGAAAAAATACTTAAACGATGACATTTTTCAGAAACAAATGTGAACGTAAAAGCCCCCGAAAGTTGACAAATTAATGTAAAGAAAAAAATCTGTACATACTGTAGCTTAGAGAGATGGGGAGGCAGGGAACAGAGCAGTCACAGAAACAGTTCAGGACAACACAACAGCTTATTACAAGTCTGGGATGTTATATTTATCTCTGGACTCTGGGGACGAAAGGTATATTGTGAAGACTGTTGTTGTTCCTCGTCATAAACCGGCGAGATTAACTGCAGCTCCTTCCATCGCAGTCATTTCCAAAAATAGTGAAAGCCACATTTCTTTGTTGAGCTGATCTGCATCCCTCCAGCTCCTTCTCCTGGCGTTTTTTGTTCTAGAATAATTCAAAAAGGGACATAAATGGATCACAAGACGAATATTACCAATAGTTTTACCTAAATATCCTGTAACATTTGCCAATACCATATGATATACAGTTCCCTTTCGTTCTGTAACATTTCTTAAATGAAATATTGGAGTCATTTAAGAGGCGAGTATTTCCTATTCCTCCTAGGAATGTGTTTTTATTTATTGATTAATTACTGACTTTTAAAGTGCATGGTCTGCACTTTTACTTGTGTGTACTGTACGTGGAGCTACACGAGGGCATCAGCTCACCATTAACCATGATTTATTTCGACTGTTGTTGTCTGACATTGCCAACTCCCTGTCCTCTCTGGTGTGTGTTTGTTTCAAATAGAGGTGTTTTTTGTGTCTAAACTTAACCAGATTTATATCCAGAAAAGGTTCATTGTCACCTGTGTTTCCTCAAAATGCTGACATGAACAATGGTATAGATCTTTGCCATAATAAATTGGGCTTCACTGTTGCATGCATACAGTCCTGGTAGATCACTTTATGCAAAATGTTTCTATTTTCCTGAAAGTTATTGCTTTCATGATCATTTTCCAGACGTACACTGGCCTCTGGTCTCTGATGTGCTTTCAAACATATGGCTCCATTACCTGAATTGTATTTCAAGTTTCACCTTCACCTGAGGCAACATCTCCCAACCAACCCGGCCCCTTCTCAATGACGAATTACTACACAGTGAAAGTGGGCACGTGCCCAGGGCCCCCGGAGCCAAGTGAGGCCCCTGAGAGTAATTATTGGGCGATAATAATTTCTCTACATGCACATTAATGCTGACGCCCCCTGTCATCAACGATGAAGGAGAGCGGTCTTTCGCATAAATGTGCTGGTTTAAAAATAAACTACAGACCAGGATGATGCACTGGTGACTTTCACTCATGGTCGGGAATCAGAATTTTTGCCTCAGTTGGATTTTGATCGCTTGATCAATGACGTTTTGAAGAAGCGTTCCTTTTATATGTGGCATAAAATAGCAATACGTTAACAAGTCAAAATAGAGATAATGATTTAGGTGATATTTTATGTGGTTACATTGTACCACATGTGTAGACATTCTATCCGTGTGCATGTGTGTGTACTGCCGGGCTGCGAGCCCACACGGAGGTGAACTCTGCTCGTTTGTTATCAGTGCGGCAGCATCTGTATCCGCACGCAGCCCAAAGCGTTTCACAGCGTGAGATAAAAAACGGGAAAAGTTCAAAACAAACCGGACAAAGTCAGCAAAGCGGAGCGGGATCAAATGAGCACATGAGGTATAAAACATAAATCAATGAAGGATGTGTTGGGTTGGTTTATCTGCTGTGCATGTGGTTTGTCTTTTCAGCTGGCTGTTAGCGGTGACGACTCCTCCCTTGGACTGTTGAACCGCACTCCACCTAGAAAAACACTTCAGAGCTTCCAGACAACAAACACTTGTTACCTCAAGTATTTAGACCTGCAAACCAGATACTGTAGACTGCAAGGGTCTAGGTTCATGCATTAAGCGGGTAGAGATAACTTACTTTATTCCGTTTCACTATATTTAAATGAGGATAATGTTAAAGTTACACTTTGTTCTGCAAACATATATTTTTTTTTAAGAAGATGATTCTCGTCAAACCTGAAACCTTAACTCAGTTCTGCCCTGAAGTCTTCAGGGAAGCTGTTTCACTGTCATGGGTCCTGTCTCATCAATAATGCATCACTGTTGTGGCTCTCTATGTCTCACTCTCTGTAAATGTTGTGATTCTTTCTTATGCAGCTGTCTGACAATCCAGCCCAACGCTGCCTTTTTTGACTTTTGTCACCATGACGACTTTTGGACAGAAAAGCGCTGTAGCAGCTAGTGTGTAGTTTGAAGTACGCTGGTACGAGTGCATCTCTTTGTTTTCACTCGCGCTGTTGCTATGTAGGGCACTCCTTCTCAGACGTGTCCTCCTCCACCCGAGTCCATCCCTTAAGAATCGCCGACCCCGATCCGCCGAGGCAGACATCATCGCTCATGATTGTTTTAGTTCCGTCATCTCTGTCGAACCACCCAGTGTTGGACTGGATGGTCTCACTACTTCCATCACGTTGGATTAAGTCAAGTGTCTCCACCCTGGCTGAGAGCCAGGGGAGGTCAGCCTGGGCAGAGAGCCTGAAACAACACCACACAGTCTTTCCTCCTCCCCTCACTGACTCTTACAAGGGGAAGGAGAGAGTGTTTAACTAGTGTGCTGCGTTTTCACAGATAAGTATCTCTGAGAGAGGCCCTGATCCTCTCAAGCAGGATTTGCTAACCACTTCCATGCTTGTGAGTGTGTGTGTGTGTGTGTGGGTGTGCGAGTGGGTGTGTGCGTGCGCTTGGTTTCACATGTTTGTGTATGAAATAATGACCTCCGAGACTTTGTCAGTCTGGTTTAAATCCCTATCGCTAGCTCCACCCTGTCTTGTTCGGAGTGATCTCACCTTCCAGACGACTCATTGTTCTCACCAACGCAGTCCACGGTCGACACGCACTCAGAAGTCTTTTCTCTTCTTTATAAATATTTATAAAATAGCAGTCGGTGTGTGTGTGTGTGTGTGTACTGCATATTTTTGCATCGTCGCTTACTGCATATTTTTGCATCGTCGCTTACTCATTTAGTCAGCATGTACAGTATATGCATAAGCAGGGAGGCGGTGTATTCACCGGAGAGCTGTCTGTACCAACAGAATGGAAAGTTGCACTCGCATAAACAACAGGGAGGAACTGAAAGCAGGAGTTTTGAACGATGAAACAACTTCATCTCTTATCCAAATCAAAGGTGTTATCACAGAAAGGAAAATAAATGAAGCAGGCGATATGGACAAGCACGGAGATAAATGTCAGAGTCGGTGTGCTTATCGGTCCACATTTCCATTACAGGCAAATGGACACCTTCAGTTTTGAGGACAAATTCATCCTTTGACAAATATACACAGTTATTCTTTCTTTGTCCCTGGATAATTCTCCACACTATCACGTTGTTGTATTTTATCTTTCATGAACAAAGGCAAGACCAAACAAATCAAAACACGTTGCATCTTCTTCATTGATAGGTGTCTGCCACATCTTCATTTGATGTTGTGTTATTTTGCCAAACCCTTCAATCAGTGTGAGGAAAAACATGCTTTTTTTTTATTGTTTATTGATTATTTTCATTGTGGAAGTTGTTTTTATGCCTTTGCCAGAAAGACAAGCTGAATGCGACCAGCTCTTACAATAATAAAGTGTTATTGAGAATTATTTCTATAGGGAATTCTGTTTTATATCATGTCGGTCCTACAGCAATGATTTTGTTACCATGTGACTTTGTGTGTTAAGTGTGGTCCTTTTAATAATGGTAGTAAATCATGTGGTGGGCATTTTAGTGGCTACAGTGTTGAAGTCCAGTGTGTATCATTTGGGGGGTTTATTGGCCAAAATTGAATATACAAACCATGAGTATGGTTGAGTAAGTGTATAATCACTTAGAATAGGCCTTTTATGCAAGGATCTTGTTTTATAGAGGCCCAAGTGGCAACCAGAAGTGATGTCACCCATAAAAATCTCATTCTGAAGCCTCGAGATTTACAATTTTGCCGGTGCCATGTTGAAGTTTTGCAACTGGACGTTCACAGACCGCACTTGCAACCTGGCTCCAATTGGACAATCACCCTGGTGTCCACTCAAAGCGCAATAAAGCACTGTGTCAAATTCAGGCTGACAATATGGGTCCCAAGCGTGTTTGTCCGTGGTTTTTTGTGGTGGCGCCACCAGTGTTTGCGCACTTCAAGCCCATGCTTACTTAGTAAGCTTTCCAGGCGACCTGGGTACTAAGTGAGTACTAAGTGGGCATGGGCTGGAAGTAGGCAAATTGCGTAGGTCCCATATGGTTTCAGTAACATGGGAAACCCATGTGGGCAAACACGAGTGAGACCACCAATGAAACCACAGACGAACCCGCTTGGGACCCATATTGTCAGCCCGAATATGACCATTATGGGGCCCACATGCTGGCTGGGTTACTATAAGAAGGAAGAAACATTTCTGGGATGCGAAAGCCACCGTAGTTCCCTGACACACGACCTGCAGTCTCACCATTAGTCACTAATTATTTCAAGCTGGACCTTTAATGTGCAGATTACCCATGAAAAAGCGAATCCACACTCTCCCTCACAAGCAAGAAATAAAATACTTCTTTGTTTTGTTTTTCTACGTTGAAGAATCTGCGTTCGGAGCCTAACGACTACAGTTACAGCCACATGGAAATGAGGTGTGTCGATGTGTAGGAAAATCTGCGCTAATCACACTAATCACAGCTTGACAGAAAAGTCAAGAGTAGTTGGACGCGGACACTTCCCCAAATGTCTCATTCACACACACGAAGAGCAATGTCTATTATCCGCCGCATCCATTAAGTGGCGGAAGCTTTGCACACTTGTCACGCGGTCAATTTCTAATGAATCCTCTGTGTGAGAAATGGAGGCAATAAAGTGGGAGTAGATGAGAAGAGGACATTGTGCTGTGTGGAGTCAGAGTGGTAATGAAAGCAGAGATATGTACATCCCCCTGGCCATGGCCAAAGACCCCACTGTGTGTCATTTTTATGGCATGATCTTTCTTAGATGTCACTGCCCAGCCAAAGGGGAATTCAACTTTCCACAGCCCAAGTTGAGGGATTAAACTTTTGGAAGGGATTTCGTCCTTTCTCACCTCACAGATTTCCATCTCCACTCCCTCTGTCAGCATGAACCGCTCCCCTCTTTCCACGCCATCACTCCTCTCTCACCTTGTCATCCTTCTCTCTGTCTCTACTTTGATTCAGCTCATGTTCTTACATCCATTCCCTTTTCACTCTCCCAGGGCTTAAATAGAAAAGGGCACACACAGTGTGGCAAGAATACACAAACACAGTCTTTTTTTTTTTTATCCCTTTAGCCCCTGCCACATAACCTGAAGTCTAACCGAATTCAAACAGCATTTCCATATTTGCACTTCTTCAGTTTTTTTACTCCTTTGATGAAATACCCTTTAGGCCCCGTCAAGTCAATTGAATGGATCCAATTCATGTTTTAAAATTCGTGCTTTGACTCATTCTACAAACGTATGTACAGTCCAACTGAAACGGGAGCTTTAGGAACGGCTGATTACTTGAGATAATCTTGCGAGGACCCCCTTAAATTGTAGGATCAGCTGCACAGGAGACTTCAATGACAACGTGGTCACAAGACCCAAGGCCACATACCACTATAGTGCAGACAAATCATTTTAGAATTTCAGAAAGATGGTTGTCAATTCAGTGCTTACAACATTAAGCATATTTCACCAGTGGATCAGCTTCTCTTGGAGGGTGGGTTAGTCTATGTCGAGCCCATGGGTCACTTTTGCTCGGGGCCTCCAATGTCCCTTGAAATGCCTCTGCCGTTGTTTAGACTTTTGTGTTTTTGGTTTTTGGAAATGCTTAAGACAGAGACCCACCATGCTTGTGGGGTTGCGCTTCTGTGATGCCCGTTGTTACTTAGCAACCGAAACATGGGAGCTGCAGAGACGACAGAAGTTGCTGCAGCCTGAAGTAAATAACATATCAAACAAAGAAAAATAATCAGAACAAAGAAATTACCAGCATACAGTTTAAATATAATAATGTTCATGATTCATGAATAACGTTCTTCATCGTGCAAGGTCGACCAAATGCCTTTCTGTGGAGTTTGCATGTTCTCCCACGTGGGTGTAGGTTTTCTCTGGGTGCGCCGGTTTCCTCCCTCAGTCCAAAAACATGCAGATTGGGGATTTGGGTAATTGGACACTCAGAGGTGTGACTGTGGGAGTGAATTGTTGTTCGTCTCTATATGTTTGCCCTGCGATGGGCTGGTGACATGTCCAGGGTGTATTGGCTCCCCTTGACCCTCGTGTGGAGGATGAAGTGGTAGAACATGGATGGAGTTTGTAAAATCCATGAATGGCTAAAGCAAAGACTTGGGGGTTCTGCTTGTTCCTACATCATTTTCCCCATGTCCTCTTATGGTGAAATGAACATTCCTTGTCCCTCTCCTTCATTTATCTATTCCTTTGTCAGTTTGCCTGCTCACAATGTTCTCTCTGGATGCTCTTTCATCATTACATTCATGTCACTGTGTCCTGAGCCTAGTGACAGGAGCAGTGATGTATTCCTGCTTAGTTTGTGAATTAGATGCGCTTTTCGCACAATCTTTTCTTCATTCACAGTCTGGGGACGTGTTAACCCAGAGAGATAACACCTTCCATAAGAGCTGAGAGCTATTGTCTGCAATGAACAGGTTCTTATTGATAATGTCTTTGTGAGACGTGCGCCATTGTGATTTATTGAAGCACATATTTTACAAGTTGTGCCACGTTTGCTGTTCTGTGTAGAATTGTCTTATTGATATTTCAATTGAAGGTAAAAAAGCATCATTTGAAAGGAGTTGATGATAGACATATCTGATTTTCTGTCAGGAGGTTGTGGGTGATATATTAAGTGTCACCAGTGGGCCTTGACCCTGCCAATCAATTTCTTAAAGCCCCAAACATTCTGGAGGGCTATTTGATCACTAGGCCAGCCTGGTTAGAGAGAGAGGTGTTGAGAGTGTCGTTCTGTGCATATGATCACTAAAATAAATAGTAAATAGACACAAGACTATACAACCACAACAGTTTCTGTGGACCCACCTGGGAGCTGGACACTCACTCTTTCTAGTAACATGGCTGCCTGCAGGGACAGGAGGGAAAAATAGATTTTTATCCACTTAACAAAAGGCTCACCTAATTAAAGTTATCTGTTTTTCCTTCCGTCTCTTAACGGCAGTCATTTTATCAGTCACAGCGACTGTCCCGCCTTCAGACAGGTCCACAGAAACGTCAATGTTGATATTATGCCAAGACCTCATGCAACCACACTTCAAAAATCCAAACTATCCCTTTAAGGATTGACTCCTCTTAACTTCATGAGCTTGTTGCTGCAACAGCAAGAAGAAACATCATTAGGGGAAAACCCCTCGGGTTACTGTGGGGGGGTTGCGATAGAGAGAGTGCTGCTCTCATTACGTCAAACTGTAAAGCTGCAGCGCTGCTGTTTTTAGTCACTCTGGGCCAAATGTGGAAAAAAAAGCTGATGCTCATATAGCCTTGAAGGCCGATGAATCTCACAGGTTGATCACACAAAAAAGAGAAGCATCTGCACTCATCATCCCTGCGAGCATTTTGTGAGTGGGAGGCTTTCAGACATTTAAATAAGTCCTGTAACACAAGCACAGGGTGACTCTTAACATGGTCGCTTTACAGTTTTATGAAGCACAAGAGCAAACACAGCAAACACAGCAAAATCAAGTTTTCATTCCAAACCTCTTCTAAAAATTACATTTTAATAGTAGTCATTTGTTTTGCCAAGTATACTTTGAAAGAATTGCAACTACAGAGTTGGTTTCAGTAACTGTGGCACAGAAAGCACTTAGATTAGAGTTAGACATCTAGAGTAGATTAGATTAGAATAGACTATTGAGATACAAATCCTGACTTCCATGTGTGGTAACTAAAGTAACATGGCTACAGTGAATTACAGTTGATAATGGCAGTTGATATGGTTGATTGAGGATGTAACTATTTGGTAGGTTTGTTGGTTGGTTATTGGGTTAATTGTTTTTTTGGTTGGTAAATTGATTGGTTGGTAGGTTGATTGGTTGGTTATTGGGTTAGTTCACTGGTTTGTTGGTTGGTTGGATTGTGGGTTGGATCGTTGCTTTGTTGGTTATTGGGTTATTTGGTAGGTAAATTGGTTGGTCGGTTGGTTGGTTAAACAGATTAGTTGGTTGGTAAATTGGTTGGAAGGTTGATTGGTTGGTTATTGGGTTGGTTGGTTGGTTGGATTGTGGGTTGATTGTTGCATGGTTGGTTATTGGATTATTTGGTAGGTAGGTTGGTTATCGGGTTAGTTGGTTGCTAAATTCGTTGGAAGGTTGATTGGTTGGTTATTGAGTTGATTGTTGCGTGGTTGGTTATTGGGTTATTTGATAGGTTGTCTGGTTGGTTGGTTGGTTGTTTGGACTATTTGATAGGTAGGTTGGTTAACTATGTATAGTTGAGCAAATATTACATGTAGCCATGCTTTCATGTTAGTGGAGGTCAACATATTCTTATAATTTGGATTTGTATGTCAACACTGGTTACAGTAATGACAATTTATTCAGATGTGTTTCCATACAAGTAGATGATCAATGAGACACACACTTTGAGCAGTAGTTTATTGTCCTCACTTCCTTGCAAAGATGCCTCGCTTGCACTGGGTGATATTATAACCAGAGTCACTGACATTCACAGTTAAACTTACTTTTATGTCTGAAAGTAAAACAAACATTTTTTTCCTGGATCTGTATCCAGGAATGAGGCCAAAACAAACAAAGCAAAACAAAGTGTAACTTCCATGAAATGTTATTGAAGTAATCAAAGTGTTTGTGCAAGGGAAGTTTTTGGCTTAATGGATGAATTAGCAAAGCTTTAATTAGTTATCTCAGTGGGGCTTCATGAAATGACTACACATAAGTTAAAACGCAGTGGAGAGCCAAGAAACAAGGCATCTCCCTCCCTATCTATCTCTTTCACAACACCGACATGCTTAAAAAAACACTAAACAGTAATCTTTGAAGGGTCATGGGTTTTGCTTAGTTTTGCAGTTTTCCCCTGTCTAAGACATTGTGAAACACTCTTATTAGAACGGGCCCTTTGGATGAGTGTCAGGAATCTTTAAATCTGCTGAGTGCAGCTTTGTTTTCCTGACATAATTAAATACAAGCCACTTTTGTTGTTGTTTAACGGGCGTAGAGGCTTCAGTTGCACTGATGCAAATAACCATGTACATGCACATTTTTACACACATTACTCTGATCCAACGGTAAAGGACACACACTTGTTTCTGTAGAGTTTTGTGTAGGAATGTTAAAGGTGTGTGTGTAATTTCACTTCATTCACTTATTGTAAATGACCAGTATCAGTCAGTGCTGTTTACTTCATCAATGTTGTGGTAATCAAAGCCAGGATTAACATCACTCATTTGAATCTAAAGTTTTTTGGCCTCATGACTCGACTCAGACTTGGACCAGGACACGAGCACTGACAAGATTTGGACAAGAAAGATGACGATACTGACTTTATTAAGATTATTATATGTTGTTAGATTATTGCTATATATAATATACACTTTATTAGGTACACAGGACACAATCAATGCAGTCTTTTGCTGCTGTAGCTCATCTGCTTCAAGGTCTGATGTGTTCAGAGATGCCACAGTTGTAAAAAATGGTTATTTGAGTTAAGTTATCATTTTGGACCAGTCTAGTCATTCTCAACTCTGCCATCAATAAGGCACTTCTCCCAGAATATTGCTCTTCACTGGATAGTTTCTCTTTTTCTCATCAGTCTGTAAAAACGATGGTTGAGTGTAAAAATCCCAGGAGATCAGCAGTTTCTGAAATACTCCGTCAGCAAAACACACCATGTCAAAGTCACATAAATAACTTTGTTTTCCAATTCTGACACTTCTGGCTGATTAGATATAATTAGATATATATAATAACGTGCAATTAAACATGTACTTGGAAGCTTGGGTACATGTGTTCACAGCTCCCCTATGCTTTGAATAAAGTCATGTTACATTGCACTTAAACAGTAAACTAAATCGCTAATGGTGGCAATTATGTCATGTTTATTGTCATGCTTTCTTTTGTACATCAGCTCTGAGTTGAGCGCTGAGAAGCCTCGACCTTGGTGACTCAGACTCTGACTCAAACATTAGGGACACGACTCGATTCTGACTCAAGTTTTAATGATTCAGCTGCACCGCGGACACTAGCTGTTGTTGTTCGACACATTCCACATTCCAAATATTACTATATTACTATTACTACTATATTATGCAATGTGTATACTACTATATTAAACAAATAAAAACATTTAAAAACCAAGGTATACCATGAAGTGGGAGACTCGTCATAAATGTCGTGGTCTCATTTGTATTGACAGATTGCATTTGCCAGTGAAGCACTAAGTCTCTGTGAGCAGTTGTGAAGTGTTTTTGAAAACCATATGAGACATGAGGCTTCCAGCAGTGATTCAGCGAGGATAAGACTTTTCTGAAAATTGGGTTTTTGTTTTGTGTTGACAGTTTGGTCCTGATTGTTGCTATTGTCTTGTTTTTGATAAGATTTGTGGATATGAGTGGTCTTTTCAAATAGAATTCTGTGTGTGCCCAAGGAGACCGGAAAAGAAGGTCCCTGCATCGGTTTGTTTTGTATTCGGGCAACTTTCATATCCTATCATGTGAAATGATATCACTCGGAGAAAATAGGACACAAAGACACACGTGAGACTTTGATTTCAGTATAGTTTCACACATTGCTCACATTTATCATTTCTTGGCTTTGAGTGCATCCGTTTCTGTCGCTAGACTGCACACTTTAATACATGAAATACATACAGTACATGTGTGATATTACTAGAATCCACTGATCTGCCACGTGTCGTGTGGGCGACAGCGGAGGAGTGAACAGGCACAGAGGAGAGGACGACTCTGGACACCAGCAGGAAAGATGTTTCTCCTGCAGGAAGCCCCGACAGCCACTTGCCTCAGCCCTTCAAAACGACTACAGTCTCACCTCTCTGCTTCAGATGTGGTCAGGAGGAGGGACCTTCCTCCCGTCGACCTGGCATTGCAATAAACAATATGGTTTCTGGCAGGAAATCTGAGAGGCTTTTCGCAAAATTCATGTTGTTGACCTTTTCAGTGGCTCCCGTGATTTGCCTTTTGGGCAACCTCTTAAAGTGTGACCTCAAAGTCATCAATCCATGAAACCCAGAATCCCCAGACACACACACACACACACACACACACAACCAAACCATGATTTAAAGGTTATTTCAGCTCGTTTTATTATAACTGTATATGAAAAAGCATAAATTAAAGCGTTCAAAAGAAGAAGATGCATTGCAGCCACTTCAGAGCAGGAAACCAGTGACTCTATTACTCACAATGGTGCTAGGCCATGATTGCACACCTACTTTAAGCTTTTAGAAAACAGGCTATTTTTCATGTCCCACACACTTGCAGAGGCATGCGACCTCATTCCTGTGCTGCCCTCATTAGCATCTTCAAAGGTGGGAAATGAAGGAATTCCATGAATGAGCGTACATTTGTAGAAACAGTCACCTACACGTTTGTTCACACCCGGAGGGTACAGAAAAAACATGTGTCGTTCACAACTCCAGCGGATCACGGGTTCATGTGTGAACGTTTCACCATTTTCACTGCGACAAATTGCAGTGTTTGTGCAATTTCAGCGGTGCCATGTAAATCTTCCACTACAAAGAAACTACAAAGATGTACTTTTCCTTTGCACATAGGCCATGTTTATGTATTTGTTTTGAGGTTAACGGATGATCGACTCCGCCTGGCACTCGAATAGCCGTCAGCCTAAGTTGTTTTGGTGTGTGACATTAATAAGTCAACTGGAAATGGCTAAATACCAACAAGCTAAAAGGGGGTATATTGCTACTCAGCAGAGTGGAGGTGGTTAATGTAATAAATCAGCTCCCCGCTAGTGCTTGCATAGTGAGACAGTAGTCAAATTAAATGTTGTGCATGAAAACAGTCTCTGTGTGTTTTCGACCTGGTGTTTTTTGTTGTTTTTTTTAACTGAGAATGCAGAATGTGTGGTTGTCATTTTTAGGAGACTGGGTTGCCTCATATCTGCCTACCTCTTGCCTGGAGACAATGTACTTTGGAACAAGGCTTCATCATGTAATATCATCTAAAATTAAAAGGGAAAGGCATATAGGGCTGCAGTGTGCAACACTTACCTCATAACACACATCAAATCTGACATTTGCTCTCGACATGGTCTTGCAATGTGGTCTGCTGTGGAAGTCTAGTGTCTCACTGTCACTTGTTATTTCCACCATCCACTACGGTCAAACTTTATGTTTAATAAAAAGTTACAGAAAGGTTCTTGCACCATTTCCGGCACAGAACAGAACTCAAACACACATTCATTTATTTATTCATTGATTTAGTGGACCATAGCTTTCACAAATTGATTTCATTTATTAGCATCTTAAAATCGTTCACTTGTCATTGTTTAAAAGACTCAAAATAGTAACAACATTGTCATTGTGTTGTTGATGCATGGGTAAAAAAAAAAAGTGTGCTCAAAACACTGCACTAAAAGACAATATGACACATTATGAAACTATTCACATTTCTTGCAAACATTTTATTCTGTGCAAGACATATACTATATTCCAATGGTTTGCAGAAAAGTAAAATAACAACATTTCTGTATCTGTAGTCCAGATTGTTCCTTCACAAGTTCAGGAAAGGGTATTCCTTTTGTTTCAACTAATTCTGTGTGGAAACCTAAACTGGGTTAGCAGACGCGAGCTGCCTCGGGTCAAACCAGAGCACATCAGGAGTTCATGGCTGTCAGAGTGAAATACGACCCTCATATCATCTGATACTGCAGACTGTGCAGGCCTGTAGCTGTTGATCACAGGACTTAACACCTCTGATAATGTTACATCGTCTTAATGCTGCAAAAAACATACAAAACGTGTCCCGGACCTAAACGTAAAGGTTCTGTTTTCGCCCTGTCCGTGTGCTCAGTTTCACCGCAGGAGCATTCAAATTTAATGCTGTGTATTATTTGTTGTTTTGTTCTCACTGTTTCCATTAACTCGGCCTGAGTGACAGCCAAACCTTTGCAGGTGAAGGGAAAGGTTTTTTCCATAAATAATTCATCGTTTATCTGCAGGACGGCTCCGTTAAGAATAGATTACTTTGGCAGAGCGCGAACGCACAAGAAAATGCAAGAAAAACCGTGTCTGACCCGACACGGCCTGGATGAGTCTCTGTGTCTTACTTCCTGTCTCCCACATTAGTTTGATGAACAACACTGACACACACAAACAGCAAGGGTCATCCATCAGCTCCGTACCAGCTCACAGATAGAAAGGAGGGCATCAAATATTTACGCCCACAACTCCTCCCTGCGCATAATAGAACTCTGACACGCTGATACGCTCTGGTGAATTATTGAAACTCGTCAGCAACTATACATTTAAAGCCACAGATGCACACCCACGGTGGTGGAAGGGCAGGTGAGGTAATCAGAGCTGCAGGAGCAGGAGTCAGGGACACGTGAATCGTTCCACTAAAACAAATGGTTGTTTCAATGGCACGTCTGGTTCAAAACAGTGTTTAAGGAAATACCGTAAGTAAACGTCAAGTTAATACTGACACCTATTTATTCATTTCATTTATTTATTTGTTCCTACAAAGACAAAAGTACAATAACCCTCCATTTGCACCCTCTTTGGTCAGAAAGGAGCAGGAAGAAGAAAACACAGGAACATAAGTCTTAAGACCATTCTGACCTGGTGCAAATCTGTAATCAAGACTAGAAAAATGCTATATAAATATAGACCATTTACATTCCATACCATACCATTAAAAAACCTGTCTGACCCGACATGGCCTGGATGAGTCTCCGTGTCTTACTTCCTGTTTCCCACATTAGTTTGATGAACAACACACAAACAGCAAGGGTCATCCTAAATGGTTTAGGTCCAGAATACATTAATGACATTATAGCAAAATAATATACACCTCCAGTGGAACAGACATCAGCTCCAAATATGAATATTTTTAATCCAGGTTAAAAACACTACTTTTCTCACGATTGAACTCTTTGGAAGCGTTTTCAAATACAATCTTCTGCACTTTACATTATTTTAATAAGTAAATTATTGTTTTATGCTGCACTACTTGTAAATTTTGCCATCTTATCATCTTTAATGCTCTATTTAGTTTTAAGTTTGTGTGTTATTTGTGTCCAAATTGTACATTGTAGGACAGTTTCCCAAATTTTAAACATCATTTTGGGTTTTTTATATAAAGCACATTGAGTTGTCCATGTGTGTGAACTGTTCTCTACAAATAAAGCTGCCTTGCCTTCCCTTGTGACAGAGGTCCAAACAATGGAGAATTTAACCTTTTTGTTGCATCAACGAACCGACAAGCTTTAAAATTCTGGGAAAAGTGGATTGTGTATATGTGAAAGATCCACTTCATTTCAAATGTCATCACTGTGACATCATCTTTTCCAATTCTGTTCCATCCTTCTCTCTATTTTTCATTGTCATTTTTTCTTTTTCTTTTTCTTTTCTTCTTTTGCACATCTCTACATTTGTTGTACATACAGTTGCTATTTCAGGTGGTCCCACAGGTCACATGGCTCCTCCTGGCTCAAAAGCACATTTTCTTTATCAGTAATATTAAGTAAATGTAGTCCTCTGAAATCACAACGTGATATGTTTATATGAAAACAATTATGTTTTTGCTTTTAATGAGTCCTGGGAGCTACTGCAGCAGAAAGCCAGAGGCACTCTGCCAGGGAGAGACGTGAACAAATAAGCCTGAGGTAACCTTAAAAAAAAAAAAAAAAGCTTTCAAAGTTTATTGAAAATTCTTTGGCCCAAACTTCAAACACAGTATGCAGTCCCCTTAAAGCTGCAGCACACAGCTCTGTGATATCTGTTAGTTGAAATATGATGACATAAATACATCTTAATGTGGAGAGGTGCCGTCAAAGGCTTCAATGACTCAGTGAACCATGTAGCAGCGCAGAGTTTCCCCTCTGAAGTTTTTCATCAAGGCAGCTAGACCCACCTATAAATCTCAAAAGAAGAAGCGGAGACAGCGTAAGTTATTTGATGAAGATGAATACAAAGAGCTGGATGAAGGTTACTTCTAACATTCGGCTTTAGATAATTATGAACATCGCTGATTGTTATAATCTCAGTTTCCCCACATCTGACATTCTGCTCATGTGGTGTCACACTATTTGCATATACTTAAGAAGTTATTTTAGTGAGTAACATAACAATTATGGTGATCATGTTTTAATCAAGTGAAACTGCTGACCCTGTTGACATAATATTATTCATATTAACTTCAGATGTAGTTTGTCTCCAGTGCTCATTAGAAAACACCAGCGAACATGATAAACTCAGATTATATTATCGCCTCATTGTAAAGTGTCGCTCGGGCTCTTAAATCAAAATAGCGCATCTAAAATAAACCACTGGTTCAATATGTCATCAAAGTTTTCAAAGTTTTCAGACAATCTTTTATTTTAGATCGCTGTATTAGAAGTAGACATATGAAATGATCCACTTTTTTATCATCATTCAAAATGATACACCAGTCAGATGCACAGCTGAGTGAAAATAAGTACAGACATAAATAATACATGTAACTATACAATTATATCCAGAGACAAAAGGGAATGATAAAGCTGGGTAATAAAGCCGAAAATGCTAGCACAATAAAAAAAAAATTGTATTGGTTGATATCAATAATTATTGCAATTGATTTTTTTTTTTTCCTCGAGTGAAAGTTAATTGCGGTTTTTTAGACATTTTTATGGTCAGAAAACAACAAATGCAATAACAATAACAACAGAAGCAGAGATATATTTCACAAACTTGTGGTTTGCATTCCCCCAAAGTGTGTTATCACTGCAGTCGTATATTATATTGCTCTACCTTTGTTATGTTGCTCTTAAAGAACATTATATTGCAATAATTATTGTTATTGGATTATTTCCCAGCCCGAGGTGGTAATTAACAGGGTTATGTTTACTGGCGCATGTGTGGAGCGCATCCCACCCCACTCCAGGCACAGAGATAAAAGGGAAAAAAAAATGCAAAAACACAAGAAAGAATGTGCAATTCACACCTTAAATGATACTTGTCCACCTCCTTCCTGGCTTTTCGAAATTGCATGAGCTACACTGGCACAGTGTTGTTCCCTCCTGCCTCCCAAATAGGCGCCCGGTGGCGAGCTAACAAGTAGGTGACACTCAGTCCCAGCGGGGTGACGCTCGCAGCATCAAAGCCCAAAGGGGGGGTGAAGAGGTTAGCAGGAGGGGTGTGATAGTGAGAGAGGGGTTGGGAGAAGTCACGGGTCTGAGCAGCCGGTAAGAAAAACACTCAACCTCTTCAAATTAACCGGCAGCAGACGGTGAAGCAGGTTGAATCAAAAGCTTTGTATTCACCTCTCAGTGCAGACACACAAAACCCTCCCGCGGTGAGACCGCCAACATGTTTAAGTGTCTGCATGATTACAGCGTATTTTCTCACTTTCATTTTGATGAATAAGCCGTGTGACGGCGAGCGGGGGGGGGGTGGGCCAATCAAAAGTGTCATGGCAGAGTGTGTGTGTCCTGCATCACGCAAGTGTGTCTGCCCCATGTGGGATTAATCAGGGGAGGCCTGGTGTGTTTGGGTGCCTTCACAGGACGGCCCCAGGCCCTCTCCCAGAACACATGTGAGTGATTATGACAGATGGGGCCCTCAGCTGGGACTGGAGGAGGAAGGTGATGTGGGACTGTAACGTCAGGTTTTGGAGGACTTAACTAATGTTTTGTAACTGATGTATTGGTGTGACTAATTCAGCTCCAGGAGACAGTTCTTCTGACAGTAAGTCAGAAGAACTGTCTCCGTCTACTCCCAGACGACCCTTTTCAGTCTGACTCACCGCTTCAAGCTCTTATACACTACATCTGGGCATGTATGCAAAGAGACTGGGAGTGGTGTTTTTACAATGATATCACTTCTGGGCAACTGTAATCCCTCTGAAACACTATTCTGTTATCTAATCTTTACTCACCATCTTTACTCGTCATATCTTATCTTAGTTCCATAAAGCAAATACAGAAATTGTCTCATTACTAAATGGTGCGCGCGTGATATCAGCCGTCTGCTTCTAACAGTCAGCCAGTAAATTGACAAGACATGAGATCGGAATTATTGTGTTAGTCTAATTCACGCGGATAATGCGATTGGGAGTTGAATTAATATTGCATGTATGACTCGAGCTGCTCTGGGCGCTCGGTGCATCCTACACAGCTCCCACCTCCAGCTTTGACCTGGAAATAATACAAGAAGTAAGTACACAGATGGATAAGACAACATTGAGGAAAACATAGCAAAATGTTGTTATTGTTATTGTCATGATACAACTGAAATTGTCAGATGGAGGGTTGATCAGAGCCGCTGCGACAATGGACAAACTCCACAGGTCCCATTCTGGAAATTGAACCTTCTTGACGTGAGGCAACGGCGCTCACCACTACCAGTGGTAACCACTAAGCCACCGTGCTGCAAGCTGAACCAGAAACTTATCGCCTGACAAGAACAGTACATATTAATATTCAATATAAATATATGGGCAGCCCATAGCCAAGTAGAACGGGCTTGTGATCGAAGGGTTGCCAGTTCAAATCCCCACCAAGTCAAAGACTGGATAAATGTTGCATCAGAAAGGGCATCTGGCATAAAATCTCAAATATGCACATCATCCACTCTGGCGAGTACTAGAGAAGGAGATTGTTGTTGTTTTTTTTTATTTAATTTAATTATACTAGTATACAAGTATACCATTAAACAGCATGTAACTGTGTTGCTCAGTCAGGGGCAGATACTTACACATTAGCCCCCATTTACTGTACATGTTATTCTTCAACAACAAGCATCTAACCTGGGACAGAGATTGCAATTAGCCTTGGCTAGAAGCTGGATATGCAGTTCCTTTTAACTTTGTTTTTTTTTGTATTGTCCCTGACAAATAAACTAATAAATAAGTCAAATAAAAGCAAGTGTTGTGCTCAAAACATGGGAGATGTATAAGGAGTATGTTGTCCCTCATATAGAAGGAAACATCTGTTATGCAGCGACGCTTCATGTGTAATCCAGGTAGTATGCTTGATTGCAGATGGGAATCCCGTGGAGAGAATGGCAGCAATGATCACAGACCGATGGTGACAGATTTTCCTGATGAGTGAATTTGTGCTGCTTCCTGAAGCCCCACTCAATTGTGCTTTTTAACCACACCAGCCACAGATTACAATTAGAGGGAGGCGACATGAGCTGATTGCGCTGATTAGCTGTGAGCTTAATTCATCCAAGGTAAATAGAAGAGGCTCAGCAAGAGGTGTCTGTGACCCGGCACCACTGTTGTTATGATACATAGAAAAGATCCAGTGTGTATTGGCAGAAATTGAATATACTACACATAAATAAGCCTTGTATGTACCGTAATGTATAGATAGATAGATAGATATTATGCTTTCATCCTTTGCACATTTACAATTTTGTTATCATTGACTAAAGCAGCCCGTTTCCCCTTTTTTCCCCCCAAATAAATTCTGCATTCAAACTTTTTAAAAGTGAAAACACACACTGACAAAGACAAATGTTATTTCTTACGCAGGAGAAAAACAATTTTACCTTAATCTTGGATTTGTTGTTCCAGCTGTATAACTGTCAGTGCTCGTGAAATTGTGTTTAATTACGTCTCATATTTTTGCTGCAGTATTGTTTGTGTGTCTTATCACGCCAAGCTTCAACCCCATCAACAGCTATTCATTTCACGCAGTGATGATTGATTTGTTCTATTCTTATTTAACAGCACTTTAAACTGCGAGCACAAAATTGAATGTGAAATAGTTTTCAGACCCAACAAGGCCAGTAAACAACAAATGAAAAGAAGCTGCCCTGCCCACACTGCTGCAGCATGAGTCATTTCATCCCATTATTTCTCCTCACCAGAAGACTACCGGTAATGAGTATACAAGGCATTATGTCCTTTTCTCAAAGGCATCAGATCCAGGCACAGCGCGGTGACGTAAAACCCACAGACAACCAACAATATTCGCTGTAAAGTTTTATTTCTGAGGACATGCAGCAGGTTCGCTCTATTCAAATGTGCTGAGAATGGTTTTAAAGCTTGTGGAAACGCAGTGGAAATCTCATTACAGTGTACACATGCCGGGGAAAAATGTTGGCTCCAGGGCAAATTCAACGCCCTCTCCTGAATCGCAATAGGCTTGTTAGGATTTTAGTGTGGAAATGTACTACAGAGGCAGACCGGCTGACAGCTCTGCCACTATACCTGACTGCTTTAACAAGCAGGGTTAAACTGTAACCTGTGGACTGCCGTGACCCTCGCAGCAGCAGCTGCCGCACCAGCTGATTTACATGAGATGTGATGGCTGGAATTTCCATCTATGGATGAGGCAGCAGCCTGAGGCACACGCTCAGGTCTGTGTGTGTGTGTGTGTGTGTAAATGTTCTGCTTCACAGATAACCCATTGATATTTAGGTCAATTCACATTCCAGCATTCCTGTGACTCGCCCACCGTCTTCAAACATATAAGGTGATTTTTCATGTACTTCCTTAGTGGGGAAGTAAAAACACGAGAGTCTTTACCGTGATATGGTGGTCTTATTAATACTAATAAAATATGTTTATGGGTTTTGGAAGCAAACGCGGCGACAAGCTTGTGGCATATACTGTATGTGAAGCATGTCAGTTAGACAAAGTGTATTTCTTGCACTTATTATGACGCTAACATTGATTTCATGGTGTAAATGCGATGGAAAAACAACACCGTGCATGCATACATCGATGCTTTTTGACCAGTGGGATGCAGTTTATGCAGGAAATTGATTTACAACACAAAGGAAGTGTGTTACTACCCATTCAATGACCAAAACAATAGCAAGAACACAGTGAATTCAAACAGGTGATGGAGAATGACAGAAAAAAAGGTTCCAGTTACTTGTATTTGTACCAGTGCAAGACAGAACATGCGCAGTTGTTACTATCATAAGCAGTCAAGTCGTCAAATATGGACAATAATATACTGTAGCATGCGAGCACTGTATGTCTGCGACAGAAAAACACACAGTGACTTCTAAGGTCAATTAAAATTCCAGTGTCATTTCACAGAGCGTCACCGCGGAGCCCTGAGGGCATTCTGGGATTACAGATGCTCACAGGATAGATCCATACCATATCAAACAGGTTTCACAACCTGAAGAGATAAAAAAAAAACACACACACAAGAATATCAGTCTTCGGGACATTTAATGACACTGAATAAAACTGGGTTGATTCAGTGGTCAGACACAAATGCAGCACATGACCTGCCTCTGGAAAAAACTGAAATATGAGTATTGAACGGTGACCTTGAGTGATTAATAGACCAAGTCCAGAACAGAGCCCTCGAGCTGGACTGAGGGCCAAAGTGGGCTCTCTGGACTGGACCGGTGCCCATGTGACAAGCTTTATCAGCATTACTCATAAATGGATAAATGGTAAAACTGCAGTGTAAATCAGCTTTGAGTGGTGAGTCTCGCTTTAAACCAGATCTCATGGCATTCATCTGCTGCCTCATCGTCATGGAAACTCCATCCACTGCTTGAAATATGTGATGCTGAGTCTTCTTTTTTTTCCCTCCTGTTTTGTGATTAAATACGAATAATAGTATTTCATGGTTTAAATGAAATGTTCAACCACATGTTGCACTGTGGCATCTGGTTTGTTTTTAGCTCACCTTTATCACCTTTTTTATTTATTTAATTAAGAAGTTATTTATATTGTTTGATCGACTGCCTGTCGTCTGTGTCATGCTGTGCATTGCTCTGAAAACAGGAAGTGCGTTTGATTTGATTTGATTTTCAGATACAAAAAAATGCACGCAACAGGCAAAAAACGACGGGATAAACTGTGAATAAACACAAGCACAGGTTACAGTTACGATGATGATTGAATATATAAGTAATATAGACATCATTAAAGGTGACATCGAATGCTTGTATCACACATATATGTTAGTTATGGAGGTCTACTTACATATATTAACTTGTTTTCATGGTTAAAAACCTCCTAATCGCTGCAAACGAGCCGATCAAAATATCAGCCGCGCTGTTTCAGACCAAAACCACACCCCCAGAACGTGGCCTGTGTTGTGATTGGCCAGCCAACGAGAGCTTTCCCACTGTCCTGTGATTGGCCAGGTACCTGGAAGTGACGTAACAGATAGGCCAGCTCTCAGATACACAGCTCCCCCTCTGGCACGGTGGATGCTCTGCATCTCAGCAGCTTCAACAAGAGTAGTTCTTCTTCTTCTTCTGCAGTTGAATGTACGCAACCGGATGTGCCCGGACGAGTGCCCGCACCAGGAGGCGCTACGGTGGTGAGGATTTCTGATGACGACATCAAATTAAGGAAGTGCCGATCCGCTTCGCAGAGCCCAGGAAAACAATACAACACTATTTTCTCAGCAGTGGCTGAACTGTTTGTTCTGAAACTTTAGGGTTTCATAAACGAGGTAATGACGCAGATACACACACACAAACGCAGCGTTAATTGGAGCTTCTGGTCTATGTGGCCTTTAAAGAAAACACAAGCTGTGTTGGTCCTGTGAAATGCCGGTTGAACCCTGCGTCTGTGTCCCAGTGCTCCTCCCGTGGCCCTCACAGGACAGAGCAGTGTAGATAATGTATGGACGGAAGTTTAACGCTGTTTGACCCCTGATGCCAGTTTGTGTTGGCTCGTCCCAGATGTGTGAGGTAAGGTCAACAGGTCACGGTCTGTGGGGCACAGACATTTGCAACAGTTTGGGAAGAAAAACAGTTCCAGCTGATTAGTCATGAATGAGGAGGAGTGGAGTTGCATGTGCTCTCTGCATGTGATCTGATAGATGTGAGGGTCTGCTGATGATGCTGCTGCTGCTGCTGCTGCTGATGCCGCCGCTGCTGCTCTCCCACTGAAGTCGGGGAGAGTTGAAAGTTGAACACCAGGTCAGCTTCTGTTTGGATGTAAATGCAGGAATTAAAGGGCGACAGAGGCACCGTGTCAGAGTTTTAGAAACACTGATAGTGAGAGGAAAAAGAATGTTTTTGCTTAATTCATAGTTTCCTTCCACTGCAGCCAGACCTTTAAAATATAATAAGGTTAAAAACAGCGAGAGCCAGGAAATGTGGCAAAATAAAGGGCAAAATCAAATATAAAACAAACTGTAGAGGAGATTATTTGCAAAAGTACAACTGCCTTTCTTTTCCACGAAGAGATGTTCACTTGTGCCTCCCAGGCTCCCATCACTTGATATGAGGTGCTGTATTTCCAACTGCGGAGGATTAAATGGTGTGAAGTTTTATGACGGTGGGAACTGCAGGGTAAGGTGTTACAAAGGGGAAGTCATCATTTCTAGACTGCAGCCACGGAGATGAAAAATATATTTTCAAAGACTTAGTCAGAGTCTTGACTCACTGTCCATTCTTACCAGAGGGGAGGCACGTAAGGCTGGTTACTCACTCGAGCACTTTTGCCCCACTTCTAAAAGTGTTAGCTGTGTAAGGCTGTTTGAAGTGAGGTTTGGGTGTTTTAAAGACAAAGGGCTCTCTATTTAAGCATTCTACAATATTTGGGTCCAAACCAGTTTCTCAATCCTGGTCCTGGGACCCACTGCCCTGCATGTTTTAGATGTTTCCCTGCTCCAGCACACGGGTTTCGCAGAACTTGCCGATGAACTGACCACAAACTGTGTGGTGCAAGTGTATCAGAGCGTGTCTAACTCCACTTTTTGTTGATTGCACAGCGTGTAATCTCGCCGCAGAGTGAGGCTCTGAGGTTTAATTTAGAATTCTGAATTATTCATCAGTGTGTTTTGGGCATAACATAATTTAAGCCAATCAGAGTTTTGCTTGTCAATGCCTTTAAAAGCCAAATAAATGGCAAATGCGGGAAACTGGGGGAGTGAGATGCATCTGCCTGTGCATGAGGTGAAGGCGTGTGAGCATGTACTAAAGCTGCAAATAATGACTGTTTCAATAGTCGAATACTGTATAGTCGGATTATGAACGCCACAAAGAAACATTAGCTAATTACCTTATCGATCGAGGTGCGTCTGAATCATCCAAAACAGGTCTGTCAACTTGATTGCGACTGAGTGTGGCACTTTTTATTTACATTCTTAACTGTGATAAGAAAACACTGTGTGTTTTCACACGGGTATTTATGACACATCTCACCGAGAGATGGTTACGTAAGGATAAGGATATTTGGATATTTGCACATAACCTTCAACCTGCATACTGATGAGGAGAAAGGCGTGAAATGAACAACTGTGTCCAGTGGAAACGTGTACTGCCACTCGCACTGTGCTGTGCACCACTCTGCGTGGACTGTAAGATAGATTTCAAATCAGGAATTGTAGTGGGGGGGAAAAAAACCTATAGAAGTACATGTGGAGCTCATCACAAACTCATGCCACTGCAGAATAATCTCCTGCCTACAAACAAATAACACCTCAAGATAATCCATGTGCACAGATTTACAGCAATGTAAACATTTACTGTGGATAAACTTTCCACTTTGAAGCTCTCATTTTACACATTGTTGGATGTAGCATTTGAATAGTTAATAGATGTTAATGTATCTAATGACAGGACGTGTCAGAAACTAGATTACAGATACATTAAAAACTAGATACATTTTCCAGTAGATGTATCCTTAAAAATAAAAAGTTGCTCACATTTACAATTAGAAGATACTAAGTGTGGACATCACATATAGTTGCACGGCTTGTTTATTTAGTGAACATCACAGGTAACATGGAATCATTTTAAAGCAATAGTTTTGAGACATTTCGGGTTCACAAATGTTCTCGTTGTTGCATAGAGTTATACTCCACATGAAAATGCAGCCAACCTGCTGCTGCCCACAAAGTGCAGTGTATAACTCACTCTGAAACCATAATTGGGCATTTTTTACAATTCACTGTGTCTGCAGAATCCGTATAAACAAGGTATAATGTGACATGTTCATTTTCAAGTTGATTGTCCGGAGATTATATTTACGTCTGGAAAGAGCCGTGAGAGCAGCTTTTCTATTTCCTGTCTTCATGCAAAGCTCATCATAAACAGACTCATCTCTATGTGGTTGTTCCTTATTTAGAAAAATATTGTCTTGTTGTCTTCTTTGTTGATGGTTTACAGGAGTTGGCATCTATAATGATGCATCACTGCTCTTTTCTTATTAGATTAGATTAGATTAGATTCGATCAGATTAGAAAATAATAAGATTGAATTTTTCCTGGTGTGCAACAGAGGTCATTACACCAATTCACACAATAAAATGAGTACAATAAACAGAAGCATAAACATATATATAAGTAAAATATGAAACATCACATATTCTTTTAGATAGATTTTTTTTTAATAATTTGACAATAACCTTTGTAAACTACAACATTAGATCAACATCTGTCCCTTATTTGTTCAAAGATAGGCTGATTGATCTTCTCATGTTATTCTGTATCCCCATAACAAATGTACATTTGGACAAAACATTACATAATTAAGATAAATGAAACAGAGTATGGAATAATAGAAAGAGAGAAAGTAAACAAAACGCTAAATATGATTAAAAATTGGAATGCTTTGAAAGAATCATATGAGAAAGTATTTTTTCTAACCTGGATTTGAAAAGGTCATGTGTAATTTACTTTGATCTTTTTGTTCTGGCTACAAATGAAACTGTCCATTATCTTACAATAGAAATATGTAACACTAAACTATTCCAAAAAAAAATATCTACATTACTGTTGTCAGAAACCTTACATATGATTTATTGAAATAACATCTTTAATCATGTAATAACAACATATAAGTATTGTATTACGTGGTTGGGAGGACAGTGAAATATGAAGAGAGCTCAGAAGAGAGCAGAGTTGTGGGAAAAGGAGCAAAATAAGATAGAGATAAAATGACATTTTATTTCCAAGCACATTAACCCGGTTAAGCTACAGTATATCACGCTAAACCCTCCTCTGCTCTCCTGTCCATAAACCCTCAGCACTAAGACCCGCGTGTGTTATCAGACGCCAGCACACTGTGGCCAAGGTTATGTCCCTGTACGTTTATGACAGTGCACTTTACAGCGATTTAAACACGCAAGATTAAACAAAGTCCACTTTTCAGCTTTGAACTATATGACATTGGTGACAAGTTAAGAGCTGAAGGTGTTGCCCGTGAGATAACAGAAGAAAAAAAGGGCTCATATCACCTGAGCACCTGTACCGCAGCTACTGACTCAGCCATAATATCAATAATGTTATTATCCGTCATCATCGTAGATTTATTTTTAAGGAACATTAATTATGTAATAACCTTTGTATTTGAATTATCTGTGAATGAAGATTAAGAAACTACTGTTTTAGGTTTTCAAAAATTCTATTTATTCATTTATTTATTTATTTATTTATTACACAGCCTGAACCTGAGAAACAGATTGTATACTCTCTCTCTCTCTCTCTCTCTCTGTGTTAACATGTGTTCAAAATGACAAGAATGAAACCCTTTAACCCTCTTTAGAAATAAAAGATTTAAAAAAAAAAAAAATGATAACACATTTTTACAAAAAAGATCTAGGAGATTTTTGCCTTGTGACGCCACAGAGGGAGTGACCTTGATGTGTGACTATATCAAACTTTCTTTTTAGGCTGAGCAAAGGCAAGTAACATGAACATGTAGAGATAAGTAGCATGAAGATAACTAAATAAAGTCATCTGGCAGACAGTTTTACCCCTTAGTGCTCACACACCCATGGTCATTTGCTGTGGGAATAACACGCAACTCCTTATATGGACATCCTGGGTGTTTGTGTGTTTATAGGTCACACATTCAGGCTTTAAAAATGCATTTTGTTTTTCCCTCTTTTTATGTGTTGTTGAGTTATGAAAGCTATGATTCATTTTATATAACATTTTTAGTCATGACAATATTAGACCATTTTTCTTTTATTTTTGTTCATAAAAAATGAGCCATAAAAAAGTGAACTTTGAACTGTGACGTGTCACATTTCACAAATTCAATCCAATGTTAAACATTCTGAGTCCTTTTGCTCTGGTGTCTTTATATAGTTGGTGAATTTTTTTATCAATACTACTAATGATAACTATGAATGTCGTCTCCAGGATCGGACAGTGAAGCCGACTCAGAAGTGGTTGAGACCTGTGTTCTCTTGAATGGCCATCAGGTCAAGTCCTTGTCCATGAGAACATGAGCTTACGGCACCAGTTAACATTGTCCTGAGGAGAACACGGTCTCAGTCACTCGTGTCAGGTACAGCGTGATGTCAGTTTTGTAAATTATAGTCCCATTTAGAAATGAAATGGACGATGAAGCAAGGTAGGCTTTATGGCTTTAGTTATGCTTGAGAGGAAGTGACAGTGGACAATCTGCTGGTCCTTATGCTCACAGAGCCATCGCTCACTTCTTCCCCAGCTCCACCCTCTTATTCAATATATAACGCTAAGATGGTGCTTCACGGCCCAATTCCAAAATTAGAGGCTTCAAAATGGCAGTTCTTGTTCTCTCTGTGATACCCAGGCTTAATATGAGCTTCAGTTTATATGCAGATGACACTCAGTTTTATCACCTATTAAAGTGACTCCAAATGAGGAGTTGACGTCACTGTGCTTTGCCGCTTGAAGGAACCACAGGCTGCAGCTTTATTAGCATAGCGTCTATGCATCAATATTGGGAATGGGTTTATTCTGGCAGGACAACGCTGTGGTTTTAGTTGGTGTTTTGGGGGAATTGGGGGTAGGGCCAATTCCCTTTGCAGTCTGTTTTGGGAGATGGAGACAGAAGATCCCTCTCAGCTTTCCCTAAATAGAATATCGTCATATTTATTTATTTTTTGATTTCTCTACATTGAGTATAAACAGATTTGCAGGCTTATAAATTGCACCCACTGCCGCGCACCCATCGCTGTCTGCCTCTCCGCAGTCTCTGCAGCTAAAACCCTCCCACTAATCTCCAATTAAAATGGTGATAATAGGTGTTTGCCCATCTCAGTGCCCGCCACCGCTCCCCTGCGCCATCCACCCTTCTCGCAACCTCCCATCAAAACTGTCACGTCAAACCCACACACACAAAACAGACACTCGCGCATACACAAACCCTGTCACACTCTTTCCAAAGGGGCCCAACGGATTGACCTAGATTGAGCCCACTTCACAAACTAACTTCTGCAAACACAAAGGAGGATTAGGAAAGATTAAGATGACAGGGTCTGAAGGATTGAGAAGTAGCTGGCATAGGCCAATTATAATTACTGCCCTAACAAAAAGCGGACCATGGCAAATCCATGTCACTAGAGGGTTTGTGTTTGAATGTGTTATTCAGCTCAAACTATTACCACTGGCTGTACATGCATGGTTATACATAATACAATACTGTGCAGATCAGCTGACCGGCAAAGTCATGTCGCTGCATATATAATTTTTTAGCACACTGAATGAACTGAGAGTTCTATTTTAATTATATATCCTGTGCATGTCTCCTACACATTTTGGTTAACTCAGTTTGCTTTGCTCTCTGTGTGAGACTGTATAGCATATATGCAGGTTGCTTGTGCTTAAGCAGTAATTCTCCCCTAACATATTCCATGTGTGCATCTGCTTTGTTGAAATATACATCTGCTCTGCCAGTATGATTCGTTCAATAATTCATGAGTGCATTTTAAGGATATTCCCACTAGTTGTGCTGAAAACTGAGATCAGGAAATTCTAATGAAAATGGAAAATCCTCTAAGGATCAATTGAGAGGCTTAAATTTTGACTATATGCACAGTACATCTTCAGAGAGACTTGGCAGCTTCTTATTGCCACCACTGGTGTGTTGTGAAAATAAGACTCTTTTTTTTTCATGTAGATCCTCTTTTTCCCCCGGTGATAACAGCACAAATATATAATCCTATTCTTCATCTCCGTTTATGCAACCCAGATGAAGCAAGATGCTTGAGAGGGACGCATCTGCAAAGAGAGAACACCAGAGGCGAAGCTTGACGTGGTCACTAAACCCATCAGGTGATAAAGCGCCTCTGAAAGCTTAGCCACTTTTCACCATTTCAAACTCAGAGCTTTGGGTGTTTTTGAAATGTTTTCACAGCACTTTGGGGGACGGAGTGTCTGACTGAGAGTCTGTGGGTGTTTGGAAGAGTGTGTGGTTTGCAGTGTTTATGTACGTGTGTGTGTGTGTGTGTGTGGTCCAGCACAAGAACAAAAAGCGGACACTCATCAGCAGCAGAGGTGGCGTGTGCGGCACATTCAGAGCAGGAAAGAGAGGCAGGCTTTCATCTTCACTCATGCTTGCTCAGACCCCAATGGAGGCCACATGCCTGAGTCACGCAAGGAATCCTTTTGTGTGATTAATACTGAAAGTTAAGGTGTCTCCCGCAGTCGGGGGCTGAGATATCACCTCAAAGCCCCCATCAGGGGGTCAGAGGAAGCCAATGAAATCAGTAGATAACAACCTGCCACGAGGGGGGAAGGCGGCCAAGGAATAAAACAGTCAAAATCCTAACCAGCTGTCAGTGGGTCTGCATTACTCTGCTAATTACAAACTCTGTGGGCCTCCTTATCCCCACCTCCCCACCCGGGAGAAATGAAAGACGGGGAGAAATGCAACTTCAAACCGCAGTCTGCCTTCGCACGCTTATAAAAATGCCAGAGAAATTGGCTTTTTGCACACCCGTCGCGCTCGTTCATTAGCTGCGGCTAGGCTAACCTCGCAATCGGCACACGTTTGTTTATCAGTCTCATTGTGAGCATGCGTCACTAAACACAGGCTTGTCTTTCCTTCAGTTGTTTTCAACTTCAGGTACATTCCCAGCAAAGTTGTTGTGGTTTGCAGATAACGATCTCTTAAGCCTGGGGTTGTTTGTGCAGACGTGATGTCAGAGTGAAAACAGAGCTGACCTTTATCTGACGGCCAGTTTGAGGGGATCACACGGGGTCACGATGAGTAATACAGAGTTAGGATCTTGTCTTCCATCTGAATGATTACAGCAGCCCACTCATTTGTCTCTTAGTGGGTAAAATAACACATTTGACTTAGTGGAGTGGATTCATTTGTTCAGTTATATTTCAATTGGAGATTTTTACTTTCAGTTTATGTGAAACTACTCTATATTATATATATCTGTATATGTACTATATATGTATACATATACATATATATATACATATTTGACATCTTATTATCCACAATTTTTAAAACATTACATCTTTACAATAAGACTACATTTTAAAAAGAAGCATAATTAGATTATTGCTAAGTTTTTTTAACCCTTTATAGATTATAAATAACTTGTAATAGCGTGGCAAAAAGGGGGAACAGTGATCTGTTGCTTATGCGTAGTGTGAAAATTCAAATACTTCATCTTTCCCCCCAGCCACGACTTCCTTCCTGTCTGCTTCATCAGATACTGCACTTAATTATTTACCAGCTCTTAATCACCAGCAGCATAAGTTAACAGTCAAAGTTAAATTTGCCATAACAAATGAACAAAATCCTACTTTAAGGCTTTGCAATGTGCCACCAGGAGAGTTCCTCATTATTTTTACAGGAGCTCCTGATGTGCTTTGAATGTAGAGGCTCGCTCCTCAACTGGTGAGGTGAACACCAGTATTTTTATCAATGCACACAGCTATAAATAGCAGTTACTCACACTCGAAGATGAATGTGTAGTAGGCAGTAACAGGATCTTCCCGAATAGTGAGACTGTATCAACTTGTGAAAACTATCTATAACGTGTCTATAATTGTTTATTTATTATTCAAGTATTAACAGTCTGAGTACAGACTTTTGGAGCACAGCATGTAATAGTAGCCACACAAAGCAATTTTATTTTGTTTCTTTTACATAACGATTATCTGAATAAAAACTACTAACACCACAGATTATAATCTGACACATTTCTAAAAGAACTGCATTTACATAGCTCCATTCTAGTCTTGATGGCCACTCACCCACTTTATCCTTGGCATGGGGGACGCTGGTGCCAATCCTGGCTGACATAGGAAGGCAGGGTACACCGTGGACAGGTCGCCACTACAACCATTCACTCTCACACCTACAGTCAATTTAGTGTGTCTAATTTGTCTAATCCCTAATCTGCATGGTCTGTGGGAGGAAACCAGAGAACCCACAGAAAAGCCACGCTCACACGGGGGAGAACATGTAAACTCCATGCAGAAAGACCCTTGACCCTCGAATGCGGGTCTTCTTGCTGAAAAGGCAAGATTGTTAACCACCTACACCCCCGCGTGGTCTTGATAGTCACTCAAAGCTGCTTTACACTACACTTTTTGGAGAGCACAACATTACACAATCCGTGAGTATTGTGTATTCCATGTTTTGTTTGTCTGAAAACGAGGACACGAGGAAGATAACAGTGCACACGCACAGCCGCCACCTCTCTGGTGAAATACCTTCCTTAATTAGAAGGCTGACGTTAATTGATTGTTTTGTCTTCCCGTCCACGTCGAGAAAGAGAACATTTTTACTGTTTAACATACTTCACCTGAGCTACATGCCACTTTGAAGTGAAGTGAGTTCACCCCATCAGCCGAGCGCTCCCCAACCCACCGCCACCCGACCTCAAACCACACCCGGGTGAAAATCCATATAACAGCAGAAATTGCAGGGCAAATACCTTTGAGCCACGCTCATTAAAAGACCCGGCAACCCCCATTTCAAAGAGAACGTAAACAATGTTATGAGCACGCCGCCTGCAGTGACTCACCCCAAACGGTTATTACATCTACCACGAAGCCATGCGGCGTTTCATCTTCCTGCGGTTTTCAGCAGTGAGATAAGAAGCCTCGAGATCGCTGAGGTAAGCTAAGTGATCTTAAAAGCATCCCTAAGCGGTTAATAAGTATGTACTAATGACCCCCAAACACAGCTTATCAACGTGAAGAAGACTGATAACGCCGTGGCGTATCCAAAGGGTGAAGTGGTGTTTGGATTCACAGGCTCATAAATCTGTAGCTGCCACCGAAAAATGAGAGTAGGTCACTGCACACGCAGGTATTGTTGGCCGCCTGTTAAAGCTGCAGTATGTAACCTTTGGTGTTGATGAATCAATGTAATATTATTTGTATGCTGGGTCCTTCATCTGGGTGCTTCTTTGTGTTTTCAGTAGGTAAAAGATTCAAGATTCAAGATTCAAAGTGTTTATTGTCATATGCACAGTAAAGAAACACGTTTCCCTGTACAATGAAACTCTTACTTTGCTGTCCACTCAAAAACACCAGCATAAAGTAAAAAGTAAAAAAGAGATGCTTTTGTAAAAAAAGTATAAATATACATAAGAAAAATATAAATATTACAAAGAGACTAAAATAACATATATGCATAAAATAAGTGTAAAAATAGAACTGTACATAAAGTGAACACAGATTTAAAGTGACATGTTTGATCAAAAATCACTCATTTTGCATTTTGAGTGCATTACACTCTAGATTAATCTCGATAAAAAGTTTGCTTTTCTTCTAATGACTAAATTAATGACTACTCAGGCAGTTTCAGACGTTTCCGTTCTTTAATTTTATCTTTCTATTTTTAAACACAGAACTACACATAGAACTGTGTGATTTCAAAGAGACTAACGCCGTTAACATGTGCTAACATCACAACAACAAAAAAATCCACCTGAGGATGACCATAGAAACTCAGACATTCACATTTGTCATGATAAAGAGAGAGGGAGCACAGGGTCGGTGTCCAAATGGAAGTCTCCGGGCAGCTGCCAGCATGTTCACTATCAGTGCCTGGAGTGTTTAGTTTGCCACTTACTTTCCACTCACTGGCGATGTTGAGGAATTCCTCTGCGCAGGTCTCAGCAATTAATCGTGCCTTGTTTTTTTGACAGTCAAGGCAAAGGATCGCAACTTCCAGTCATTGTCGATAAACTGTGCCGTGACACCCAGGTCGTTGTCATATTGCATGAAGCGCTATGTTTGTTTTATCCGTCGCTCATCTTCTTAAAATGAAACCTTCCGCTCCAACAATCATCTCACTTCTCTCCATCTTCAGCCACTAGTCAGAGGTCAGCGCACACCAGAAGTAAACCAACTTTTCTTTTTTCAGTCCTACTTTTTCAGTCCTTTAGTAATAACAAATACATTGGTGTCGTGAACTAAATCATTCCATGTCCACACAGATGCTTCTATTTTGAAATTCTTTCATTGGGTTGTCATGATGGAATCTCATGATATCATTTTAAACCTTTTTTTTTCCCCCATAATGTTTTTCACTTGGTTCGCCCCCTAGTGGCCAAACTAAATGCTCGGTGGTGAGTTTGTGACCCCTGAAACTGTTTGCAGACTTTATCCACTTTCCGAGCACAATATTGCTGTTCACTCCCTCTGCCTTGACATATAAGGAATCGCTTCCTGTGTGCGGCGTGTGGAGCTGAAAAGCTTCACCGGCTTCACCGGCATTGTGTGAACTCATTCGATAATGATTTGAATGTAATTGACATTTGTTTATATTTAAAAAGTTATTTATGATACAGCTTTAAACTAAACACATCCGCTTTCTTGTCTGAACCAGGGCATGAATGTATTTGTTAAATGTTAAACTGCTTTTGTTTCATTCAGGTTTGATGGCGTCGGAGAAGATTACACATTCTCCAGATGCTTCTTTCTACAGATAAGGTGTCTCATCTCTCTGTCTCTGATAAGAAGAAGAAAGGTAGAAGCAGTTCCTTCCTGTTTCCCTCCATCATGCTTCCTTCCTATTGCGCTGCATCTCGTCATTTTATCCAAACTGACTGAATAAACAAGTTACGTGGGCTCTGCAGTGCATCATTCTGACAGCGTAAAGGAATAGTTTGACATCCTGAGTAATGCGTGTGCACTTTCTCGCCGACCCTGTCTCTTGCAAATTCCATTTGTTTGGCGCATTTTTGTAATATGTCATTTTTAGTTGGATTATGGTCACAGCCAGTGTTTTTTTTTGTTTGTTTGTTTTTTTCCATTCTTTCAAGTCTGAGAAGTGTTTCGTCTGTAACTTCAACTATCACTTCCAGTTAATGATTATCCCAAAGGGAATTTGCCCCGCAAGACACGTGAAAAACATTAAAAGAAGACAACAAAGCTACTCCTATCACAAGAGACCTAGAACTAAATGAATACGTTGTTAATTCAAGTCATTGTAGTGCTTTACAGAGGTAAGTGCTAAAGCTGAAGAAATGGTAACAAGTGATGGCAACAAAAAAGAAATAAATAGAATAAACAAATTAACTGTGGATTTTCTTTATTATAGTGGACATTATAAGGGGAGGGGACACCTTTGTCTGGCTTCATCTGATCCAAATTCTATTTCCTCCAATGCTTTATAGGTTTTTTTTTTGTTTTTTTTTTTAATTGTGACAATCTGAGTGACACCTGACCTGTACTTCCTGTAACTGACCAGGCAACGCAGACAAGGTCTGCGGGTGTCCATCCCATCCACTTTCCTAAGAGTCCCAGCAATCTCTCCAGAGGTACAGATACCCCTACTTTAAAACCCAGCAGACCAATGAGCCACATGTATTTGTCACCATGGCAACAATCCAAATGAGGGTTCACACTCGCTTACTTCCACATCTCACATTATATTTTGGTAGCAGCAATTTTTCTCACCAGGAAATCACCCTGATTTGTGTGTCCTTGTATTCCTTGAGCACTCAGTTGTGCATGAGTGGGTCCAAGCGGACTTCTGACCACCAGCTGGACTGGAAGGATTCAGGTCATCACCATCAGCACGGTATCAAACTGAAGGTGTGTACAGCTTTGTCCACATGGACCCATGCATAAATGGGTGATTGACATATGTATAGAAACTTAGCCATCATGGTTTCAGAGTGGTTTTATTCCTCCCTCCTTTCTATCAGGAAAAAATTCAAACTTTACAAACAGAATTTCAAACTTTCCCCTTTAAACTTGAGTTTGTTGCTTTTGAAACTCTGTGGGTTTCTCCCAAAATTGCTCAAAAGCCGGTCGTCAAGGTCAGTCACGTACATGTTTCTCCCCAGTGCACCATTAATTGCAGCACTTCTCTGAATGTCCTCATCTGATGGAAAATCTCTTCAGGTGATGTTCAAGCAGTAAATTGGTTTGTGGCCACGGAGGAGTCTCCCCAGCATGGGATGGCTTAAAGATGGAGGTCAGTGGGATTATGCAGGGAAGAGGCCAATGTGATGACACAAGTGAGAAACAAAAGGCACAGGCCAAAATGCAAAGAGCGGGACCATTGTTGATCTGAGCAGCCCTCCTCAGACTTAATTACCTCTCATTCATTTTCATTCAGCCTTCTCGTGATAATGCAGGGGGACCTGATGTGGAGGATAAAGAGAGGGCTAATGAAGTTATGTTAGTCAGGGTAGAGGAATAAAAGAAAGCAGTTTAAAAATGTCAACAGAAATCCAAGCTGCTGGAGAAAAAGACACCTTCCAAAACGTCATTATCATAAACATCACTGTGATCAGGCGTCACGCTGCAGGGTAAAGGAGGCATTTATACGAGGAACGCTTAGAAATCTCACATCAGATGAGCAGAGTTATATGTTTTTTTTAAGTTAGTGTGTAACAATCTAATAAATGCATGGTCTGGAATACAGAAGTTGTGATGCTTTTTTTTGGCTTTTCCATTAGCGGTAGTACTTTTTTGTGCAGTGATGACTCTGCTGCCTACTTTGAGAACGAACTATTGTGATGGAAAATCAACCAAACCGTGTAGAGTTGAGCCGTGCCGCGCTGTGCCGGTACCATGTATTGGAAAATGTTACTATTCTGCCTGTGATCGGTCTTTGTGAACAGAAACAATGTTACCATCACACAGACACACACAGAGAATTAGACGTGACTTCTGAAACTTTTTGTGGGCACTTCTTTTGGGAGTTTTTTTTTCAGTTATATTCCAACCTGTTTGCAACTATCTCGCTTTACAAGCGCAACAATGCTGTTGTCGGAATGTTGCCAGGCAACACGGCACTGCTATACAGAGAAACGCAAGAGAGAGTCGTGTGGAGCTGACAGGCTTAATCAGCATTGTGTGACCTCATTTGACAATGGTTTGAATGTTACGCACATCAGTTTTAAGGTGCAAGATTTGAACTCAATGAATGTGAACTTATTCTTATTCGATGATCGTTGCTTTAAATTCCATTTCAGGGCATCTGACACAGAGCCACTGGCCCCTGACACGTCCACTTGCCTGAGGGAGATTGGTCTTCAACTGCCTCTGCTTGAATACTGATGTGGCGCAGGGGTCAGAGGGAGCACAGCCCACTGGACGGTGTGACATGCTCACAGTATTCATTGTCACCACCTTCACCCCCAATCCTTGGGAAAATGGTTTGACCTTTGCTCTTATTTTGTGCTGTATGTGATTCCAACAATATTGCATATAACAATTCAATTTTTTTCTAGATATGATAAATAACTGACATGGAATACTGGTGTATGTGGAACTAATGTGTAGTTATGTCGTTTTTTCTGGAAAACATCTGTATCGTGTTTGCGTTTGTGTGTGTGTGTGTGTGTGTAACAGTCTTAGTCGCTTGACTGCTAATGCCTGCTGTTGCCAGGCGACGATGACATGTAGGTGCACTGCTTTGCTTTTTTTTTTCTTTAATCACACTCGGCCACACATCGAGGCTGCCCACACAAAAATGTGAGACTTTTCGTCTGTTGAGCCAAGCTCTGCATAAGCTAAAAGCACCCAAAGGATTCACAGTGTTGAAGGGTTGAGCCATCAGAGACAGGGGTGCGGGGGTGGAGGATAAGACCTACTTCCTGGCGGACAGGAAATTCTACTTCCTGCCTTGATTAATGAGGGGGAGAGAACCGCAGGATCACAAAGGGGCACTGAGGGGCCTCCTCGCACACACAGCTCCCACGTTTCACCTTGAGTGTCCAATTTTTCGCCCCCTTTCTGGTTCTCGTTCATCAACGTTCAAAGATAATCGTCTTGTGACTGAATTATGTTGACATCTTGTAGATAAGATTACTTCAGCATACACGCACTGACGGCCAGATGGATTTCATGTTTGTTTCCCAGGCTCCCAGCTCCCCCAGTGTGTGGGTGTGTTTTTTTTTTGTTTTGTTTTGTTTGTGAGTGCATGAGGGTCAGGATCCAGAAAAACTGGTGTTTCTCAACCTCATGTCACCGGTCAGGAGTTGTGTCAGGGCAAGGAATGTAAACAGAGCAGAGGAGTAGAGCGAGCATCAGTGTGAACTGCAGTCGCTCACTATAGCCGCTCTCACACTAGAATGTGTGGTTATACCTGGGATTGTGTTTTTCTTACTGGGGTGAATCTCTTAAAAATGATGATTATCACTATTCACTTTGCCAGATGTTGGTCTTCCTGTGTGTTTTGTTTCACCCCTGCATCACGTGTGTGAAAGGTGATACAACAGTGCACAATGTTACTATTCTATATTCTCTTTACTCTTCTACTATCTCTATGTATCTCTTACTTTAGTGTTTTAGTGTTGCACCGGGAATTATAATGGAATTTGCACTGGTGCCAAATTGAAGCAGCGTGTTGCCGATAACGCTGACTGGAGCAAAAGCCGATAACAAGCCACGTGCACTGCAGTGTCATTTGACCCGAGAGTTAATCCCCATTAAACACATTCCCGCAGGTCTAAACCCCATTTAAACCTGGGATTTTGATTTTTTGACTGGTGGGAATGGGGCATAATCGGGTGATGTTATAATTGTTACAAACCGCTGGTGAGCCGCATACATCACTGGAGAAAGGTGTGAGATGGGGGCGTAGGAAGTGAGAGGGGAGGCAGGCCGACGAGGGAGGGAGGGAGGGAGGAGGAGAAGAGCGAGAGGTGCTTTTTAAGATTTCATGTTCTCCTCCAGCCCCCACAGTTTGCAGATAAAGGTTGCCGTTGCCAAGGTGACTTGACAGAGAAAGGGAAAGTATCTGGCTGTGTTTCTCCTGTTCTTGTGCAGGAAGCTTATAGGAGCCAGAGGCATAGATAAGATGATTTCAGTCCCTCCTCCACAGAACAAAAGCTGTACGCATGATATACTGCCTTAAATACCTCAGGACTCTCTGGCTCCTGCATTCACTCCAAAGCTGCCTAAATATGTGAAACATGCAGTAATGAGAAAGCGCCCTGTGCTGCGTTTCTCGGCCAAATCTGCACCCATAAATTACCTCCACACTGATGACACAGAGGCAGCACTTTGTACAGTCAAGAGGAAAAAACTCTTATGTTTATTAGCCATGAATTTCACATTGTGAAAAAAATCACATGTACAAAATAATGCCATTAAAAATAGAAATTAAACTCTTACATGACAAATAAAAAAAAAAAAAAAAGGAAAACGAGGAGAGATGCACACAGACAGTGGCGTTGTCTCATTTACATCATTACATGAAGTACGATACTGTGCTCCAGCGCGAGCCAGCTGGATTTCCAGATAAAAACAGAGAATAAGACGAGGGCAAGAGTAGAAATGGGAAATGCCACTCGGCAATTAGAAGGGAATTGAAGGGGCATTCATTACTCACTGTTGTCAGGGTAACTCAATGCTCAATGGGAAAGAAATGCTCTTATCCGATTGGAGGAGCCCGAGGCTCTGCGTTCAATGGTTGGAGGAGGTCAACAATATGGAGGCACAAAGGTCTCCGCAGAAGTCCACCAACTGCTATTTAACAGGATGGACTCTTGGGTGGCTTTAAAGGGGCTGAGCAGGAATTTCCAAGGATCAGATTTGATTCGACGCCACAAGGAAGGACATAAAAGAAGACACACATTGCACTGAAGCATTACCGCTTACATTGAAATTCAATGAATCCATTAATATTCAATTGCAAAATGTTCAACGTTCAGGTCACATGAAGTCACACATCGAGACAAAAACACTGATTAGAGTTACCAAGAGTTTTTTATGGATCTTCTTGATTTTTGTTCTTTAAGAACTTGCAGGTTTTTTTATTTTTTCATGTGCATCTCGAACACTATGATGAAAAGCACTGCGGTGTCTGCCCTTATCAATGCACAGTTTGCTGGGTTCGAGTCCTTCTTCGCTTAACGGCGAAAACAACTGAGGCTTAACACCCTAAGGAGTCAAATTAGCATGTGACAGTCTCCTCCAGCTGTCCCCAAAGGACAGCTGCACAGACCGCCGCTGCATTCCTAACCGTGTCAGGGTCACTCTCTGATGTTCCTGATAGTTACTGAGTCACATGCCGCACTGTTCGTGCTGCGTGATCAGTTACACAGCAACTTCCTGTTCGGACGGAACCGTTTGGGCCCCAACAGGCCAGTCAGGCTACATCCATACAACTAAGTTTTCATTTCACAGTGTTCATAAGGATACGCCTCACATCACTGGGCATGTGCATGCTGACGTCAAAAGGATAGGCAAGTCGGGGGGCAATAAGAAGCGTTCAGGAAGTGAATGTGGATAACTTTGTTGTTACCCTTGTACGCTCTATGTAAGAAATCGTCGTGAAATGAAATCTGTGATAAAATGAGCCGACTTCAAACTTGATTTAATGGTCCGAGCCACTAGATTCAGGTCTTCTTCAACATTTGCAGCTAGTATCTGTCGATGGGAGCCTGGTAGCCTGGTGTCCACATCCAGAATAAAACCTTCTTCAGAGTCGGCAGTGTTTTTCATTTTGGGGGGGCTCTGAAACACCAGATTAATGTGGACAGCAAGTGTATCCAGAGGGTAAGAGATGCATTTTCAAAAGTCAACAGAGTAGTATGGATGTAGCCATAGGTTCTGACCCGGGTCACATTAAAGAAAAGAAGAGGAAAAGGACTCATTTCTTTTAACCCAGTACTTCTTTGGGCAGTGACCATGTGGCCTCTACTGTTTTACATCATCAGAGCATTTCGTCCTCTTCCATCTATTCTCTGACAAGGTGCACTTGTTGTTGTTTCTCCTGGGAAAGACTGAACTGTGCAAAATGTAGCACAACTGAGGTCAAAAAAAATGTCCATGCATGACAAAACCCATACATATAGTACATTCACGTATGAATGCAGGCAGAGAGGAAATAAATAGGATTAAACATACACAAGAGCGTAATCTTCATATAAATTAAGACTACATTGCAGCGAGTTTAAAAAGTAAATGTTTAGTCCTCAGTTAAAGATTAAGGTGACAAGATTTCTGTGAGTTCATGCCAGAATCACAATGAGTGGACATGCTCGAAATAAAGGCTTTACCTATGACTCAGCAAGCGAGCCGCTGCTTCGATGTGAAGAACAGACGCACTCTTGTGCAGCGTTAAATATACAGCTGAATTTAACGGTGAGTGAATCCAAACACGGGAAACTGCCCCCTGTGTACAGTAGCGTCATTGGCCAAACACTCAGTAGAGGTGTAAGGTCACGACCCAACCCTTGAGGCACATTGGCCCCTCTACCACCCCCACCTTCATCTCACACCAATCCCAACCCGGGCCGTGCGACAGTTTCCCTCCGTCCTCCTCAACTTCAGCTGGTGTTGGTCGTCAACACCTCGCGGCTTGCAGTGACAGCAAACGGCCAAAGCCTTCATGAGAGGAACGCTCAAGAGCTTTTTGCTTCTGTGCATGAGCTGTAAACAAGCACGCGTTTGCAGGAAAAGAAGAAAAAAAAAGAAAAAGAAAGAAAATCAGAAAAGACAGACGGGGATATTTGCTCCTTCATTGTGCCTTTGTGGATCAGCTGTGTTCAGTAAAAACTGAGTTTTCGTCCTGTTCTTTGGCACACCAATCACTGCGTTCTCCCTCTCTCAATCAAAATGGGACATTCATCATGCTCTACATCGCAGTCACCATAAAAAAAAGCTTTTTTTTTCTATTATTATTATAGAGGATAAAGGCATTAATACAGAGCCTCACAAGCCTGCCATGACTACAATGGGGAAAATGCAAGTTGCGTACAACGTTTGCAGTCCTCATATGGCAGCACGAAAGCCCGATATGCTGGAGATGTAGACAAGGTTTGCGCCTCACATAACAAGCAGCAGTTGGTTTGGTTTGTTTGCATGAGTTTCTGTACAGTATGTCCCATCTTCCCTCTCAGTAAAAAGACATGACATCATTCGGGTGAAGTGTCCAGCTCTGCTCCCTGCGTCGTCGCGGCATCAAAAATGAACGTAGGTGTGCCTGTACATCACTGCTCAAATGTCTCCTTCAGAGGAAGAGGATGTGTGCTTCTTCACAGTTGGAGTCCAGTGGATGATGCAAAAATGGGTACATCTGGGAAAGAGAAAAGAATGACACGTTACACACACGCCTTTTTTTTAATCCTTATGGGTATAAGAGGAAGCAGGAAGTAACAGCAAACTAACGCTGAACGACTTCAAAGCCCACTTATGGATTTCGCTCTTTAAAAGTGGTGAATTTACAGATGTTTGGTTGCGTACAATCGACTCATGTACCCGCGTTTGATTAATTAAGTGCTGCCTCAATAATCACCAAGAGAAATAAAAGAACTTCTCCCCAACACTATCTCCACAAGATGAAAGAAAGAACGTGGGCATCACACATTTATTTCAGAGCTGCTATATTCACATGTTTTGTTAAAGTGCCTGCTGTGCATCTGCTGCTGGACCCAAAGACTTGTTGAATCATTTAACTCCGTTTCCCCCGCTTCAGTCTGTCACTTTTTGCCAGCATCGTACTTCCCCTTCATCTCACGAAACATTTAACACCTCAGTGCATTTTACTCTCCATCTTTTCCTTTGACTTTTTCGATTTTTTGAAGAACTTACTTCAGTCTAATTTAACGCTCCAACGCTAACATTTCCACTCAATTTTCACTCTTTCGACGATTACCAGCTAATCCAATTCAAACTTGATTCACTATAGATTGGATTTGACATTGTGGGAGGACTTACAGCACGTGTAACAAGTGAACAAACAACCATGAAGGCCTCTTTCTACCTACTCTTAGTTTTTTTTTTATTTTTCAACATAAATTATGCTCTGGATCCACCTGCTGTTCCCTGTTGTTTTAAAGGTCTGAAGAAAAATAAATGAGAAAACCCCGCTATCTGTTTTTGTTTCGCTTTCGCGTGGAGAGGCACAAGTGGAAGACATGTGGAAACAGTGACGCTATTACCCACATTCATGATTCAGGTTCTTATCAGCCACAACTCAACGAACAGCTGTGGGCAAAAAAAAACACTGGTAAACACTGCGGTTTCACCTTGTCATCGACCTCATAACATAAATCTCTGCTCTGCCGTTTCACCGTTGTTGTACTTCCTGCTTCCACTGGCACACACATGCCAAGCGGAAAGAGAACTTGGCTTGTGATCGAAGGGTTGCTGGTTCGAATCCCAGCCAGGTTAAGGGTTGGGGTACCACTGAGCGAGGGCTTATTGCTAATTGGACAATCTAAATTGACCCCCAGACACATGGAGGCCACATCCAGTGCACCCAAGCCCAGATAAATGAGAGGGCATAAAAATCTCTGCCAAAAAAAAATGTGCAGATCATCCGCTGTGGGCTGATCAAGCCGAGAAACTGAAAAATCAATAAAATAATGTATGCAAATTTGCAAAAAATGCTGGATGTAGCCGAAAAACAAGCTCCATCTGTGCCCCCCACCCTTTAAATTTGCCGGGCCACTGTCGCTGTGTCCTTGGCTTAATGCCACTCGGTCACGGTTGTGATTGTTTTTGAGGAAATGCAAACACGCCTGATTGTTTTTCCCCTCCTCCAGCAGACTGATAATTGCAGCCAGATCATTTTCCATGTCTGACACAGCACTGAGCAGAGATACGAGACTAAAGCTTGGCTAACAAGCTGCTGACTGTGGTCTCATGTTCATTGGTAAGTTGGTTTTCCACTTATGCTCTTTTGGCATCAACGTGCATAGGCACATCGCTCAAAATATTGTTGTATTCCTTTTAACACTGAGCACATCGCATACACAGTTCATTCTTTTCACTGGAAACGCTTCAAACTGCCAAACTGCCATGGGGAGTGGAAACCAGATGAAGCCGATCAGGTTACTTGAGCTCAGTGTATGAAGAGACAGAGAATTATTTGTAGCGGTGCTACATTTATTTATTTAGTTCTTGTCCTTGGATTAGCAAGCAAATGTCAGACAATACATCAGTGAGGGGTTAGGAGGCAAGCTGTTGTGTCTGAGGCAATTATCGGAGTTTTAAAGTTACATTTCAAGCATAGTTTAGTTCATACTGCTGAACAAGGGTCTACTTATTGTGTAATTATCTTTTTTTTAAAATGGCTTTTCTTACCCTGATATGGGTACATTAACATCACTCAATATATATATTTTTGGGTTCCATCTGTATCACTGTGCCCTCACTATAAGCTTTCCAAAAGAAAAAAAAACTTTAAAAGAGGGACTCTTTTACTTGAGACAAGTAAGAATTGTTCCCCCGGGAGAAAGTTCTCTTTTTCTCACACAGCTACAGTCTCTGTCTGTGAGGTCTAACATACTTCCTTTCCCTTTTATTCCTTAACAGTCAGCCTTCTTTTCCATTCCTTCGCAGTTTGTCTTTTCGGCGAGTTCAGTGAGTAGACTGTCAGTTGCCATGACAGGCAGGCACACAAAAAACAAATTCTGTATTAAATTAGTGGTAGGATTATATCCTTCACTGAGCACTGTGTTGCACTGGCTTAGATTGAGTTCTCGTCTATCTCTTTAAGAAATAGGTCTGTGACAAGAAAGGGAATAATAAGTCCTCAGACATATTTCATGCAGTAGAGAAGAGGGACATCACAGTGTTGGAGCAGGGAAGCTGCTCTGAGCTGTTGCGTGACTTTGGTGGATGAGAGAACGTGTTGTTCTGGACAACTGAGGAGCACAATTATTATAACAAATACAGTAAAATCAACAAGAATGGTTGTATTTGTTGTGGGAAGTCACCTAAGGTGCAGGATTCTGTGATGTGATTGGAACCCTGGAGTCAGCAGGCAAACCTGATCTTTCTGCATCCTGCTGACTCCAGGGTTCCAATCCTACACGTGCTCCACATACGTCTGGACTGCTTATCATCAGAGCAGAGGAGCAGGGTTTGGATGAGCTACAGGAGACCAGTGAGTTCAACAGTAACATTTAGAGGGAGACCAAGGATTAACATATTCATTATTCAAATGCAATGCATCTGATACAGTTTCACACCTAAAATGAGACTGGAAATGTTGTTGGCTCCATTTTTAAAGCTGGAGTTTGTAATTGTTGGTGTTCCGCCTCTATTTTCGCCTTTGTAATAGTCAAAATGATCTGAAAATGGGCTCTGTCAAGCAATACTATCAGACCTGGCAGGGACTACAGCCATTTATCCTTTGAGCGCAGTAGAATTCAGTTGTGAAACTTTACGTGGGCTCGTTGTGTTTTCAGTAATAATTCAACATCTGTGCAACTGTCTCTCTTAACTTGTGCAATGTTGCCGTTGCCTCCATTTATCTTGATGTAAAACAATATACTTCCTTTATGCAGCACGGAATGTAGCCAGGGGACATGAGATTTAAAATCCACTATACTGAGAAACATAGATAGATTTGGCACATCCATATCCAATGTACGTAAATAATTGCAGTTTACATTTCCATGTGTGTCATTATGGATGCAGATTATTTCTGATAAATAGTTGAAACACATGTCTGGACACAGATTGTTTCCATTTACAAGGAAAACATAGTTGTGTGGATGCAGCCCATGACTGTAAAGGATGACGTATGTCTGACTGGGTTCTGGTGCGCATAGTTGGGGGAGGGGGGTGGGTTTCATTTCACACTTTGACACAACTCTCAGTCACCTCCACTCGCAACTGATGAAGAATGGCTTCCAACACTGCCTGAGTCAGCGGCTGCCTCCCACTCACCCAGTGTTAAGAACCATAACCTCAACAAAAGGAAGGCGAATGAGAGTGGATTAGCCTCGCCAGGGTGTCATAGCCTGCTGGTGTGTGGCTTGTATAATTGGCAGACCCCCTTTTGCCTCTTAGAGAGATTTCCCCCACAGGAGCCATAAAAGTATCCCATTCTCTTTCAATTACCTTCTCTGTCCTTCAGCCCATCCCCATAGCCACATAACTCAGTTAACTAATGCACACAAACCCCTATCAGTCCCACACAGGTCCATCCTCCCTCTCCCCTCTCTCTTCTGCAGAGAAGACTCTACCTTTTCTATCAGACAATCTGAAAATTTTAATGACTGAGTGGCATACGATGTCAAAGTCAGTGATATCCAAATGTGTATTTATTTATTTATTTATTTATGTTTTTTGTTGTATATGTGTAGTAATTTGTAGTTAATATTGATAACAATTTAACTTTAAAATTGTATATATGTTGCCAAAGTTAAATGTTGATTTTAAGGAAGATTTTGTTTAGGTGAAGTGTTTGTGTGGAAAAAATATAAAGACACCTAATATCACATACTAATACGTAATGGTACCAAATTGATCGGACTAAAATGTGACAAAGCAAATGTATTTCACAGGTAGTTTTGTTAAAATGAAAAAGTGAAAGCATCAAGGTCTTTGAGGAGTAGCACTCATGTTGGACAGTTGACAAAGTAGAACCAGCAGAACTGATTCTTATATTCCAGACATTTCCCCTCTGTGTTAAATCTGGCAGTGACATTATCCACATTTCAGAGATTTAGGTGTAGCCTCAAGCTAACAAGCATCAAATGCAGTTGAAGAGTGTGTTTGATTATCTCACTGCTTTCTAGCTCTGCTTCACAGTCCCAGATTTTTTCCACTTTTTTCCACATGCTGTGGTTCTTCCCATGACATATGAGCCGACTTTGATAATGTCAAAGTTGGTGGATTAAATTCTTTTCAGACAAATAAAGATAAACATGTGATGTCAAACAAACCTTATGAAAATGGTGTAGGTTGACAGTTTGTGGCTCAAGCAGGCAGATGTTTCCAGGTGCTGACGAAAGCAGTGGGAATGAGCGAGTACGGCACAGTAGTGATGCTGTTCCAGGCATCCAACGTTGGGTCATAGCAGTCCAGAGTTTTACACCGCTGTGTGCCAAAGTATCCACCCACCACATACAGTTTGTTCCCAGACGCTACAGCCTGGCAGCTCATCCGTTTGGCTGTCACGTCGCCCACTTTAGTCCACTGATAGCTCTCGCTGCTGAATTTATAAGCCGAGCATGCTGAGAACTCTGTATCCCCACCCATGACAAAGATCTGGTTTCCCAGCACGGCGGCAGCTGTGTAGCGCCATGGTTGTGGGCAGGACGCAGGCACAGTCCATCGGTTCTCCTGCGGATCGTAGCACTGCACCTTGGGCAGCTTGTCGTGGGTGACACTGGTTCCTCCAAAGGCGAACAGCTTGAGCTTGACGCTGACCACTGCTGCGTTGCTCACGCCTTCTCTCAAAGGAGCCACCATGGTCCACTTGTTTGCTACTGGGTCAAACTGCTCCACCTGTTTGAGTGACACCGATGGTGATGCTGGGAGGCAGCCAGTCGCTGCAGTGTGACCTCCGACCACGTAGAGGCAGTGTTTTAGCTCTGCAGAGCCATGGCCAAACCTGGCGATGAGCATTGGCGCTGCTTTGGACCATTCCTCATGGACAGTGTCGTAGACCCAAACATCTTTAGACACACCGTTCTCTGAGCCTCGTCCACCGGTGATGTAGACCTTACAGCCTATGGCGCATGCACTGAACTCCTTCCTCGGGCTGGGTATGTCAGCTTTGGGGATAATCTCTTTGGCCTTCTGGTCTACCAGGTACAACTTGTCACACATGAAAGTCTGCCCTCCTAGAAGAAACAGAGCATGGCTGGTTTTTCTTGGTCGAGCACATGGGCTGTTAACAACCCCATCATTCTGCAGGATCTTCAGCTTACAGCGGATAGCTTCGTCAACAAGCTCCTTGCTCTTGGCCTGGGCATTGATCAACTCTTCTGTTGAAACGTTCTCCATCAGAAAGATGGCAGGCAGCAGAGCAAGGCGGACCGTTCTCAGAAGCTCTGGAAGGTGGTTGTGCCTCCTTTCTAGGTCATAGTTGATCCAGTTAAGGGCAGCTTCATAAACCAGTCTCTCATCCTCGGTCTCCAGCTCCTCGTGTGACAAGAGCTGCACCACCATATCTTTGGGCAATTGGAGGAAGTCCTCTGTCTTGCAAATAGCAGGGAAGTTGCTGAGGCACATGCCCCAGGAGAGCTCTGACAGCTTGGTACACTGATGGGCATCAGACAGCAACAGCATGCCGAGACAGTTAGACGGGTGAAGGTTTCTCTCTAGGAATTCAGCACACGCATCACGGATGTCCTGAAACTCCAACATGTCCCCGGCTTCCAGCAGTGACTCTGCGTTCTCCTCGTTGATGACCACACGTGATGAGTACGCATAATCCAGCAGGAGCTCTAAAACCTCCGGGTGGATGGAGTCATGGAAGTTGACCTCGCTGGCCTGGCTCTCCCTCAGTCCACCACTGAACATGGCCTCAAAGTAGCGGCTGCAGGCGGCCAGCACGGCACGGTGGCAAGGGAAGGAGCGGCTGCCGGCATGAAGCAGGACATCCGTGAAAAGCCTTTGCTGCCTCAGTGAGTTGAGGTGCATGAGGACACTGTCGGCATAGGAGGACTTGTGGAACAGGTAGATGTTCATAGAGCCAGTGCTGGCTCTAGATTTCCGGTTCTCATGGACACACACGGACATTTTCATTGAATCCTGGGAGAGAAAAGACAGGAAGAATCTCTGTTTAAAATACAAATCAAAATACAGCAACAATAGCAGTAAAATGTCACTAGAATTTATCACCATCATTCTCCTGCACCACCATCAATCTGTTCATTTTTTCAAGTATGTGACATTTTATGATTTGTAAAGTATGTAAATGAAGTGGGAAAGATTTAAATCTCTCTTCATTATTTTCATTGTCCATACCAAGTGTAATATATGTTATGTCCTTTTATCATTGAACACATTTAAATATGACATTTTTGAGATGTCAAGTCATATGTATAAAAATATTATGTTGCTACGACAATTAAATTTATCATTATTTAAACTGCCGGTCCTCAGATGAATTAGTAAACGCAGATTTCGTTGTAGTGCGCCGTATATGCTTGCGTTACACCCTGTGACCATCATTTCATGACTCACTCAAAGGTGAAATATTACAATATTCAGCCCTAATATCCATAAAATGATTAATGAGTGCATTTTGAAGGGTCCTCCAGACCTTTCTAAGAAATACGAAGACATTTAGGGGTCAGTGAACGATTAAAAGGACTAGTAACATCTGGCGGTTATGAAGGTCAAATAGATAACAAGTCGCTTCTCTTCAGAGAGCAGAGTGCTTTTCCACTTTCATCTCTGAGCAGTAATAATCCCCCTTTTGTCTCAATGCCATGATTTATAGGAGAAGAGGAGAGAAACTGAAAGTGGGACTCTTTTTAAGCTTCTGAGAATTGCGCTGAATTTACTCCACTCTAACCCTTACAGAAAGTCACAGCTCCCAACCTCACTGTCCTTGCTCTGTCCTCGCTCTGGGCTCAATTTCATTCCACCCAATTTCAAGGCATGACAAGAGCCTCCAGCACTGAATTTCCAGAGATACTGAATCCCCCGTCTGTCCTGGTAAATCCACAGCTGACAGATTCTTTGAGCAGACCGCTCCAGAGGTGTTCATAATCTGAAAGTAAAGCTAACCTTAAAACACAGATAATACTCCACTCAAGCAGATGGAGGTTGTAGCTTTTCCAATTGTGTTACCTGCAATAATACAGGTGTTTCAAGGCAAAGTTGTTCTCAAAGTACAAAACCGTCCTTAAAAGGTCGGGTGGGAGTTTGTTTTCTAGAGTATTTTTTACTGTATTGCTTAAAATCCTCTTCACAACCCGATTGTAACCAATTAATTCATGCATTGTCACAAAAATGTCAGTCACCTGTGGAACAGACTCTGTTACAGGCCCGTAAAAACACTATCCATGTAGTCCTCTTCATGCACGAATCACACCTGCTCAGAAGACAACACCAGAGCTTATGCTAGCTTGCTAAAAGTTCAACGAGACACAAATCATTTGCTGCAATTTTATTGCAGAAAAGGTTCCAACAACAGGTGTTGGTCGCGAACAAAAGGCCGTTTTTGGCCACAAAGGGCCCTGTTTCTACCGGACAGGTGGGTTAACTTCATGTCGTTATGATCTTTTGGGAGTATTTGTTGTTGTTTTTTTGCATCACGTTGTCGTTTCAACCACAAATATCCAAAAAAAAGGTTGGCGTCACCGAAAAGTACAGAAAGTTACAGACGCTTGTGAATCCGTGTTCAGTGTGCGTCCCTGTGCTCTGAGGGCATAGCTTCAGAGGGAAGTCTGAAGAAAGGGGCTTGGACTTTAAAATTCAAAAATGTAGGCTGCTCAAACAGTTTTTCCAGGCTCTCCGACCCTTCCTTTAAATCCATATCCTCACACAAACATTGTGTGTTTTTCTCTTCATATTAAAGAAAGCTTCTACACGAAAGCTTGTCAAGATCACAATCCATCGTAGCTGAGTGAGGTTGAGTTGGCCACAGTGGGCACAGTTTCACTGTCAGTGAGTAAAAGTTCTTCAAACCTCCAGGTGGTGACGTTTTGATCATTCAAAAAAAAGGATTTTCACATCAACACTTTGAGACCTCAAAAGTTCCCAGGTGTCATAAATAATTTGTCTGCAACCCAGCCACTAAGGATGGTTTCTATTTTCCTCAGGTTGCATCATCTGCTCCAAAAATCCTCAGACTGCTGTCTCATGAACAGACAACAAGGCCTGAACGCTGCAGGTGCAGATGAAAGCAAACTCCTGTGTAGTTTTCTGTCACGAGGTCTCACTCACACCTTTAGCTTCAACACAGATGTATTTTTTTTATAGTCACAATTTCCAGGAACATGACAGACACCCAGGCTGGTGGTTGTGTTGCCAATGCAAGTGTGAGAAACACAAACATGCAGCAAGCATTACCATTATGTGTTTGATGCACAATATTCTTGACAGAATCGTAGCCCCTTTTATATACTTTACCTTGTGTCCTCGCCTTCTTCAACAGGAGAGTAAAGCAGAATACATGTATACTAAAACACTGTGTGTGAATCCAGGGGGTGTATAATTATTTGGCAAAATTTCGTGCCTATGCGTGTATCTATTCCAATGTGTCTAAATCGATATGGCAGCAAATGCTGTGATGGTAGTCTTGAGACAAGTACATTACCTAAAGTGCAGAGTGGACAAAAGTCAGTGGGTGGCAGCAGTTTTGCTGTTTAAGGTAAATAAAGTAGATTTTGTAGGAAATACCAAGCCCCATAACTGCCAGGCATTGTGTGTGTATTTGGCCAGATGGTGGAATGTGCTCTTAGTTTTCTTGCAAATGGATGATTGAAGAAGACAACGATGATGAACTTCATAGCTTGTTTTGAGAAGAAAAAGTGACAAAAAAGTCCTAATTTCAAAGCCAGTTGACAAAGAACCTTATTGTACCACCACTGCCACCTATAGGGGTGGAGTGGAATGGAATGTAGAATCAGTTAAGCAAGTATGGAATGCCAGACTGCTAAAAACCCTGATTTTATTATTATAAATTAACCTTTAATCGTCTTAATGGAGTTTGAAACAAGGAAAGAAAGACAAGACCTTAAAGGCAAACTCTCTAAATTAACCTTTTTTTAAATTGGAAAAATGTTGGGAATTCCACTAATTAATTTCAACAATAGAACACACTCCTGTTACTATGTCATAAAGATTGTGTCCATTTTCCACTTTGGTGATATAAGTTTGCAAGCCCATATAATGTCCTCAGCTTGACTCTCTGCGATCTGTGTTTACTCACTTTCTTGCCCTGGGATAGATGAGATGATTGATACCACACGTGCACGTCCTAAACATAAAGCTACAGCCAGCGGCCTGATGGCTTAACTTATGACTTAGAAAGCTATATGTATACAAACAGTATATAAAGCGTTCCAAGGCACAGAGTCGTATTTCACAATAATAATAAGAGGGAGAACATTATTCATCACAACTTAATTAAATGCGAAACCAACCGCAACTTTGGTTCAGCAGGATTTATTGCATTCCAGCACTGACGAAACCAGCAGCCCGTCATCTTCTGGCCTCTGGCTCAATTTTAATGAGACTGTCCTCGCCTTTCCTCTCACCTGCACAGCACATTCCACACACACACACACACACTCACATGCACTCAGACACTGTACAGTAAACGGAGGTTTTATGTGGCATGATCTTGATCCGAATAAATGAAAGCAGTAAACCTGTGAGATTTAGGATCTACCTGTACTATCCATTAGCATATTGATATATATGTAACCTTCAGTGGTCCGGGTCTGTGGCTCAGTCACTGACAGCTTGATGTACACCTTGATTAGTCCACCAGGAACATGCTCAAGAAAAGTGATTACTTACAGAATCTAAATCTGCAGTTTTCTTTTATTTTCTTTCAAAATCATTTAATAAGAGAGTTAATATTGATCCTAAAAAACCAAAGTCTTCTTTCCTGAATCACATGTCACTGTTGCTGCCCTTTGGCCACTCTGTTTCAGTGTTCTAACGTCTCCACTGAAAGCATTCTTCTCCGGAATGACTCAAAGAGACACCGTTTCAGCTCACCTTGATGAAAACAAAGGGATGACACAGCCTTTTCTCTCAGAAATGTCAATAGGTTGCCCACGAAAGAATGTCTTCATCTATTCAACCGTGCCGTACAATTGCATACCGCCCTGCAAACTTCTCTGCTCACTCGTACATGCAGCAAGTGCAGGAGAGGTGGAGGAAGAGGGAAGAGCAGCAAACCACATTCTCATACCATTTGCATTTTAAAGGATAAGGCCTGGATTACCAAGTCAGCCTGCAGCTCCTGAAACTCCTTTGTTCATACATTTGTGATTTAAATGGGACTTTGTCCTTTGTTTCACATTGAGCTGCACCCAACATTTGTGCAGCACAGATTTTATGACTGTGTCTCAAATCTCTATCAATGACAACTATCACACATTTCACATGTATAGATATGTATATTGTATATTTTTTATATCTATTTATGTCAGTTTGTTGCACTGTAAAAATCAGGGAAAATCAGATTACTTATCAGATTATTACACAGTATTACGTCGCTGCGGCTGTTGATGGGAAACAGGTTGCAGCGACACTGTAAACATCCTGAGTGCAACATGTTGCTGCTAAATCCCAGATGACACACATTCAAAAATCCGCTGTGGAGTTTCGATCCAGCATGAGCAGTAATAAATATAAAGTAACTATCCTCAAGTGAAAGTACATATTAAAAGAATACAATATACCTGTTGCCATGATTATTATGATAAAATGGCGTGTTCTGTTTTTGGCTTCAGTGACTTCTCTCCCTTTTTCTCTGGCGAGTGTACGCAGCATGTACATTGTTTGCCTTCCACCGGTAACAGTGTCAACACAGTGGCTTTACACGCTCCTCAATGAAAATATCAAATAAACACAGGAAAAATAAGTCTCCTTCAACTAAAATTCACAGGAATGTCTGTCTACGGGGAAAAAGTAAAAAGGGTGTGACCTCTTCCCTGTCTTTTTTTCCTCTTTGCTTTTATTAAGAGGCTGATTGATCACTTGTGAAATCGCCCCAAAGCAAAGCACTGGTGTCAATAATTATCAGCAACCGGTGTCCTTGGGATTGCAGTCTGTCCACGGCCTGTGATCAATTTCACAGCATAGTTTCTGTCACAGTAACAGTGTCAGTACATTCCAGTCCTCTGCGCTCCTGGAGCAAGACGAGATGCCATCAGTGAGTATGTGGATGACGGTGCGAGCTGTCATCCCCATGAACTCTCTCACAGAGAGCACACAAGCAGGAAGTGCACTCTATATGCCACAACAATAAAGAATAAAGGAGGGGAGGGGGGAAAAGAAGGAAGAAAGGGAAGAAAATGAGTCTCTGGACTGGCTGTGGGCCCGACTGGCTGCACTGACTGTTTAAAATCATTGCCAGGTGTCCACAGTCAACCATGGACTGCAGGAAGAAGGATGGGAGGGGAGAGACTTCAAAAGTAAACAACAGGCTCATTGGCCAAGTGAATAAATCTGCCATTTGCGTGTAGGGGGGGAGAAAAATAATTAAACAAGCTGCAAAACAAGAGAGCAGAATGGGCAACTATTGATCTACAAGTCTGCATCAATCTTCATCCAAATCAAACAAATTTATGGTCTCTCACACACACACCATCTGTCCTCTCTCTCTCACACACACACACATTTGAGCAGAGGATAACTGAGTTTACAACTAAAAGCCTCTAAAATGACACCGCTGATCTCATTATAGCGCACGAGGAGAGCATGTCGCACCTGATGTGCACCCTGCAAACATGTGAAGCATCTTGACAGCGGTGGCACAAAGCAGGAGGAGGGAGAGATGTGTGCGCGTGTGTGTGTGTGGATCTTGTTTTCCCAGAGAGAAATATTAAAAAGAAGCAAACAATAATAATAATAATAATAATAATAATAATAACAATAATAATAAAATCGTAGTTTACATCATCACTTAATGTCAACAAAAAACTGTTCTCCATCAGATCAGAGAGAGGATGCAGCAGATTGCATTATTATAATAATATAATAATAACATCATAGTAATAATAATGTTATGGATGTGGTCAGATAGATTTACCTCTTTGGGTGAAAGCAGGAGTTCAATATTGTCCGCAGTCTCCCTGGAACATGCCACTTCTGAGAGAGCCACGATGCAGGTCCTGCGCTCGGGGAGTGGACGGACTCCTCGGTTTGTTTCCGAAATGTCAAAAAATGACGGAAAGCCCGTGCTTTTTTCTTCCGCGCGCTGGTGGGTTGTTGTTGTTGTTGTTGTTTTTTTTTTACCTCTTACTTCCGATTCTATACATATATGTGTATGTATATGCTGACATAATACAAATGTATATAATCAAAGCTCCGGCGGAATGGTTAACTTAGGTGTGAGGAGGTCTCCTTGTCGCGCGCGCTCTGCTGCTCCGCTCCTGAGTGACTGACTGACTGACTGCTCCTCCTGCGCTCCCACTTCTCTCTCTTTCTCTCTCGCGAACAAACCAGTGGGTGTGTTCACAGTGGTGGGGGGGGCGTCACCTCCTCGTGCAGGAAATGAAGTGCTTGATGGAGGAGAGGAGGGGGTGGGAGTTGGATATAAACAAAAATAAGTGGAGGACACACACACACATTACATCTCGTTATTGATATTTAGATTCTTTAGGGTTAAAATTTTTCTTTTCTTATTGTTGTTCCAAAACACCACAGTGTAACTGTGACCTTATGTTTCCACACCAGCAAGTAAGTTTGGCAAAGGCATACACGCACAAACTAAGCGAACTTGCTTTTATTTTGAAGGTTGCCCATTTAGTGGCCATCTGTTCTAAGTTCTAAAAGCCAAACTTAGTGCTTCACTTTGAATACAGAGTGCAAATTAGTACGAGGCCACTTTTGTGATTTTACTGCCCTCTTCAGGTTGAAAAATTAAAACAAGAGTGACACTGGTTTGTTGTAAATTAGTACAACTTTAATTAATACAATTTAAAGTGCTACTCTGAGATGGGGGGAGGGCCCCATAAAGGCTTGGGCCGGCACTGGGCCCAGGGCCAATGTTTTCTTAGCAATTGAATATGAAGCCAAAACCAAAATCATGTCTTCATATTTATTTTAAATCATTTAAAGAAAAGACACAAATGTGTGTGAGATGTGGAGAATAACAAGTCTAAGAAAATGCTGAAAATGCTCAAACTATATCTATCTATCAAAATCTATTTGCAATAAGTAAATAAGTAAAAATGGTAGAAGAGTGAACACACAAAACATTTTTCCCAAAGTTATATTCACCGTGTCCTTGAGGTTCCACAAAGTTGTACAGGACTTAAATTAAAGTGAGTGAAGATTGCACATATAAAGCAACCATTATCAACCACTCATCCTTTTTTAAATGACTGTGCACATTTAGTACTTCAAGAAGCAGCTGAAATGAGCTCCACCTCGACCAATTACAACATCTGAGTTATGCTTTCATGTTAATCCGTCGGCGATAATGACCCCACACTAATAGTTGCCTTTCTACGTGATCAGCACCTTCAACTTTGATGTTGAATATTTCTTTAAGCTTCATAGGAACTGGGAAATCCCATCGGATATTGAGTGAGACACAGCATTAACATCTTTTATTAGGTCTAGTGTCCTCCACATTGCTCTCACGTGACTCTGCATGAAAGAGAATTAGGTTTAACATCTCCCAGCCCATGCATGAAGATGTTATGTCTAGATTTCACGGTGTGAATGGCTTGATGGGAATACACAGCTGCATGTGCAGTCTCCAATCTAAAATGGTGCCGTGTGAGAGCTGATTGTTGTTGTACACTGTTCTGAAATCAGTTCAATAAAATACACAAACCTGTGTCAGGCCGTGTTTAACAGTCGGCGCGTGATCTACGACTTTTGACTCACACATTGAAGGCTGAGTGATTGCCAGAGCTCAGGAGCTGATGGCAGATCACACACTGCCACCGTTCAGGGCGTCCAACCGACAGAACAAGTCAAACAAGATCCAGCTTTGCGATCAGGGCACAGGGAAAGTAAAGGCATTGTTTGTGCTTTACTTTAGAGCAGCCACCTCGTAAAGACACTATGGTACATATTTCAAAACAATAGGAAACCATAGGTTTGACTGAGTCACTGAAAACCCACAGAGGATGTCCTATATAGGATTATAAAGACATTGTGGTTCTTTGGTCGGGGGAGCTGGAAATGAAGGAGTCCAATTTTATCCATGGATATTTTGTGTGAGTCACATCTGTGCTCCTTGTTGACAGCATGTCTGGCTGTGACTAAACTCTTTAGCAGACCCTTGAGACAACACTGTTGTTATTCTGTTTGTCTTTATGTGCTGTGCACTTGTGTTGTGGTGATTACATACTTCTCTCTTCCCACCAACTGTTTTTATGAGGACAGCAATTACTGTAGCTTCAGATTAGGGATGATGCAGCACACACAGGGAGAACACATTTACAGCAGAGTGGGATTCATACACATGACAAGAGAGACACCTAGTGGACATATACTGAACTCTAAGGGCAAATAGTGCACATCTTCCCTGATACATTTCAGTTTTATACACAATTTAATGTCAACCCACAACTCTTGGAGGCAGTCTACATTTAATTTCTGACACTGTGACTTTGTTATACATAAGGAAGTTCCTTATAAATAAGGAAGTTACAGCACAAAACATAAGCAATGAAAAAGCCACATATTTCTTCACTGGTTTATCACAGCAGAAAGGTACACACCCACAACAACTGACAATAGGGAAACAGGGAAATGAATACAACTGAAAACAGAACATGCCAAAGCAATCGCCTCCACCACCCAGTGGCCTCCACGCCAATCAGGATTGGCGTAATGAGATCATTGCTTCTGAGGGCTGCAGCGGGGGCGTGCATTTCGAACGAAATTTGAATTATGAAAGAGAACTGTTTGCACATCACTTTAAGTTAATGAGTTTTGTGTTTCTGAATTGTTCCTGCTCACTGCATTTTGAGCCACAGTGCTGTGCAATTATAATTTAAAAAACAACAAAGCTGACAGGCTTAAGATCCACCTCAATCCTGACCCTGTCTTAATTTTGCTGAGAGCTTCAGATCCCATTTCCATATTAAGGAGAGCACCAATGCAATGTCTTTCCTATACTGTAAAAAATAACGAAGACCCTCCACCTTTAGAAGCTAAGGTTCAAGAAACAACTTTCCGATGACTGTCCTTGTGCAAATACCTGTCTATTATCACTTTTTATTTATTTATATTTTACATTGCAACTCTTACTGTCACATTATGTCCAGAGCAGTAGTAATTTTTCTATTTTTCTAATGAAAATGCAGACTGCATTATGTTCTGTCCCACATGATATCACTTTTTCTCAGGAAACATACCTGACAAAAAAGAACTTGTTTATCTTTATTGCTGACAGAAATATGTGCTTGTCAACATTAAGCTGAATCGTAAGCGCTAAGGCACACTGGAAACTCATCACTGTGAAATGTATTTTTATAATTAAAGACTGATTTATTATAAAACATGGTAAGCAGTCCCCCAGCGCAGACATAGCAAAGCATCTTTTCTTCCTCTGTACTTCCTGTTTAAAGAAATCTGAACCTGTTTTTGGAGATGGACTGAGCCACCACCCACACCATAACTGATCCTTAAATATTTACTTTAACATCTCCTTTGATTAACTTCATTACAGCAAAACTTCTTTGGGTGCAACTTGAGTGCTGATGGTTTCTGTCTCTCACCCATATGCTCCACATCCCTATACCTGTGTGTTTGGTACATTTTTGAATTTCTTGTTTTGTTTTTGTTTGTCTGTGTCTTTGTTGTGTGTGTGGGTTTTTTTTGTGTGAATTTACTCCTTCCACTCTCAGCAGTCAACTTGTTTTATTGTGATCTGTTTGACCTTTGTGCCTTTACCGTCATCTTCTATACTACTGTAAAGAAATCTGTACCGTAACTTGTCCTGTTGGACTTTCAGTGTGTCAGACTTCACCTGCAATGACTGTCAATCACATGCATGCTGGGAACATACTTTGCCAAATCCAATCCAATCTACTATTTATACAGCACAAGTTTAAACAAACACTAGGTTTCCAAAGTGCTGCACAAAAGGATAAAACAGAGATAAAAGAAATAAATAAATGCACTAAAATCACTCTACATGGTGTTAAAAGCCAAAGACAAGAGGTGAGTTTTAAGAAGAGTTTTAAAATGAGAAAGAGAAGAAGCCTGTCTAATGTGCAGCGGCAGACCATTCCAAATGAACATCACACGCTCCTGAAGAAGTGCTTTGATATATTCTAACTTCCTGGTTAGCTTCACGTGACTACATCCACTTTTTATACACGGTTTAAGTATAAAATAACGCAAACATAATCTAAATCTAATCTAAAAGTTCATGTGTTCATGTTGAGTGAGCTGAAAGAAGCTCTCAACAGCAGCCTGGGCTTCCCCTTTAAATGTTTGTAGAAAAGTGACTTCCGCGTGTGAAGCCCCGCCCTCCTCCTCGCGCCTGTTGATAAAACGCAGCCGTGTGTTTGTCAGAACTCGTGACTCTCCGGCTGTAAATCGGAGCGATGGCCGAGCTGATGTTTGCTGTGCCACTGCTGCTCCTGACCCTCGGCCTTAGTTCAGGACAACAGTCCAGCTCACTGTGGCCTCTCCCGCAGAAAGTGCAGAGCTCCGAGGTTTCATTCAAGATAATCGGTTCTAGCTTCAGCATCGTTGACGCGAGAGAGTCCTCTGCTGGGCCGAGCTGCAACGTCCTGCAGAACGCCTACAGGAGGTGAGTGACCGTGACTCACCCACTGTAGTTTATAGGAGGTGTACACACCTGGTACACTGATTTGAGCCTCATCACCGAGTGTTTCTACTGTATTTCCATTTTGTTTTTCTTTCACTCAGTCGTTTGAGTGTAATGTTAAGAGACTTGACGTTCAATAAAACTCATGGCGATTTACCATCGATACCTGGTCTCCGTCTGAAATGTGTAGTTCAAGAATAGCACGCCGCACGAATGGGCAAGGTGTTTGAAACTTGGTGGGGAGTTGTATAATGTCAACCCCCACGAAACACTTTTTTTTTGTGTGTTTTATAGTTTGTGGTTACACTCAACAGGAAGTCCGCCATTTTGGATTTTGGCCATATTTTTGCACAATTCTTTGTTGAAATGTTTAATTCAATTCAATTTTATTTGTATAGCGCCAAATCATAACATACATTATCTCAAGGCACTGTACATAGATAACATCAAAGAGAGCAGAGAACCCCAACAGTTCACACAATGAGCAAGCACTAGGCATCAGTGGAGAGAAAAAACTCCCTCTTAACAGGAAGAAATCTCTGACCGAACCAGGCTCAGAGATGTGCGGTCATCTGACTCGACCGGTTGGGGTGTAAGGAAAAATGGGGGACAGTGAATGGGGGGAGAGAAAGGACAAGAGGGAGATGAGGGAGAGACAGAAGAGAGAGAGGGAGACCAGCAGCAGATACACAACAACTGTATCAGGTTACAAGTTTATACAGTTACTGATATCGACTTTTTAATTACAAAATAATGACAACAAACAAAGAAACAAAATGCTCCCAAATAGATTATGGCTCAGGCTGTGTTAAACTTGGCTTCATGAACTTTGGTATACAGATTTATCATCCCAGACCTCTTGGACTGGCTTTGAGTATGGTTAAAAAATGAATTACTAATTAGTATGATGCCACTCAAAATGAAAATATCGAATAAAGTCCTAAGACATGGCAGATGATGACCTGTGAAACTTATTGCATTTGCTGTGAGCAGTGCCAAAATGGTGGCATGCATTTGCCAAAAAAAGGAAGTTATAACTTTGTTAAACTCTGACTCTGCTCAAAATTTCACAAGTTTACCTGTTTACGAGGAAACGCATGTTTCCCTGCTCACCTGACTCGACTCATAATCAAGCTCTGGAAAAGCCTGATAACAAGCTGTTCATTTGAGTCAGGTGTGTTTAGTCTATTCTCCAGCTGTAATCATTCCTCCTCCTGCCAAAATTTCACAATGTGCCATGTGTTTTCTCAGTTTCAGAGTAACCATGGTAACAAAATTGCAAAAAACTGCTTCATTTCATCCAAAAATAAATAGCCTTGAAGGCGAAAAGCTACATTTTTCAGTCTGCACCCTTTCACAATTTAAAATTTCTGACTTCTTTTAAAGCCTCCCGATGCTTAAGGTCTAAAAATATAATCTTTATCAACTGTTTGAGATATCATTTCTCTATAATTTGTCTCTCTCCACAGGTATTATGAATACATGTTTGGTGGCAATAGAAGACGGTGGCAGAACAAAAACAGGCAAACGGGGCCTTCTGAGCTGTCACAGCTGCAGGTGTGGATCACATCACCTGACTCGGAGTGTGACGGCTACCCCAGTATCACGGCGGATGAGTCATGTGAGTCTCTGCTCTATATGCTCAAACCTTCACCTCATCCTGTTCATCAGGATTGCCAACTATTGTTATGTAGTCTTTGCAAGTCACAGATTCTCAAGAATTGCTCAGCCAAAGACGTCCTTCAAGATATTCAATATAAATGTATTTCCCTTAGAATAACGGACCATTCTTGGAATAACACTATTTCAGATTTCAAAATCAATTCATCTACTTTAACTTTTTTAGGCCTGTTTAACAGATATAGGTGCATGTTTGAAATAATTCATGTTTTCATTCTTGTGTAAGTTGTTCAGCCTTAATTGAAGTAGTATACAAAGTAACTTGTAAATGATGAACTGCATGAGTTTCATAACCCCCAAATTGTTTTTATGCTTTTAATGGTGATAACGCTGTATCTAAAATGAGGGCGACATGTAGTCCCACTGTAGCCAATATCAAACACTATTTTCTAATATTCTGATTTTGAAGCTATTTTCCTAAAGTGATAAATGAATGACTCTTGCATGAATGTGTTGGCTCTTAAGTGACTTGGGCCATACAACCAGAGATGTTGGTCTATACCATAGACTGTGATTTGCCAGTGGATTTAGAAATTACCTGGACAGCAGATCACAGGATTAGCACGGTAAATCTAGCATAAAGGTTTAAAGCCTGCTTTAATGCCCCTGACTTTAGTACCACAATGACCACCTGCCAAGCTGTGATGACACTGAAAACCTGCATCCATTGTACCTGTCTGTCCACAGATGAACTGTCAGTGGATCAGCCATTTGCTGTCCTGAAAGCACCAAATGTTTGGGGGGCCCTGCATGGTAAGAATTTATTTAAATCTTCCCTAAAAGCAGCTGGTACTTAAGTTATGAACATTAACACCTTTTCATAACAAGGATCCTGTGCAGACTCGGCTGATGTGTGCTATGTAAATAAACTGTGGCCATAGGAAGAATAAACAAGATGCATCAGCAAGGTCTCTTTAAACGTGCTGTCACTCAACGTGAAGTGTCAATTTTTTCAGGTCGTAATGGTCAAAAAATGTGTGTTTTTAACACAGCAAAAACATTTTAATTAGTAGAATAGGCAGAAGTCTTCAGGGGAAACTTTTCATGGTGTTTCCCATTTTGGTTAATGTCATGAAGCAACAATATCAAAACAGAACATGGGTACAATTACCCTGCAGTAAATGTTGCAGGGTAATTGTGATAGTAATAAACTCTGACAAGTTTAACATTTGTCGTTCAGCTTTAGCACTTTGTCTTCAGATCTTGACACAAAAGCACACATACACTTGTAAAATGTCAACATTTACTTTGGCGGCTTTTGGCTTCGTTACGGTTGGACAGGCAGCCAACAAAATCTGGCCCATTAGAGATTTGATTGAATGTCTATTTTATTTTTTTAGGTTTGGAAACGTTCAGCCAGTTGGTCTATGAAGATGATTATGGCGCAGTAAGTGACAATATGACGGTTTCTCACTTCCTCTTTATATTTTTGCTGCATTTGAAATTCAACCGCACTTTGTGTGAGCCAGAACTTGACTCAATTTTATTTATGCTTCTTTTTTTTTCTAGAAAAGCATCAATTCCACGAAAATCAGCGACTTCCCCAGATTTGCACACAGAGGCATCTTATTGGACAGTTCCCGCCATTTCCTGCCCATCAAAGTCATCTTGACCACTCTGGTGCGTCAGTAAGAGTTTCATCTGAGATTTTCTTCTAAAGCTATTCATATGTACAAACATCAGAAGTACAATTTATCCTTTTGGTCAATTATACAGGAAACTATGGCAATGAACAAATTCAACGTTTTCCACTGGCACATTGTTGACGATCAATCCTTCCCTTACCTGAGCCGAACATTCCCACAGCTGAGCCAGAAGGTTGGTGAGATCTATTACTGGTGTTAAACTCTTGGCAAAAACTTTCTATTATGACCAATATTCACCGGGAGAGCTTTGTCATTGACTTCAGGGAGCTTACCACCCATACACACATGTGTACACGCCTGCTGATGTGAAGATGGTGGTGGAGTTTGCCCGTCTCCGAGGCATTCGTGTCATCTCAGAGTTCGACACTCCCGGACACACACAATCCTGGGGCAAAGGTGAGGTATTGTTTTTTTTTTCTTCCTTACTTTAGGACTGAATGATTTAGTTAAATCATCATTCAAACTGCAAAACTTGAGGCTTTAAAACTAGAAGACAATATCTACTTTTTATTCCTGGTTTATGATATTTACTCTAAATTGAATTTTTCTTCCAAATCCCCACGAGCATGCAACAATAATGACTCTGGTCCACATCTTCCCCTCAGGTCAGCCAAATCTGCTCACCCCCTGCTATACTGGCGCTGGACCTTCCGGTACCTTTGGACCAGTGAATCCCACGCTTAATAGCACGTATGACTTTATGAAGCAGTTCTTTCAGGAGATCAGTTCTGTGTTCCCTGACGCTTATATTCACCTGGGAGGTGATGAGGTGGACTTCAGCTGCTGGTGAGAATGTGAAAAGTACCAAGTCTTGGCAGTCAAGTTAAGATTATAAAGCAGTTAATTTTGCCTGTTTTTTCTTTTGTTTTTGCCTTCCTCTGCAGGAGGTCCAACCCAGACATTAAGACGTTCATGGTTCAGCAGGGCTTTGGAGATGACTACAAAAAATTAGAATCCTTCTACATTCAAAAGTCTGTTTCTCATTAACAGAAGTATACAGTTTAGGATTTAGTCCTTATTCACAAATCCTTTTTTTCACTTTGTTTGATCTGACAGACTCTTGGACATTGTCGCTGCCACTAATAAGGGCTACATGATCTGGCAGGAGGTTTTTGACAATGGTGTTAAGGTAAGAAATTGTGTGTGTAATGCTATTATTGTAAGAATTATGGGTGGAAGTCTTATAAATGAAATCAAGAGCTGCGTTCCAATTCAGGGGCTCTGTCTTTCAGCTGACTCAGTTTTTACAAATGTGTCTTCCTAGACTAAGTAGTCTGGAGGTGGAATTAAAAATAATCTATACCTAATTTATAAAAAACATGTGCACACATGTCCCATGCATGTTTCCTCTTATAAATTGCAACTTGCAGCTTTTGTGAACTTCAGGTAATGCCCGTTATTTGCCATAAAAGGTTAGAAAAAGAACCCAGATTAATATTAATTGATCAGGAGTGAATGAATCCATGACGACATGCATGCTCCTGCATCTAAAATGCTAAGTGCATAGATTCCACTGTCATCTACATAATTCTGGTGTCTTAAAACTGAATCAGCAATGTTTTTGGAGTTGTGTTTGAAACTCTAGGGCTGAGTTCTAGTATAGATGAGCAAGACCACTGAGACCTTTGGACAGATGACCACGTACACTTCCTGATTGCTTATCATCCATGCCTCCACAATCAGCTGTGAATGATAAGTGCTGAAGTAGTTTAACCAACAAACAATGTTGTAAAGGCCGACAACTGCAGACAACCCCAGCATCCTTGTGCCCAGTTCATCTGAATGATTCATTAGTGTGGACATGTGTTACTTAAAATGCCATTTTAAAATTAAAGCAGTTGAAATGACCTGTCTAATCTGAATTGGGATGCAGCTAAGGTGGAGGTTTTTTTGTTTTGTCCAAATCATTCAATAGTTTGACATTCTGGGGAACAGTTTGCTTCTTTCCAAAAGTGAAATGCAAAGCTCTATCACTCTGAACACTAGTTTAAATCAAATTAGCATGAAGTAACTAGTGCAAAAGTGCACTTTCTTTTTTTCAACTTAACTAGCTGGTAGGTCTATACATTATGCTAAGCTAACTGCTTGTACACGGTTTTGGAAAGTGAGTGAATGGATTTCCTACAATGTGGAACTATTAATATAATGCAACGCAACTAGCCTAACTGGACTATTCCTTGATACTAACAACATAACTAAGTGCGTAGCCTGGCCTGTAACAATTGCAGCTAAAGCCAGATACAGTAGTGCATGTGTGGATCGGCAGTGGGTCTAAGGAGGAGATGGGCAAGGTGACAGCTGCAGGATACAAGACCGTCCTCTCCGCCCCGTGGTACCTAGATTTAATTAGCTATGGACAGGACTGGGGCCGCTACTACAAGGCTGAACCACTCGACTTTAACGGTAACCCCCAGTTTTCATTGAAACAATCATTTGGTGGAGGATTTTTTTTTTTGTGGGTGTGGTTTAACAGGCTTACACTGAAATTTGCATAGTGTGTGACAAGGATCCAGAGTCGGATGCATGCTTCTGACACTGGACTTTGAGACATGATGATCAACATTTGTTATTTTCACTTAAAACTGACGTTCTGCAGCCTTTGCAATTTGTTATGTACTCTTGGGGACTATTTTCTGACACCTTGTGGGTACCAGTAGAGCCTGGTTTTGGAGGAACTGGTTAAGTTTAGGGCCAAGGTTTGAATTGTGGTTGGGCATTAACTGGTTATGGCTTTGTTTAGGCTGCAAATGGAAGTCGCTGCATATATAGGCTCAGCTGCACCTGTGTCGTTAACGTACACAAACTCAAAATTATGCATCACGTTTGGCAAATGACATTAGCAGAATTTGAAGACTAAGACGCCGTATCCTAGGTGAAAGCGGTAGGGGGCCCAGTCGCTGTCCGTCCCTGCGCCTGCTTTCCTGCCAATTTTCCTTCTCACTTTTCCAATACTGATAACTGTTGTATGTGCTGTGTAGCTGAAACCAGACACACTTATCCACGTTTGGAAAGGAACCCAGGAGAAATACCAGGATGAGATGGCAAATATAACATCAGCGGGGTACCGAACCCTGTTGTCGTCTCCCTGGTACCTGAACCGTATCTCCCTAGGCCAGGACTGGCGGAACTATTACAAGGCTGACCCACAGGATTTTAAGGGTTTGTCTCGACTTATGTCAGGCCACTTGTTTACAAAACGCTGCTTTTCCAGTATTTACAATAAGGGAGATGAGTCTTGTGATCGTTACTGCTCATGTCATGATGTTGTCACTTATGTGCAAATTTGTGTAAGCCTGTTGAATGAAAACTATTTAAAAAAATACATTTTGTTTTGGTTTAATTAAGCTTGTTTAGATGCCCTGAATGTTTGAGTTCACATTTTTAAATGTGAATGATTTTAAACAGGAACTGAGGAGCAGAAGAAACTAGTCATTGGTGGAGAAGCTTGCTTGTGGGGAGAATACGTGGATGCCACCAACCTGACACCTCGACTCTGGTATGACCAGTGTGCTCATAAGTTTACTTTTCATTTAAATGGTTAATGGAATCCTGGAGTTCAGACTTTGTAATTCTTCTGTGGTTCACAAATGTTTACATGTTTGTTTTTTTTCTTTAAACCCAGGCCTCGTGCCAGTGCTGTGGGCGAGCGGCTGTGGAGCGCCATGGATGTGAAGGATCTCAATGATGCCTTTAACAGACTGTCCATGCACCGCTGTCGCATGGTGGAGTAAGTATCTTTGAACACGAATTCAGATGTTCTAAACTTTCTGCATGGCCAAGAACAATCTAAAATTGCATCATTTCTTTGAAGCTCTGTATTGATGGATATTTGCACCCTGGATCTTAATATTCTGTGCCTTTTGTCTCTCTAAGGCGTGGAATCCCAGCAGAGCCGCTGATTTACAGCTACTGCCCTCGTGAGTACAACGGCATCTGAAGAGTTGAGAAGTTGACCACGGGGACAGAAAAGGATCCAAATCCATATGTTGTAAACACCATGCTTTCATTTTTAAACTGAGAAATCAAATGCTGAACATCCTTTTGTACAGAAACTGTACACTGACGATGCCTTGAAGCACTGAAATGAAGTTATCTTTTGATCTGCAGAATCCTTGAATGTCCTGAATTTTGCAGCAGTACACTTTGTTTTGTAAAATTGTAATTAAAACATGTATAATTGTGAAAATAAAATGCTGATGTTTGTAACGCTAGTCTTTTATTTGTATTTAAACGAAATACAGGGAATGAAGCAATCTGCATATTTTGTCCAGTTGTGGATATTATAGTGGAATTACACTTGCAGTCAGGTCTGCTATCCAAGTAAAGTCTGTTTGGGTAGAAGCAATGCCCCTTTGTCTCAAATGGCCGCCGGTGCCATTCCAGCACTGTCCATGAATCACAACAGGCCAGCCATTCTTTTAAGCAGGATGTTCTGGTCATGGACATTCATGGCCTCGTACATGTCCAGCTCCAGAGAGAAAGTGGCGTTTCCAGATGTCAGTGTTCGCAGGACGGTGGAGTAGCCCTTCACAAAGAAAATTTATAAAGTAACTGATCAAGGTCACAAACGCGATGGAAAACCATTTGAAATCGGATGCTTACCATCATTTCTGCCAAGGGCACAGTTGCTAACAGCACCTTGTCGTCATGGCGACTCTGAATGTCTCTGACGGTACCTCGTCTCTGGGCCAAGTCTCCCAGCACAGAGCCGAGGTATCCCTCCCCAACCGTTACCTCCAGTGACATCACTGGCTCCAGCACCTGCCCTCCTGCTAACCTCAGAGCCTGCAGCCAAACAAATGCACAAGTTAAGGTCATGCACTGATGAGTTTGTAGCTGTCGCTTGTGACATGGCGTTGCCTTTTAATGTTTTACCTTAAGCATGCAGCGGGACACGCAGGCAGACACCATGGCTGGAGATGTTCCTGGCTCCATGTGGACACTCTGGATCAGTGTAGTTACACCCTGTAAGGGATATCCAAGCAGTGGACCTGAGGGAGTAAGCAGATGGGTTCACAATCATTAAGGTATTGCTGAATTGACACTAACAGAAATGTTTACTTAAGAATTCTGAGATATTTTTCAATTTTCAGGGGATGTCAGAGTTTAGTCTGCATTACCCTGAAGGTATGAGCTGTGCATTCCATTCTCCACCGCCTCTTTCATTTCTTGCGATAGTTGTCCCCCAGCTTCTTCTGTGAAAGCGACGTCGCACAAACCAGCCGTCATGTCCACAGGTCTGACCTCCAGCTCCACTGTCACAACATGTCTCCTCTCCCCAAATGTCCGGTCCAGAGTATCTATATTATAATCAAGGACGAAAATCAACATATCAACACAATTTCAGAGAAGTATTTTCCCTGATTGAATGCATGGATTGAGAAACATCTGCTGCACCTGTAGCTGTGGCCTTGTGGAGAACAGTCTCCCTGTAAGCCACCTGCAGTGGTCCGAGGTGAGTCTCGATGCCGTACTCTCTTCTGATTCGATCATGAATGATCTCGATGTGCAGCTCTCCCATCCCACACAAAATGGTCTGAGAATGAAAAGTGAAGGACATTAAAACCCCATTCAAACCTGATATTAACATCAGTCCCCCAGTGATCCGATCACGTCCAGACTGTTCTGTGTACAGGTCTGAATTTTCTCTGTCTGACCTGAATGCATCCTCTGATCGCAAACAAGTGAGTAGGTGGTTGAAGGACGCACATGGGCACATTTCTGAGCATCCTCGGGACAAATGAGACAACCTCCTCATTTGATGTTCTCTGACATTCTGTTTTTTTTTTACACTAACCAGCACCCGTATACTAATTTATTTCTTATGGTTATAAAATAGTGCTTCAACAGCACAAACAGAGCTTTGTTTCAGTCAAGCTCTGCTCACTTCTTCTTTTCTTCTCCCTGTCACTCGTGACATCAGACAAATCTGTACAGTCAGTCTTTTTGAAAATGTCATTGTACACTTGCAACCAGACATGACAGTGTGTATTTGAAAGCCAAATCTGACCATATGTGGTCAGAGAAGACGCATCCAGAGCACATTTTAATGGCAGGTCTCACTTTTTAGCATTCAGCACTATCCATGTGTGATCGGATCACAGAGTGAGGATGTTAATATCAGGTCATTAGCTAATTGGTGCAGGTGCACTGATTAAAGAATGCCCTGTTTACTTCAGTGATGGTAATACCTGGCCAGAGTCGGGGTCAACCCTCACTTTAAGACTGGGATCTTCTCTCTGGAGGCAGTTAAGTGCGTTCTCAAGATCTTTCGAAAGAAAAAAAAAAAACATTTGCGTGAGAGTTCCCAGGCACAGCTAAGCTCTTGTGCATGTTACCATCACTGACCAGCCTGTTTGGCCATGGTGGGAGGTTCTATAGTGCAGAAGAAGACAGGATCAGGGACCTCCACTCCTGAAAGCACCACAGTTGCATGTTCCCCATGCTTCTTCCCCACGCCACTGTCAGTGTGAGCTCGGCGAGCCGCAGCTGCAGCTGAAGCCTTGGATGAGACAATGGTGTCCCCTGTGACTGTCTTAAGAGAAAGCAGGAAAATATGAATAACCAATTTTTTAGAATTTAGCATATAAGGAAGCACTGCTCCCAGCATTCTACCTGCTTCAGTCCTACAGTCAGTGCAATGTTTCCTGCAGCCATCGATGGGATTTCTACATGCTGATCAGCAAACGGCACCAGCAGCCTGCTCATTCTCTCTCTGCAGACATCACAACACCATCATTAAAACCAGTTTTAATAATAATTTGAGTCAAAACTGTGTTAAATTTCATTTGGGGTTGTGTCATGGTGATGGACACTGCTGCGTACATGCTGTTCCTGTTGATGTTGTGGACGGCAGTCTGTGGTTTCAGAGTACCAGAGTAAATCCTGAGAAACACCAGAGGACCACGCTGCTTGTCATGGAGAACCTTGAAGGCCAGAGCACATAAGTCATCCTTGTACCACCGCCTGTGGGATGATCAGTGTTAATCAATGGTTCAGCATCTAACAACAAGGACCAAATGTATGTAGAAGATGGATTGTATATAAAAATGGACGTAGTCTTCGTGTTGTGCAAAACAAACTCCCATTTTTGAGGCAATCACCAGGCAATCACTCTGATGTTAAGGAGATCCGAAACTGGTGACTGAGACCAATGTTTACTGACGTTATAAATCAAGTGAGAAGCAGAAGCTCATTTTCCAGTAGACTTCCATTTAAATTAGTTTTTTTTGCAATTAGTGGAGTCGCCCCCTTGTGGCTAACCACCATACATCCTGGGTTTCAATTTTCAAATCAGAAAACTGTCCATTTTTATATACAGACTGTGATGTAGAAAAACATTTGAGCATGAAACATGTCATTTTACTTAGGGAAAATTCCAGCATGATTTGAATGTGTTCTCCTCAAATGCCTCTGAACCTGGGGACAACCAGTAGTAGAAGCACTGACTACATTTTATTATTATATTAAGTCAATTCCCTCACAAAGCCAAATATGAAAGGGCTATTTTGAGGGGAGTTTAAGAAGAGGCCTTTCAAATTTGGCACTAATGTTCCCTTAGACTCACAGGTCAAGGGATAGGCCATTGAACTAAGTCTGTGAGTTTTGGTGATTTTTGTTGTTGTTTTCCATGGACAGCTATGATGTAACATTATTTGTATGCTATACCTGACTGAGGGAGTGTTTGTGTGTATACAGCTGCAGTGCAGGGGTCAAACAGCTAAATGATCGAGCCATAGAATTCATTTCAGACACTTTTTTTGGTTGCTTCTTTGTGTTCTCAGTCATATATCAACGTTTGACTCGAATAGAATAGTTTATAATTCAAATTCTCTGATTTGTGTATTTTCTTTTCTCTTTAAAATTAAACCAGACAATCAATGACATCCTCAGTCGTTTGAACCGAAATCTGACAACACAAAAAAAAAACAATTCAAAGACTCAAATAGAAACTTGTAGAAACCACCAGACAAACATTCTCATCATGCGACAGTGAAGTATTTACTCACACTAGATCGTGGTGTCGTTCATTAGGTGCAGGCAGGTAAGAGATGATAGCATCTAAAAGAGGCTGAACACCTTTGTTTTTCAAAGAACTCCCACAGAACACAGGGACACCTTTACGGGCAAGAGTCACCCGACGCACAGCCTCTTGTAGCTGGAGACAAACATTACAATAGCTTATTTATGGTCCAATCAACTGTAATTATACCGTACATTACTCACTTTGACAGAAGGAACTGCATCGAAATTGTCACTAAAATCAGTCAACAACAATTCCGCAAACTCGTCGTCCAAATCAGCAACCTGTGATCGGGAACAAAAGTAAACACTGAAGAAAAAACAAATCAAGGATATGTTTTATTTGCTCAAAATAATTAGACATGTACCTGTTCAATTAAAGCTGTCCTTGCCTCACTGACTTCCTGCAGGAGATCAGGCTCATCCGACTGGTTAAGAGGTGCACTTTCAAACAGCCGCCCATCACCTCCTGCAGAGCTTAGCTTCCATATTAGCTTCTGGCTGGTTATCAGGTCAACCACACCTGTGAAGTCCCTGCCACGGCCTACGGGAATCTACGGGAACATTCAGATGAGTGGTTTATTATCCATGTTGTACACATACTGTTTTAACTGTTTGTTCCTTTCAGTTGAGTCATTACAAAATTTATAGTAAAGAAAATAAATATTGACTGTCAACCTGCAGGAGGACTGGATTGGCTTTCAGCTTCTGTCGAATGCTCTCCATAGAAAAACTCAAGCTTGGGGGAGAAAGAGAGATCATTTCCAATAAAATTTTTGAAATAAAGAAAAATTAAGTTATATATGGCAAAACTGCCTGCTGAGTCACTCACCTGGCTGCAGGTTTATCCATCTTATTCAGGAAACAAAGACAGGGAATGTGGTGCTTCTCTGCCTGTCTCCACACGGTCAGAGTCTGAGCCTGTGAGCCGGTGTTTTTAGAGTAACAGAAGAAACCATGTTAAGTATGCACCCGATTTCAGGAGCCTTTCCTTCTTAACTGGAAAAAGGAAGATGTTTAAAAACAACAAGCTAACCTCAACACCAGCAGAGGCATCAAATACTGCAACGGCCCCATCTAGAACACGAAGCGCCCGCTCCACCTCGAGAGTGAAGTCGACATGACCTGCAATTGTGGGCACAGTGAGTTACATCTGAGGGGCTGCTTTCTCTCATCCCACTGGGGGGTTTTAGACCTGTTTGCTTCTGACATTTCTACCTGGCGTGTCTATAAGGTTTATTCTGTGGCTCTTCCAATCAAACGTGACCGCTGCCGACTGTATGGTGATGCCACGTTCCCTCTCTTGAGCCATAAAATCTGTGACAGTGTCTCCATCGTCTACGTCTACATGCAAAAGGGACAGAAATAAACTGACGGACAGAAACAAACAGGCAGTCTACAGGTTATTTAAAAAAAGATCAACAATGTTTCTATGTGATTCTCTTACACACCTCCTAGAGCCCGTGTATATCCAGAGTAATAAAGCATTCTCTCTGTGGTTGTTGTCTTCCCTGCATCGATGTGGGCCATAATGCCGATGTTCCGGATCCTGCACATACATGATGCACATGTTAAAATCAAGCAGATACTCTGAAGAGGATTTTTCAAACAATTGACTGAAGGATTGACTCACTTGGACACATCAGGGTTGACAACGGCTCGCAATGATTTGACATCATCTATGACAGGGAACATGAAGTACAGTAAAGATGTAATTGAACCAGTGACACTGATTGCACTATGTTTAGACAATGTAATGTCAAAAACAGTGCATAAGCATTTATGCTGGGCCAAACACAATCCAAAAGAGTTGATTGCAAACATTTAGTAGCACTTTTGGAACTATTACTCATAGCATCTTGATTTAGCAGATGTTCTTCTACTCACCAATATTGACCTATGGCTGGAGGATATGGCCAAAAACATTATTATGATTCAAAACATTTTATGATGATCATGATGAATGGCAGATAATTAAATGTTTGGCCCCAGGAGAAAGATAAACATTGAAACATTTTACACATTTATAAAGTAAAACATTCAAAGCAGTATGTTAAATATCTATTTATATTAAACCTCTGCTACATTGCTATTAATGAATGTCATGTCTCAATATATGTTGTTGTTAGATTATTGCCAAACCCTATATTGACCTCTTGTTTGTGGAAATGGAACTTCAGGAGCTGAGATTATTTTTATCAACAAAATTAATGATATACTGAATGTGAAACTGAAAAAAAATCAACATTTGTGCCAAATGTTAACCAGCAAATGCATGTCATCTTCAGCATATATATTGGGTAATTGGGTGAATGCAAGGAGTTGTTACTGAATGTGGAATGAATTAGTTTCCTGACTGATCAAAATGAATCAGCTAATTGGTAGGAATTGGTTATTGGTTATGAAAACAACATACCTGGTAGAAAGCTGTAATGTCTCCTCGTGTGATAACTCACTCTGCATCTGTAGTTCTGGAGCCTCGCAGTTAATAATAAATACCTTCCCTATGAATAACAATGATCCCATTATGAACACAACATAACAAAAGAAAGTACTGGTATTAGCAAAGAATTTCAAAAGAGTTATATCTTACCCAAATCATCCTGTTAAATGTGTAAAATGTCCCAACATGCATTTTTAATTGCTGGTTATCTTCCAAGATTCTTCCTGTGGATGAAACAAAGTTCCAGGTGAACCATTGTGGAGGAACATTGCTTGAAAGAAGCCTAGGTGAAGATATGCCAGTTTTTTGTTATGGCTGTGACAAAACAATGAAAAAGTGAAACACCGGAAGACTTGTTATATACAGGAGAATAATACTAAACGTATTCAACACCGAATATATTTTAAAAAAGACACTAAAATGTCCTTCAAAACACAGTGCTTTTTCAATCTATCAAGAAATGTCACGCTTTCAAAAGGTACAGCTACAACAAATGTGTGATGTCTATGGTTCCGGGCAAGAAAACAACCTGTTCACAATCACAAAACATCACAATAAGCTACCTAAAAAATGTTGTTATACATTCATAAAAATAAATAATAGAGTACAGACACCGTGGCAATAATGTATAATAACAAATAATTTATTTTCCCTAAATGTGTCCCAGTGTCGCGTTGATTCGGTCCTACTTTATCTACGGAAAAACGTTGTGACGTGATGACGTACTTCCTTCAAGTTTCGGCTCCGGGGAAAACAACACCTAAAGGACCCCAGCCTCTGGAAAGAAACATCAAATATTCCGAGTCTTTGCCGGCTGTTACTACCTGCGACATCTTCACTGTAACAAGTAACCCTTAAACACACAATGGTAAGAAAAATAACATCGTGAAACTGTATTATTTGACTTCCATGGCGCGGTTGAATACGTTAGCATCTTGTGGTAGCATTAGCTTTGGTTTACATGTGGCATGGCCGCTATGTTCTGCTGTATGTCAACAGTGTGTCTGTGTATTAAACATTTAAATTAAATGAGATTGGCATCCACTTTCAGGTGAAGATGTAGTACGTTATGTTTGAACACTAAAGCTCGAATGTCAATGATACGTTGTATACAGCTGGTTAGATCCCATGTGTGTCTTGTCATTTATGATGTGTGTTAAAATTATAAGTTAATTTTATAAATTTATATTAATATAATACTTTCATTATTGCAAGCTCTTAATATATGATCTGCCAGAAGTGAGACCTGAATTTATTTATTTTGCAGAAATAAAAAACAAGTAGTTTGTCAAAATTTTAAAATCATGCCTGTTATGTGTATTTCAAATTATTTCAGTTCATACACCTGAATGCACATTTTCTAAATGCTCAATCTTTTACCTGTGTGTATGTAGATCTACATGATATACAAATAATTATAACACCGAAAGGCCATTCATTGAGCCCTGTTAGATAGATAGAAAAGGTCTGTTCAATGCTCTATCTGGTTATTGGTACATGTAAACTTGTAGAAAGTTGATGTCAGTTTCATAAATGTCCACCATTAACAGACACATGGGTCATATTGGTCAACATCAAATTGTTCAGTTAATACAGTTTCTAAGGTCACATGTTTGTTTTTTCTTTTGTAGCCTCAGAACGAGCACATTGAGTTACACCGCAAGCGGCACGGCTACCGCCTGGACCACCATGAAAAGAAAAGGAAGAAGGAGAGCCGTGAGGCCCACGAGCGTTCCCACAAAGCCAGGAAGTTGATTGGTTTGAAGGCCAAACTGTACCACAAACAGAGACATGCAGAAAAGATCCAAATGAAGAAAACGTGAGTATGGGGGGAGGAAATTGGGTTTGCTTTCAAATGAGTTGGCTGCCCAAACTGGTTTGAAAACATATATAAAAAATGGATTCTGTCTGAATTCTGAATTGTATGTTCTTGGTAGCATCAAAATGCATGAACAGAGGAAGACCAAACAGAAGAATGACGATAAGACCCCAGAGGGAGCAGTGCCAGCATACCTTTTGGACAGAGAAGGACAGTCCCGTGCTAAGGTTCTTTCCAACATGATCAAACAGAAGAGGAAAGAGAAAGCTGTAAGTGACTGTTGACCTCCATTTACCGGCACCCTTGTTTTTTAGTTTTAGATATGTATAAGTGATACAGATGTGTAATTATGATATCAGTGTTTTCTAAACATAAAGTACTTGTTCTCTGCAGGGCAAATGGGAAGTGCCTCTGCCAAAGGTGCGCGCCCAGGGAGAGACCGAAGTGTTGAAAGTTATCAAAACTGGAAAGAGGCAAAAGAAAGCCTGGAAGCGAATGGTCACAAAAGTTTGCTTTGTCGGTGATGGCTTCACTCGCAAACCTCCAAAATATGAACGTTTCATCAGACCTATGGTAAGATGTTCACACTATAGTCAGATTGTTTTTGTTTTATATGTACTGAAATTCCATTGGGCATCTAGTTTTAAATGTGAAGCCTTAATCGCCTCTTTGTCCTTGTCGTGCTTCAGGGTTTGCGTTTTAAGAAGGCCCATGTCACACATCCAGAGCTGAAGGCCACATTCTGTCTTCCCATCCTCGGAGTTAAGAAGAACCCCTCCTCCCCGCTATACACTTCATTAGGAGTCATCACAAAAGGAACAGTCGTAGAGGTCAATGTCAGCGAGCTGGGTCTGGTCACACAAGGAGGAAAGGTTATCTGGGGTGAGAGCTGACGTCTGTGTGCAGTAACCAGTTGATTCACACGTTTTATCTGCATGAACAATACATCCAGATTCCATTTTGTTTTAGTTTTGGGCACTTTAAAAAAATAAGTAATTACTGCAAGGATGCGTTGTAAAATAATTTCACAAATGGTTTGAATTTATGAATCCGCTATATTAAGAGCAATGTACAGGAAATAATCTTTTCTGCGTTACATAAAGTTTTCTGCATTACATAAACTTAAAGTTATCTACGTCTATTAAACATCATTGGGAGCTTAATAAATAGATTTTGGGGTATTAGGAAAAAAACACTTTGTCCAAGCTTCACTGCTTTGGTTTTTTTAGTTTATGCAGACCAGATGGTTTGGTCTCTGTGGAGGTTGGTGCCTGCATCTTTAGAAGATAATTTATTCATATCTCCAATTTAATTGCAGGGTCATTGCTCAAAATCAAAGCAGGATAAATTATCTTTATTTGTCTGCAGAAGTTTTAAAGATGTGACGACTCATGTGGAAATATTGTATGTTAATTTGCATTTTGACAATGTTGTAACCAAATATCTTCTTCTTCTCAGGGAAATATGCCCAGGTGACAAATAACCCAGAGAATGATGGCTGCATTAATGCAGTGCTGCTGGTATAAGACTCTCCAACTACACTGTGCCTGGTCACCTTTTGACTTACACAAAAAACATCAAGATACATTAAGGAAGAAACTTCAAATCTCTAAGGACTTTCAGGAAGATCGTGGGTGCAACAAAACACTTTTCTATGCCCGAAGGAAAAGCGAATGATGTGTTTAATATGATAAATAAACTTAATATGACACCATATGATTTTTTTTTCACATTGTCCCCTTCTTTGGTCACTGGCATTTATATAGTGTTGTAATTTAACAGTTAAACAACATTTGTTTTCACAAAAACTAACTTTTGCTCAAACCTTATGGTTTCACGGATGTTATATCATTCAGAATTCTCTGCATTTCAATAGTGGGTAATATAAATTGTTGGGTACAGTGTATGTTTACTGATCAGCCATAATATTCAAACTAGTTATCTGCTATCATGTTACAATAGGGAAAAATCGTATGTTTTTACACTGATCTGTAAAAATATAGATATTAAATGTTATGAAATGACTGAGCAATAGATACATTTATTCATGTTTAGTCTGATGAAAAATGACTCAGCTTTTAAACACCTAATTTGTATAGAAGGTCAACGTGTAGTTCAGCTGACTGAAGAGCGAATACATCATCACAGAGTGCAGTTAATTTTCCGTTCCATGCAGTTGTTTACAAATGTTAAATGGAGCAAATTGCAGGTTGAATCATGATTCATGTGTAACGTCTTAAAAACCACAGATGGGACTAAGGTCAAGCTCTAATCTGTGCATTCAAGACCAAACATGCATCATATTTGATGCATAGAGTCAGATATTCTTATTCATGTGTGAAAATTCTCACACACTGGAATCCGAGATCTTTACTTTCTGCTATAAACTACTGTCATTTATCGAAACACAGTGAGGGAGTCACAAAAGAGTATGACATTGACTCTCTTTCAATCACATTTGTGGATGAGAATCAAACAGGCCCAGTTGTAGACTGTTTTGATTTGATTGTTCTTTAAATGACTTTGGTGATTTAATCCAGTAGGAAGTGAAGCAGCTTTGAAGAACATGAAAACCAAAGTTAAACCTGAAGTTACCTTAATGACCACAGGTTATCAGGACTGTCAGTGTTTGGTTCAATGAAGCCAAATAAAGAAAACAATACACAAATCACAAATAAAATGGATATAACACAAATAAACATCACTATATGTAGAACTATACAAATGAAGGCAGTTTAATATACTTGAGTCACAACTGTCACATGGAGACAGTGAGTAAACACACCATGGATTAACAGTGAGAGCATCAGGAACACTGGCCTTAAACATGTTTTGCACTACAGGCCACAAAACATGGAACCACAGGCCAGGTTATAATATAATAATATATAATAATATTCCTAATTTTTTAATTATTTGATAATAATATGATCGACACAAGCAAGGACACACTGAATAAATAAATAAAATTGTGCTTAGGAATTCTTAACTGGAAGTTAACCTGTAGTCACCCCTCCCTCTCTCATGCGTACCATAAATATAGTCTATAATATATCAAATATCTATATAATTTATATTTATTTATTTTTAAAGAGGTTATAAACATACAAAGTCAATTTCTGCCAATAAGCTCCTCGTTGTTGCACTTTGGACCTTGAATGAACACCTGAAACCACTTTTACTGCTTACATCACCACTTATACTCTGTAATCCTCTGTTTATGTCTTTGTGCACCACAAGGATTTCCATTGTATGTACAGTGAGGTACCATGCACCATGCCTTCATGAAATCCAATTCCACCGCAGAGAGTGTAATGACCTCCCTGTCCTGGTCACTGAAAGTGCAACACTGCTGTATCCTGTAATCAATATGTGCTTGCTATCAATGAAAATAAAAACCGTGTGATTCTCTGGGAATCATGTGTAATCATTCAGTGATGTCATTAGAGCTCCTGGAATGAAACACAGTAAGGATTGAGACTCGTCTAATCCCTCATGCAGCAACCTCTTATAGTGAGGCTTAAGATTGTTTTGATCTCTCGACGTTGAGTAACTGACTGCTCTATCTGCTGGTCCACTCTCAACACTTGTCGTCTGCTGTTGGATTAGTCAGTTCAATCACTGCACGGAGACGAGAGCAGAGCTCTGAGGAACAGTGGAGACAGAACATGGATGAAAACACACAGGTCAGTTCAAGAATTATTTATTTTTTTATTTTTTTATCATGTATGCAATCGGGATTGATGTGAAAATATGTGGTTCAGTATAGAACTTTATGATGGTTTTGTTCTGATTACTTGTACTGTTGTTTGCATACAGTATATGGTATAAATATTTACATATAACACGAATGATTTCAATAATGTTTTTCTCTTATATAATCTGATTACAAAGTTGAACATATTTCATGAGAAAACCACCTTATGTAATTATCCAGGAACGGAATAATCAACACATGAACAAGGCTTAGGCTCGGAGTACGTGACTGAATTACACAACAATCACGTGGTCCCTAAACCATGCACTGTATGTGGCTTCTTAATGCACACTACAGTATATCATAATGTCTATGGTAATTAACAAAAAATAATAATAATAATAAAAAAATACATTTGCTACATTTTTCTATCATGGAATTGACCTAAGTTGCCTTTGTTTCGATGATGTATATTGAGAAATGGGTTGTGAAAGATTGTAATCTTAAAAAAAGTGAATAAATGATCTTCTAAAGATGCAGGCACCAACCTCCACAGAGACCAAACCATCTGGCCATTTAAACAAAATGTGGGGAACACGGATTGCACTGGCCTTCAGTGTACTTCACTGAACATATAATAAAACAGTGTGGCCCAGTGAATGATGGCAAAGCTCAAGGCGCAACTTGTTACTGAACAAACTATCAAGAAAACGACTGAACATGTTGAACTTGATGCAGTTTCTTCGTCGCTCCATGTCTTTCTTGTTTGTTCTACATTGTACGTGTATTTGTGGTTTAGTGTCGCTGCTCGCAGAGCTTGGACTGTGTTCAAACATTAATGAGACACACATATTTAACTCAGCGTAACCTCCGCCAGTTCTGGCTTCTTTTTATACATGTCTGTGTCGCTGTGTTCAAACATGCCAGTCCATTCAAAGTCACTGAAATATGTGACTCTGGGCCAAAGTCGTAAACCCCAACACATCAGCTGATTCAATACTAGTGGCTCCAAGGCTTTACTACAAGCAAAGTAATTGTATTTATGCTTTGACACCACAACCACATCGTTCTCAGCAACAGTTTAGCGGAAGTATCTAACATATTTTGTTCTCCCCTCACACCCCAATTATTCCTGGGCAGGACAAAGAGGTGATGAAGCGGATTGAGAGGGAGGTGAGGATGCAGGAAGGGGCCAGTAAGCTCCTGGCAGCTTGTTCCCAAAGAGAGCAGGCTCTCGAGGCCTCAAAGAGCCTGCTGACCTGCAATGCCCGCATTCTGGCCTTGCTCAGCCAACTCCAGAAGATGAGGAAGGCTCAGATCCTGCAGAGAGTGGGACGCAGGTCAGATGCCATGTGATGTCGAATATAGCAGTAAGGGGATGATAGTGATACGAGTTAACTGGAGGAGGATATAAAGGGGGGCGGTTTGTGGGCCTTGTTATGCCCGCCATCAGCCACTAGAGGTCAGATGAGCTCCTTTTTTTTTATCCTGAGGTCCTTCATTGAACACAGATATCAAAATGTAATATAACATAAACACGTGTTTGTATGCAATCAGAGTATTACAGCTGTAACTCCATGTCACTGGCACTGATAAATGATTTCTGTCTGTTTCTGCAGCTCATCTGAAGATATGGTGCCATGTACGGGGAAAGTCGCCCTTTCAGGTAGACACAACTTCTAATCGTCGTTTAATGAAGACACATAATTAGTTCAATTACAATATAGTATATCAAAGAAGTATGCATTTTTGCAAACACCTAATTGCTATTAATGTTTTTGTTTCTGATACTGAAGTATCAATTGATTTTGCCTGATTTGAAACTCTTAAATCATGATAAAGTATTCGTATGGTGTATGGTGATAGTCATACTATGTAATAACTATTAGCAGTTTATTATCACTATTATTGGGATGGGGTGAGATTGAGGCAGATTACCCGCTGTGGCGCCCCCTAAAGGGTGAAGCTGAAAGATGTTATTATTGCTAACTGCAGTATACAGTATTATATGTTAACATTGTTGTCATAGTATACTATTTTTATACTTTACTTGCCATACTGTGTGGTATGTTAGTATGCATACTATATTTTATGGTTAACAGATTGTTAATCATTCCTTTTATATTTGTTGTGCATTATAAATATTATAACCCCAATAATATTAACATTAATTAAAATGTTACTATTTCTTCTCTCCTAAATACTATTTGCACTCTGTAGACCTACGAATCCCGCTCATGTGGAAGGACTCGGAGTATTTCAAAAACAAAGGCGGTAAGTTATGACCAGTGCAACTGATGTTTCACATGTCTTTGTAAAGCAGTCTACTAAAATACAACTGTATTTTTAATCTCACTATAACGTAAAGAATATTTTGCCAGATCACACGAATGCTCATGCAAAGTCGGTCATCTGCACCCTGACTTCCATAAATGACTTTAATTATGATGAGTGACTCTGTTATTGTTGCTTGCAGAGCTGCAGCGCTGTGCCGTGTTCTGCCTGCTTCACTGTGGCACAGAGATCTATGACACAGATCTGGTGATGGTGGACAGGACTTTAACCGACGTCTGCTTTGAAGACACGTTCATATTGTACGTCAAAGACACTGCGAGCAGTTCAGAGTTTCACCTTTGTCTTTTCTAATTCTGTTTGTGTGTCTGTGAGCAGCAGTGAGGTAGAGCCAGGCTTTGAGCTTCGTGTGGAGCTGTACAGCAGTTGTGTGGTGGAGGATTTCTCCCCGGTGACCGTGGGAACCAGGAGAGCGAGTCGTCTGGGAGGCTACCAGGGATGCTCCTCTGGGAAAAAGATCCGTGCTGCCTTTGAGTCTGCGGCTGTTTGTGGATCCGTGTCCAGTGGAGAAGACGCGGGTTCTGGAAGTGTGTCCCCACCTGTTGTGTCAACACTGTGAGGATGACAATTCGATCTGAGTCACACAATAAAGGCACCGACCTTCATTCAGAGGAAGGGAAAATTGATTTTGCCTTTATGATTTTCTGTCTGAAGGGGGTCAAAATATAACCTGCTGGCTCATACAACACTGAGAATTGAGCATGTACAGGAAAGTTTCAAGACACATGATTTATCATTGGCAACAGCGGGTGAGTAACAAATCCTCTCCTCTCCTCTCCTCTCCTCCTCTCCTCTCCTCTCCCTGAATCCCTGCTCTGTTTTCTTTTCCAGAGGACAATCCATTCTGGTTGCCTTTGTATGGAAATATATGTTGTCGCTTGGTTGCCCAGCCTCTGTGCCTGACTCACCCGGTCCTAAGTGGTCAACTCACGGTCCAGGTGACTAGTATACGTTTCTCCCTTCCGTGTGACGTTTCCCCTCACCCTAATGAGTCACTTCCATCCTTGCTCCCCTTCAGCTGGAGGAGAACCTTAATTGCTGGGAGAATGTCCACGGCGTCCTCAGGGGCCAAAGTCTTCTCTGCTATAAGAGTCAAGAGGACCTGGAGTCCGAGGACGCGCCTGTACTTGTAATCCCCATCAAAAAGGTCAGTCGTGAGCACACAGTGGCCTCATAGTTAATGAGATGGATGCATTTGTTGTTGTTTTGTCCATGTTGACTGCAATAACATACCATGGCCACAAGGGTGTGCTTGTGAGCTGGTGTAAATGTGTGCAGCTGAGGATTGGAATCGTGTTTGTGCACTTTGAATCTGATTCATCTCTAGACTTTGACTCGAAGTATGAGAGAGTGACGTCACCCCCAAACTGATTTTATTGTTGTTGTTTTGACTTCTCTTTCATTCTGTATTCTTAATTGATTTTATTTAAATTGTTTTATTATTATGTGTGGTCAAAATGTTTTTTGAAAATGTTTTATTGTTGTCTTTCTGTAATTATTATTATTTTTTGTAAGGTTACCTTGAGAGTCCTGAAATGCGCCTATAAATAAAATGCATTATTAGTATTATTATTGTCACTTAACGACACTTTCTGAAATATTTATTATATTATACAGTATTAAAATCAGGTATAATAAATAATGTCTTTCTGTATGAAGGCTTTGAAGCACACAGCACATACAATCACATTGTCACGGATGAAATTGAACTTTGTTTGTGTGGCACCTTTCATACACTTTTCATGCTTCACATAAAACAAGACATAGACACACACAAACGTGTTTTTTATGGCTTAAATATGTCCCCACCATGTTAAAAATGTCGCCACAAAGACAAAACCTAATCCCTCACCGCATCAGGCCTTCATGTGTACACAATATCACGTATTTGCGTGTTCAGCTTGTCATCATGACAGGCTTATGATACAAGTTTTTTTTCAAGCCTCATTTCAGTGGAGAACACAGCATTGGCAGCGACTTCCTCGAAGCATGCTTGGAACTTGTGACGCACTTAATCACATGACCTGACATGTACGTGTGCAGATTACCGATACAAACACGGCAACTTCCCTGTCAGTCTATAGGATGACCCTCTCACCTGTATTTATTACCACGATTATTATGATGATCATGACTTTATTATACAGTACATATTATTTCCTGCAACATTGATTTACTTATACTTTGTTGTTCTCCGTCAGGATACTGTCGTCTGTGCTTTGGAGGGTGATGCTGTCCAGAGAATACTCATCGCTGCACAGTGTCTGCGAGAGGATGCGTCGTACACACTGATCCCGCACCTACCTGAGGAGGCACAGCGCTGGATTGAGGCCCTCTGGCAGCACATCTATAACATAAGTGAGGCTGGAATGACTGGCTGTTCCTGTTGTTGTTGTTGTTGATGAAACACAGAGTATTATTTTTTCCTTTTCCTGTATCAACCTGATAAGACAAGTTATTGACAGGTTAGAAGTTTCCGTGTGATTTATTCAGAGCTTATTTTCCTTCTGTCAAACCATGGATGAGCTAAGGAGGTAGTTTTTTTTATTTTGGAGCCACCACTAATTAAAATAATTAGAATATTCTTTGATAAGTACAGGGTGTACACGGCAAACAACTACCACCTTTTTAATTCTCGAGTTAATACGTCGGTTTCACGTTACTCGGAACATGTAATTGTGATTCCCATTTAACTTTCATTTTGAATTGTTGTGGCTCTGTTTTGGAATATACGCTTAAAAAGGCCCACATTGACCCACTGTGCACCCAAAGCTATCCACGTGTCGATCCCAGATTACGATCAATTACATCATTTACCACTAGATGCCGATGGAATCATCTCCTTTTTGTTCTCTCTCGTCAACTGTTTCATCCTCTTCATCCACCGTGCATCCATTACCGCACACTTGTCTTATCTAATTAAACCACAGCCGTTTCCAGGTTGTGAATGTGGTACACAGAACACACACACAAATGTTTGCCATGCATAAAAACACACAGCTTGGCACGTAAAAAACGCACATACCAGGATTCCCTGCATACTCTTACTCTTACTCATCAAGTCGACTTGTCCAATGTCTCACAATGCCACCACTGTCTCTTGTACCTCAGTGTGACAGTTTTCCCTTAGATACTGTACGTGTCTCACTACTGGTGAGGTGTAAAAAACAGAACATGGCGCTGCGGCTTAATTGTGTGGGAACGTAACTTTTAGGAGATTAGGTTTGTCAGTCAGTTTGTCTTTCTGTTTGCCCGTCATGCACACACTGACACACAGTCGTGTGGTATTAACACGATAAACACCAGCAGTTTTCTCTTTGTGTCACAGCGTGTATTGTGTTGCAGTACCGCGTTGTGGAAACCCTGAAACCCTGAGCTGTCAAACTAAAGACACGCGGCGTTCGGTGATGCAGCAGAGTTATATCAGTTCCCAACAAAGTCAACAGGAGCTGTTCTTCAAACTGTGATGATAATAACACCGTAACGACAGCATAATCTCCGCTTTGTACGGACTCGTCCTATGATGGACTGACCGTTCAGTCACTGTAGCAGTTTTTAAAAAGTTAACTGGTGACGTTTGAGTCATCCAGCAGAGGATTTTGTAGTTGTCCTTTACACCCACACACATATACAAACATACAGGTACATACATTCATACCAGTAGGTCGTGTCCATGCATCATCATGAGGCGATGTGGCAGTTGTTCTTTTTTAAAGTCTACAACACTGTATTACTTTTTTGTATCCACCGGAAAATTACGACAAATCTTCTTTTTTTTTACCCAAGGGACACCAAAGGCCAAGTTCTATAGAATAATTACATTTAAAAAAGCATGTCACTTGGTGTAGTTATGGTTAACTCTCTTGCCTTTGCTGCAAGAAGACCCGGGTTCTTTCTGCATGAAGTTTGCATGTTCCCCCCGTGTGTGGTTAAATTGGACACTCTAAATCAGAGGTGTCAAACTGGCGGCCCATGGGCCACATGTGGCCTCCCCCCAATCGATTACATGTGGCCCCGCCTTTCATCTTACGATGAAAACATGGCCCACAATCTTCCTTTAAACACAGCGTGAGGTGATAGAATATAGACAGAATAAAATACTAAAGCTCAGCATGTAATTACATATATAAGCTTTTTTGGTGTTTTGTCCACATTTTTATTTGCTTGATTTTAGATTTAGATGTCGTGACTGTGAGATATACAGCATTCCATATCAAAACAAGCACTTTTACTTTGTAATTCTGTGAAATGTCATCACGAAAATCTTTATTGTGATATCATGATGGAATATTGTGTATTGCCCACACACTACTGAACAGTTGTTTTTCCCCATAAGTTTTTTCACCTAGACCGGCCCCCTCTTGACCAGACTAGATGCTCATTGGCCCCCAGGTATTTTGAGTTTGACACCTCTGATAAATTGACCGTAGGTTTGAGAGTGGATGGTTGTTGGGCTCTGTATGTGGCCCTGTGATAGTGTACGACCCCCCCGCGAACCTCATGTGGAGGATAAAGTGGTAGAAGATGGATGGACTTTACTCATGAATTATTTGTCATAATAATAGAATAAATTGAAACAGAAAAAAATCAGCACATTATTTTAAAGCACAGTACGCACATTTAAATCACAAAGGAATGGTTAGGTTGGACCTATTTAACTTTCTTTCAGATTTGAACTAGTAAAGCTCCCCGGGGCCAAAGATTTTTATTTTATTCTCATCTTTAATACTTTAATACTAGAAATTATGCCATTTAATCAAGGTATACAAGGTAAACAAGGTTGGAAAAATCCTCTATTGGATGTAAACCAATGTTTCCCATGTATCCCCCTAATCCCACATACTTTACTACAAAACAACAATCAGACCGAATCAGCGTGTATTAAAACTTGTTTTCATATGCCTCCTCACGGAATAGCCATCAACTGTTACCCAACCAGATTAAAAGGTTCTATTTATCTATCTAGCGAGTGTCTATGCAACATGTCATCATAAGTCATGACAAACGTCGTAGCATCCACACAAGCTACATTTTTTTCTGAGGAGTGGAGTCTGAATTGACACACACACACACAAAGATGAAGAAGAAGAAGAAGAAGAAGAAGAGAGACACAACCAAGTAAAGTCTCTGTTTGTTTGTGTCGAGTTGTTCAACCACTCTAATTTTTGAAAGTTTCTTTATTTGTCTTGAACTCATTGTCCGGCCTTTAAATAATTGTGTAGTCGTGTTCGAGTCTATGTTTGATTACGTACCCTTTTATAATTGTCCCACATTCCATCGCGCTGTATCACCTGACTGGCGCGCAGAAATGAGTCAAGTGTATTAACCACCGATGACAAGTGTGACTCTTAAGAATATATAAAGGTCCATTGTTTAAAATGTAGTTTCAATTAATTATTATAATTACACTTTATTTTAAAGGTGTACAATCGCCAGTTTGTATGGGTTGTTGTTTTTCATTACCCCAGATATGAGCTTTTAATATTTACACCATGTCAGCTCGACAATGGACCGAGTAAACATCTTTTGATATGTGATGCTGACTGAACGCACTTCAGTCAGCAGGGAGGGGTGAGGTGAGGTGAGGGACGTTCAGCTGCAACATGCAAACTCACCAATCGGTGTTTAGAAAAGGGTGAGGGACGTGCTGAGATGGAAGATTTTCTGTTATTATGGCAGAATTATGTGTTCATATTTGAATGCAGTCAACAATACCACATGTTTGGTTGTGTTGTGTCGTGCAGACGGTTTGTCGTAAGATCATAGAGTCCCTACAGTCTGGGGGTTATTTTGCCTTCATGGTGATAAAGCTAATTCGGTTTGACACAATGTCAGATGTTTTTGTGCTGTTACACACGTCATGAATGAATCGAAGCCTGTTTGGTAATTAGTTGTTATCGAACACACCTAAAACCATAAATAATAACAGCTCATACCAAGCCTTTGTCTCGGATTTACGAGAGGAAATGTTGACTTTCTTTCTTTCTTCTTTCACAGAAATGATTAAGGCAACCTTAAAGTTTGTCACAAACCTTCCCGATTGAGTGAGTGAGAGAAAGAAAGAGACGCCCCTTTTTGTCCCTGCACTGGGAGTGTGTCTCTATATCTAAAAATATCTTATTAATCACATAATAGTTGAGAGCTGGGGCATACTTATATATCTATGAACTTGTTATCAATACTGAGAATCGTGTCTGGGCCTGTGTACTTTTATTTTAGAGACAAAACAATGAGTAGAAACGATGTTACTAACATTTCTCTGGCATTCACGAATACACATTGACATTTGAAAATGTGCGTCTTATGTTATTCTACATACCTCAGTCCTAGTCCTTAAGTTGCAGCAGTTTTATTTTTATTTTAATTCCTGCAGTGCATGGGACTTCAGCCCTGATAGGTTATAGATGGATTTTACAGGCAACGTCAGGCAAGGGCAGGGCAAACATCTAAAAACCAAAATACAAACCAGGTTGTGCATCAACAGGCAAATGCTGGCTGACACACACCTGAGAGAACAATACACACAAAGGTAACAAAGATAATCTGGACTCGGGGCTATATTTACACAGGGAGTGGGGAACAGGAGAGGAACCACGACCACACATAATTAAAAAAGATAGTTCTGGCACTGAAAGAACACAACACAAGTAAATAATTAAGCCAATAATGAGCATGTAAAAACATTCAGACAGGCATGTGGTGACAGGTGTGACACCATCAGTATCAGTTTAGACACAGAATTGCAGGCTTGCCAATTTTGAGATACTATTAACTTTCAAAATTCTGGCACAGAATGTGTTATGTCAGCAATGTTCAGCTGTAGTGTGTAACTTTTGGTGATGTTTGTATTATTTTGCTCATGTCTAAACTTAATGAACAAAGGGGAGGTAATATTACGCTGCATAATATTAAGAATGAATTCCTGTATAGAGTTTGCATGTTCTCCCTGTGTGTAAGAGGCTTTTCTCTGGGTAATCCAGTTTCCTCCCACAGTCCAAAAATATACAATAAGAGGGCAACTCTTGTATGACAGTAGATGGTTTGTCTCTGTGATGGACCAGCGACCTGTCCAGGTTGTACCCCACTTTCGTCCTAAATCCGCTAGAAATGAATGACAGGATTGTGTTCTATTGGAAATAACCTAAAAACTAACAATAGAAAAATGTTTACTGACATAAATCCAGTGAGAAATAATTGCCCCCTGGTGACTATTCAATACCGAAGAAGCAGAAGACAACCTACAGTCGCAACTTTAGGGAGCATTTGTGTGTATACAGCAGCAGCACAGAAGTGGGGAGTGGCAAAAAGCATTTATCCCCTCAACGTTAAATCACTGGGGTTTTTGGAGCAGTAGATATCACTTCTAAAACCTCTCCTTTGTGTTTTAGTCAATCCGATTTCACCTGTCTCACTTTCTTTACGCCCTGTTTGTTGGTAGCAGACCAGAACAATGTCTTAAAGCACAACAAATCTCTTTGTTATAACAGTGTGCAAGTGTGGGGAATGTCGCTGGGTGACATGGGATCTGATCACCATTATACTGGGAAACACTGGGCTTAGTCGGCGTTTTGTAAACTGAAACAAAGCTTTATTTTCTGTATAAAAGTTTTGAAATCTTTGAAATCACCTCTCATACTGTTTGTTGCAGGCCAGTGGAAGCAGTGTTGTCACCACCTGATGAAGATTGAAATGCCGAGCCCCAGGAAATGCACAGCAGTGAAGCAGGGATCGCTATACCATGAAATAGGTAAAAGTGTAACACCATGCAGCAGAGTTGACGCCTGAATCACATCCTCACAGGGAAACCACTTGTCCCAGTGATGGGAACATCACCGGGGGTTTTGCTGGGCTACATTTAGTAGTGTCTTCATGGTAGTTCATGGGCCGGTTCTGCTGATGGACCAACGAAGGAGGGTCCAAGGCTGAATCGAAATGTGCTGGGGATTTGCCTGTTTGCCTGCTGTCACCTAGCAACAGAGCCAAACTGAACATGGTACAGATCATTGCGATAAGATCATCATTTATCAGTCACAGTCATGGGGAAATATGCAGCAGCACAATAGTATATGTAATACATAATATTACTAAACATAATAAACAAAAAATGTAATATGAGAACTAATAGAAACACAATACTGCATCCAGTGTCAACAGTGTTTTAACCTGAAATATGTACAATATGGCGTTTATAATTAATATGTCTAGGATATTGCACTAATATACAACTTTGCTTAGCTCTGCTGGCTACCCAACTGAGGTGAAGTCTTGTATTTATACTTAAAATTTGATTTTGTTGACATGTCCTTCTTTCTTTACAAGAGAGACATGATGCAACCTTCTCAAATGATCCCATATATATGTTCAGTGGTGTGATTAAGTGTCTCGCTCAACATCAACATGTGGATTAGAGGGGACAGGGATTGAACTTCTGGTTGCCTGGTGAGGAGGCGTTGACCCACAGCTGTACACTAAATAATTAATTACATAAATAAATATGGGGCCACACGGTGTTGTAGTGGTTAGCACTCTCGCCTTGCAGCGAGAAGACCCGGGTTCGAGCCCCGGTTGGAACAAGGGCCTTTCTGCATGGAGTTTGCATGTTCTCCCCGTGTGTGCGTGGGTTCTCTCCGGGTTCTCCGGCTTCCTCCCACAGTCCAAAAACATGCAATGTGGGGATTAGGTGAATTGGACACTCTAAATTGACCGTAGGAGTGAGTGTGAGAGTGAATGGTTGTTTGTCTCTAGCTGTGTGTGGCCCTGCGATGGACTGGCGAACTGTCCAGGGTGTACCCCGCCTATCGCCCGATGTGGCTGAGATTGGCACAGCACCCCCCGCGACCCTCTGGTGGAGGATAAAGCGGTAGATGATGACTGACTGATAAATAAATATGAGATTGAGCAGATTAGTCTGCTTTTTGGGCTCTTAAATTAAAATGAATGGCTACCGTGGATACAAATTATGCAGTCCCCCATAACAACTTGTTCAAGTTGTTATGGGGGATTACAGATTTGATTGCTTTTCTGTGGATGTGCCACTATGAGTGACCCTGTTGTAATAAAATAAAACTTTATAGACAGTGAACCTTTCCCTGAAACAAACAAATATATATTTAAAGCTATTTCAAAGAGACAAATGAGAGACGAATGATGAATGTATCAAAAAAACCTGATCAACTGCCATTTTAATATCTGTCAATCTGACAATGCAATGGAGCATGAAATGTGATGCCTCATTTGTGCCGGCTTTGTCTGCATCTGCATGAAGCTGCAGTGATGCCTGGCACGCCAGTAGACAGACGGGTTTGAGCAAATCACAAGATCTAGTGGAGATAAATAAAACTTCCCAACAATGACCTACTGACGACACTATTGACGTGAACGCGTCTTTGCAATAACACGTCAATCATTCTGTGCACAGACTGATGCAGATTTATGAAGAATAAACAACTTGTGGGGGTGTTCAAAAAGCGTATTCCAAAATAAAAACAAACAAAACACAAGAAACAAAGAAACCATACCAGGAAGTAAGTAGGGATCCTTACTGGAAATCCCTAATTGTGAATGCTCAGATTAAAATAACTAAGGGATTTTTTTAAACAAATATTTGATCGGCATGAGGAAGTATTAGGACCACATTGAGAACATATAGTCCTAAATTATGAGATTATAGTCGTTAAAATAAAATCTTAATTATGAATTATTATTAATTAGAATAAAGTGGTAATATTCTAACCGGTTGTTTTAGAAGAGGAGAGCAAGAAAATGCATCTTTTCTCACAGAAAGAACCACAGGGGCTTTGTGGTTTCTCTAGTTCATCATATGAATCCATGTGCCATACAGAATTGGGTCTCTGCAGTTGTACTGCCGGCGTCGGAGACCTGGACTCCCTCTGGATCCAAAATCTCATTATATCTTATTTCTTGAGAAACCACAAAACCCCTCAGAATGGCCCGCTGATGCATCCTTCGATAACCCTGCAGTGGACCAGTTCCAGCTATTTCCCCCTCCACAAAAGCCAGTCTACCTGGTTCTTTCTGTGGAAAATGCATACTTTTTAAAGTCCTGATACTTATATCTCTTTGGTTGAGAAACCAAGGAGATCCTCCAGCGTAGATCCGTAATGTGATATTGAAAGAATTAGATTGTTGTGTTTAAAGTCTTGTTTCCATTTGTCTATTTTCTATCCCTACTTTTTTGAAGTTACTCCTTCGACCAGAGACGGTCTTGTGGTTCCTGATTTATCTGTAGAGATCCGCACTTTACTCTCTTCCTACTACAAAGAAAGGTAGGCGTTCTTCTTTTACCTTTTGTATTTTTTACCTTTGCATACATTTGGCAGAATAATGCTTATCATAACGTACATCCAGTCTATTCAAACGGAGGCCAGCGTGCCACATGCGGCCCATAGCCAACTTCATAGTGGCCCAGCCTGTGGTTCTACCAGAAACACTGAGAAATAACTCGAGAAACACTTTTCACTGTCTCTCAAAGATTCCTACATACATAGTCTGATAGGTTTGATAGCAGTGTTAGTTCTTTTGTATTCTCATAAAGACACTTTGAGATGTCCGTGGGTCGTATATGAACTTCTTTCAAAGATAAACAAAGGCTAATATTGTGCACCATTTTGATTTCATGCCCTTTACGTTTCACGTGAGATGACAAAACACATTTTTTTTGGACAGGTATGACCAAAATCATTTTATTGCTAGTTCTATTATATTTTTAATACACTTTTTGATGTACTTTTTAAATTTGTCGTCACCCACTGCTTACTGGCTGCGTAAAATGTCGAGCCCAGCTCGATTTCTTGGTTAGAAAATGTGGTCCAATTGAATAGTCCTGACATTCATGATGTCAGGGATGGCTACTTACTCTCCCTCTTTGTCTTGCATCTGTGAAAGTAAACGGCGTAAACGGAGGAGGAGATATTAGAGGGAAGAGGGAGTGACACACAATCTGTGACGTTCTAAATGAGCTGAATATTTGCTGTCACCATGTGTGTGTGTGTGTGTGTGTTCACCTGTGTCTAATCAGATGATTTGAACCAGCTGCGTAGCACCTGCACTTAGTGGTTGCTTTACCTTGTGAGACCCAGAGCCGGTCCATTAAAAGTACACCGAGGGCACCACCTGTTGAAGCTCCTCATTGTAAAGCCAAGGCTGTGGTTCTCATTGCTGAGACTGGTTTTATGAAGATAAAGTCAGAAATGGCTGAGAAATGATGATTTTTTTAAATTTAATATTCCAAAATTCTGAATGAATGACTTAAGCTGTACAATTTGAAGTTTCTATGTTTATGTATGTGGAACTAATAACAAGTGCGTGCCTTTGAAAATGTGCAAAACAAAATTCCTAATCGTCCTAATTGAGATGAACCTTTTGACGTCCAAAGTGTGAAGAATTCATTAATGCACAATTACCGCCCTAACAATTACCCCGGGAGGTTTTGTCAGCATGTTCATCTTTAGGGTCAGTCTGGTTCCATAATGAAACTGTAATTATATATTTAGTCGGAAGTTCCTGTTCTGCCAGTTTATTCATGATCATGGAAAGAGCGATAACGAACAGTGACATCAGTCACAGACTGTTCTTATACACCTATTGAGGTCATCAACGACATAATCTAAATGGATGAGGTCAAAGCTAGGTAAGGTAAATACTGCATGATTCACTCATAATAGTCCATTTATATAACGCGGGCCATGTCATCAAACACCAACGGATAATTTGACTTCTTAGAATGGCAAACACTGAAGTTATACAAGTTTAAGTCAGTGCTTTATATAACGTGTTGTCAAATGCCACAGATATTTGTCAGGATTGCGGTGGTTTGTGTACAAAGAAAGGCCAGAGGTTGGTCGAAAGATGTCCTGGAGAACAGGTTAGGTTGATAGTTGATATATGTGAAGTAACAAACTGAAGAAGTCTGTCTCCAGCTTTTACAATGGTGACTTTGTACAACTTTAGATGCTTTGTTGTGTGTGTGCATTGCTGGCAGTCACAAATGTCTTCATGCATACATCATAGTGGCAGTAGGTTGGTAGTGATTTTCCTTGTATTTATTATTAATATTAATTGATTTACTTATTGTATACCAATAAGTGTGGAATTTGCATCCCCCTATATAAATGGAAAATGTTCTTTCCATGACTCTTTTAACCACGTATCTTGGTGTGGTCCTACAATTACTTTTATATTTTCTATAGCCAGTTCAAATGCTGCTCTTTCAGGCCTGTATATGTTGCTGATTTATTAGTTTAGGTATGTTAGGTCGATTTTCTTTTTTCCTTAATTAGATAAACGAATTGTTTAATAATGACAACCAGTGATAATGATGATGCTTATTAAAAAATATTATAGAAATTAGCCTTTTAATTAGCTAACTGATTAATATTAGTATACTTTCTGTATAATAGGAGTGGTTCAGGTCCCACTTGTCAGATTGAACTTTCTGTCTCAGCCTTGGCCACCCTGTATCCTCGTCTGCTCTTCTCTCGTGTGGGGTCCCTCAGGGCTCAGTTTTAGGCCCAATTCTTTTCTCTCTCTATCTGCTCCCACTTGGCCCTATATCAGGACTCTGACCTTAATTTTCTGTCGTAAGATCAAATTTCTTTCACTTGAGGAAGCTGGCCAAAATAAAGCCACACTTTGAAACAGTAAGCCACACCTTGCAGTAGGTGACTTTTAACTGGCACGCATAAATATGTGCACATTTCCCCCATTTTACCTTCACTCCACTAGCTGCCCATTCATTTTAGGATTTGTTTTTAAATTTAAATCCCATAATGGCCTTGTCCTGCCCCATCTCTCTGAGCTGCTATACCTCCACAAACCTTCCTGCTCACTCAGGTCAGCTGAATAGCTGCTTCTGAGTTTGCCGTTGTGGCCCCTAAACAGTGGAATGATCTGTCTTTGCACATTAGACAGGCCTCTTTCCTTTTGTTTTTAAATCTCTTCCATAAAACTCATCTCTTTTTTTATTGGTTGGCTTTTGTTGTTGATTTTTTTTTTTTTTTAATTGTGCATTATTAATGCATAATAATTGGCTATTACTTTTACCCATGTTTTACGTCTTTAGTTGTTATTTTTTAGATGTATTTTATTGCCTTGTGTGAGCTTTTATGTTTTTTATATGTATATAAACATAAAATGTTGTTGTTCCTGGAATCTGGTGGAGCCACTCTCCCAGTTTAGAAGTTCAGCTCCTATTGTTCCTATCACCACTGGGACCACAGTTGCCTTTACTCCCCCACTCCCCCACATGTTCTCCTCTCTCAGCCCTTGATATTTCTCAATCTTCTCGTTTCCCTTCTTCTTAAGGTTGCTGTCACTTGGGATTGTCACATCTATCACTTTGCCCTCTTCTGCTGCTAATCAACAACCATTATGTCTTATTATTTATTATTACTTACTAGTACTGTCTGGATCTGGAAGTCCCATAGGATCTTAGCCCAAAACCCACCTTTGCAGACCTCTTTTATCTTGATCCTGGGACCTCTTATCCATACTTGGCGCATGTGTTCCTGTACACTTTTCCAGCCACTTGGTCATAGCCAGCATCTTGCACCCTGTTGTGATGTGCAGAAATGTCTCAGAGGCATATTTACACAGTCTACACTTTGGGTCCTGCCTGGTGTGACAGACAGAAGTTCTATTGATCTAGAGCTGAGCATCTGTACAGTCATATTCAGTGCCACTGTGCTGTATTTCAGTCCAGCTTTCTCCAGTCATTGGCGTGTTTTTCCTGATATCAGCCACTTCTTCAATTTGATGGTGGAACATGCAATGTAGGGGCTTGTCCTTCCATGTTTGCCTGTCTGGCTCCTCCTCTCTGCTGGGTTTCAGTTACATGAGGCATGCATTAGCATTTTGTCATTGAGGGCCATCTTCCTGATTTTTTCTTCGATGTCAGTTGTTTCATCCTGGATAGTGGCGTTGACACTCGCTAGTCTTCGGCCTCCTTCCTTCCGCTTGCACAACCTCAGTGTGCTGGACATACTGTTGGGTGAAACCCTCCATGCATGGTGAGGAGCTTCCTTGTCTTGATATCAGTGGCCTCTATCTCTTCCTTTGGCAGGCAGTTTTGCCTGCAGGGTATCTTATTACTGGCAGGGCATAGGTATTGATGGGTTGGATATTGTTCTGACCATTCAGCTGACTCTTGAGGACTTGTCTTACTCTTTGTAGGTACTCGGTTGTGGCAGCTCTCCTTGCAGCCTCTTCATGGTTCCCTGTCATGAATATCTGCTATGTTGCAGATGTTGCCTTCCAGTAGTTCCACTTCCTCAGTTCTGATCATCTTCCTTCTTTCTTTAGAGTCCGAATGACATTACAATATCTTCACTGTAGACCCTGGTAAAGTGCATCAGTGAGCCACTGACTCACTTGAAATCATCCATATAGAGAAGGTGACTGATTGTTGTCCCACTTTGGATGTATATGTGTACATATATATATGTATATGTATATGTATATGTATATATATCAATAAATAGCATTTATGAACATTATTGTGATGTGCAAACTAATGTAATGTGTTGCTTCCTCTTTTAACCACTGCATTTTGTGTAGGTGTTTCTCTGGTTACACCTCATTAATGAATGCATTTTCTGCACATCAGTAAAGTATCAGTAAACACTGGTACAAATAACCTGAACAGACAGACAGATCAGAGGTTTCATTGAGCCTGATTTGAAAATAATCCAAGTATCATCCACCTAACACTGAAACTACCACACCAGTACATCATGTGATTAAATGCGTTGTCAAAACAAACCGTGGCTAAAAATGTATCTCTCTGGCACAAAATGTTATGATCTGACAGGTACAGTGTAAGTCACACCATAAAACTGTATCATGTAAACCAAGCCTGTGTGTCAGGTCGCCATAATCCTCCATATCAAAAGCTGCACAGCATCTGCATTCATTAAGAGATTATTCTTATTCTGAGAAGAGTAGTTTGTCTGTCGTGATCTTTCTCTGCACGGAAGCTTAAAGGTAAGGTTGGAGATCCTGGAAAAACACTTCCACCAGGCTACATTTTGAATTCAAATTCCTACGCCTCCAGAGCACAGGAACGTGCAATGCTTGTTCACGAATGACAAAGTGATGTCTAAAACCAACAGATACTCTCAAAAGACATAAAGTTAACCCACCTGTCCAGTAGAAACAGGGCCGGCATGACTTTGCAGCCCTTTCTGGGCTTTCAGTTGTCTTCACTCTGGTCTTGGAATCGCTCTTCATCAGCCTTTTTCTTGGCAGTAGCTTTCCCAAAAAACGTCTTTCAATTGCGACCAACACCTGTTGTTGGCACCTTTTCTGTCGCAACGTCACTGCGACTGTCTCTTTGAATTTTTAGCAAGCTCGGCATGGGCTCTGGCGTTGTCTTCTACTAAACATGCTTGAGTGCACAGAGGGGGGTAAACTGTAGACGATGCATTCATTAATTGGTTACAGTCGTGGTGTGAAGAGGATTTTAAGCACTGTACATAATTCAAGGCCAGGATTTCAGAGAAGATGCTGCACAAACAGCGTTGGCTCTGATACAATAAACGAGCCTGACCAATGTTTTTGTTGTGATCTCAACAATCTCATTGTATGATGTCAACAGTCTCTTTATCTGCTGGTATTGTACATTGGGTTTAGTGTTTTTCCACTGATGCTCCACCCTCCTCCATTGTCCCGTGACTGAACCGAAAAGCAGATGAGTCACCGCTAATTTTCAAACTCAAGAATTCAAGAATTAGACACAACATCAGTGCTTTTTCGCGTCATGGCATGCAGAGAGATGATATATGTACTGACAGCATTTTTTTTATAATTGGGTATTTAATTGTTGATGAGAATGTTTTAAATGTTTAAGCAGCCCTGTGATGCCACATAACTACTTTTATCAATGAATAATTGAGGACCATTGATAACTCCTTGATAATATCATCGATAATAAAGTCTTATCAGGGTGGTTTATTGTCTTTGTCACCTCGCAAACTAAATGTGCAAAACTTTCCCCAGGGGTAGGTGAAAAAAAGTGTCATGTCGTACACGATCAGGGAAATGGTGTGAACATGTTCAGGTTGTTTTGGGCCCATATCCTCATACCAAGAAAGGCTTTGATAAGAAATTGGCAATGTGTCAGTGTGAGCTGTTTTTCTGACGGACACATAAAGTGTTGCTGTTGTTATGGCCTGGAATGGTGTGTGTCACACGGCTGATTACGTTGTCCCTGTCTATAGCTGTCTGTACATTAGCATCCATACATTTACATTTTCTGCCATATGCAGTCACTTTAAGAGAGAGCATTTTTGATGTCTGTAAGTTTAGCAAGGGTCTGCTTTTACAGAGGCTGAACGGACTTGTATTTTGCATTTTAAAGTGGAAGCTAGTGATGTAAACAACAGGGACATCAAATCGATGTATGAACTAAAAAAGAAGAATGAGGAAATAGCAGAGAGAGGGATAGAATGTGCAGAGAGTTATGAACGAGTTTTGTTGCACATCACCAACTCTTACATAGGTGGAAATCAAGTGGTTATGATAAAGGTTAGGGATACTGTTTTGGTTAGGCTGTGCTAATGACCAGAAATGAATGCATTGTCCTAACAAGAAAAACTGAGCACAATAAAACTCTCCAACTCTGGTCTGCTGCTTCTTCACAGAGGTCTCTCTTACTATGTCACATGCTACCATGAACCATCCAGGATTTTGACTCAAATGTCCCGCAAATGCGTCACAAGATATTGTTTACATAAGACATTTTATTTGAAACATAACTTTCAAACGTTTAGACACGCAAAAATATATGCACAGAATGTATGAATGTTAATATTTTCTGTGGTTTGCATAAATAGGATGCATTAAAACCTTGTACGGCAAATTTCTCTGGTTTTATTTCCACAGTTATTGATGACCCTTCCACGGTTGCACTGGAGTGTGAGAACCTTTTCCATGTGGTTACGATGCCTGGGTTAGGAAACGAGCACGGGCACGATAAATGGTGCCGTTTCAAAAATCTGCAGAGGAAACGTTCTGTAACATCAGTTATTTTTCACTGTTAACTGTTCATAGCCATGCATCCCCTAGTATGTGTTTAAAAGACGAATGAAATGAAGATGAATATCTAACAAAAACCCATAGCATGTACACTGTAATATCCAAATGATTCAGCTCTACTACCTTTATAGAGATGTGATTTTCACCATGATGTGATTGTGTGCCCGACACACAAGAACCCAAAGTTTCACGCGACTGATTAAATTACCAAAATAAACAACATGATTTGAAATTTGCCAACAGAGAGAAAGGTGTTTGGTGCTTTTTTTTCATTATGAAACCGGCCATTAAGCACTGGTAAAGTGGGCATCAGTCCATGTCATATCAACCGTGATAGGTCTCAGTGATGCATCAGTGTGTATGATGAAATCACGTTGGGGCGAGCCCTCCCGGAGCCCATTGAAATGAATTGTAAGGTCCAAAATTTGGAAAAAAGTATCTCAACATGTAAATCTATGAGAGTGCCTGGAGCATTTTTCAAGTCAACACTCAGGCTGATTGAACAATAATATTAAGACTTAGACCAGCTAAATAAACAATTTTTTCTCTCTTTTTTCGTGTGGCTTAAGGAGGGCCACTATGGGCCAGCCGCCCTTGATCAGTTCTGTTATGATGTCCACAGTATATTGTGTGATAGAAATGTTACCTAGCAAGTCAAGTTACCACTCGTGTTCTTGTATACATGTTTTTTATTGGCGATCACTCACTGGCTCTGGCGTGGACTTGAGGCATCAAACTATATGACAATGAAGCATCCCTCTTTGGCAGAAGCAAACAGTACATTTGCATATAAAGCATGACAGCACCCCTGATTTGCCTTTATTTCTACAGTATCAAGTTAGATAAGCCTAACGAATAGATCATCTGACACCCAGCAATTATCTTGTCTGTAGTGAAACCACAGATGCAGTTTGGCCTGCTTGCATCTCTATCTCCATCCATAGATTGTGTAAAGAGGCCAAACAGCAGTCAAACCTGCTGTAAAATATTTCAACCTGACAAAGTACATTTAATTGTATGAATTCACTCCCTCACTCGTCTTCTACCGGGCCACACGGTGTTGTAGTGGTTAGCACTCTCGCCTTGCAGCGAGAAGACCCGGGTTCGAGCCCCGGTTGGAACAAGGGCCTTTCTGCATGGAGTTTGCATGTTCTCCCCGTGTGTGCGTGGGTTCTCTCCGGGTTCTCCGGCTTCCTCCCACAGTCCAAAAACATGCAATGTGGGGAATAGGTGAATTGGACACTCTAAATTGACCGTAGGAGTGAGTGTGAGAGTGAATGGTTGTTTGTCTCTATCTGTGTGTGGCCCTGCGATGGACTGGCAAACTGTCCAGGGAGTACCCCGCCTATCGCCCGATGTAGCTGAGATTGGCACAGCACCCCCCGCGACCCTCTGGTGGAGGATAAAGCGGTTAGATGATGACTGATGACTCGTCTTCTACCGCTTTATCCTCCACATGATTGTTGCAGCGGGCGCTGGTGCCAATCTCAGCTGACATAAGGCAAAAGGCGGGGTACACACTGGACAGGTGGCCAGTCCATCACAGGGACACATAAAGACTATTCACTCGCACACTCACAGTCAATTTAAAGTGTTCAATTGACCTAATCCCCAAATCTGCATGTTTTTGGGAGGAAACCAGAGATCCCGGAGAAAACCCACGCACACACGGGGAGAACATACAAACTCCTGAGTAAATTAAAATATAAAACAAGGGAACGTATTTTTTAAAAAACAAAAGAGCACGGCATGTCAGAGTGAGAGGGAGTGGTTTGAACTAGGCCCTCTATATTCTTTGTTAAAGATCCGGTGTGTAAGAATTTGTGACGTCTGATTGCGAGATCGCAGAATGCAACAAGCGCATCGCTCCCTTTCAAAAGGGCATCAGGGGACAATAGTGACATTGACATTACCAGAAAGGATGTAAACACTTTCTATTTATCTGCTAAGATAGCCACGTACCTCTGTACCAAGCACATATAAAAGACGTATTATGAGGCTACAAACCCAAATATTTATTTATTTATTTATATTTATTTTTTATTGTTGTACTCATACTCGTGTACTTTTATTAGATTAATGAAACATGATATCAACAAAACCACTGTTTCCAGATGGGAGTGGCAGTGTTATTACATTGTTGTTGTCACACCCTAGAAATTCCACACATCACACATGGAAGCTGAGAAAACTAATTATAGCATTTACTAGAACAAAATGGCAGTCGGTGTGCGTAAGCTTCAGACACGCAGTTATGACAAACAAACAGATGCTATGCTCAATAGAGCACACGCCTCCTCCTCCTAATTGTTTTCTAATTGTTAGTACTGAGATGTTGTTTAAGATCTGGATCAAATCAGAGCGTCAGGCCACAAAATGACAGTGCTGCGATGGCAGAAGTTACCACACTTCTTACTGAATGTTACTTGGGGCCATGAGCTCAAACAAAGAGAGCAGTGGAGAGCTCAGTGAAATGTTCACAAACACATGCAAAAAAAGTGGGGTGCTCAGTATTACGTTATAACGAGAAACTATCTCGCTATTTTGAGATAAGATTGTTTTCTCGTTATAACGAGAAACTATCATGTTATAATGAGATACGATTTCATTTCCCCTCAAAGAACACGAGACATGAGTGAACAAATGAGTTCTGAAGCATTTTATTTTATGAATGCACATTTATTTTTACAGTTACATGAATTTGGATCTGAAATGTACATTTTATTATAAAGTTGACAAATAAGTAAATACGGTTTGTACAAAAATAATAAAATAATAATAAAAAATGGTATTAGTGCACATTTACAGTTAATTATTAGTTTATTGCTTGAATTATGCACCAAACAGAAAACAGTGATATATGGAAAAACAACAAACCAGTGACGTGTGGTCAGGGGAGGCAGAGTCTCATCATGACAAGTAAAATACTAACAATTATCAAAGAAAATCAATTTGTTCACTTGACTGCTCTACAAATGAGTTTTCTGTATGATTTCAACGTTTCTATGGTCAGAATCGCTGAATTTACGCATTTCCTGTTCTGTCCTGCATGCCCATTGCTGCCTCTCTTTATAACCCCAACATACATGTTTGATTATACATGTACTACACATGCTGATGTTCCACAGTCTGTCTAATATATTTAATGAATTTGTGTGACCTATTTAGTCTTTCTGATCGGACATAAATGTGCAGTGAAAATGCACAGGGTGAGGCAGAAAGTACCGTGCTGCACAATGGGTAATGGGTGCATGTCGCTGCGGGCGGTTTTTACAACAGAGATATTCTTGGAGAATGGACTATATACATATAAAGGTAAGACCTTATGCGATTTTCAATTTTAATAATATATAATATAATAATAATATAATTTAAAAAAAAGAGAGATCAGCCAAAAAAAACAACCATTTAAAAAAATTTAAAAATCGAATTTGACTTTATATTAAAAAATATTAATTTGTTTTTTCTTGCTATCATATTGTTGAACAGTATGGAATTGATTAAAGCATCATTTTAATAAACTAAATGTTTCAATTAAAATTGTCAAAAGTCAAAATTGAAATATAAGCTTCTATTTTGGGTTCATATTATTTGTACATCCGACTCCAGAGCAGTCAGTGCCTCCCCAGTCATGAACCTCACCGCACGTCACTGCACCATACTGTATGAAGAGTTAGCTTAAATGTGATATTGGAGTGTCAGAGTCATTATCCATACGGATCTTCATGATGAGCTGGAGATGATCTTCTTCAGCTTCATGACCTCTTCAGTGGTGAGATGAAAGAGTGCAGAGCTGGGATTCATCATGAACACAGATGAAGGCGCGACCTCTGACCTGCCTCTCCCTGCCTTGTGTGCGTCTTCATAGTGGGACCGTGCGGCTGGAGAGTCTTGCTGGACTCTGCGGGGACTGGTGTCAGTTTTCACTTTGACGTGGGCAACTTGGGTTTCCTTGTCATAGGCATCCCAGGAATTTGACGATTTGGAGCCGTGGGACTGGACGATGTCTCGCTGGTCAAATGGAAAGACTTCTCGGCCCGCTGGGTTTTTTAGGAGGCCAGCTGAAGGTAAAGACTTGAAGCTGGTGAAATGATTTAGGTTTGTACTGGGATGAGTTGGCACTGTCTGTGGGGTTGGTGTGGGGCTTTGCATATTCCTCTGCCTCATCCGTAGATCAGCAGCAGCTGGGCGCCAGTGTTGGGGAGCCGTGCGAAGTGACAGGTTGGTCGGTTGGATGTCTGCCTCCGAGCAAGCCCTTTCTCTGGGCTGTTCTTCCGGAGGTGGACCAGCATGAAACTGCTTCGCTGCATGCACCATGGCTGAGGACCCACACAGCCTGAGCCAGGTGTGAAGCATAGACAGTGGAATCTCAATTTCCATTTTACCGCCATTGTTTTGAGGGACATTTGGCACCATATAGTTGAGATTCATCGCTGCTGCCTCCGGGTTGCTCTTCGCCTCTTCCTTTGGCTGATTTGGAAAGTTGCCTTGTGGAGAGCTGGGATTTTGTGCTGCTGCTGCTGCTGCTGCTGCTGTGGCGCCTCCATCTGCCCTCAGCGTGGGAGTAAAGTCATGCATGGGGCTGCTCGTGGCTTTTACAGCTGTGTCGTCGACAACATATGCTCCTCCCTCTTTCACTGAGTGTGGTGCAACTTCCGCCTCAGCGTCTTGTGTTTCGCCGCCTTCATTTCTCACCACCGGTGGGTGACGGTGAGCGTACAGAGGAGATGGTTTATTTAAAAACTTCGGGCTCTTGCTCGATGAAGGTGGGGTGAAAGATGAGGTGGGGTTTGTGATGGTCTCATGGCTCGATGCTTTGATGCTGAGGTTCAGGGGTTCCATGAGTCCAGACGAGCTCTTGTACTGCTCTGCCAGGTGGCGCAGGTGCTCCAGCGGCTCCTTGACCCTGTCTGTCGGGTTGAGACGAGACGGATGTAGAGTGAACGGGGGCTCGGGGGAAGGGGGGCTAAGTTGTGTCATCACCGGAGCGGAGGAGGAGATAGGGGTGTACACGGGCAGGGCTGGGTGACTGGGGTGATGGTACTGAGGGTAGTGGAGTGTTAGAGGGAAGATGTTGCCACGTGGATCTGAATGCAGTTTAGGAGTGCTCTTTGGAAAAGACAAGCGTGAGGAAATAGTGTGAAATTTTAGGAAACACAATCACTTATTTTGTCACACTGGACCTTTTTAATTTCCCTTTCTCCCCATGTAACATAAGACCCACCTGGTGCAGTGGCACAGAAATGAGTTTGCGTTTGGCAGGTCTCTGGCCGTCATTCTCGTCTTTGCTGTAGCTGGACTCAATCAGGAGCTTCGACTGATGCTGAGGCAGCATGTTCATCAAGATGCCTTTCTTGTGGCACTCGTAAGGCAGGAGCAACCTGCACATGGATCAGATGAAACTGTGAGCAGGACGATACACCCACTCTCGTCCTGATATGCGTGAACACACATTGTTGCACTCACTTTTCATAGTGTCTGCGAGTGCACGTGGCTGCGCTGGTGCTTCTGGGATTTCCTCCAAGTCTGTTGTAAACTTGTTTCCACAGCTGCTGTGCAGTTACCTAGCATAGCACATTTTATAATTAATTATAATTGGATGTAAAGAAATGATATGTGTCCTACCCACTAAGCAAAGCTAGCAATATTTGCGTGTTTGCTGTCTGTAAATAACATTAACCATATTAATAAATACCAAATATATGTGTATATGTATATACAGTATAGAGCTTTTTTAACTTATTAATATTGGGAATTGATGTCTACCAATAAATAAAAAATAAAAATATAATTATTTGATATGGTAAAACAGAAATGGTTGATTACCTGGTGGTATCCGCCCAAGTCTCTGACAGTGTTGAACATCACAAATAGGTCAACTGAAAAATAATGAAATTATACACAAACACAATTAATTAACAAAATCTGCTGTTAATAATAATAATAATAATAATAATAATAATGATAATAATAATAATAATAATAATAATTTCCTTAATAATAAAACACCTATTACAGAGTCCATTTGACATTTTAAAGTTTTAAAGGCAAAACCCCTTAAATATTCACTTTAAATGACATAAAACAAAACATGGAAATGTGCAGAAGACGTTCACACTGAAAGACTGAAGGTGGGGAAAGTTAGGCATCTACATTTCAGAATTGCTTTTGTAGGAGACAAAGGACTTGGACGACTGTAAAAACACGGCAGACTCGCTCATGAAAACATACGCATTTTTAGTTTTAGAGATTTTTCACCTTATTGAAATTTTGCTCCTAAAAGGCCCAAAATTTCACACATTAAAATTAGTTTAATGTCATTTGTGTGTGCTTTGTTCTGCTTCATTGATCTATAAACTTGGTTTATTATTAAATTACTTTTGGTTTTTCATGTTTTGGACAATGCAGTTTCATAATACACTATTTACATGTATGAATTTGTGTGTTTAAAGCTGATGAAGCTAAAAAAAAAAAAAGAAAGAAAGAAGAAAGAAAAGTAAATTAATAAATACTTTGTTTGAAGCCCAGATGTGGGATCCTCTCTATTGGTGTGTCTCTCTTCCTCATGAAAAGGTAGAGCTCTTTCAGGAATTGTTCCTCCTTGTCCACCAGCTCCTTGCTTTTCTCCTCTTGCATCTCTTCGTGCGCCATTTCCATGTGTGCCTAAGAACACAATTAGAATTTAATGTTTAGGATATCATCAAAGATTTCCCTATCAGTGAAAACTGTGCCGTGGAGTTAGGTACACCCTGACTCAAAGATACTCTGGTAACAATGGCTCAGTGTTTTTAGGCCCCATCATGTTGACGAATGATTGTCAAACATGTCCATGTTTTGTCCATGTATCAAACTTTGCATTTGTTTGGACTTGCTTCACCGAACTCAAACCTGTCCCTTAACAACATACCACAGATATGAGTCTCAAATATGACGTCAATGCGTCATTTCTTTTGTGCCACGGTATCATGGTTTGACCCTACATGTCAATATATACGTAGTCTCCCTTACTATAGAAAACATACTTGTAATTGTTGCAGTTTTTTTTTATTACTCATTCTTTTAGACTTTTATTTCATTAATCATGTAGTTCATTATTTACTAGTGCTCAGACACTTGTATCATGCTTTGTAAACACATTAATATACTGGAGGGAATAGGATTTATCTATGAAAGTAAAGCCAACTCTTTGATTTTTACTTTTGCATGCTTTGCAGTGTAAGATGTGGTATTTGATGTGAATATACTGTATTTGTAATATTTCTCTTGACTCGATGACAACTCAACGCCACTTTACCACAATCACCCATTCACGCATACAGCACATTTATACGCAGCCCTTTTCACCCATTCACACACAATTTAAGACAAAGTGTCTTGATCAGGGACACATCAACATATAGAGGAGCCAAGGATCAAGCCCATTCCACTACTTTTGACCCGTAAATGACCACTAACAGCAGCACACGCATTGAATATCAAAACTTGACAGATATAACATGGATAATTGATAATGCAGAATCTGTTTTAATCAAATATATTCTGAATTGTGTCTGAAAATAGATCCTCACCTGTGTTTCCATTGTCGAATAGATCATATTATCTCTATTGTGCCGGTGATGAGAGTAAGAGCTACTGCATTGCACAGGTTGATATTCCCTCCAGCAAAGTTACACAAGCACAGTGGGATTCCTTTGCTGCCAGCGACCAATGTCGTGCCAGTCGCACACCTGTCCTCAGTGTCTGTGTGGCGGTATGTGAAGCGCAAAAGTAGATAAGCGTGCTCTAACCGGTGTTTATTCTAACGTCTTCCTGCTGAGATTTTGATCGTCCGACCAGTCCGACTGGCTCTTGAGCATGTGCCCAAAATAATGCACTGCAGCAGTGCACACATTTGTGTCACTTTCCATGTAATAACAGCAGTATTAAGAAACACTACATTTCATAAGAGCCTGGGATTTGTTTCCAGGCTTTTCTTAACCAATGTCAAAAGCTGTATTCTATAGAGAGACATTTCACCTAATTAAATAGCCAATGACTTGGCTATAAAATCAATCGCAGGTCTTATTTTCTCTTACATATATTGGGTAAAGACAATTAAAAATGACAATTTTGTGTTGAATTGTTGCTGAGTAATGGCTGTTTTCACGATTGCATCTTAAAAGATCACTGAACGAGTGTTTTTATAGGAGTACCGCGATGAAGTCTGAAACCTGTCAACTGGCAGACAGCATTGTTCGAGGTTCATGTCAGTGCAGTTCTCTGGGTGTGAAACATGTTCTTATCCAAACACAATATGATGTAACTGAGCAAATACAGAAACCTGACATGGCTATTGGGAGACAAATGACTGAGAGAAAGTTGCCGCTTTTCTGCTTCGGGTGACTGAAATTCAATGTTGTGAAATCGGTGACACCCTCGAGATTAGTCTCACATAATTCCAGTTTATTCTGAACAATATAACTTCCGTGGTGCTGATAAATGATATCATTATGTACAGTAGAAGTAGGGTTCGGGTGTGCATGTGGACTCTCTGAATTGACTGTAGCTGTGAGAGTGAATGGATGTTCGTTTCTGTTGCCTCTATGATCGACTGGCAACCTGTCCAGGGTGTACCCCGCCTTTGTCAGCTGGGATTGACTCCACCCCTTATATGGGGTGACTGGATGAACGGTAGTTAACTAAAGAGGCAGGGATAAGACCATTGGTTTGAGTCTCTTGGTCACTGCTGTCAAGGTCCATAGGTCAACCAGATTAACAGAGAAAGTATTCCAAAAGAGAACAAGAAGACTATATACACACTTGTGAAGATATCCGCCATACCAGAGTTTCATATTATCCTTACATGACTGCTTTACACATTTTACATATCACCTCTTCAAGGCTTGTATAGACGATAATAAGCCACTTACAGTTGGTTAAACCTGTTTCACTGCCATATACTTACTGTATGTACCTTTTCATTAGATGCAACGTTAAGTGCTCAGCCCTTTAATGGATCATTATGCTTTATCACACAATAGAAATGTTGTTTCCCGACGCACCTCTTTACATTGTGGTGAACGCCACACATCACAAAGTCAACAATAGTCTCCTCATTGTCTTATTTGGGAATAACAAGGCCTTCCACACATACATATGTAACACACTAAGAAAACACAAAAGAAAACCTCCTCTTCTTTACACATCTTACTGCGTGATAAAAATGCTGCTTCATTTCAATACCAACCAAACTTGTGAAGGAAGAACCAGAGGACAGTGATGTTGAGAAAATAGATTAGGATTAGGCGCACATCGGAATTATGAGTCACAATCTGTTTAATACTGTACAAGGAACTTGCCTTGGTGTTTTGGTGCCAAATAAACACATGACCAAGAAATTATGACTAAAGAGTAAAGAACATTCAGGATCATTTGAGATTAAAGCAGATTAAATGAAGATTAACAAGAAATCGAGAAAGCAAGAGACAATACAATATATAAGATCTGCTGCCTTGCGGCAACAATACCCGCGTTTGTGACCCGGTCAACCTGTGAACACGTTCTTCAATTTCCTACAATTATTTTACTTTTACATTGACTGGAGATATGATGAATGAAAACGCTCTATCTTTTCCACAATGTAAGCGTTTTCTCCTGCAGTTTGGCTGACTCTTCAGCTTCAGATCCATGGACAGACCACTGGGTCCAAGTGCGCATGCGCGACGTTCCGCTTTACGGTACGCAGCATGTAAACATGAATGCCGTGGCGGTGATCGGCGCAGAGCAGAGAAATGAAAAAGAGAGTCTACACTTGTGGAAGAGCTTCACCATACCGGAGTTTCATAATATCCTCAGATGAACTTCACCTTCTTCACCTTCTTCAAGGCTTGTATGTACACACCTTGTGCACCATTCCATTAGATGCAATGTTTATTTTCCATCCCTTAATGCATCATTATGTTGTATGCTGTCCTACATTGACCTTGTACGTATGTATTTACGTAGCTGCAGTTATTTCCCACATTCTATTCAAGGATTCTTTATTTTTTCACATGTGATACACACTGTGGTACACTGGCGCCTTTAGGTATAGGTGGAGGGATATTCTGATGCTAAGATTTGCTGGTATAACACTGGCTTGCTATGTCTTTAGTTGTTGCACTCACTTGAGTCTTAAATTGTATTATAGTGCAACACTGGGACTGGAGCCACTTTATTTCAATGTTATAAGATAGTTAAGTATAATTAAGTATAGTAAAATAGGTTTTATAATATATAAACTTTGGCGAATAAAGGCTGTTGATATAACACACTTATTCATATCAGTATTGCTGTAACTATGTGAATTGTAAAATGTATCCACACAATATTTCTTTATGTGTATGAAAAGTGGGGTAGTATGTTTAGTCAGCATTCACAATGTGGTTAAGTAAATGCATTTAAATTTTTGTTTCATGAACAAAGTTTAGGGTTAATCTCAGGCTGCTTGTAGCTGTTGAATGGAATGTGTGTGTGGAAAATAATTGTCAACAGCATTGCATGTGTGTATGCAGACACCCTCTGTGTCTGTTGCCCCACCCTGGAAAAAAAAAAAAAAATTGAATCAGCCATCACCAAATACCACAGCATGTGTGAAATAACAGGTGCAAGTCAATCCTGGCAGTGCTACAAATACATGTTCCCAACCTGCAACCAGGTACAGAAGCAGAGTGCAACATTCTCATTCTAATGCTGTGATATGTGTTAAATCAAATAACATAAATATCATCCAATCCAATCCAACTTTATTTGTTAAGCACTTTAAACAAACCACAATGGACCAAAGTGCTGTACAGAATAAATAAAAGGCAAAATAAATAAAAGGTTCAAAATGAGATAAAACAGCTTAAAATAAATTAGAATCATAAAATACAATAAGAATTAGCAGCCAAACAATAAATTCTATTCAAATTAAAATATGTAAAATAAATAAAAACCATGAAGTGTCAAAGGCCAAAGAGAAAAGGTGGGTTTTAAGAAGGGATTTAAAAACAGGACGAGGTCTGTCTTATGTGCAGTGGCAGAGCGAATCCAAAGTTTTGGAGCTGCGACAGCGAAGGCACGATTCCCTCTGAGCTTCCGCTTAGTTTTAGGCACACTCAGGAGCAGCTGATCAGCTGACCTGAGAGAGCGAGCGGGTGAGTATGGATGTAGAAGCTCAGAGAGGTAGGGCGGGGCAAGACCATTCAGGGATTTAAAAACAAATAAAATCATTTTAAAAATCGATCCTGAAGTGTATGGGCTGCCAGTGGAGTGCAGCTCATAAAACGGATGACTTTTTCTCTGTTCTGGGTCCTTTATTAAAGTCAGTTTATTATGTCTGAAAACAATTGTTATTTGCATATGTTATTCACAAAGGCAAGTCAGTTCAACAGTGAGTCAGTAAGAGAAAATAAAACCCATACATTTTTTTAGCAATTGCTTTTTGAGCTGGCAGGACTGTAAGTCAATGTAATCACCTCACCTCACCTCACCTCATGAGTAAACCATTGATTTCTATACAAACTCAATTATTATGCATATTTGTGTTTCATTTTTGGTACAATATCATATCAATTCAGCTTTTGCTCAATGTCACTTTTCACCAGTGTGACACGGCTTCAAAAGCTTATGGTGGATGAACTTCCTGTCTGATCTCAACAAGTCCGGGAAAATGAAAGTAGACTCCAAGGCTCTGTGCAGTCCAATCTGCTGCAGCACCTCACATCTTTTATTCTGATGTCATTTTCATCATCTCAATAAAATTCAAATTACAAAATAATATTTTGTATTAACCATGATGACCGTATCATGATGACATGTAACAGCCCTCGCGTTTGTTTCGAAATCGTATTATATCAGAGTTTTCAGACTGGCACGTTTACATGACACATTGTTATTGCGATTACTTGTTTCCATGTAAAGATATCAAGTAGTGAGTAGAAATTGTAGTATAATTAATCAAAAAATGTACATCATTTCAAGATTTGCAGTGGTTTAGTCCCAGTAAAAAGCTTTGGTAACACTAGTTTCGCATATTATCCCCATACCAGAGCATTATCTATTGATTAATGTAGTTAAGAACAAAATAGCTGCCCTTCAGATCTGTCAGTTAACCATGAACGTTGCTTTAAAACTTTAATTGAGCTATTGTGACAGCTGAAGGGAAAGGTATAACAATTGAGATTACCAGTGGCCTCCCTGGTACACCCAAGTATAATGTATCACCTAATTAAATATATTAGTCACGCCTGTCTTTATGACACATTCTTCTCATGTCAGACAAGTATCTGTAGTGACAATTACACGGTTGTTTTTCATACATGGCCTCTTGTATCTCACATATCTAATTGTCAATTAGAATGTTCTCTGTCGTTCAGGGACCACAAACCTCTACAAAACGAACACATCAAATCGAAGGCAATCGGCCATTCCACGACTCGCACCTCAAGCGCTGTTTTTTTAATTATTTATTTGTTTATTAACAAGTTATTTGTGTGTCTTAAGGATTGTCAAAAAAGCTTTGTAATTAAGCAGTATATGCACCTGTGGCCTCAAATAAACACATTCGTGTCAGTTGGACTGATGGAAAGATCATTCTAATTCAAATAACATTTCTTTTTTTGTTGTCAATGCAACTCTCTCAAAAAATGGACCTTGTCAAAAAAAGAAAACAGGTGCATAAAAGAGATCAAACACTGATTAGCCCCAAACAGATAAAATACCTGTGCACGAACCATGGGTAAATATTTGAGTCAGCCACAACAGTAAAAGATTTAACTTCAACCTGAACACGCACCTTTAAACTTTATTTTTTCATCACTGATGAGGTTTCAACTGAATTTGATCCTTTTTGTATAATAGAAATACACCATTGTTCAATTCACACATTATCATATAGAACAATAGAATACTGTGACAGATAAATTCCATACAAATCAGTGAGCATAGCACAGTCATGACGGTTTAGAGAGGGCAGGTGGTTACCGTCTCTAAGACAATATTCCAGAGGAATGTTTGTGTGCAGCTTATAAGGGACTGGATGAAACTTGTCTACTGATGAGAAGGCAATGACAGGTCATTTATCAGAAGTCACTGTTGATCCTGGCATATCACAGTCACACACTGCTATAGACACACCGTCATGTCAGTAATCAGAGAGGGTGTGGACATTCTTGCTGGGGAATTTGAACTATGGACCAATTTGGCAAAATGACGAGTCTTTGGGACACGTGTGTAGAAATGATTGATCATAAAATCAAATTAAAATATAAAAGCCTTACAATTATTATACATTTGTATCATACATTTGAACTCATGCAACATGTTGCTTTTTTCTTTTTACTTGAACTTGAAATTTTTATTTATTCATTCATTAAATTGTATTTTATTATTGTTTTTATCTATTTGTTTATTTTTATATTTAATAATAGATATACACATACCTGTGCTTATTTGTCTGTGTATGGGCAGATATGTATATTTATCTTTTTTTGTGTTTATATTACAGATTTATTTAGATTTATGTATAAATGGGGTGGCATGGTCTTCTCTCTCAGTCACATCATTCGCCTCAGCTCAACAGCCCCTCCTTTCCTCACCTGCCTTCCTAGCCACTCCCTACTCTCCCCACCTGTTGCACTCAGCTGCCTCTGATCACCAATCAACCCAGTATATAGGCTATTCTGGGGTGGCTCAGTGGTTAAGACCGGTACTTTGTGTACGAAAGACATCATGGTCGCAAGTTCGAATTGTACGCAATTACATTGTAAGTCGCTTTGGATAAAAGCGTCTGCTACCTCCCATGCTTATCTCACCACAGCTCTCGCTCAGTCCATCCCAGGGTCCTCCCCAGGGTTCCCAGACCCTAGCCGTCATAGACTCTGGTTCGAACATCATCGACGATGATCTAGCACGTCAGCTATGTGTTGGTTGAGTTAAACTCTCCTCGTCATCCTCTTCCTCTGGGCTTCCCCTGGCTCCGACGTCACAATCCTCACCTTGATGGGTATAGGGGCTATACTCATCATGCCACTGGGTCTGCCTGAAGCAAGCCTCCACTCCCGAATCGAATTGGGTGGAAAGGTGGAAAGGGCAGCCCGTGGCCAATGGAAAGGGAACTTGTAACCAGAAGGTCACCGGTTCAAGTCCCCACCAGGTCGAAAGGGCTGGGGTGCCCCTGAGCAAGGTACCCAAACCCCCATTGCTCCCTGGGCGCTACTCAGTGTGGCAGCCCACTGCTCCAAATTCTAGGATGGGTCAAATGCAGAGAAATAATCCCCCTAAGGTGATTAATAAAGTATATATTCTATGCACCTAGCATAGAATATATACTAGCCCAGCACCAGATGTCATGGGGGTCCCTCCTGAGTACCTGGACTTTCAGGCGGTCTTCACCAAGGCCAAAGCAACCTCCATTTTCCCTATGACTGCGCCATCGACCTCAAGCCCGGCGCCACTCCGCCCAGAGGTTGCCTGTACTCTCTGTCCGCCCATGAGAGAGAAGCTATGGACACTTATATAAATAACTCTCTGGCGGAGGGTCCCTCGTCCTCCGAAGACGGCGAGTTCTCTGCAGCCGAAGATGAGGGGACGGAGGTGGACGAGTATTACCCCGTTACATGGGGATCAAAAAAGATTAGCATAGTGTTGCTTTTAGGGAGTTTGAGGATTGATGTTGCAATGTTGACTTCAGAAGGACTTGTTTGGTGAGGATAGATAGATAGATAGATAGACAGACAGAGAGATGGAGATTATTATTACTATTACCGAAAGTGATGTCATAAAAATAAACAACAGGCACAGCATGTGTGGAACGCAGCATCTTGGTGAGCTAACTTAATTTGTTCTTCCTTGACCGAACTCATCCAATCAGTTCATATAAGACATACCTGTCTCAGGCGTGAGGCATGAGACATGTGACGTCCTCTCCTCCAGTTGCACATATCTTCTTCACATAGTGTCTTCATCTTTTCACCATGTGAAATAAGGACAATGCACTTGCAATTGCATGCATGTCTGCGTGGCGGCTGATAGATAAAACGTATAATGTGCTAGAATCGCACAAAAGCGCCCGGTATGCCGGTCATTGGTATGAGGGATATAAGAGAGATCACAGAACTGGAAAAACAGTGGTGTGTGAAAACAATGTGTGGACTACTGTTGTTGACAGAAAGGGCTGTGACGGTTGTGTGTTTGTAACAGGGGATTTCTGAAGACATAATCTCAACACTGGTGACATATGTATGTTCCAAGAGTTTAACTGCACTTCCTCTCTCTCTATCATACAGGTGCGTAAAAATAAATTAGAATATTGCGGGAAAGTTCATTTATTGTAGTAAATCAAATGAAAAAGTGAGACTCATGAACTGGTTACGGTTAAGGTTAGGGATGGGGCTTTGTCAATGTGAATGCAAACCTGTATGTGTGTGTGCTTGGTTTTGTCTCTGTGTTGCCATAGTGAAAACGATAAGAATATAATTATTTTGAACTATCCCACGCCTGATTATGCCTGTTAATTGAAAGTTTCTTTGTGTCTATATAAGTCACTGACATGGGAAATTAATCCGGGTGTAATGCTTTAAAATAGTTTCCTTTGTCTCGGAACAATGTGATAAATAACTCTCTTGTCACGTATGCACAAGATTGTCACTCCCTGCTTGCAACGACTGCACACATTTGCATACAGTAGCATCATAATTGTGCATATGGACGGACAGCAGGACAAACTAGATTGGGACCCTTGCTCATTAACATTGCTCCAGTGGTGGTCGAACGCGACATGAAAATAATCTGAACCAAACAATCAGAACAGCCGATTCACAGGCAAAACAAACAAAGTACCTGTTCATTCTGAGTTCATCAAAAACAATCTTTAGAAGCAAAACGCAGTTAATGAATAATTGATTTAATCTGAACAATGTGACGCAGCTACAGGACAGCAGGTGATAATCTGAGTCACCAACTGGAGTACACAGAGTTTGGTGTGTATAATGCAGTTTTATTACATCACAGGATCTTATTGTAGCAGATGAGGGTACAAAAGTGTCTGCCCTGTTGCGGAGTCAGACAGTGGAGGGTTTATCGAAAGCATTATGGAATTTAAATGAGGACACGAAGACAAAAGTCCCTTATTCATGTGTTGTTTTTTATAATACTATCATTGAACCTGTGTATCCACTTTTGCATACAGTTGCTGGAATAACCTGTCGCCCAGGATGATTGCGATATGGTCTGTTCCAAAGATAAACAGCACCTCAGAGCATTTATTCCTGTAATAACTTTAGGAGCTGCAAAACTGACTATCGGCGACAGAATTCACAAACTCGAGCCTCAACTTGCAGCCATTTATCTTCAAAACACAAGAAACATTAAAGTAAAAACCTGACAGACGTACTGTATATTTAGACTACTTCTCACACCGATGTTCACCAGGTAACATGAATGACTTTTTTTCAACTGTCAGACCTTTTTTGTTAAATCCCGTCCTGACTAAAGTCAACGATTCTATAAATGCAATGAGCAGTCTTTTATGTTTCATAATTCTTTAACGTAGTTACAATCAGAACTTTTCTGAAAAACCTCAGTTTTGATCTGATTTTTTAAAGCTGACAACAGGCCTCTCTTCTAGTTCCTTTTTTTCCCCCCGTGTTGTAAATGAGTTATTTGAGGATTTTCTCACAGGATTTTTAGCACAGGCGACGAATGCTACTACTTTGCTACTACTTTACCACAAGTCCTGCGTTTATGTACTCGCGTTGTTAGATGTTTGTGCTGACACTACACACTGCGATATCTGACAGACTTTTTGAGTGTCCCATTGGCTTTAAGTACTAGTTATTAGATCTAGTTCACTTTGCAATTTACTGTACAACACTGTACGGTCATCAGTGTTGTTTTAAATAAGCTTTATAAATGAATTCGATTCTATATATGTTCTTTGTTTCTGTCTTCCTTGTGTCTTGTGTGTTTCCTGTTTTATTTAGTAGTTCATCTTGGTCTGTGCACCTGTGTTTAGTTTCACTTCCTGTCCTGATTGTCTGCCTGATGTGTCACCTGTTAGCCCTGCCTCCCCAGTGTTTGTGTTGGTTCATGCCACTTGTTCCTGTTCCCTGTGTTTCAGCTCTTTGTGTTGTAAGGTATTCTTCTCCTCGTGTCGAATCTCCTCCTGCTTCAGATAGTTTTATTGCCTTTTTTGTGTTTTTTTGTTTTATAAAAGACTCTTTAGTTCACTTTTGCTACCTTGCATTTTTGCAGACTTGACTTGATTATAGGTAGTAGTAGTAGTATATTATCATGCATGTACAGTATATGTAAATGTTGCATTATGTATTTTCTTCTTCCTGCTCTCTCCCTCTGGTTCAGCTCCAGGACAGTAAAAACAAGTATTCCCGCTCACAGCTCATTCATTCAAGGCATTTTGGGGCTTTACTTCCTTTTGATATGATTTATTTGTTGAGTAAATAAGTGACTTGACTTGGCTGGAAAAACCAATATTAGTTTGGCCAGCAACTGATTTGAAGGCGTGTTCATAACAGTCTTCACTCATCACGTTTAAATATACTGAGCTGGTGCACTAAACTATTTGAGAGAGAGATGAAAAATGTCTTGTGTGTGTGTGTGTGTGTGTTTGTTTTGTTTTAAATCTATTGTGTGTTGCTGGGTTTACTTTCTGAAAGTGCTGGGAAGTTCAACATGTTCATGAAGTTCATCTTTCTGACCACACAGTGGAGCTGTGGCTCAAGCTTTCAAGTCGCTTTCCCCTGCAGTGAGACGCCTGCATGTGGCATGACGTTCAGATTAGGCTGGATATGACATACAGCACTCGGTGTATTGAATCTCAAATCAGTGCGTGTGCACATTTTTTATATTTCATAGCGAGCCCTGTACATGTTGGTAGTGATCTGAGGCACGAGACAAACAAATGTCAACCGTGGAGAAGGTTCTTATTACTCTCGGTGTTCACACTGCTGATTGTATTTTCTGGTCTCGGATAACATTTGCATTTCTGTCATGATTTTCTGCTCCGGCGCCTATAGAAACCTGACTCCAGTGCATAGAAAATAAAGAGCATATTTAAATGTATGCTTTTTCAAATCTACAAACCCATTTGTTATGGAACGGTCTCCGTTGAAAGGATGACGCAAGCTCGCCTTTGGTTTGCTGTGACATCTTTTAAAAGCAAACTCCTAACTCTGCTCTGCTTTCTGCAAATCAGTGTGATGGTATATTTGAATTTTGGAGGTGTTGGATTGACGCTAGGTATGTTTGAACTGCTGCAAAGGTCACGCCAAAGAGAGACTCCAAATGTCAAACAGCCGCCTCTGAAGTTTAGCCCTTTGTAAGATTTGACTGATTCATTTCCAGACTTGGGGAAAAAATGTCACTCCTGTTATTTTGATGCAGAATATACTTCTTCTTCTGCTCCGATAGTGTTAATTAAGCCTTGGTTGTCGTGGAAGACACAGTTTCTGTGATGTCAACCTCTGATGTGTGTTTGTGTCTTGTTGTGTAATGGTACTGGGAGTGTTATTTTGAGCAAATACCCCTGACCTTTCTTCCCCTTGGTGCCCTTTCAAGCCAAGATCGAATTTTCTAAAAGTGATAACCACCTGAGGCACTATAAACCAAAAGGGACGTATGAACGGCAACATTTGGAGGTTATTTGTAATGTCGCAAATGTCACTATTTGCATGCCAGTGAATCTCTAATGCAAGCTACTTTTGCACAACCAAGCTGATAAACAACGTTCTTAAAGTTTTCGTGCTCTTTAAAGTGGTTTGAACATGTCTAATTAAAAACCTGAGGGTTATTACAAGATGGCACACACTTAAGGTGGTGCTAGTCATTTTATCAAAAACCTGTTTAACAACCTGTCGTGATGATATAAGATGGTATGTAGCAGCCAGATGACTCTGTTCTGATATAAAGTCAATAGTGGAAAGAGTACTGAAATATTCTACTCAAGTAAAAGTACTACTATTTTGATAACATTGTAAAGGTACTGTTCTAAAAATGTACTCAAGTTAAAGTAAAAGAAGTAGCATGTTTAAAATGTATTATTACTTTTTTAACAAGGTTGGGGTTCTTTCATGTGTCGGGGGACAGGGACAGGACAAGGGGACACAAATCTCACATTAATTGTTTTTAATTAAAAGCAAATCTTTACAAATTAAAATGTAAACACATAATGTGTCAGTCAACATGGGTCAAAGGTCACTCACTCACTTAATTAACACCAATTGCACCTGACTGCATCAAATATTAATGATAAGCTAATCCCGCTGTCCTCCATTTCATGTTTAATGTGGACATTTGAGTCTTTGAGATAATACATTTGTGTATTTCACTTGTTCTCTCTGCACTCATACTGATGACGTATTAAAAAGACATCTAGAGCAACTGATTTTACTTAACTTTCTTTTATTTGTTAAATAATAACAATGTTATGCCATTATGTGATGAATATATAGATCGTCTCCCCACACTGCTTGAAGAAAGGCACACAATTAAATCTCATTGTAAATCACAGCAATAGACACGGTCGTACTTATTGGAAGACAAGGAGTGAGACAACACGATTTTAAAAACGTGACACAACTATGCTACCGCAATGCCGTGATTGACAGTGCTTTTATTGATTTATAGCACCTGCCTGTAAATGGGTGTGTGTGTGCAAGAAGAACATGTGCCTCCAGCCCAGGAAGTCTACGGCTCCATGCAAATGTCGTACAAGCGGAAGTAATCGGAGTAGAAAAAAAAGTCTTTGTGAATGCTTTTATGACGGTGAAAACAGAAACGAACAAGGCACGTGTCCAAAACCTCCTCAACTTAGACCGTGTTTTGTTTAGCTTTTTTCTTCCCTCTCACTTCACACATTTGTTTGTTAGACACGTAGCGTGAAGGAAAACAGTCCATGTGCTCCAAGCAGAAATAAAAGACTTGACTGCATGAGTGGAAATGAATTGAAGAACAAGCGCCACACTCAGAAACCGTCCCTGCCTTTGATTCATGATCATCGATGGGGCGATAATGACTAGACAATACATGTTATGCAAAAAGTGGTGTTAGTTAAAGTACGTAAAAAAAACAAAACAAACTTGTTTTCCTCAACATCAAAAGATATACTGTACGTGCCGGGTCAGAATATTATCATCCACTAAGTCATGCAGTATTTGGAAACAAAAAAAAAAGATGAGCTCATGCGTCTTCACTGGCTGAAACGGTGGAAAGTTTCAACCTTTCCTCCTCCTCCTTTTGCTTCTCTTGCACCTCACCTTCTAAATGGTGACCAATCATGAGCTGGTACATCAGCACACCCACCATCGCACCCAAGAATGGGACACAGGTTGGCACAAAGAACCAGTAGGTGTTTGCACTGTAACAGAAAAAAAATGAGTGCAAAAACACAACAGGCTAAGATTAGAATTGTGATTCCACATGCACATAGAGACAGACTGCAAAGCAGTTAAAGAAATCAGAATATAATGTATGTGAGCCATGTCAATTTTGATGTTTGTGTTTTATTTACGGTTATCCACATTATTAATTACTTCATTTGAGATTTATTTCTGTCTGGATTTGATATTTATAGATTTATTTTGCATCATATACAGTTTTTTATTATAAAGACAAACACTTTCACTTGTAAATTCTATAAAAATATCATCATAATTGTAGTTATTTGCAATAACATGATGTAATATTGTTCTTCCTTTCCCTTTGTCCAGACCGGCCCCTTTTTGACCAGACTAGGTGTTCATGGGCCCCCGGGTTATTTGAGTCTAACACCCCCGGCTCTACTGCTTCAATTTTGGCAGTTGTTCTTTAAAATCAGTCTCCTTTTATTTCCCAGGGAACATGCAGTGTCTATTGTGCACACAAATATGTTACAGTACTGTATATATCCAGTGGAGATGTGTTTCAGACACGTATACAAGCAAGAGCAAACACGGTCACAGTGCAACATGCCTGTTTTTATGGCCACATCCAAATTGCACCAAAAACTTTTTTTTTTGAATGGAGCAAGTGCTTTTTGCATGTCTTCTGATACTAAGGCCAAAAAAGTACATCAAAACTGGCTTTATCATTTCTGAAATGAACCTCCATCATCCACATTTAGCACCTGAATGAGTTGATATATACTTGTAATGAATGTCAAGATATTTCTGATTCAGATTTTGAGAATTGTATTATTGTTTTCTCCACACACACATATCAAACAGCAAAGGAAAAGTGAGGGAGTAAAAGTGCAGTAATCTCTTGTCTTTGCTTAGATTTTCTTCTCAGTTGAATGCAATCATTAAGTCAGTGAGGCTGCAGCAACTTCAGTCCCTTCTGCAGCTTCTAGGTTTTGTTTCTAGTCACGATTTAAAAACACCTCTGGCTTATGTTTTTAAACTACTAAACTAGAGCTGAAACAATTACAATTACTAAATTAATCGTCAACTAGTTTGATTATCGATTAATCGGTTTGAAGCTTATTAAAACAAGATTACTGATTGTCTTAGCTTCTGAACTTCTGAATATTTTCTTAATTTCTTTGCTCCATATAACAAAGAAATCATTAAAACAGAATCATTTTGAATTATGGACAAAACATGACATTCAATAACATCATCATTTCTAGGTTTGACCAACACCGATTAACGTTTTTTAACGGTTTTCAGACATTTTATAGACCAAGTGATTAATTGAGAAAATAATCCACAGATTAATCCATTATGAAAATAATCGTCAGTTTGCAGCTCTACACACAACAGACACTTATTGAATTCAGTCACTGGCAGGTGGAGAGAGTCTTAACTCACATCCTGTCCCGATTGCAAGTCTTCATTGTGAAAAAAATAGCTTCAATACTCACCAGAAAACGTCTCCACCCCAGCCTGCCAGAGCTGTGAAGAGACGTGGTCCCAGGTCCCTGGCCGGGTTAATAGCATACCCAGAGTTGAAGCCCATTGAGAGGCCGATGACTAACACCACAAAGCCTACAGTGAAGGCCTCCAGGCCTCTAGGGACTGGATTGTTGTGTGGATCAACTATGGCCAGGATGCAGACAATCAAAGCAGCTGTTCCAATGAGCTGAGATATGGAACAGGGGCAGAAATCTATTAGTTTCATCAGAGAGACAGCATTTAAAAAAAAGTCAAAAGACAATTTTATTTCCATTATTTCTCCTTAATGTATAATCTGTCAGCTGTGTTAACTTTTCTGGTCAGAAGATTCGGCGCACAGTTGAACTTCCACGGTCCACTTCGGCATTCTGACATCAATAGACAGCGCAGGCACCTCCGAGACTTTGACTGACGATAGATCGTTTCCGAGAGAGAACTTTCTCGAGTTTGCATGTTGCATCACCACAGGTATGGATTTGAGAACAAACACATTCACAGCATTTAGATTGTGAGCACAGTGGATAGGATATGGATTACTTCACATGCTGTGACATCTCGGGAGCGATCTGAGTGTACAGCAGCACCACGGTAGTCATTCTTAGCCAGAAGGGGCAGCATAGCAGAGCTGCAAAACTCAAAAGCTGAGTCAGGTGTATTGCAGTTTTTGATACTTTTGATACAGAGGAAGCGTTTTGTAGAGTAGACAGAGTGTGCGAGTGTCTCCTCTCTGCGTGGAGTTTGCTTGTTTTTCCACAGTGGGCCGACCTCAGGGCATTTATCCCGGGACGGTCCTCTGTGTGATGTTGTTGTGACCTGTGTATCTTTTCAGGTTGCCTGTCGGTACAATCGTAACCACTGCCTCAGAGCGCCTTAAAACCTGCCTTCCACATGCAGACAGGACGGTAGCTGTGTCCTAATAGTGAAGGCTGCATCCTCCAAGTGTGCACCTGGATGATGTCGAAATGCAACTGTCACACACATGCAAATCGTCGGCTCCTTCAAATGCGACCGACAAAATCTGTGCACTTTTAAAAAAAAACACTGAAGAAATTGAAACTGTACAGTAAAGTGTGTGATTTCCTGTATGCTCGTCGTCATTAACGTTCTAAACACAACCTAGTCAGTATTGTCCGGAACTTATGGAAAACTTTTTTATTGCATCTCAAATTTGAGAATGTTTTAAATGCAAATGTGGGACTTTTAATTTGACATTTTTCAGTAAAAATAGAAAACTCTCTTGATACAGTTGCTCAAAGTCCAGGTATTAGGTCTCTTAGAGGATTTTCATTATTTCTCCCATTCAAAGGTGCACTTTTATACGTGCACTGAGACGCATTATACGTTTCATTTTTAAATAAAACACATATCCTTATAAATCAGATTGATTCATTGGTTCAAAGGATTTTTACCGTAAAGGCCATAGTAAGGAGGGTGTTAAAATTCAGCGTTAGATAGTTCTGACTTCCATGGTCCATGGTTGTCTCTCAGCCTGAGATACATCACACATCACACATACCTCGCTGCCTTCTTGACACCATCATGGCAACAGTTAGACATCTGAATTGCCGTTTATTTATTTACTTTTTTTTAGTTTATTTGTTTAATACATTCTTCTAAATTACCCACAGGTGTGAGTGTGTGAATGAATCACTTTGTGTGAGAAGAATGAATGAATGAATGAACAATACATTCCGAATAAATGAGTGTGCGTAACAGCAGTTCACAGGCACACAGTGCCACGCGGTGACTCCACGGTGTCCATAGATGTGAACGTGAACATGGACAGTTGTTTGTCTTTGTGTCAGACCTGTGATAGGCTGGTGACCTGTCCGGGTTAATGAATGCCTGGAGTGTACAGTCCATACCTGTCAATGTAAATCTAGCTGCTGCTGCTGCTGCTGCTGCTGCTGCTGCACACAACCAAAGTCCTATAGATCTATCCATCCATCTATCTTACAATATCTGCTTCTTTGAACAGTTTCAATATGAAGAGGAGCCGAAGTGAAGTAAAGTATTTGGCTGTGAGGTCATTGCCAGACTTCCATATTCAGTCTTATTTGTTTCAGGGCAATAAAAATATTGGGCTCCAGCAGTGAGTCGGTCACACTGATATGGCTGAGGACGTGACTCACCCAGCCCTGTTTCTCAGAAGGGAAACATGTTTTGAGTCAGTGCTGCAGTCTTTTTAGCTGAATGTGATCACTGTGACTTTAGACTGTAAGAGCCTTCTTATTTTTAATTCATTTTTGTCTTGTTTACCAGCTAATAAGATAATTATTTGATTTGTGTGACACCTTTGTTGGACACTTGAGATGTTGCAGCTGGAGGGTCTGGCGTGTCAGAGATGCTCCTTGACACTTTCCCAGAATCAAATGAGGAACATAATCAAATACAGATGATTCAATTATAAAGTCATTGTTACCTGATCAAAGAATCCATTAACCAGGGTGAGATGTTTGGATGGATATGTGGCAAAAATTCCTGCAGTGGCATTCTCCCCAACTACAATCAGCTCCCCGTGGCCAAAGTCCCAGAATGCATCTGGTGAAACATAGCACAAATCACTATTATTTCTTTTAGAAAATGTTTTCTTTCTTTTCTTTTTTTTTTATTACATTTGTTTTTAAAGCACAGGAGAGCTGTCAGGGTAAAAGTCCCATTTACCCTGTTGCTGTTTAATTACACCTACAATGTTGTTTTTCCTCTTTCCAACAGTTATGAGAATAAAAGGTTGGATTTGTTACCACACTGCTTATCCACTTAGGTCATTTAAACTTAAGGTGGCAAAATTATGTAAGTAAATTGGGGAAAAGATGTCCCGTATGTTTCAGAAACAAGGCGAACAGCTATCGCAAACGCTGTTTGCGACAATGTTTGAGACATTATAGAGATTGAAACTGTGACACGCAGGGGATCAGTGGCGGGATTGCATATTGCAATTGTAGTTTCTATGCAAAACCATGGATATGTGTGAGCACATGTTTCTGAATCAAATGTTACTTAGTAAGAGGTCTACTTTTGTGCATATTTGCTTTCTTTTAGTGACTTTTGGATAAAACATAAGGGACTGGAGATGGAGATGATGATAACTATTGCCTAGTTATGAATGTGGTTAGTGAGGCCGGACGATAATGGGCCATACATTATAATATGCAAATTTCAAATCAATCAACAAGGTCATTTTTGAAATAACTGACGTATAGCTGAAGGTTTGGTTTTCAATTGTAGTTTTTAACCCTTAGTGCTCACATGGCACGGATCTATGCCGCAGGTGCACCCATGGTAATTTGCTGTGGGTTTAATACACAACGCCTTATATGGACATCCTGGGGTGTGTGTTTAAGGTCACATATTCAGGCTTTAAATTATTTTTATTAATTTTTTTGTCTTCTTATGTTTTGTAGAGTCAGAGTTATGATTTATTTTCATATTGCATTTTTATTAGCGCTATAAAGTAGCAATAATTGTTCAGAAGTCACAAAATTAGACCGTTTTTCTTTACTTTTTGAGCCAAGTGAACTTTCAACTGGGGCATCATTTTCACATTTCACAAATTCAATCTGATTTTTCAAACAGTTTGAATACTTTTTGCTCAGGTGTGTTGAACATGGATTTAGTTTTTCATCAGATTGCCCAGGTTGTGCTGAAAAAAAGGATACAAGACACTCTATATTGCACACTCCTACTATACCCTCTGTATACAGTACGTTTAAACATAGAAATGGAAAAAAGAGTTAAACATTTATGTGGACAGAAAACATTTCACACATCTATGTGAAGACATTCACAGCAACTACATACTGTGTCTTAAATGTATTTGCTACATTCTGAACCATTGTTATACTGATTTTAAGGGAAGAAAATCATACTGGTTACTATAAATCATACATATGTCCTTGTGAACTCACAACCATCCAAACAAATTTGTTCTGCGACAGTGTGGCTACAGCCGCACATACTCGAGAACAGTGTCACAGTGTCTTTGTCGTACCTGTCAGACAGGTGACTACACGATGTGGTCGATATTTAAATGTCATCAATTAATGTCATTAACTTGTGCAAACATTTGAATTAATTCGATTTTTTTTTTTCTCTCCTGCAGGTTCACATACCAGAATACATGCCAAATACGACGGCTGCGCCCAGGAAGGCGCCGAGAGTCTGGAAGAAGAAAAACAACAGGAACTTCCTCCATGGCTCTCTCTTGAGTAAGCACAGTGTGAAAGTCACTGCTGGGTTCAGGTGACCACCTGAAGATGAGACAAATATACAAACAACGTGGTATATAGTACATAAAAATATGTCAGGCTACGTTCAGATCACCAGGCTGAGTGTTGAGAGTTTTGTGCGTGCAAAGTAAGAGAACGCAAACACATGCATGTTTTCTATTTAGCCTCCTTTTTTTCCGTCATGCAGCTGGAGGAGAGCTCTTCTGAGCAAACCCTATATTCAGTAATTGTGGTCTTAGTAAAGTCCTGTTAGGATGGAAGGTCCCCGTGACACAAATTAAATTGGAAGGATGAAAAGATTCAAGAACGTATCCATTTTCTTCCCTCACCTTTCGGGGGAAGGAGGGGACTGCACTGATGGCACACTCATGTGGGCGCCTCGCATGTATCCGTACTTTAATCGCGTCAGGGTTGGAGATACCTAATTAAACAAGCGTCTTTTCTCTGTATTAGAGGAGGACAGCCTCATTATAAAGGCATAGAAGACGTGAGCATGAGTGAACTGCAGAACCCTTTGTAGTTTTGTTGCTTTTGACAGAAGATTCCGGGATTGAGCACGGACTCGCTCACTTTTCTTTCAATTACAGAGCGTCGTTTTCAAGTTAAGGGGTAAGTGTCCCCTCTCTTCACCTGTGTGTGTCTTTCTCTCTTAACTAAACTAAGCCTTCTTCCGTCCACTGCTTTCTTGTTCTGTTTCCCCTGCTGACTCGAGCTGTCAGTCGACCTGGAAAACACGTCAGTGTGGAAGGTACTGCACTCCACACACAACTGCAAGTTTACCTTTAGTGATATTAAGTGTCTGTCAAGCCGTCAGTAATAATGACTTCCTGTTTTGCTGATGGAAGTTGGGGAGAGCTTGTCTTGTGGACACAGTCTTTGAATGACAGGTACATTATGACAGTGATGCAAATGACTGCAGCCCAATTTAACGAGATTTTAAACTTCATATTTCCAGAAGTTTTGTTAATAATGGGCCCCACCTATTCCAAATGTATGTTATTCAACAACAATACGAATTCATATAACATTCTACACTTCATTAAAGGCGACATAGACCGGAAGCTCCAATTAACGCTGCGTTTGTGCGTGTATCTGCGTCATTACCTCGTTTATGAAACCCTAAAGTTTCAGAACAAACAGTTCAGCCACTGCTGAGAAAATAGGGTTTTATTGTTTTCCTGGGCTCTGCGAAGCGGATCGGCACTTCCGGTTGCGTACATTCAACCGCAGAAGAAGAAGAACTACTCTCGTTGTAGCTGCTGAGATGCAGAGCATCCACCGTGCCAGAGGGGGAGCTGTGTATCTGAGAGCTGGCCTATCTATTACGTCACTTCCAGGTACCTGGCCAATCACAGGACAGTGGGAAAGCTCTCGTTGGCTGGCCAATCACAACACAGTCCACGTTCTGGGGGTGTGATTTTGGTCTGAAACGGCGCGGCTGCATTCGATGTCACCTTTAATATTATTTATTAATAATATAATGTTCATAATGTTTTTATTAGTCATTAAAAAGGGGAATAGTACGGAGCCCCAGACATGATATGTCAAAATAGGTAAAAGGTACACACAAAATACTAATTTGTTCCCACAAAATACTAATTCCTTCCCACGATATATGTATAATGTGCGCGCAAAATACAAATTACTTCCTACAAAATACCTATAATGTGCTCACAAAATACTTATTTGTGGCCGGGAAATACTAATTAGTTCCCACGACATATGTACAACGTGTGCACGAAATACTAATTCATTCCCACAAAATATGTAAAATGTGCACACAAAATACTAAATTCATTCGCACAAAATATGTAAAACATGTACATGAAAATACTAATTTGTTCCCATGAAATATGAAAAACATGCACATGAAATACTAAATTAATTCCCATGTAATATGTAAAACGTGCACACAAAATACTAATTCATTCCCACGAAATATGTAAAATGTGCACACAAAATACTAAATTCATTCGCACAAAATATGTAAAACATGTACATGAAAATACTAATTTGTTCCCATGAAATATGAAAAACATGCACATGAAATACTAAATTAATTCCCATTATAAATTTTTTTTTCCGCATGTCTGGGGCTCTGTAGAATCGAATTAATGTACTTTATTAATCCCAAACAGGGCAATTAGAGTGTAGCAGCAGCAAGACACACAATATGCATAGAATAAAAAATATAAAAATAGAATTAAATTGTATGTAAATAATGTAAAGATGAGGAGTGTAATAAATACTAAACATGTCATTAAGTGTGAACTGTAAAACTCTGAGCTGTAAAGTGTATGAGAAGGTGTAAAAGAGACTATTGTCAATGACTGTGAAGTACTTACTAACATACAGTATATCCTCACCTGAGATCTGTCCACTTACAAGGATACCCAAGGTTACAGCGAATCCAAAAGCAAGGTTAACACTGAGGAATGTGCCGTGGGTTCCTTTACTCAGCACCATCTGTGCCACTGCACCACATCCAAACATCTGGATAAAGGAAAGTAACAATTCACTGACCACATATATGCGCCCTTGCCTTTGTGTGTCTGCCTATTCAACATTTCCCAAATGAGTCCATGAAGCAAGCAACCGCGAGCTGGAGTCATTTTTTTATTTTATTTATTTTTTTGTGTGGGCACACAGGGGTAGAAAAAGTTCAAAGAGAATAATAAAGAAAGCCCTGCAGGGACCAGACCTGGTGTCAGGTCCAGCTGTGCTCTGTTTTTTATTTTATCCAGGGTGTGTCTCACGTGACCTTGTAGGTCTTGTGTATGTTATGGGTGGGCTTCGTGTCGGAATATTGATCCTGAACACTTACTCCACCTGCAGAGCCATCCACCACAGAGAGCCCGCACTGACCACCAAAGGGACTGGATTACCAAGAGAGCAAAAAGTTATTGTGGAATTAACAGATCAGTCACCGCTGGGGAGCAGAATAACAAACGGCCTGGTGCTTCGCCACCGGTGCCCTGTCCTGATATTTGTGTGGTCTACAGGACACCACAGGAAATGGATGGATTCCAGATTGTTATGCACGGGCCAAAAATATTTTGTTTGGATTTAAAAGAATCTTGTGGCTTCCTAGTGTGGTGAAGAGTCAGGAAGTAAGAATAATACATATATATATATATATATATATATATATATATACATATATATATATATATATATATATATATATACATATATATATATATATGTATATATATATATATACATATTATATATATATGTATATATATATATATATATATATATATACATATATATATATATATACATATATATATATACATATAAATATACATATATATACATATTTATATTTATATATATATACATATGTATATATATATATGTATATATACATACATATAAATGAATATTCATCTAAGGGAGCAGGGATTTAATGAGAAAAGTGGTAACGTTCCATTACCTATACAGTAAAAGCAACCTCTGAACATTGAACATCTAAAAAGATTTTGTCCTCAAACTTCACCTCTGTCTCAAAGTAAACATGTCAAACACTGAAAATGCAGACTCCTTTTTCAATTTTCAAAATACCTTCCCTCGCGTTAAACTTTGTAAAGCTAGTGTGAGGCTTTGGGATGCGCTCTGAGTTAAACTTTGAATGCTTGCAACGTGTTCGCCTTTCATCTGTGCGTGCTTACCTGTGTTTTATGTGCATCCATCGGAGACAGTAATCATCAGTCGCGCATCTCTCGGTCATTCATTATTCAGCAGTGACACTTAATATTTAATTACCATGCATTTGTGGATGTTTTTGTGTTTTTGTTGTGATAGTGACTGTCGATTCAAGTTGCCGCACAGACAAATATGAAAATGACACAACATTACGCGTCGAACACAAAACACAATGTTTTCATGAAGTTTAACTGAAGCTTTTTCAAAAAGCAAATCCATATATATCTTGAATGCACAAGTACACTTTAAATTCACATGTAACTGTTGATGATGTTGATGAAAGGAAACGGACAGCAAGCCTCTACCTTATACAGAACATTGTAACACTTTCTCATATTATATCAACACAGTGATACAACACACTCAGCATGATTAATGCAAATAACAAAAAAACAAAAAAAAAACTCTACTCACCACCAGAATCAGGGTTCCCAGACACTCGGCCAAGGCCTGTCGGAGGAGCATGTGTCGGACCTGAAAGATCCCTGCCATATTCTTCAAAATGTCTTTATGTTTCCCCATGATTCAGTTCAGTATATGATTATCTTGAGGTGGGCTCTGTGGTCTGATAATGAATATCTGTCAGGGGCTGTGCATCGGCTTTTAAAGGTCTCCTGTGAATACCTCCCTTACTTAAAGAGAAAAAAAGGAAAAAGGACTGCCTGCAAATATGAAAATAAACCTCTACGCTAGAAGAATAAACAGGCCAATTATTATTGAAAATAAACAGCTGATTATTACTTATTTATTTTGTTTTCTCTCAGACATTCCACAAGTGTTCAGAACCCATATTTTGGTGAAGGTTTATTGGGCAGTTTAGTTTTTTGTGTATATTTAACATTTAGTTCATGCATTTTTTTTAATCATTTAGTGCACTGCAGTGAAGACACACGATGCAGATTGTTTTATCAATATTAAAGCAATGTCGAGCATCATTTGTTGTTGTTGAACTTATATCACATGAATCGAGGGAAACCAGGCAAACACATAAAAGTGAAGTGGCACCACACATTGGCTGCACTGATGTCTAAAGATTGACATTGGTCTCTTCTATAAACCTGGATATATTTGAACCAACAATTATTACAGTAGGGCCTTCACTGAACTGATCTCTCTTCAGCAGCACTTCACTCTCACAGCTGCGTGGAGGGCTCTCCATATTAAAGGTCCATGTATGAAAGATAAACAGGTAAACAGTGGGACGCACACAATGCTCTCCACTGGAGAAGGAAGAATCCGTCGCCATGGATACTGAACGACACTGTGCTCTTCATCTCGTTACAGCTGTCGCGTGGCATTACACTGTCAGTGCCTAATGATGGTCACACTTAGTTGTTCTGTTGTAGTCGCTCTATTGTTTCTGACATGATTTAAAAGTTCCATTTCAAAGGACAATTTCCGCATGTTGTGTGTCTTCATGTCCTTGAGGTTTTGGACCAGACAATAACAATAATAATAATAATAATAGGGTGATTTGCATAATGATTGCGTAACCGTAAATACAAAACACCCGAAAGCCAATTTTAGATAAATGAAAGCTTTGATGTTTAAAGCTGCAGTGTGTAACTTTCGGTGTTTTTTGTTGTTGTTGTTGTTGTCGTCATTATTCTGCCTCTGTTTGGTCTTTGAAAAACAGGAATGATGTAACATTTTTGTCTACAGTACATCCTATATCTGAACACAGGCTCTGTCGAGCAAATCTTCAGTAGCAGACGTGACTGAGGGAGCGTTTTTGTGTGTACAGCAGCAGCACAGTGGCAGACGGGGACAACAAAACCTTTATCCCCATCAAAACAGTGCAGTGTTATTCACTTTTAGAGCTTGCTGTTGGTGCTTCTTTGTGTTTTTAGTCTGTCCATGTGCCCTTTCACACCAGCATAATCAGGGGGAACTTTTCACACCTTCATTTTTTTTTTTGGTTTACTTTCACACTGGGGGCCACACGGTGGTGTAGTGGTTAGCACTCTCGCCTTGCAGCGAGAAGACCCGGGTTCGAGCCCCGGTTGGAACAAGGGCCTTTCTGCATGGAGTTTGCATGTTCTCCCCGTGTGTGCGTGGGTTCTCTCCGGGTACTCCGGCTTCCTCCCACAGTCCAAAAACATGCAGTGTGGGGATTAGGTAAATTGGACACTCTAAATTGACCATAGGAGTGAGTGTGAGAGTGAATGGTTGTTTGTCTCTAGTTGTGTGTGGCCCTGCGATGGACTGGCGAACTGTCCAGGGTGTACCCGCCTATCGCCCGTTGTAGCTGAGACAGCACTCCCCTCTGGTGGAGGATAAAGCGGTTAGATGATGACTGACTGACTTTCACACTGCACCTTTGTAAGCGGACCAAACCGCCTGGACAGCGCCGTGCGGTGACCACCCTGACATCAGCACAAGAACCCGCCCAGAAAAAGTTTGACATGTCCTACATCATCTCAATCACACCCTTCACTTCCTGTCTTCTGTTCGCTGGATAGAATCTTACTGGGCAATGAGAGATCTAAAAACTGCTGTACTGAGAAAAACAGAGATCGCTTAACCAGCATTATGTGAACTTAACAGATTTGTAACCAGATTTAAAAGCTATATACATATGAACTAAACAATCTGATGACTTCCTGTTTTATTATAAAATCACATGTATTTTCCCGTCCATAATGGATGGATGGATGGATGGATTTTCCCACCAACCCTGGTTCACACTCCAACCCAGTGGGTGGCAATATACTCGCCATAAAACAGGGCAGAAGTTGCACCTGTGTCTCATGAGTAATTAGCTCTCAGAATTCTTCTGTTCACTTTCTATCGTGTTGTGTTTCCTTCCATTTGCTTTAGTTCTGTTTTTTATTAATTTGCCTTTTTTTTTGCTATTTTCACCTTGGTTTGGCCTCATGGATGGAGTTCCTGCACCTTTGGTTTTCAGCTAACAGCTTTGTGGATTTGTTTGAACAGCACTCTCCTGCCTGCCTCAGCCCATTGTAAGCCTTAATGTTTTTTTTTGTTTTGTTTCTTTGATCACTGAATTCTGAACTCTGGTATGCGTTTGTGTCTTGAACTTTGTTAAATCTCCAAAACCAGCAGCTGATACGATCACATCTTCAGTGCCACAAAGTGACATATGAGTGTATGGGCACAGACTGTGTGTAGAATATGAATACAGCTTTTCTGTTTCTGCCAGATATGATTACTGGGGACCATTAGAGATAATTAGAGAAACACTAATGTAGGCGCCACAGTTTGACAAGGAGGAATGTGAGGAATAAAAATGACAATATCTCTGCTGCTGCCGCTGCCGCACTAATTTTGATGGACTTTTCCTTTAAACTGCTAATTGCAAATCTATTATGATTTATATAAGTCCATCAGTGTCTCCTTTTTAATTGTTCTAGTTTACAGATCCTACAGTACACATAATTTATTGTCACTTAAAGTATTGTTATTTTTATATTGTGTGAGAGTTGATCGCATGGATCGCGGGTATTTAAGATGGCAACTCAATATTCTGTTATGCTCGAACGCACTGGAAATGAAGTTTTACTTAAATCTCTATCCTGGGCTTGCATGTACTTTTCATATTTAGTTTAATGGTCACACGGCACTAGGGCTGCAACTAACGATTGTTTTCCATAATCGATTAATCTTTTGATTATTCAAGTAATCGTTTGGTCCATAAAATGTTGATCAGTGTTTCTCAAACCTGGAAAGGATGATGTTAAAAAAACAAAAATGATTCAGTTTGAATGATTTCTTTGTTAAATGGAGCAAAGAAACCAGAAAAAATTCACATTTAAGAAGCTGAAAAATCGGAAAAACTTGCTTTAATTCCTTAAGAATCAAAATAGTTGACGATTCATTCAGTAATCGATTTAATACTCGACTAATCCAGTAATTGTTTCAGCCCTACGCAGCACATACTCTTGAAACTGCATTCAAACAATAACAAGTACAGAAAGTAGCCAAGTACTGTAATGTGTGTCGAGGAGAATTATCGTGCATGGGCCGGACTTTGCTACCGATTTGTCTCAAAAAAACAACTTCCACACAATAAACACGTTTACCCTTCACTCCATAAAGCCCCTTGTCAGCGCTGATTGCAGAAAGCGGGATGAAAACACAGGCGTTTACACAGTTTTTCACCTTGCTGTAACATTCAAGTACTGTACGTGTGTGCGTGTGCAAGCTAACATGTGCAACTCATTTCAGGCAACGCAGAGTGTTATCACCATCCTCAGAACGCACTTTTAATTAAGACGTTCCCCCGGCTTTGTTCAGCGTATTAGAAGAGTGGGAGTAGACACAGGGAACAAGCGTTGATGGTTTATCTGAGATGTTTGTTAAAATCGACTTGCTCGACTTGCACTTTTTTTGCACAACATAACCAAAACGCACACACACGCACACACAAACACCCTCTCCTTGATAATCCTAATTAACACATAAAGTATTTATCTATTTTCCCTGACTGCTTCGCCTTATATTGTCTCTCATGAGGATGCAGCCTTTATTTTCGCTTTTTGCGTATTCTGTGTTGTCGACGCGCCTTGTTGAGGAAGCGAGACGCAAGGGTATGACATCCAAAGGAAAGTCAAATCTGCCTGTAGAATTATAACACTAACACCAAGCACCTTTTTATGTGTTAGGGCTGAGTGATAATTCAAAACATAACAAAGGCTAAATATATAGAATATAAATAAATGTGAAGATAAAGTTTTTAGTTGTTTATTTGCACATATCTTTACTGTGTGTAAACCGACAGTCAACTGGTTTCTTAAACTCTCACTGCAGCAAAAATCGATCTTTATTTATCTGACTCTTGGAATAATTATTATTGAGTGATTTGATATCATTGTAATGACCTTTTCGACCACATCACCCTGCCCTATGTGTTGTAGGCAATAAATAAATAAAACACTTCATCAATAAATGAATAAAACCATACACATGTGATAGGATTAAAAATAACAACATTACATCTAATATGAATCAAGCTGTTGGTCTTACGCACACACACTGTTCTCCCAGGAGTCAGGTCAAACATGTCCTGAACCAACAAGCTGTCACTTCTGCTAATGCGGTTTGTTTAGGCAAAGCCAGTTGTGCATCTATTCATTTTTTTTATCAGAATCACAATAATTGTGACTTTGGTCACACCCGGCGAGGCTTTTGTCACGCCAAATAAGATTGTTTGTCTCTCCGATATTGACGTAACCGCTATACCGACCACAGTGAGGGCCGGGGTTAATCTTTTGTTTGCACTTTAAAAATTAAACAAGCACTCTCGTGGTTCATAGTTTATGTCCCTGAGCTGGATTCATAATGCATTATGTTGTGTTCTGTGTGCTTAATCAAAGGTCATATTGTTCTTCATAAAACAAGGTGTAATGTGTTTCAGGGGGACTGCTGCATGTTTATATGGTTGAGTGAGGGAAGAGACAAAGATCAATTGTATAAGCTAATTATTTATACAGCTATGATTATGCTCGGTGTCTCCACGGCTTCCTCTGAATAAAATGAGTTGCCATTATCTGAGGATCTTATGAAAATTCACGTGTAGGTGCTGTGAGTGTGTCTGTGTGGACACAGTCGAGAGAGTGGCATTGCATTAGCATAACATCAATGTCAAGCTTACAACCCTGAGTCGAGCTAATCACTATTCCTCCTGTCATATTAGCATGGCACTCTGAATCTCAAACGGACAGGTATCTGGTAATGTCGCCAATCAGCCGTGTCTATATACAGTGCAGTATGCACCCGTCACACTCTAATGACATTACACAGAAATATGAAAAATGTTGCTCCCCACGTGAATTATGAGCGACTATAGCGGTTGGATTTCGCCTTTTTAGATCGTGGTAAACATTTGGTTTTGAGAGGTTAGCACTCTTGCAACAATGGCCTTTCTGCCCCAGGCAGTTTCCTCCCAAAGTCCAAAAACATGCAATATGGTAGGGTGACCATATTTTCATTTGGGATGTGGAGGATGCTGCTGCTTTAATAGTATTTTATTATTATTCAATTATACCGGTATATTATATTATATAGATAGAACAAGATATTTAGTTGGTTTATTAATAATGCTTTTCAGTAAAAGTCAATAACAATAACTCCAATAACAAATGATAATTTATTCAAAATGTATTTATTCAAAATGCTTGAGTCAACAATTCCTGTAATGAATGAACAGCACAATGAAAGAAAGCACTAAAAGACATCCCTTATTGAATAAGGGATGTCTTTTAGTGCTTCGTGCGCCACTTCTACAGAATGCGGTGCCAGTACACTATCAACAATAGCCTCGGTCTTAGTTCGGGCACAACTTAACTTTTTAGCAGTGTCTGAATCGGGGAGGGTCTTTTTGAGCAATGCACTAGTGCAGTCCATGGATCTGTAACTGTTGTGGTGTTTCACTGTGTGAAATGACCATGCAGCCTCCGCTGCATTCACTGCATCCTCGTTCCCTGGTCTGAGAAAGTACTGTGTGATCGAGCTAGCACTACCCTCGCCTCGGACAGCTGTTTTGTGCTTCTCTGTGTCCAGGTGGATTTTCAGATCTCTTGCACCTCCATTGGCCACCGAGACATATGTGCCTGCTTTGCACACTGTGCACAAGGCTTCCCATTTGTCTCGACCCGATCTGAAAGCCGGGAAACTCTTTAGCAATTCGTCGGTAAACGAGCACTTGCGCTTCGGCATGTTGCTTGCGTATGACTGACAGTCACGTTGTCTACGTTCTGATTAATAGGGCTGACAGCATAGGGGCGGGGATTAGGCTATGTCGCACGCAGCGCCGTGGGCAGTGCCCTAGTGCATGTAAATGTAATGGTCCAAAGAAGGTAATTTTAAAAACCAGGACATTGCCTCACTTTCTAAAAATAACCCGGGACACCCGGGACAGGACGTGAAATACGGACATGTCCCGGGAAATACGGACGTATGGTCACCCTACAATATGGGGATTAGGTAAATTGGACACTCTAAATTGACCATAGGTGTGAGAGTGGGTTGTTTGTCTGGCGAACTGTCCAGGGTGTGTACCCCGCCTATGTCACCTGAGATTGGCACAGCACCCCACGTGACCCTCACGTGAAGGGTAAGGCGGTAGAAGACGGATGGATTCAATAACTACGATGTGCCGCAGCGTACTGCCATTACACTCACCTCACACCTCACAGGTTTCCTTTGAATTACATGCATACGACACCACACAGTGTTATTTTTCCCTGTGAATCTATATTTTTTGTTATAGTATTTTATATAAATATATCTCGCATGTGTATCAACAATGTTTCATTTAAATGTTATTGATCACAGAAGTTCAAGTGGCCGCAATTTAGAGGGTGTTTTTCCCGATGGCATATCTGGAAAAGAAGTTTTTTATCAAATAAACTTTAGAATTTATAGTTCGCTTATAGTTAATTTATTAGTCAAGAAACTTTTTTTTTCTTGTTCATTTTGTTCATTCATTTGTCCAGAGTGAAAAATGGCTTATTGGCAGAAATAATAGGCAAGTTCTTTGTTTCTTAGCCTTTAGAATAAGCCTTTTTATATGATCTATAGTCCAGCACCACGATTTAATGTAGTCATATTTCTACAGCATCCTGAATGAACAAACTAAAGTTTTAAAGTCTACCTAAAGTATTATAAACTAAACAAGCCAATCAGAGATGGCAGAATTCACCCCATTCCTCTGTCGGCCTCTATTGGTCAGATTGTCAGAAACACAAACAGACCGGTGAAGTAATGAAGAATACTTTTAATTGTCTGTATCTATGAGAACCTCCATAGCTGATTTTTGATTTGGTTTGATTTTGGTTCTTGAGTCTTGAATACTGTCATTTTATGAGCACACAATGAGCTTTTGCTGTGCAATACCTGAAGAGGCACTTTACATGCATTCCACCAGTAGATGTCAGTAATTCCTTCATACAGGTCTTTTTAAGGACTCATGCATATGAAAAGTTGGATCTCACAAGAACAGTGATGAAGTAGAGAAACTTGCATCCTCCTGTCTTAGTTCTGTATGCAGAGACATGCATGTTCAGATATATATACTGAATACATGTATGTATGCATGCACAGGAGAGTGAAATCTGCTGGAGCTTTCAGCGTCGACTAATAAAACCACAAAGAGAGGCAAGTTTCCCTGTAAATCACTCAGCATGTCGTCCATGCACTTTCCTGGCCTCAGCTCAATGCTCATAATGAAGCTGAACCATGATATTTCACTGCACTGTTTTATGTAAAGGAAAAAGGAGAATAAGCGCCACATTCTCCAAACATCATCGCTCCTTCTCGCATATTATACATACTCTTTTATTTAAATAATAAGAGCAACGGTAGAAACATTGCGAGTTAATGATGTTTAGAATATGACGATTCGTGTTGGTGGTGTGACTCATTGTGGAGTGTATACCATAGCAATACTGTGTGTGCTGTAGAAACATATTACGTCCTACAGCTATAATACATAGAACAAAAATATGATTTTAGCATACAAATGTAAAGTTTGTTAGAATCATAGCCGAATAATGTGGGGAAAATATTTTGAGAGATATTGCCATTTAATTTGCACTCATTTTTGAAGTTGAGCTTCACTTTCTAACACATTGTCATTGTGTCAGAACTAGTTTTAATGTATTTCCAATAATGTTTGTAATAGTATACTGCAAGAGAATCAGTGTACTGGTGACAGAAAATGATTTTTAACATTTGTTTTTTCTTTGGTTTTTCAAATATTCCTCCTCAGTTGTATTAACTCTCCCTCATTTTAAATAAACACTTGATATTTTATGATACTTATCCATGTTTGTCTTTGTACATAATTAGTATTGTATTGTAATCAAGTGAATTCCAGCACAATTAGTTGCATAAATGGTGGCTTTCATTTGCTTAAAATTCATATGGCTTTTTGTTTTGGTTGTGGTGATTTGTGCTATTTGTGTTTTCCCACACCCCTACACATTTAAATGTGATGGACCGTTAGTACAAACGATACCATAAATAGAAATACTCTATTCTAATGCAAGGACGTAAATGTACGAGAATAATGTGCTCATGTGAAAGAAACAGTTTAGCAATAAACTGAGAGGGAAACAATTACCACGGTCCTGAACTCGTGGTGGGTGATGGATTTAAAGCAGACGTCTTCTACCGGGCTTAAACAACACCAGCTAATGGCCACATCATCTTCAGGCTGCAAAGCATGTTGGGGCAGGACAGTGGTCAACAAAATGACATGTCAAGCCACTTTGTTGCCTAAAGGGATCAAGAAGCACTTGTCCAACTGCCACTTGCACAGCAGCTTTGCCCCCCTGGCAGACAATGCTTATTGCTCAGCATTCTTTAAGCTGTCTAGAAGCCACTGTGTATAATAATGTTTGGCTGTTTGCAAGGCTCAGTGTCACTGTAGTGCTTAACAATGTCCTGCCGTATTGTTTTGCTCCTTGGCAGGCATCTCAAATTATCTACAGAATTTGTTTCAGTCTGCCTTGAAGCTTTTTGTTATTATATTCTCTGTGGGAGACTGTGGTTTTTGGTGCCCAGTAGGCTGCACTACTGAGGACACTGCCAACTCTTGAGTTAAAAGGCACGGTTCAAGGTTTGTGAAGAGTGTTTTTTTTTGCGAGGAACTAACACACAGTTGGCGCTGACCGTGCTGCAAGGGCCCACTGTGTTGAGAAGCAGCCTGAGGCATAGGGGCCCGTAGTCAGAGAAAACATGGCCTCCAGTGGGGACGCCAGGAAAAACTTTAGCCACTTCACAAAAGACTCGCCCAATACAATCTGTATAAGCTTAAGCATACACTGTATTCTTTCTGTATCTTGCTGTTGAACAGTCTTTTCCAACAGGAAACTAGTTTGTAAACAGCTCACAATCCCACAATAAAGTCCACAGAGAAAATAGAGCTGCTGGTCTCCTGCTGCCACATTGGATCCCTTTGTGTGATCCTTGTAAAACCAAACAAAGGATTCCAAACACCAAAGTCACAAAATAACACAACTCCTGTGTGCCGTGATGTGAAATCATTGACTTTCCCCGGTCGAGTTTTGTGTGGCTTTACAAAGTGACACAAACTGAAGTTTCCTGTTGGGAAAGGCTGCATCATATTCCATACTCTTAAGATAATGTTGACATAAGTTGATTTAGATTTTATTTCGAGAGCCTGTTGCCAAGAGCATCACATCTGTTTTTTGCTGGTGTCCCTGCTGGCAGATTTTTCACTGAGCGTTCACAACATTGTTAAAAGGGATGGTCTGGACTGCGTGGGCGCATAGAAATGAAGACAAACACACTTTTAAATGGAAGTTCCATCAAAGGACCACGGTCAAAGCAACATAAACAACATATTCAATGTGTATGAATGCGCGTGTACCTTTGTTGCGTTGAGATGAAGCCAGGACTAATTGCTTCCACTGGTTTCCAGTCCTAATAATAACTGACTGTGGCTTCATATTCAACCCGCTGAGTCCAATCAATCATTTCTTCTTTCTCGCTGCAAGAAAGCAAATAGCTATTTTCCCTTAATGTCCAACTACGTCTTTAAAACACATCCAGGGAAAGTCACTGATTATTTGGCCTTCATTTACATTGTAAAAAAAACAATGCCTGTATGAGAACAGTAAAATATCTAATGCAGACAATATACTACACAAACATCAAGGGTCACACAACAAATGTAAAGTCTAGTTTCCTTTGACAACACATGTACAATAATGTCAAGAAACACACACCTTTGACTAATAGTAAAGAAAAGAAGATACAGAGATGATTAAAGAGTCATCAAAACACAACTAATTGTCGCAATTTTCATATTAGCTTATCTGCCATTAGTAGTATCATCACCTATACTAATCATTACAACAACAGCCATGATATAACAGTCGTAACACAGATAATTCAAACAGCGGTGAGGTGAGGTTGCAAGGCTGCTACAGGAAGGTTCCACCGGGGGGTTCCCAGCCCTCTAAAAGTCCACCAACACTGCAGCTTTCCACAGAGCATTCACTGTGTTGAGATGTCACTGACTGCACCGCAATATCATGATTTTATTGTGTGTGTGTGTGTGTGTTTTTTTGCGTTACTGTAATTTAGTAGTTTTTTTTTTGTGTTACTGAGTAAAAAAATGTTGGCCTGAATAAAAAAATAAAATCCACACAGCGGAAACTTTGGCAGTGAACGATGAGGACAGGTGAATTGTCGATAATTAAGGTCATATTTAACATACTTTAATTTCTAAAGGTTTGCCTTTCATTGAAAACAATTCATGTGAGATTTGTGTCCCCTTGTCCTTTTTACACAAATAACTCCCAACCTTGTTAAAAAAGGAACTTTTACTCCGCGTACATTTTTATATAAGCTACTTTTTTTAGACCAGTACTTTTAGTTGTACTTCAATTTTTATCAAAATAGTCGTACTTTTACTTGATGTAGAATAGTTCAGTACTCTTTCCACCTCTGGTGTATATGTACAGTATACTTTTGACTTTCAGAAACTGCTCACTCAAATACTAATGTTACTTCCCTAATTTGTTCCCATCCTTCTCCAAGGCACAATTATCCTCATCCATTCAGAAATGTCAAGCTTTCGAGCCACTTTTAAGATGGTAAGGAAAATTCAGCCAGACTGCATGCCTTTGCATGCTGGATCTATACACTGTGCTATTCCTGGACATTCACTCTGTACTTTTTTTTTTTTTACATATGAAACCTTTCAGAGGTAAATTGAACACATGACTCTCTGAATGTAACCGGAGGGTGACCCCTTGATGACCCACGCCCCAATCATTTCCCTCCATGTCAGAGCTCTGTTTTGTTTTCTAATGATCAGAGTCTCAGCATGTGCGTGCGCTAAGTGAATCCAGTTAGCGGTTTGATTCTTTCTAACCTGTGGAATCGACTGAGAAAGAAAAGGTAGAGGAAAGAGACCGTCTGACAGCCATGGTTAAATATGTCCGTGTCAGTCAGTCACTGGTTGACACACAGGGCAGGTTGAGAGAAAACAGTTGGGAGCCCCAGTTCAAATATCCTGTATTTGGAGGGTAACTTTTATTGTTAATACCAGGAGCATTGGTCATTTGCTTGTATTTTTAATTTGCTTAAGACAGCTTTCCATATTGTTTCATACAATTAAATCATCATTTGTTGAATGATGACAGGGAACTTTAAAAGTCCGTGTTCATGATGACCTAAACCGAAAAAATCAAAGAGACCAAAGGCTTAGAAGACATTACCAGCATTAAATGAGGTTTGCGTTCAATTAATACTGCAAAAGGTGGTTAAACCAGTTTAGTGAACATTTAACAGTAAGATAAAACATTTACATTTTGCCTTCAAGTCTTAGATTAAGTGGAAAAAGAAAACATCAAAACCAATTTATGCCAGTTGTCTCCGTTAAAGTAGTTGAATGTTCTCAAAACTCCAAAGATTCATGTATATTTAAAATGGAGGGAACCTATGAGTCATCCTTCATAACATTAGACAGTGTTTGAAATAAAAACAGTGATCCCAATGTCGGCGCTTGTGCATTAAAAAACTATTCACAGAGGCTCCATTATGTGCCGTTTCAGAGGCTATTACTGTGACTAAACAGAGAGGGGTGCAAATGAAAAACCTCTGCCATGTGAAACTGACCTCAGCAAACAGGAGGATACATTACAAGCGTTTGCCTCATGTGAATTTACGCTGCATTACAAGGCCCAGCAGGACGTGATTGAGTCACTTTTCACCTGCAACATCTTTCCAACAAGATGAAGACGTTAATGTCTCCTGTGGTGTTTTTTTTTTAGCTCCTTTTGATTTAAAAGGATCCATCATAGTAAATAGGGTGATAAAATTCCATCCAGACCAGCGCTTGCATTAATATATCATCGGGGTAACTTTACAACTGTTGTTCATACACAAGAGCCACAACATTGTTAACAATTGTCCTACGTTGGCAAAACACAGGATTAAATGTGATTGCCTTCTTTTATTCCAAGGTGATTGCAGTTAAAGAAAACAATTTAAGAGATTCTTTGATACCGCAGAGCTCTTATAATTTTATTATTATAGTCTGGATGACTCGATCTCTGCTCAAATTTGAGTGAAGTTTTAAGCAATATGTACATGCACAGTTCTAAAAAAGCACAAGGTATTTCTTCTCTGTATTTGTAATTTGTTCTGTTATTATCGTTTGTAAATGTCTGTGCAATTTTTCTTGTGTAGAGATATTTTACCAGTGCAATCTGTTTTTCTTTTACCTGTTTGTATGTATATTTGCACTATTTATTGTTCTTAAATTTGTATACCTCATTTGCGTCGACAGCAATTTCGTTGCGACGAAAGACAACCTTATTTTATCTTATCTTAAAGGGATCTTGGGTTTTGTGAAAGGCGCTATATAAATCAAACTTGTAATTATATCAAAACTCATGCTGGTTATTGTGGCTTGTTGCATGTAAATATCTAGCTGAACTGTTTGCTTAATTTTAACATCCAAATATAGCTGCTTGACATGTTTCAGATAAGTCAAGTGGTTAAAAAGTCAGGGTCACACATTTAGAGAGTCTGCACATTAATCTCCTGGTTTTTAATTAGCTGCTTTCCTTTTTTATAAAAAAAATAACCACTTACAATTAACACTGTCCACTGCCCAAAGTTAATAATAAAATACTGTGTATTACGACACAAGACTGCAGACAATGCACCCAAGTATACAAGTCTTTCTCACTGTTGCTGTGTCGTGCTGAAATATCAGCCAGAATGATGCCATGTCATTAATTAAGGGATGTTTAGTGAAGTATTTTTCAAATTATGACAAGTTTAAGCAGCTTTAGACCTAATTGTATATGTATAGAGCTCCAAACGTCACGTTTGTTTGCACCGCAATGTTGTCAGGAAAAGCTTCTGCAGAACGGCACCAGTTCCGGGTTCAAGTCATCAGAGTTTAATGTGCACTTTAAATCCACGGAGATCGAGCAATATATTGCAGAACCTGACAGACTGAATATAACTGACCCTCAAAATGACCCCGCGGTGCTTTTCACGAGTAAGGAAACGACCAGAGGGGACGTTATTCCAGACCAGCGGCATTCCACCATCTTCAACTTCCTGCTAAACTTCACGTCAGCAACCGGAGCTCTTTAAGACAACGAAGCTTTAAAGATCCATGTGTGTAAGATCTGATGGTGAGACTTCAGACTCCTCCACTCACCCTTTCTTTCCCAGGAGCCAGGGAATGATGGCGGCCTTCACATACCAGAAAGGATGCCATTCTTCTTTGTTTGTGTCGTCAGCTTCACACACACACACACACACACACACACAGACACATGGCAACACAAGACGCTCTGTAAAGCAAGGTCCTTGCCAAAGGTACAAAGAAAAGGCTTCTTATAAAGCTATGAAACGCAAATGCATTTTTAGATCCATGTAAAAAGCGTATTCAATTTCTACCTTAAAATTAGAGCAATTTTTGAAACAGTTCTAAGTGCCACAGTAATGCACATGCACATGCGCCGCAACCTTGAATTTCTCTAGATGTCAAAAGTCGCGTGCGCGAGCACAAATCTGTTGAATCTCACAATAAACGTATTGTAGTCATTTTGCAAGAAATTTACAGCGAGTGAGCGGTAACATTTTCCCCAGAAGGCGAGAACACGTCTCACACTGACATTCCCTGGTTGTATGTGCTGCATGTGTGAAAGGGCAGCGCCAGACACAATGGAGCATTAATGTGCCACATTTCAGACACTATTTCACACTCTCTCCACTGCTTGACAACAGAAACGGAAAAAAGAAAACAAAAAACATATGGAGAAGAACAGCTTACTCTGAATTTGATAATCCCATTTTGTGTGTGTAAGAGGTGGGAGAATTGGTGGTGGTATATCCTTAAGGGCATGGCATGGCCAAGAGGATAGTGATGTGTCGTTCGTGAACGATTCGTTCAAAATGAACTAATCTTTTATATGACTCGGGAGTAATGAGTCATCTCAGTGAGTGATTCGTTCATTTGCAGACAGCTGCATAAACTCAGTCAGCAGAACAGGAAATAGAAATGATTAGTTCAGGACTGACTCAACCGAGTGGATCGTTCGTTCATTTTCATGCAGTACCTTCCTTCACCACATGATGGCAGGCAGCTGCATAAACTCAACAGGAAAGGAAACAGAAATGATTAGTTCAGGATTCACTCAACTGAGCGAGCGTCCGTCCTCAGGTCACGTGACAGCTACCGAGTCACTGTCGTGTTGTTAAACAACAATGGCAGAGACGATACAGGACACAAGTCACTTGTCACTTTATTGAGGTGTGTATTTGCTTTCCGAGGGTTTCATAGGGTTTGAATTGCATTTTGTTTATTATACTTTGTCAGCTGAAGCAAAACGATGTTGCCTACAGTGTCAAGTGCTTGAGAACCGCGGTCTTTTTTTACAACGCCCACAAGAGGGATACAGCGCCACCCGCTGTAAAAATGAACGAAATGACTCAAAAAAAGATTAGTTCAATTTACTGTCCGAGAGTAAAAGATCCGAGTCGGTAAGAAGAGTCGAACTTCCCATCACTACAAGAGGAAGGGAATTGGGCTTGTAACTGGAGGGTTGTCAGTTTGAAGGAAAGGATCTTTATTGTCGTTTCACAACAAAATGACGAGGTCAGGCGAAGGATTGATCAGAGGATGGATGAAATGGACCAAATGTATCCAACATTCATACATGTTGTACTTGATGTATGAGCAAGGTACCCAACCCCCATTGCTCCTGGGTGCTCACTGCTCTCTTGTGTATTCATTACTGGTGTGTAATAAATGCAGAAGTGTAAGAAATTCATAATGGGAAGTCGTGAGACATCTGTCAAGCAGCAAGTTCAGTATGCGGTGTTGTTGTGGTCCGTCATGAGGATATTCTGGTGTGTGTGTGTGTGAAGGGAAGCTCAGCTTCCTCTAAAAACGTCATGAAATATGTACTGTGTTGTATTTACATCTCAAAATTAACTTGCTGTTCCAGTCGCAGCCGCCGCCGCATTAAAGCAACATGAAGCTGAGGGGTTTTTTTTTTCACCGCGGTGAGCTCGAGGGTGATTGGGCAAACACGGCAAAAACGTGACTTCCACTGAAGCTCAGAGTCAATAGCGCAGTGGGCGGGCACAGGCGCTGGGCTTATGCATGATGATTGGAGGAACTGTCTGAAAGGCAGGACCAGTTTTTGATTGACAGCGTTGCAGAGACATACACGACACCGGAGCCTTTTCTGCCCCAGTCCTGTGTGGATTTTGCGTGGGATCTGTAGACAAACAGCTGGTCGTTCTGTGTTATATGCAACAATGCTATTATAGCGTTTCAGTTTTGCATATTTACCGTGTTTCCTTGTTCTCGTTGTTCGTTTGCAGACTTTATGTAAGAATTTATGCATAAATAACCGCTTCCCCTGTTTGAAAGACCAGCAACTGCCACCGGTGTTTATGTGATGCGGTGTATTTTTTAATGGAGAGAAGATTTAGCTTTTTGTGGTCATCAATCCTTGTTTCCGAAACACTAATGCACTGATATGCATTCTTTGAAAAGTAGTCTAATTTTGTTTTTGAAAATGATGTTCCTTATGAAACATAATTGAGAATGCAGGTTAATTGTGTTTGAATGTAATTTTAGGAGATAGGTGGTCCAGAATATACAGTTTGTTTTGTATTTGCTGAAAACATTAGCAGGACATGCCATGAAATGAAAATGGCACACGTTATGTGAATTTGTGTCTTTCTTCCCTTTATCATTTCTTGCCTTGAAACAGTCATGGTGTAATTGCTGCTCTGTCCCTCCTTGCTCAGCCAATGGAGTCATTACAGTCTGCTGCAAATCATACTGTTGTTTACCGTATAAATACACACATACATATATTTATATATATATATATATATATATATTTAAAAAAGTCATGGAAAACATCAGACCTGTTTAAGCTGTGGAAGACTGCCAAAAATTAGACAATAAAACTCACATATGCATTATATCACTGACATTTCTGGCATCACATTAAAATATAGCACCATGAGATTTATGGTGTAGGAATTATGAATGTTGGTTGATGGGGGGGATTAAGATGACAAATGTTTGTATACAACATCATTGAGTGGATAATTGTCAGTTGAACAAAATGCCCAAGCAGCAGCTGTTCCGTTCCCGAGATGCAAACCTCATGGCTATGATAATGAACATAAACCAAGGTGGAGAAAAAAAAGGGAAATGCACGAACAGAAAAATGTATTCTGAAGGTTCTTATTTTAGTTCCTGTGTATGCACTAGTTAGTGCTCGCTAAATTACCATGACAATAAGGCAGTGGTCCATTAGGAGAGGGTGTTTGTAGGTGTTTACAAACTGTCACTGTGAAGGTTTTTAGTGTTTAAACATCACTTTATCATCATGTGCGCCTGCTGCCTGCATATCTGTGGTTACTGAGGGGTTTTTGAAAAAGGTTATGTGATTGGGTTCTGTATCATTGTGGAAATGGCATGGAAAAGTAGTGCACTTGAGTAGTTTTTTGTACCATTGAGATGCTCTTTAATGAAAAGAAAATAACCTGAACATGTTTTTTAAAGGTTTTTGCAATGAATGTCGATTTTGTTATTATACTGTACTTTCACGGCCAGAAAAGATTATAGCACCAAATATCATTTACAGCTCACTTAAATTTTGCACTTTGTGTTACTCTGCGTCCTCGCTGTCCAGAAACCCTGAAGCTACACAGAAGAGTTGGCTGCTTCTATTCCAAACCCCTGGGGTTTCAGTTTCCTATAGTAACACCTATGCTACAGGGACACCATATGTGCAAGAACAGATTTATTGTAGATTAAAAAAAATATATACATATATAAATCTTAAGGTATCCTTTGTACCATCAGTGTAGCTGTAGAATAACAAGTTGATGAACTGCTTTTAAAATACCTTATACTAAGTTTATTTACCATTAATCTCATGTACACTAATCAAATGCTTGAATATACATTCCATGAGCATTTGTTAAATGTGAAGTGAAAAACTTCCTTTTATATCCGTTTATAATGCAGGAAAATGTGGAAAATACGCGACATGGTGGCGGCATTATCCAAAGCACAACTCAACCTCTTACTGGTCAGTCAAAAATTCATGTTTGTCAACTAATTGCAGGTAATTTCACCTCACCGGAGGCATTATTTATATCTGGCTCAGGTGCAGACTCATGTGACTCATGTGAAATATTCCCATTGACCACAGCCACTGCAGAGCTCAAACTTCGACATTTGTATGGACTATGTTTGCTGTGATTAGTGTCGACTTTTCAGCACACACTGGGAAGACTTTACATGTGTAGGATCTGTATCTGAAGTCTTGCGAGTCAAGATGAATTTGAATCGTGACGTACTATAGTTTGGGAGTGTTTGAGGCAAATATCTTTCTTTTTTTTTTGCATAAACCTAAACAAAGGTCACTAAATTGCACTTGTGATCATTTTCACTCTTCAAAAACAACAAAAACAATACACTAACACCTACTTATATCTGGCTTTTGTCTGCAATGGTAATAGAAACAATCATCTTTCACTCTCAGGTCAAAGGACGTTTTTATTTTATTCTTTTATTATTGCTATTGGCTCCTAGCTGTGAAGTCTGCACCTTGTCTAGCGTGAAGTTATCATGCACATACCAATCTACGAATTTGAATGAGGGGCCAAAGTTAATTACATGAACCACTGTGACAGTGACATGCTCCCCGTGGTGCTTTCCTTTTTAGTGTGTTGCACGTTGGGTACTAACAGTGTGTTTGTGACACTGGACATAATGGAAAAAATAAAAACAAGCCCCTCTCCTGGCAATGGGAGAAGAAGTCAGTCTTTTTTAAGCAGGATTAGCTATGTTTAAAAAACCCTAAATTCTACCCTCTAGTTTTACTGTTACTAATTTTTACTGTAGTCTGTTTTGCCGCCAAGGAATACACCACTTTTAATCGGATAAAATATACTTTCATTCATGAACAACTCCATGGTAACTATGGCACGAGTACCGCGGTCAAGCTATCTGATGCTGAATTTTAACGCCCTCACAAAGGCTTTTATGGCGACACCCCTTTTATCCATTGCATCGAGGTGTTTGTAAGGGCATCGACATCTGATTTTCAAAATAAAACACTGTGAGCACTGTATCACTAATAACTGGACTGAACAACTGAATATTCTGAATAAGATTAGATTAGACTAGTGTCCTGGATATAAGGCTTTTTTACCGTGCAGTTTTAGAGAGATTTCAAAGTAAAAGTCCCACATTCCCCAATCAGTCCTGGTCAGAATTTATGGATTTTTTTTTGTTTTTATTAAATCTCAAAATTGATAATTTTTAGAATACAAAGTGTGAATATGGTACTTTTAATTTAAACATTTCAGTCTTATTCATTATCAGTCTTATTCATAACTTTTAGATTACTCTCTTTATACAGTCGTTAGAACATAGCTGTGAGGATTTAAATTAATTTTAATTCAATTCAAAGATGTGCTTTCAAATGTGCACTCATGAGACAAGGTGCTCACATTTATTTATTTTGATAACCGGATGTTAAGACCATGGAGAGATGTGTCTGATTGCTTGACTTTTTTTTGGTCATGTCCCTTTAAGGCCTCTGTATTGTTCGCATAATTATCCAATACCAATATTTTTCTCTGGTGACCATGTTGACAAAACCAGACTCGGATTTACCTTCTTAATTTAGTTTTTATTTGTGTGTGTTATTGTTATACATGTGTAGATATTGAGCATCATTAGCACTTCAAGGTCATATCGACAAGCAACAGTTTCACTGCAACATTTGGTTCAGAAGTCGCACGTGTGAAGACACAAGCGTTAGTGAAACCTATATTCTATGCGACAGTGATGCAAACGCAGCCAGACAATTGCTCAAAGACAAAAGCTTTAGATGCCACTGTCAGAATAAAAAGGACACAAGTCTCTCTATTCTTACATAAGCACTCGTGTAATACAAAGTATTTCTCGCCATCGTCTGCTTCAATGGCTCTTTGTTTGCAGAATCTGATGGATGTGCATTGCAGACATCACATTCTTTTGAGCTATTTCATTCCTGACTTCACCTCAAAATTAAAGTTGTAATCTTCTGACTAACGGGCAAAACCATATTCAGTGTTTAATTCAAAAGGGTTGCGGTAAAACAACCCGATGAGAGGGGCTGGAGACGGTGAAGTGTGTGGGCAATGTGGAGAGAGAACGGACAAAGTGTGAAATGAGCAGTTATTAATGTTGAAAAAGTGCAGCCGCAAAAGACAAGACCAGCACGCGCTTCTCCCATCCAGCGAAGCACTAATGGTAATACGATTGCATTCTGCCTTTTTTTCCCTCTTGGTGAGGTTTCTTTGTCTAATTCAATCAATAATTCAGGCCATTCAATGCACTCTGGATTCTCTGAATGAGGGCATCAAAGCAAAGAGATTCAGACAGCAAATGCAGCCAGTTTGACCTATGGTCTAATTTAGTTAAGAGTCTGCAAATACCGAAATGTTCTCCAAAAGCATGACATGAACCATAATTAAAGCACAGCATTTCTAGAAATGATAGGTTTCCAAAAGATGAAACAAATGTAGAGAAGGTATAAAGTGTGCCCCTCATGAAGAACAGTAATACGTTGGAGATTTTTGAGGTGGAACTTGAAATATTGTGACTGAATTCGACATTTTCTTTGTATGGAAATGAATGCTATTGCTGTGGAACGTGATCCACCAACAGCAGAGGATGGCAGTCGCTGCAGGGTTTTTCAGGAACCTTCTGAACCTGGTGTGACTCCTATTAACTTGTCAAGGCATGTAACACAAAATGTAGACGGGGATGAATGAAAAGTGGCAAAAGCAGTGGTCTCAAACTCCCTATACGATCGATTTTATGTGGCAATGTTTGTTTTTGACATTTACAGATTCATTTTGCATCAAATGTGTGATATCATGATAAAATATTGTGATATAATTATAGCCTAATGTCACCCACCCTAACAGAACAGGTGTTTTTCCCACACAATATGACTTTTCCTTACTTGATCGCCACCTACTGACCAGACTTGAAGCTCACGTGCCCTTCCCCACAGGTCATTTTTGACCGTGAGAGCCCTGGCCTGAAGGTTCAAACCAAGAGACGACATCGCTGATGAATTAAAGGGCAGGGCTGTGGAGTAAGGAGGATATAATGTGTATATATATAGTGTGATATAATAATACAGCGTGCACACAGTAAACAGAATTAGTGAAAATAAGTGTTTAATTGTCGTCGGCACCATGAAGTAAACAGTTTGAGAAGTTTATTTTACAGGGATGTCACGTTCAGTGGAAATACATTAATTTACACCTTAATTGGTAAACAGATTAATCTTATTTGTAGCTGTTGTATTAAACCTTTATTTCGCAAGGAAGTCCCCTTCAGATTAGAATCCATTTTCTTTCTGCATGTAGCACCATGACTTCTTATGTCATGATGTGACAGTCTTTAAGAACCAAGGACCTAACTTTTGGAGTAGAGCCGCTTAGAGGGGTGGATACAGGTAATGTGATCCACTTCTTTTAACATTATGAGGTAGAGTGTTTTGTGAAGTTATGTCTAAATGAGGTTGGAGTGGATTTTGCACATTCTCCCAATGAATTGACCACGTATGTTTATTTCTTTATGTTGACCTGGTGACAGACCATCAACCCGTCTGGGGTCTTAGTTGTCGTCCAAGTCTTTTACAGGATATGATGGATGGATGGACATTTTTAGCAGGATTAGTGAAAAACGAATGAACAGATTGTAATTAAATCCCACGGAGGGTTGAAGCACGTCCCAAAGAAATCATTTTTGTTTATTATATACAATACTGTGCACACTTTTATTGTTTGCAAGCTGTGTTGTCGGTGTTTTTACTCCACCACCTGCTTCACCCTCCGTCCATGTGCGTGACAGAACACGTGTGTTCACACATGCGCCTAAAAGTATTCATTTTCATCACTGGTGCAGTTTTTTTACCCCCCACCCAAATGTCAACGGTCCTTAGTGAACAAAATGCCAAGTGCCTTACACGCTTTCATGTCACAGGCCTGACATACACCGAGTCAAATTGTATAATGATCGAGAGCCATTTAGCGCGATTGTGCCTCCAAAGTGGAATTGACAATCATAACACTGTGTCAGTGTGAAATGCCTGCGACTCGCACGCCTCGCTGTGAAAGGGCTGTTCGATATTATTCTCTGTGAGGTGGGACCTCAGCCTCACTCAGTGTAGACGGGCCAAACATTCTCACTCATGCACATCACTCAGCTGTTCACCAGCCCTCCTCCCGCAGTAATTGTGTTTTTCTTTGCACGACGGCAATAAAATTGCTTCTGTTGCCTCGGCCCTCCCCTTCCGCTCTCATTTGCTCCAGATGTTTTATCAATGTCAAGTGATCTCTGGCTTCAGGGTGCTTGTATTTATTTTCCAGTCCAGTTTAGATGGAACCACGCCCACTTCCATATTGTTTAGGCTTAGGTATAGGACTTTAGTTGTTTGGTCGAGGCTTTCATCATGAGGAAGTAAGCGTGGTTGGATCTGGGCTGGGTTTGAAATGAAAGAAAGAAAGAAACCTCCCGTTTTTATAAAAGCTGCTACAGGACTTTTTACAATGTCATATCCTACAGGAAGGATAACAAAAACCTTTTGTGCAGGTGTGGGCTTGTCATTATCACTTCAAGGCCATTTGCAGTTGCCGTTTAATTTAGCTGTAATAAAAGTCTAATACATTTTACTTATAACACTATAAAAGGGACTGTGATGGCACAATAGATTTATGTCGACAACTTGAGTTGTGTCAATACACAATCCTGTGCATTTTACTATACATCCAACACCCCCCAACTATAAACTACTAATAGTAAATTACACAGCCGGTGTTGCTGCTTTATTAGCCAGATTACAGAGACAATCGCTATGCTGATGTGTGCTGCAGCTCATCCTCTCCGCCTCACTGATATCCCAGCTTTTGTGTGGACACCAAAAATAGTCATATGAAATTCAATGTGTTTACTGTGCCAAAATGTAGGTGCTTAAGAGAAACTGCACACCTGACAGCTGTAGATCATTTTGAGGAATCCAGAAGAAGGCAGTAAAGCCGGATTTCGGGTGCCAACTGGCATTAAAACAACCAACAAACCAACCAGTGTAGGCAATTTTACTCTCTCTATATATACTATACATACATATAATATATCCCTAAATTGAAGAAAAAGCTTTATCAAAATGCTTAATCTCATGTTTTCACAAATTTTCTGCGTGTATGAGTCTGCTGCTTGTTTTCCTCAGAAAATGACAGTTAATTACTTTCAAAAGATTCCTTCTCTCCTTTCGTATCACAGATCATCCACAAAGAAATGTGAAAAATCTTTCTTTTAAGTCTGTGGCCGTGTCTTGGTGATGATTATTAGCCACATAAGTGACTAATTAGCAGAACAAGTCTGTGGGGAAAACTTGAATCCACACTATGTCACACCACGGCAAAAAATATAATTGTAGAAAGATTTCAGTGTGGATCAAAGAGGAAGACCAATTAAGGAATGCAACTATCAGCTATTTTCACTATAGATTCATGTATCGATGCCCCAATGACAAACACAATCGCATACATAGCCGCACACCCACAAGACAATGCCCGGCCGCACTGCTGCAGCTGGTAAAAAAGATAACCTCCAACACCTTGACAAATGTGCGCGTACGCATAGATCCACACATGCATACTGCATAAGCAGATAAAAATAGCAACATAAAGCCTGTGCGACAATCATCAGCAGGAGGCTTGACCAACTGTGTGGTACAACTGTTAAAGAATGCAGGTCACACACACATGCACAGTGACACACACACACACACACATACACAGGAAAAATCTTTGTGTGAATACGAACCTCCATTGAAATTCCGGGCCATAGTCTGAGCTCTAAATAAGCAGAAGTATGAGGGGAGAATCATCATCTCCATTTAAACGGAGCAAAAACTTCACACCTCAAAACATCATTATGCTTATCCAAGTCCTTATCACAGCTCAGGAATAACTCAGTCAGGCTGCAGTCGGATCACAGGAGGAGCCCCAGATATAACCTTCCAAGAAAGGAGTAAAATAAAAATAAGATGGAATAAAATGCCCAGTGCCGCGTTACAGTCGCACTATCGGTGCTGAGCTCCCGCGTTCAGTCAGAATGCTGAGGGTGTTTTGAGCTGATAAATTTACCTTGTGTACATCTGCGTGCTGCGGAGGGAAGGAGTTCGGTGCCAGCCTCAGAGATTTGGAGACCCCAAAGAGGATTACAAAGCACCACCACTAATGCCATTCTTGTCAGAGCCACAGGCTGTATAATGGTGATAGTCATCATTAATGCCAATGAATGAATGAAGGATACAATAATTAGAGTAGAAATAACAAGAATTTGAGGGCTGCACGTCTTCTAAATCTCCAAATTAAGCACTCAGGTCAATGTATTTTCTATATGGTGCAATTTCCTCCAGTTATTATTATAGACTATTGTCTTGCATTGTGGTAATCACAGTACCGAGTGTGTGTACAGAGGAACATAATCAGCAACACATTTTTGGCTTATAATCGTCATAATAACATTAAAAGGGATTGCATATATTAATGCAGATAGACAGAATGAGGATAGATCCTCCTGTACAACCTGGGCTAATAATAATAATTATAATTGTAATTAATATCTTATTCATATAGTGCTTTTCAAGTTACAAAGCACTTGACTTAAAAGACTTAAAACAAGCAGCAAAAATTGTTAAAATAAAACAATAAATCATCCAACACAATGAGTTTTTCAAAATGTGATTTTGGTTAACAGCCAGTGAAGATCTCAGGCCGCATTGCAGTGTTTTGTGGGTCAGGGTTAAGTTTAGGGTCAGGGTTAGGTGGTCAGCTAAATGGACAGAGAGCCACTCTTATGGCGTGTTTCCATTGGCTCGGCTCGACTCCCCTCAGCACGGCACACATACTTTTTTTAGTACCTGCTCTGGCGAGGTTCCAAGCGCCGTCACAGGAACAGGCATGAGCTAAAGTCTGATACAAGAATCAAGCCGAACAATGCCAAACTGTAGTCTTAACATTGCTAAAATTGTCCATCTACCGAGGGAAATGTCTAAAATCTCAATATTTAACAGAGGAATCTGGTGTTTGTGGCGACAGCACTGCTGTAAATTGCTGTGGGAATAATACACAACTCCTAATATGGACATCCTGGGTGTGCGTGTTCATAGGTCACATATTCAGGCTTTAAAAAATGTGGTTTTTTTCTGTGTTGTTGAGTTATGATTCATTTTATATCACATTTTTAGTCGCGATGTAAAGTAGCAATCATTGTGCAGAAGTCACAAAATTAGACCGTCTTTCTTTTCTTTTTGTTCAAGTAAAAGTATTTCACAAATTCAATCTGATTTTAAACATTTTGAGTACTCTTTGCTCAGGTGTCTTTATATAGTTGGTGAAAATTGCCTAGGTTGTGCTGAAAAATGGTTATAAGACCCTTTATTCTACCCTCTGTCTACAGTGTACATTTAAACATAGTAATGGGAAAAAAGCAGCAAATTAAGGGTTAATGATCTATGATATGTTTGCTCCTGTAGGACCTGGTACTGTAATGAGTCCGGCTGCAGCTTGTGAATGTTAGAATAGACCGAGGAGAAGAGAAGAAGAAGAATTGCAGTAAGGGCGATGGTGGTCTTAATGAGTCATTTTTTCATGGTAAGGTTGAGGGTTCAATTACCAACTCCGCCAGTCTAGGATGTGAAGGAGTATGAAAGATGTCTGGTAGAAAGTGCACTGTATGAACGTGTGAGTGTAGCAAAACTGTAGCGTAAAGTAGCTTTAAGTGGAAATCAAGAGGCACAACACGGTAATCGGAGAGAAGAGTGCCGTATAAATACAGAGCAATTACGAAACCATCTTACTGGGATGAAAGTAAAAGGACGGGGTTTCATCGAAGTATTATTAGTCAATCAACAGCACCCACAACAGCAATGGTGTTATTCCATTTCCAAAACAATGAAAAGAGCAAAGCGTTCACCTAGTATCTACCATGTGTCTCATGCAGGTGAGCCTTTATTATGACATCACACTTGTTATTGCAATTGTCCGTTTCCTCTTTAATATAAAGCGACCGCATTATACCCATCAATAATTGGAATGGTACTGACAACAAAATAGGCAGAGTAGCTAAATACAACTGAAGAGTCACAAAATTGGAGACTGATTTCATTCATGCTTTAAGACCTTGGCTGCCTCGCAGAAGCTGTGAGCTGCTGAATACTAATGTGGAAAAATGCTTTTGAGCTTCAGAGGTCACAACCTGAGACATTTTAGCCAAGGCTCCAATCAATTCTAATTTGTCACTGCGACACCCTGGTGTCACATTTGTGAGCATAAAATGGGAGCAAATGATTGTATTTGAGAAGGGACAACGAGGATGTTCCAGGTCGACCCTGTCGCATTTGCATTATGGGGCAAGGCATTCTGGGTAAACTCTGTTTTCACTATGTTAAACTACTCCAGCAGCCGTTGTTGTGGTGTAGATGCTGTGAAAGCTCTTTCATGTATAAATATTTGTCCTTAATAACTTTTTCTTTCACTGAGATGTATTATCCTTGGCTTTGACTTAGATAAATTTTAATACATGAATTAATTATTTAGCGAGAATCTGCCTTGACCTTCCATTTTTCATGCCTGCCACTTGGTTCCAGGTCGTGAAAAAGGCGAGTTGAAAAGAAAACAGATAAACATATCAAAACAGTTGAATACGTATTTATAGACAATGGATGGAGACAAAGTCATTCATATAAACACACAAAAACCATTAAGTGGACAAACACAACACATGCACTAAACACATTCTCCTGCACATACACACACACCTCTGCACCAACAAACAAACAAACGTGCCCACAGCAGCACAGTATTGTGCGGATTACGGGTCCACTGTGGTTGTTTGCCTTTTCACTGTTGTCCTAATTATCATTTAACCCTAATTAACCTGTGTGGATAGGCGCTGCGCCTGATTATACTGCACACCCTTGGTCCACTGTGGAGTGGAATCAACTTCTCCATTCAATCTTTAATCAGCTTTCTGCCCAAGCGTTGCACAAATGATGTGTCGGTTATAAGCATTTGTGCACACGCAAACATTTCAACAGCTTCTTTGTTGATTCTCCACAAGGAGAGACAGGGAGCTATAATGCGGGCACATCATTTTGTTTTTCTTCCAAAGTTTCATTATCACCGTATTTTGGTCTAATTTTGAGAAAGTCATTCTTTGTTTCCTCAAATAAATAAATAAAAACATCATTCACTTGTATGCACTTTTCAAATATGACTGCCTTTGATGTTATGCGAGCATTCATGTTGTGATATTACTTTCTCGCAGTTCCCTCCTGCACTTAACTTTCAATTTGATCCCTCTGTGTGCCGGCGCTGCAGCTCACATGTATTGCACTCTCCAGAATTGTTTTTGTATCAGTTTGGGGATGTGGGATATCGGGTGCATTACATTCCCTTCTGGTCGAGGGAAGGAAAACAAATAAACAATTCCAGAATGGGAAAACAACAAAATAGCTTCCGCACTAATGTGCTGCTGTGAAAAATGGGACTCCCTGTGGAGCTGGCTGGTGTAGTCAGACATGAGTCGGAACAAACAGAATAGTAATGCACACAAAAGTTCTAATGTAAAATAAAAGTATTTCACTTTGTTATGTTTGTTTGCAGGCCACACGGTTGGTGTAGTGGTTAGCACTCTTGCCTTTGCAGCAAAAAAACCTGGGTTCGAGACCCTAATGCCCTCATGTGGAGGATAAAGCGGTAGAAAATGGATGGCTGGATGTTTGTTTTGTTGGCACCATTTAAACATGAATACCACAACATAATCAAGAAGATCCAAATGCGACTATGCAAAACAGTAAGTACTGTATGCATGGCTGTGTCACAATCAGTAATAAGGCATTTTGTTTATTTGACAGATAAGCATGACAGTCTCTCACTTGTCACATTCCTTTAGGGTGTTACTTCTTATTGAGCACGCAAAGTGGAGTTGTAGATGTGGCACACCTAAAATAGGGTAACGACAATTTTGTTTTTATTTTATGCAAAGTATTGTTTTTAATGATTTATTATTTTGGTGGTGCAACACGAATATTGACATGGGGAGGGCGGAACCGTTGTTTCCCAAGACTTGCCCGGGGAATGGTTAGGGGTGTGCAACCGCTGCCGCTCTCAGAGACAACCTGTTATGGGAAAACGACAACCTGATCTTCATGTGTCTCTCTCCTTTACCTGCTATCACAGGTCAGTGTGTGTGTACACCACGATTTTGCTCCGTGATTTTGTTTTATGTTAACAAATATTAATAGCGTGATTGTTTATAGCATGTTATATTTATGTTTTTGTTACTAATTGACAGAGAACATATAAGAAAGTTTCCCCGCGAAGACGCCATTTTGTGCCGCGCGCGGTCGCAGTTGCCATATAAGTGATTAAATGCAGTTAAAGTTTGAGATGTGTTTACAAGTCTGTTTGTCGTGAAAATGTATTGTTATGAGTTTAATCCGACATAATTATTTTCGTTTTTATTTTGTTCATGAGCCTGTTGCCAGGTAGATTTGGTTTTGACATAAGCACTTTGTTTAATTTAGTAATTTCAGTGCCCTGCTATGGGAGCAATATATATATGTATGTATGTATATATATATATATATATATATATATATATATATATATATGTGTGTGTGTGTGTGTATATATATGTATATATATGTGTATATATATGTGTGTATATATGTATATGTATGTATATGTATGTATATGTGTGTGTGTATATATGTATATGTATATATATATGTATATATATGTATATATATATATATATATATATATATATATATATATATATATATTTATATATATATATATATATATATATATATATATATATATATATATATATATATATATACATATATATAGGTAGAGGATTTAAGCAGCGAAATTACACTACCTGGACTAGTGTTTGTATCAGTTTGGACTGTGGTGAAAAAAGGTAATATATGTATTTACAGAACTGTTTATGAATCTGAATTTCAGAGAGTATGTGTGAAGAACAAAAGATGAGACAATTTGTGGGACTAGAATGTTGATTTTGATTGTTTTGTGAAAAGGTAAATGTGAACATAACACTGAGATTTGTTATACGTTGTGCTTATGTGATGGTGATAATTGATGTTTAATAAAAGCAGAGACAACCTGTTATGGGAAAACGACAACCTGATCTCCATGTGTCTCTCTCCTTTACCTGCTATCACAGGTATACATTTGTTAATGTGGTCTCACATCTCTGCGACCCGTAACATAGACATGATGAAACTTATCTTTACTGAATCCCTCCTCCAACAACAATATCCAAGTATATCTTATACTTTATTTCCATTGTCAAAAAAAACAACAACGATATAATCCCAGGTTTAAAAGGGTTTTTGTCCAGTGGTAATGTATGTAATTGGCATTCACACTCGGGTCACATGCACACAGTTTTTGACTGACTTCTGACAAATTGGCATTAGTGGGATTGCATGACCCGGGTGAACTTGTTAATTTCTTCTTTGTTCTCACAGTTTTGTTTTAGCTAACTTAACTTTATACAATATATACTACACTATTAGATATTCACATTACTTTTACTTTGATTTGATTTTATTAGCATCCAAAAGCCGTTCACCACTGAGTTTGAAGGAGTGATGATGTAAAATGTATGTAATATATTGACTGTAACTGACATCGTGTTGTTTTCTTCTACCTCCAACTTATTTTGTCTCCGGTGCATTCATGTGCAGGATGCGAGTTAGCCTCAGTTCAAAAATCCCAGGTATACCAGCTAATTTTAGTGTGAAAGATGCTTCGGCAATTATTACGATAAGTCCTAAAGCTCGATTTGTGTTCTATTGCAATGACACTTAAATGCATCAAGTGACAGAAAGAGGGAGAAAAGTGTCAAGCAACACTTTCCTCTTATAACACCTGTAAAATTGTCTTGTCTCTGTGTGATCGGTCGTCACCATTTCAATGTAGAATTCCGTCTGCAGCTGCCAGAACAAAGCATGTCGCTCTCTTGTTTTCACCCGATGCACCGAGCACCTGTTTCCTGTGCTCTCATTGTCGTCTTAGTGAAGGTAAATTCAAAATCTGTTCCTCATCACTCACATCAACAACTTCATGAAAAACAATTGTGACAAAAAAGTAGCTCAGATATTTCAGATGTAGCAAACCAGCTGATAGTCCCAATCAGGGCGATGCAGTGTAAAGTGTGCCTGCAACATAACTTTTTAAAGGTCTGTTCTTTAACTATATCCTGTCACCTTGTGCATGTCATGTCCTTCAAAGGTGCTCTATGTCAGAATGTGACATACAGCATATGCTCATGTGAACCGTGAGCTCATGCCTGAGTGCCTTGTCTCTCGCCTACATGAGTGTGAACAAACTGATTCCCTAGACATTACTGTCATCTCTAAATTTCACTTACTTTAACATGGTTTTTGTTCATTAATTATTACATACTAGCTGTTTGTTGCCATAACAACACGCCATAACATCTTGCAGTATAGGGCGTGAACCCTGCAGGCCAGGTTATTAGACATGAGCCAAACTAAATGGTAAAAACCAATGAGGTTCCTGTCATAATCAGTAGTATTTGTTACACTGATGTATGGACATGTGTTCATTGTTTTTTATTTGTAAAATCATACTTTAAATTTAACTTGGTTTGTCAGTTCATGCGTTAATATGCATGTTTACATGGACTAAGACGATAATTCAGTTTTCTTAATGTCATGCTAGTCTGACTAAAATCGAGCTAGTCCCGGAAGCATCCCAGGATCATACGACAGTGTTGTCTTTCTTTGGACAACACAGCAACCACAAGGGCCATATGGAGAAATACAGCGCCACCTGCGGGGTCAGAGTCAGACTTGCACGGCCAATAAGTCGTTTTTCTCCTCTGCGTACTCTCGATTGCCTGACTACGGCCTTTTACAGATACAGTTGAATCTCTTTACAATGTGTAGGAACTAACAACTACAAGTGCAAGTTGTTTGCATATTTTTTGTTTTCAAATTTGACTTTCACTTAACTTTGGTACACTTAATCCTGACTGGCACCCAACACAACATTCTTAACCTATAACAACAAAAACCTCATTTTTTTTCCCATTTGCATGTAGCTTCCGATTTGCTCCCCACTGGTTTGATGATAGTGATCCAAAACTGCAGAACTGGCAACAGAATATATTAAATGGAAAATGTTTAGAGCAACTAAAACGACCGCAATACCACAGACTCGTCAAAAACATTTAGTGTCTGATGATATTTCATTATTTCAGTGAGTGTGTGTCTTCACATTAGCTTGTTATCATACAAAACAGAGGCAACAGGTAATATTTTAGGGGGCAAGTGAAATTCATTAGACAGCAATTATTATTATTATTATTATTCGAAAAAACTGGCTGATATTATCAATTCAGTGTGTCCTGTAACAGGGAAAGTAATATTCAGACAATGACACTATCCTATTTTTTTTTCTTCGTATATATATATATATATATATATATATATAAATACCTTGCCTATGCTTATCTGTCTTCCATTGGTTCAGGTGTGAGCCTTGTGTGCCCAAATGCAGGGGTTATGAGACACCGTGGTCCACTGCCTTGTGGCTGATAAGCTAACCCGGGAAGCTGGCTGACATGACTTATTTTCATTGGAAGAGATATTTTTTTCCATCCTTCTATCCATCCGTCTCCCACCAATGATCGGGGTTTGTGTCATGGTGACTGCAAGCTAAATAGGAAAGTCCAGATGTAGTAGTAGTAATAGTAATTCTGCATTTGGTCACACAAACGGCTTAGACCAAATAACAATTAGTCACAGCAGTGACACAAAGGACACAGACAGAGGCGACGTGCTTATACATGTTTTCCCTATATTATCCCCAAAAATGTGTTTTTGTCCTAAAAAAAATGAAGGAAAAGGGGAAGAGACGTATATAATGTACATAAAGGAAGAAATATGAATACATACATAGGCAGACTCCACATATGGTTCTTTGCTGCAGTCAGACTATAGAGTATTTAGTGCTGTGTGAAAAGATGACCCCCATATTTCCACTGCGTACACACATAAATACAGAAGTTTTAGTATGCCCTTCATTCCGGCCATGTCCTCCATATAAGCATAAACCAGATGGAGTACAGATTCCCTAAACTATGCTGTGACTCTGCCCTTATGTTGGGTTTTTTTCGCCGGGCATGTCCAGAATGACCTCACAAGGAGTCATCCAGGAGGCATTTTAATCACACAGTGACTCCTTTAATTACAAAAGAGCTGCTTTTATACTTCAACGGCATAATTAATTTCCTCCCTCCTCACACAACGAGTCATGTGTATAAAATCTGCTCTCTCTACAGAGATAGATAAATAATTGTATAGCCTTATTTCATTTTTTTCTTTATCTCCAGCCTTGTTGGTTTGAGTTTAAACATTTGCTGTTATATTGGTATTAATATTCCCAGTGTTCCAACATATTTTATATCATGTGTAGTTATGATAACTTTGATTATTGGTGCTCATTAAAGGTCGAACTACTTGAACAGAGCATCAGACGGTATCAATGCTTTTCTGTGTGTGTGGACGGTAGATAGACCTTTTTGCCGTTTTATAACCATACATATGTAGCTTCATTCGTTCAGATAAAATGATCCAGGCAGCAATTGCATTCTTTGCCTATAGCTGTCAATTTGAATATAAATTAAATTTTATCGGGGGCAGGCTTCGTCTGCGCCTTTATATTCTGAGCCCTGTGACAAGTAAAGTCATTATGGAACTCACAAGTTGAATGACAATTTTAGCCGTAAAATGCTTCTCTCAGTCTAACTGGCATCTTGTGCAACATATACTCTGGTGGCCATACAGTCCTGGTGGAGTCACCTGAGAGTCAACGGCCTGTTTAGCTGGTGATTGGATATCATTTCTTTTGCCTGTAATTTAACCCTTCACTTCTATTCACACTTATGCTTAGAAGCAGCGAGTCATTCATCTGCCTTGTGTCAATATAAAGTGAATACAGGTATTTAATGTGCACTATATCAAAATCTGCAATACGCCATTGAAACAAACGCAATAAAAAGTGAAGGTGAACCAATGCTCTTTTGAATGGGTGAAGTCGATGCAATGAGATCCACTAGAGCAGAGAAAGAGAGCACACTCTGGTGTAGGAAGCTATTTCAGAAAGTGGAGCTGGTAAATATGACAGAGCGGATAAGTTTAAATCAGTGTTTAGCTCAATGTTTGGCTCCAATAAAACGCAGCCTTGAAGCGCAAGGCTTTACACAGATGAATATATTGCAACTTCTGCATCCATCCATCCTCTACCGCTTTATTCCACACAGGAGGGTCGCGGGGGGTGCTGTGACATAACACAAAATACAAATGATTAATACAAACATTTCCCTGTGTTTATTTCTTTTAATTGTTTCATAATTAATCCGTGAGTTTCATTACAGAGGAACTGGACTAGACGAGCTAATCCAGTTTTAATCCAGGTGACACCTTGTAAAAGTATCTTGTATTTTTCAAATGTGCATCTTAGTTTTCCTTCACTTTACTACAGTTTCACTCAGTGACTGAGAATGAGACAGTAGGAAAAAAATAATGTATCAATCAATATTATAACATTAACATGATACTGATAAATGTAATTTTTCTGGTCCCATGTCAAGATTATCATTTTTACTCTAATATGCAGAGTTCAATCTTATATTGCTAAACAAAAAAATAATAATTATTACTATTTTAATCACAATAATCATCTTTTACATACAATTGAACAAGCACTTTTGTTGAGGTTAAGAAAAAAAAAAAAGAAGAAGAAGGTTAAAAGTGAGTTGATGGTAATGTAATCGTGACATTGAAACTGATCATTAAGTTGTGATTAATTAAAATGTCTTTTTGGTTGCCTTCTTAAGTAACTCAAACTTTGCAATGACCTCTAAATAATCCAAGTTATCCACCATGGTCAACATTAGACTCATTATTGCCGCTGTGATCTATCTTTCACCACCACCACTAACCTTTTAGTCGCCCTCTCTTCATTTTTTTCTTCCCTCCCTTGCTTTTCATTCTTGCTCTGTCTTTTCTGTCTCTCTCTACAGGCAATTTTCCCCCATTCACTTTTCCTCTCCTCCTCATGACTCAAGTCACGAGTCATTAGAAAAGCCTGACCTTCTGGGAAAGGTCTTGGGTAAGCAGTGATAAAGTAGGGTTGGCCCACTGAAGAAAGCTATGCTGTAGCACTATAATAGGTGTAGCTATAGTCCAGGGAGCCGACTAATGGTCCTTAACCTCCATGTGCCATTAGCCTGAAATAAAGACTGGAGGGAGGAATAGAGACTAGAGGAGGACAAAAAAAGTAGTCTCCATCTCCTGTACCCTGTCTGACATAGAGACGAGGATGATTTGAACATTAAATGCACTTCATGTGCCTTTGCACTGACATGTCTTTTAATGCTCACCTCCTCCAGTGAGGAAGTGAAGTATTGGTGATTCTGGGTTTGAATGGCACCTGTAATTCTGTAGTGTGAGTCTGAAACATTAGGATTGGCCATAATATGAACGTTTGTCAGTTGTTGTTACAGAAAATGAGCGAAAGAAAGGAACTTAGAGTGAAAGAATTGAATGTTTTCTGGAAATTGTGCAGTTTGTTTAGGATGTCCTGTATATATTGGAGCCAGGGTTTATATGTATGCTGTACAGTGAAGATGGTGTTTCTCCACCGGTGCCCATGGAGGACTATCCAAGGCAGGGTCATCTGTTTCCCTAAGTCAGGCCTGAGCCGGTCCGCATACCAAATAGCTGCAGGGTGATCAGCCAGGGACGACCACTCCTTGATGTTTCGCCCGTTATCCCAGTGAACAGGGACGTTTCCCTGTCACCCCTCTGGTCACATCTTCTCAGCCAGATCCAGAAACTTGCCTTCTCCATCTTCTGGTTCTACAAATTCATCATCTTTTGCCAGTCATGCTCACCAGTCACAATGACCCCTACCCCCTATTTCAATATTGGATTAAATTTCCTATCATAGTGCAATTACTATGCATATTATTTCATCATCTCTTTACATATTAGGTAACACATTCTTTGTTTGACAATTGTGCTATTCTTGATTGTTCCGTTACGCCTAATAAACAATGTAATGCATATATACCGTAGAATCAATGTCTGTTTCCTCCCTGCACATTTTAAATCTATTACATGTTGAGTATTGAACTGAAGCTTAAATCAAAGAAAATGCATCATGGTTAGGTTGTAATATGTCATGATTTGTTCTTTTCATTATACTGAGACAGTGCTGCAAAAACACGCCAATATTACAATGTGATTATGGACTTGAACGCTCTAAATGATGGTCCTGTTTGGAGTTAAATTGTCAATAAAGGATAGCATCTTGAACACTGTGATTGTATGTGGTATAATGCTATTTTAAAAACATTTGCTTTTTGTTGCATTTATTAAAAGAAAACAAGGAATACTTCACCGATTTGCATTTAGCTTTTTATTACCAGAGTAGCGGTAGTATTTTTGAAAAATTGTGCTTCACTCCGTCAGTTTCCCATGTGTCTAGGATTATCTTCATTTTCTTTTTCTTACGTGCCCACCAGTTTCTAATTAAAGTAAGTAAATGGTGTTAAGCGCAACTACTGACCAACTCATTGCTGTTGTCTTTAAATAAGTCCCTATTTGAATAGGTTCGGCCATGAGCAATTCATTTCAACACGGCTGTATACAATAGTGCCTAGATTGGAATTTAGAGATCATAGATAGGTCATGTTATCACAATGTCCATAATCCACTCAAGGTCAAACACGATGTGCAAATAATAACTACCAAATGTGCTGCTCAAGGCTATGCCTTGAGTTCATATTCTTCTTTTGTGTGTTTTGCTACAGGTGCCATGAAGTGAGTAGTAAAACATTTCACCAACCTGAGGCATCCTCACACTTTGGATTTCTTACGTTTTCATTACCTTCAAGTTGTGACAGTCTTCATTCTTTGGACATGTTTCAATTTGTGGTCAAAAGTCGAAAACTGAAAATACTATTATACTATTATACTTTTATTCTAATTTATCGCCTGGTCTTGGTAATCCTGATACCTGGTAATCAAAAACATTTTAGAATCTACGTTGTCTATGCTAATTTTTAATGGAGTTATCAATGTGTTCTGACGTAACCCCAACACCTAAGCCTCGAAATGTCTGTCCGGACTTTTTCACCATAAAAGGGCCGGAAGATGTCCTGTAAGTAAGTGATTTTTTTCAAGAATAACTCTCAATGTCTGGCAATTATTTACAATTTACTGCATGTTAAAATAGTGTATTAACAATTAAAAATAAAAAAAAAAACACTGTAGTTTTACATGAACACCAGATTTTGCGTGTTAAATTTGACTATTTACAGTATGAAACACATTTAAAAGAACATTTGTTTGAGTCTTTTTCTCAATGTCCAAAAACAAGGCAAAAAAAAAGCAATCTATGTACATTTGTTTTTCCAACTCTTTCCTCTCTGGTGACAAAGACACTGATTCACCAGTTTCTTGCAACATCACGCGTGAAATTACTGTAAAAAAGTGTTCATGAAACATTTCAGTGGATTCTATGCCTAAAAAGAAAATCCGGACGTGCAGCAGGACTTCCCAATCCTATTTTAAACACAATCATTTACTATTATGATTAGGATTTTATTATTATTTATGTACTTATAACTCTGCCTCTGCTGTCTCCTCATTTGGCATTCCCCTAGATGCTTCTGTGTGTTGTTTCATTGTTGATGAACAATTCTGGCCTTTGTATGTGTGAATTGATTAGTGTGTATGTGTGTCTTCTATTTTATGTGAATGAAAGTGCTATACAAATAAACTGATTGATCAAGGCCACCAGTTATAAGATAATTACAAGAGAATTAGTGCGGCAGTAATCACTGATGTGCTGATGGACAGATTTGTGCAATTGAATTGAGTGCATTCTTCAAATGAATCACACCCCAAATCCCTTTCTAAACAATAGCCACGGCGCGGGCAGTCTGTTTAGCATGTTACGACTAATCAATTAACTGCTGTGTTGATTAATTGAAGTCCAAGTCAAAGCTAGCAGACCAGAAGTGGATGTTAGAGGCCTGCTCCCATGACACCATCGATCGTATGAGGGTCAGCTAACATCCTGCAGCAGCATTATGTGTCACAGTGCTGTTCACAGTCGGAGAAAGAGCCTTCTGGTGTTGGCTGCATGCTCTTATTTTGAGGTGGATTATTGAATAGCTGTCCATCATATCCGTGCTAGAGTACAGCGATATCCTATGCTGAGCGGTGGCACAGGCAGGGAGCAGATGGTGCCATTTTTTATTAATGACTAACATCAACATTATGCTGTGTACACATCAAAAAAAGATGCAAATACCCACATATCACACTAGTGGGTGGACACATGCAGTGCGACCCCGAGCATAAACTATACATTCATCACCTTATGTGTGCATTACATAGAATCTGAAAATAGCTGCTGAAAGTCCCATGTTTGCTATTTGGTTCAAGCGAGACTGTAATAATCTGTATTTGGAGTGTGTGTGTTTGCCTGCATACCTGTTTTTACACTTGACCTTCCGGTTGTTGAATACTTCACATGGGCCAAAGCCAGTGTGGAGGCTAACAAGCAACCTTCAGCTATGGCATTGGCTGTGGTAAATCACGTGTCAACAACTGCTGCTAAACTGTCACGAATAAACCCACAGGAAGCTTTTGGCTGTGTTCAGATACCAGCTTCATTACACTTACCCTGTTTCACTCTGTTTTATTACAGATCAGATTTAATAGTTCACTTTCTTAATTACCGGTGACTTCAACACAACTGCCCTCTTAAACTGAACAAGCTTGTTTGCATGTGTCATCTGCAACAATAGAAAACTTCATATTAATGTTGTTAGGTCACTCGTTTTTAAAGTGGGAGATTTAGAAACGCAGCTATTTTGTTGCATGGATTGTGAAATAATTGTCACATGGCTACATATTGCATATCTAATTTTGGACCACATACAGAAGTGACACGTCTGATGGGTACAAGTCATTCCAGCTTAATTGTCTGAACGTAGCCTTTGAGACTTCGCTTTGAATTTGGGATTCATAGATTCACTTTGCTTCAACCTCAAGTCTCCGAAGCATCAAACAATTTCTTTATCTTCCTTTCATTATTTCTGTCTCAGTTTCTTCCAAAATATTTTTTTAAATATAAACTGTGTTGTATTTACAATTCAACACTAAACGTGCGCTAGAACACAGTTAGAACATGTCACTACTTCATTCAGAATCAACTGTTTATCACGGATGATGAATTGTCTCACATGATTTTCAGCCTCCACGTTAAAACCACTTCTCTTCCACGAAAGCTCAGCTTCACTCGGAGTCAATGGAACAGTGGGCGGGCGCAGACACTAGGCTTCTGCATGATGATTGGAGGAACTGTCTGAAAGGCGGAACCAATTTTTTTTAGTCCTGTGTGGATTTTGCGAGGGAAGTCTGTCGCCAAATATCTAGTCGTTGTGTGTTATTTCCTCTGCGATAACGGCCATTTCAATTTCTACATAATACCCTGCAAATGAAAACACTATTATAGCATTTCAGTTTTACATAATTGTTGTGTTTGTTTTTTGTAGAATGTATGTATTAATAACTGGGCCTGAAATGAGCTTCCTTTGTTTCAAACACCTGCAACCGCCACTGGTGTTGTCCACATGCATATCACTGTGGTTAAAATAATATATAAATATACTGGCTATGAATGTGGCAAGGTTTAAGCATCTGTATTGAAATGTTTAACTTGACTATCCGACAAAACTTTTTAACAGTTTTAGAGTTGTTGATTTTGAAAGGTACATTTTTGAAAGGTACCCACATTGATGAGTGGTCACTACTAAATCGGTTAACTTCATTGTATATGCTGAATCCATTGCATCCATTACACCCTTAAATGTTTTTGTAGATCATTATTCCCTTTGGTGATCCATGCGTATAAAAAAAAACACATTACCAGATTAAGTATCAGATCAAATGTAGAACTAAAACATTGCAACACTGGATTAGTGTTAGACTCTTCAAAGTAAGATGTTTATATGCTGACAATAATATTGTTTATCTACCACTTGAAGGTCATTGGGATGGCTGGAGCCAATCCTAGGTGATATTAGTCCAGAGGGAACCTTGATAGGTCACAAGATCACCTGTTAGTTTATTTTTTTTTGTAGATCCTAAAGTCCCAATTCAGCACTAAATAGTTCCTGCTCAGGCTATAGAGTTTTTATAGTTAGAACATAAGCAAAAGGTCTATTTGATGTTTTTTTTAACATAAGCCAAAGCCTTGAGACCGAGTTGCACACAGGAATTCCAACAATAGTTTGTATAAAGTGAGAAGAGTTTATCAATTTATTCCCCGATTGTCCATGCGCTGCTGTAAAACTGTTTGTACTCTGGTAATCCCACATTCTCTTTCAACAGTCACTTGGCAAATCCCATTAAATATTTGGTGGAGTAGGCTTCATTGGCTACAAGATTAGACAACTTTCTATTAATAAACATGGTCACTGGGGCTTGGCTTTTTGAAGGTTTGTTACTGATACGGTCACTAAATGGAAAAAGCCCCCGAGATACATACTAAGCTTTGACCGTGAAAAGTAACATACTGCTTTGCTGCTCTGTCAGATAACAGTGAGTCAAAGTCTAGTCAGAATTGTCGCAGTTAAGTTTATTGGCAACTGAGAGAGGGAGAGCTGATTTAGCTTTAAATGTAAAAATAGAATGTTATTGCAGGGAATGTCATTTCCCAAACATAGAACCCACAGGAGTTGGAGAACTCTACAAACGGTGTTTAATGGCATGGCACTTTTAAAATTGCAGTCATAATGTTTAAAATCCCACAACAAACATTTATGAACGCGTGCAATTTACTGAAAATGTCCATTCACAACAACAGCAGCTCTTTTGTCACTTAATGCCCCCAAACTAAAGCCCCTGCTCCCGATGGGAAATCTTTCCAGCGGTAGTGGGCACTAACTCATCAGTAATAATGACGTCCCATGAAGAATAGATCCAAAAGAATGTGTTTACCAGTGCACATTTTGTGACAACCATTTACAATGAACACAACGATCGTAAGAAAAACAAAATGAATTGCCAGAGGTTATGAAAATCAGCAAGGTCTTATTCTTGTGTCTTTTAAACTTTGGATTTCTTAACATTCCTGATAGCAGCTATAATGCAGAAAGTCTACTGGTAAACCTTACTGTAGCTGTGCTAATCAATATATAATATATGTAAATAAACTAATTTATTTATATAAAAAAGTCAAGGATAAAGTAGACATGCAAGTCATGTTCTTCAGAAGTATAGTAGATTCAACGCTGGGGACATCAGTATTTGATGGACCCATGCAGCAAAACCTCTCCTAACACTATAATGTTATACTATAAAAAATATCACGAAATTCACTTAAATTAATTTAAATTATAGAGATGGATTTATCTTTAGAAAAGTCAGGTTATCAACAAATAATGTCCAAACATTGGTGACCAGTAACTGCAAGTTATTCTGGAATCCATATTGATTTAGTCTTGAGGATCACCAAAAACATCTAATTAGGTTAGATTAGATTAGACTACACGTTATTGATCTCACACCAGGGGAATTCACTTGTCGCAGCAGCATAAGGCCATTTGTATTACAAATACAAAAAGAGGTATAAAATAAAATAGACCTACAAAATGCACCACCGTCAACTGCAGACACACATTCAGTGTGAATATATGTCAATAGACATTGAGACAAAAAGTCAATTTTATTTTAAATATGTACAGTGTTTTTTTTTGGTTTGTTTTTTTTTTAAATAAAACTTTTTGTTTTTCTTTATTTTAAATTGTTAATACACTATTTCAACATGCAGTAAATTGTAAATAACTGCCAGATATTGGAGATATTCCCAGAAAAATGGGCAAAAGCAAATATAAATACACTGTGAAAGCTGAAAGCAGGGAGGTGTAGCCGCCCTGTCAATAGCTGAGTGCGTGTAACATGTGAAGTGAAAATGACTGATCCAAGTGTGGAGGCAGGTTAATTAGAGAGCATGAAAAACTGAATTCTTAAGAGAGAAGTGTTAGCTCACCTTGTAGTTGGCATGTGGTTCCTGGAACATGCGGTATCGTGTAGATCAACCTTATTACAGCCGCCTTTCATTTGATGCACACGAGCATCCTGCAGAGTTAAAGATTTTCATGGAAGCACTCATGTTTTTCACAGTGGAAAGTCAGCACACCACACTGTGCTCATTCTCTCCCGTCCCAATTTGACAGAATTACAGGAATGTCAGCGGCGGGCTCAGACAAGTGAACAGTGTTTGCCCACCGACAACACAATCTAATGCTTTTACACTCAAAAATACTGTTGCTTGGTTTCTGCATCAGCGACCAATCTAATGAAAACAAGGTGCCTCTTCTTCCCACATGGTTGCCACAAGACTTTGTGTAAACTCCATTAAAACAGCAGCAAAAATGTAATTAGTGTTAGGCATCACTAAGCATCAGCTCGGCGGTGATGCACTCTTCTTTTTTTTTTTTTCTTCCTTTCACTCCCTTCTTTACGGTTCACAACAGGGGAGGTATGAAAATCCAAGAAAGGATCCAAGAAAAGCATAAAAGCTGCACAGGAAACATGTTGCCAGTAGTTTTCAATATGGTTTTCATACATCTGTCTATCACATTGGCAGATTGTCTTTTCTTTCTATACACTAAATGAATCAATTTTGTGGTCTCATGTCAGTTTAAGCACCTGCAAAGGAGAAATAGAATTAGGAAAGCTGATAAAGATGCGTTGTACAGTCCATTAGAGACGAATCAGTTCCCATGATTTAAATTCTGTGATTAATATGCGTGCAGACGAACACAGGAATATTAAATAATATGGTATTCAGTTTTAGGACCCGCGGCGTGCGCAGCATGAATATCAACCAATGACGATGAAACGTTTCGTTGGCAGGACCGAGCTGGTGGAGGTTTTTTGCCATGTGCGTACACGCATCCTTGCGCTCTTTGAAATTCATGACAGTGTTAAGGCCCCTGGATTTAATTAAACCAATTCAGGCGCGTTGGCAAACTGGATTGGTTAATGCACTGCTGTGGAACAAGGAGCGTCAAACGGGGGGGGGGTGTCATAGCAGCGGGGACACCTTTGCTGCTGAAGCTGTGATAAAAGCACAGTTGATGGAGTTGGGGCACAACGAAAAGATGAAAGCTGAGCGAGCAGAGAGAGAGAAGATGATACTGAATGTTGCCATGGAGGCTTACTTGCTTAGGAACAGTCTTTGCATATGAATAATTCTGTAATTATTTTTGTTTAACAACTCGTTGCTCGTTTAGATCCATAACAGAAAGAATCCATTTGCTTATGTATGTGTCCCTGCACGGTGTTTAAGCATAAAGAATTAGAATTGGAATTAGTTTTATTTGAACACACACACACGCAATTACCTCCGCGTTTAAGACATCCTTTTTATACACCAATAGTGAATACACACAAACTGGGCACAAGAGCAGTGGGCAGCACTTATCTGCACCCGGGGAGCAAAGGGGGTTGGGTACCTTGCTCAGCGGCACTGCAGCCCTTGACCTGTCATCGGATCAATTCCCTTCCGCTTGGCAATGGTCTGCCCAAAAACCTTGGCCCAATACTCACACAGTATTTGCACTTAACCTTCCAATCTCACCCATTTTGTCACTTTCCCAAATCCTACATTTTATCCTGATTTCCACTTTCATTAAATTAAGAGTGCTTCATTCAATTCAACCCCTGTTCGGATGGGATTAGTTTTACATGAGGAGGTGGGGTAAAGTCATTATTACCAGAGCTTCTCCGTGTTATTAGTCCCGTGCGAATGTGCCATGTCAGTGATCATTACCGGACAGTGTCAGTAAAGATTATGACGACTTGGGGAAAACTCCCCCCGGGGGAATACTAAGTGGTTTTCTTCGGATTTTCAAGCATGGATCCAGACGACGGTGCATAAATCGAGAGCAACTCGATCACCGGGTTCGCTACCCCCCTTTCCCTACCGTGTCGGGGCCCTTGTTGGTGCCCCCGGGTTACGGAACATGTGCTCCGTCTGGGCGGGCATCACCCATGTCCCATGGTATAATTAGATTACTCCACCACCCCATCTAAAGCTAATCCCTTCAGTCTCACCTCTGTTGTCCCCATCAAAAATGACCACCATAGGAAAAGAATGCATCACACTATATTATTCTCATCCAACATGTGAAACATTCCCATACACACGTTCACTCATCCACATATTCATATTAAAGGTATTAACAAAATGTAATGATGATCAGTTTTTATTTGCTTAAATATAAGAGCAGTTAAAATACCCGGGTTACGCAAAGACTGAAATAAGACACTGAATTGTCTCAAGTTTAACTGTGTGTAGAATTGCGGGGGTTCAATGCACTCATTTTAAATTAGATTTCAGTCAGTGTATTATCACCTAAGAATTGAAGAACTCTTGCGTGTTCATTGCCTGGGAATGAACCCTTTGTTGTTTTAATGGAGTCGGTCCTCTTGTGTACATTCAACGTGAGCTGTAACCTCGAATATGCTCATTTCCTGGTCACTCCCAACAAAAATCTCAGCATCTTCAGCTCTGCCACCTCCAGCTCCGCCACTTGTCTTTTAGACAGTGCTACAGGAGGATTATTGGAACATAGTGAAATGTTAGCATATATTTCAATCATTCAATCACGGCAGACACTTTGACTTGTCAAAGCAATTGAACCAAATAAATAAATAAAAACCCATGGTTTAATCAAACGCACTGCCATACCACGCAGTAACATAGCATGCAAAAAAAATCGGAAATTAGGATAATTTTAAACGTCATCTCTGAGACAGAATGTTAATCAAAAAGTTTATTTTGGTATGGCATATTGAGTTATATAGTTATATGGATGCTCACGTGATTGGACAATGACTGTGTGGTAAGAGTTTGTTGAAAATGGCCAGTTGCAATCAATTAACACCCCTAACTGCAAACATGTCAGCAGCCAATTTTGTACAAATCTACCAGAAAAGCTTTACTTAAATCAGCATTATTATAATGAGCCACATCCGACCTTGTGAAAATTCTCAGCTGCACAGCTGCAGCTGGCAGCATTTCAGTGTGAGAGTAAACCAATTTATTTCGCGGACGCACCTATGTTGCCTTACATTCGGTGGTATGGCCTCGCGCCGACCAAGCACGCTGTTTACTTCGTTGTTGCCATCACCAGCCCTGGGCATGACAACGACTGTGGCAGTGAGGCAGTTTATATTGCACCGTAGTACATTAATGCAATTTACAGTAATTACCAGGGACATAATCTGACAAAGTGTAGCTCCAAACCCTTTCAACAGATGTTTCACTGTAGCACCCTTTGGTCTTCTCCGCTCTCCTCACTCCCAACGAAACCTGCCAAGTTTGTCTGATTACAGAAGGTGATAGCAGGGAGTAAAAAGGCTAATTAGAGCAGGTACAGATGGCACACCAAGGAGTGTTTTGGGGCTACAATTAAAGTCTTTAAAACCTGTAACTCTCCCTACAGGCGTGCAGCTTTACTGTGGCGTGTCCGCAAAAATCCAATCTCTCTCATGCCCAAAAGGTTAAAACTAATCCACAGTAAAAGGAATGGACTCCAGGAGTAACACTTGCGAGATCATTTTTCTCCTATAGGAACATGCACGCTGAAACCACTGTATAAAAACAACAGCTTATTTTATCATATAAACCGAACAAACCAATGTGCAATTAAAGTCTATAAAGTGTCTTTGGCATTTGGACACAAGGGAGGCGAGATATCCAACCTGAGGACATCTGCTTCTAAACAGCATCAAGGAAACCTCCTGAGGTCCAGGCCTGAGATTGAAGGTGATCGGATGGGAAAATGGTTATTGTGATAGGGTGATAGGTTTGCACATGACGGCAGAGTGAGAGAAGGGAGACAGAAAGAAACACCATATTTAAGGGGATGGCAATACGAAGTGAGGCGTACTGCAGTGTTTTTGAAACCAGCTGATAAACAACTGATTGCTTCACTAACACCTGGGATAGTGACACATAAGAGGTGCCAGTGTGGATGCATGGGATGAGATAATAGCCAGCAGTAATGGGCCATCTTTTAGGAGAGGTTCATCCAAATAGACATAGTCATGTCACTCTGTGGTGGCAGCCATAATAAGAGCACTTCAATTTCTCTAAATGCCAAGGGAAGGAGCTTCCTTACTTCCTTGTGTATCTCCTTTAGCATAGGACACACTGGACCATCCTTTATCGCAGGAAAGAAGATAAGGCCACCCCACAATTCAACTTGACGGCTGCCCACAAAAAATGATGACTGACATGCCCGCCAAAGGACGCAGATCATGATGTAAGTTACCATAGCCTATGAATAACTGTCCGTCCACTGCTGTAACTCCAAATATGGTTTTACGTCTTCACCTTCGACAGCATGTTGTGAGCGTAATGTTACCGCTGTAAATGGTGAACGTTGGATCAGTCTCTCGTTTAAAGCGTTGCCATGCCAGACCTTAATTATTATGAAGAGATTTTATTTCAGTCACAAGGGTCTATAATGTGCTTCTTTGTAACACTGACGTCTCATCACAGCACGTCATTAACTTCTGCTGTTGCATAATTAAGTCTAAGTCTAATGTCATTTCTGTCAAATTCTCTTAACGTGGGTGTCTTTTCCTAAGTATGACCTTATGGATTCTCCTTCAAATTGCCATGACCCTGTGATGTTTTCTGTCGAGGTCAAGAAAAGCTACCACAGGCTCCTTCCTTAGTCCAAAGACATGCATGTTAATTGGGGACTTTAAATTGCTATAGATGTGAATGTGAGTGGTCGTTTGTCTTTCTGTGTGGGCTGCTGACCTGTCCAGAATGTCCAAATGTGCAAATAAAAGAATATCTTTTGCAGAGGCGCCGTTACTGCATGAAACTCTGCAGCATCAGCACCCAACACTGCTGCTGTGTATGTGTGTGTGTGTGTGTTTACTGCCTTATAACCATTACCAGTCCTGAGCATAACACATACTGTGGCAGTTTATATCAAGTACAACAGTTGTAAAGTGATGTTCGCTGAGATTGCTAAGCTAGTCAAACAGCCGTGGACGTGGTATTCTGGCATATTAAGTGCCGTATACTTGTAAAACTGGAACATATACTGACAATGTACTTGTCTAATCTTATCATATACAGTCGTGTCATGCATTACACTGTTTTTTTTTAATTTAACAATTCCATACAGTGCACTTTCCCATTAAAGATCAAGAGGCGTTGTTGAGCGAACAATGTGGGCCCTCAAAATTAAATCCTTTAAGCCCTTGTGTGTGTGTGTGGGGGGGTGGACTTTCTTTCATAAAGGTGTGCAATGTTGTGGTGGCTAACATGTTTCAGAACAATTCCATTAGTCATTGTATGCCAGATGTTGTATGGGCTTGATCTGGTTCAACCAGAGTCTTCATCTGGGGTCCAATGAAAGAGAAAGATGTAGCTGGGAACTGTATGAAAACTATCTTAAACAGTTACAGAATACTTTAATCGATCTATCTGTCTACCTGTCTGTCTGTCTGGCTGTCTATAACCCTAACTTTAACCCATACAGGTTTCATTATTGTTTTTTTGCATTCATTTTTTAAAAAAAAAATGAAACCATTGAATTATGAGCGATGTTGTAAATCTCGCTGTGCCTTGTCTGATTGCTGCACAAGTTTCCAAATATCAGTTGGGAGTGAGCAAGTCAGTTTTTCCACTGCAGCTGCTTCCCCAACAAAGACTGATAGAGGTAGATATGCAGAGGCAATAGGAGGTATGGAGGTCTCACTGCTGACTGATGCTTATCTTCACTTCTAAGCCCGACGTGTGTTTTATGTGTTATCATAAGCCTTAGATTCAACTATTTTTTTTTTTTCTAATACCCACCTGCGCTGCACACCAGTGAACAGTAAAAAGGTCACACACCTTCGTGATAGCAAACAAATCTATGAGAATAAAGAGACATTTTTTTTTGAAAGTATTGGATACAAGTTCATTTTATTACTTGCTCGCCGTTTCTTATACCCACTGGTTCCTAATCTAAATATTACATATTTCTCTTCACATTTGTTCAGATGTGGGATTGAAGTCAAAGTCTGAAGGGTAAAACACCTGATTAGCATCAACAGTGAGGCCTAACAGTTGCCATATGGCAGGGACGGTGGTTTCTTTCCTTACAGCATATCCACGTATCCTTGATGAGACAAGGTCATTGTATCCAGTTTTCTCTAACTACACTGTGGGCGGCTCATCACCATCACCAGCCAACGTGAAAATGCTGCAGCCCGAACGGTCTCGTCTGCAGTGCAGCAAAGGGGCTTGATTCATTGCCAGACTTTTGTGATTCATCTTGTCCAGCACGGCCCCTCGATAATTGGCAAAATGGCAATTCATTTTCACAATCCTGTCAAATACAAAGCTTACCTGCACAAATCTTTTACCTGAGTCGTATGATTGAGTTGGAGCTGCTGCGGTTGTCCTACTAGGATTGGAAAGAAAAAAACATGATTAAAAACAATGTCTTGTTCAATACTGATCTGGAGTTGTTGCTAAGTTTGTCAGTCTTATGAGTCGGACAGTAAATCTAGCAGAAACCTTTGGAGGGGTCACATTACATTTTACCCAATCAGAAACCAGGGAGTTAACCAAAAGACGACATTACTGACGGCAGCTTTAATGACTTGTTTTATATTCTGAGATGTTAACGGCAGTATGAAATATTACATCAATAACACTGATAATTGTGCAGGGGCAGTGTAATCTTATTTCCTCTTATCTAATGTTGGACTTTAAGTAAGTGAAACGCCAAGATATTACAAAGCACAAGATATTAAAAGACCTCAGTATGACCTCAGTTGAGCCAGTAGTCAGACACTGGCTAATAAGCAACCACTTTGATTTTGCTGTGTGTGTGTGTGTGTGTGGCTCTGCGTTGCCAGACACTGTCCAGACAATTCAATGGCCACTTCTTTAACGACACCTGTCTCAGCTGCTTGATGATGCAAATACCTCATCAGCCAGTCACATGACAGCAACTCACTGCATGAAGGCGCATGGAAACAAGCTGCACAAGTTCAAACTGAGCATCCGAACGGGAAGGAAAGGTGATTAAAGTGACTTAGAATGTGACATGGCTGGTGGAGCCAGATGGGCTGCTGGGAGTATTTTCAGAAACTGCTGATCTGCTTGGATTTCCGTGAACAACCATCACTAGAGAGAGAGAATGGTCTGTAAACTAGGAAATATCCAGTGAGCAGCAGTTCTGAAGGAACTGGTGGCAGAGGTCATAGAACAATGGCCAGTTAGACGAGAGATCATTTTCTGGAGCATTTTTCTTTTACTGTATTGTTTAAAATCACGTTCACACCCCGATTGTAACCAATTCTTTCATTAATTGTCACAAAAATCTAAAATTTCAGTCATCTGTGGAGCGGGTTTTGCTGCTGCTGCTGCTGCTGATGATGATGATGACCGGTGCGCATGCCGCTGACGCACGGCTGTGCTCTGTGCAGTACCGTTGGCGCGATGTTACGAGGACGCTGCTAATACAGTTGCACACACAGTGGATTCACGTTTATTATTATATTTAGAAAACACCACTTTTGATGCCGCCCGTATCATTTTGTGTTGTTGTATTTAAGGTTGGGGACCGCCGGTCTATCGTGGTATTAAGAAAACCTATCCAAGTAGTTTTTAACTTTATTGTAACCCCCAACACTCTCAACTGAGAACTTTTCCTCTAACTCTAAGTCTGTTCTGATGTTCACAAACAGCGAAGCACTTCCTCTGTCTGACTGAAACTTTTCTCCGACTAAGGAACAGTGCAGCTGTAAAACTTATTCCACCACTTGGCCTTTGCTATAGTAGTAATTTACTAAAGTACACCAGCATTTGAGTCAGTACAATGTTCTTGATTGGCCACTTATTCAGTAGGAGATTACACCCCCTAACAATTTGGGAGCCCATCAGCCACACTGTATGGTGATTACAGTAAGTAACCTTGGGGCCAACAGCTAATACTTTTTGGCTTCCCATCGACAGCGGATGTCCGCGCCCAGACTTCCGTTTTCCAATTGCCCTTCTGTTTCCAGGCGAGCAGCATGAGAGGTGAGAATGGAATTGCAGTTGAGAGACATCCACGAAGGTTTTTCCTTTCACATCGACAAAGTTGCTGGCGAATTAACAGCTGTCCACATTTACCTAATCAAATCATGCTCAGATGTGATTGTTTCAACAAGCAGTGGAGACGATAGGAGACCACATATTTTTATCCCACCTTCTTTTTTGTCAAACATGGATTTTAAGTATTCTAATTGTTTACACTCTGCAGCAATCCAAGGAGATCCTCATTCGGTATTTTTAAATTTCCATTAGCGCCGCAACTAAATTGTTTGGATGTTGTCTCTCATTGTTAGAATCAAAACACTGAGGATGACAGGGAGGCTATAAAAGTTTCAATTTTATTACTTTTCCTCGACCTCAAGACATGTAAAAGCCACGCCACATAAAGCGTTAACTGCCTTTCAAATACTCTTGGATGTTGACACATTATACGCCAAATGGAATTGGCCGTCAACACCTTCTATGGTCCTAAATATGTCAAAAACCTCAGTAAATATTCATGTATTTAAATGGTGTGAGTGATAATGGGACTTGCACCATGGCTAATAAAATAATATCTGGCAGTGTTCTTATCCTCACTGTCAACAAGTCAAGAGAATGTGATGAATGACGAGGCCTCTGCTTTGTTTCATTTGTTTTAAAAAAAACAACAACTTATTATTATATATATTATTATGCCGTCTTTATAATGCCAAAGTTAATCAGGTGGACATCAGTTCAAACTAAGTACACTCACTTTTTCTCTCTCCTTCCCTTCCCTTCTCACATCTCTGGCTTACTCACACACACACACACACATATACAGTATGCACTGTACACTTGAGCAAATGTAAGACACATTTCTGAGGTGGAATGCCAGTCGATGTGAGCAGATCCATCAGTGTTTGTCTCCCACTGAGATACTGGGATGATGGATGGATCTAATGGATTGATTTAAGTCTCAGCTCCCTTTACTGACTGACTGAATAACCGAGTGAATGTCAGAGCAAATAGCCTCAGCTGCCGGAGAATGCATTTATACTGCGCACTTCCTCCACAGTCGACTTCATCCATCACTCCGGCTGATTGTCATGTTAGGCTCTCATAAGGTTACTGTGTATGCTTCATTATTTCTTAATAAGGGACGGATATGACACCGGTATAATGTTCTGCCTTTGTTTGTCTCCACTTCAGTGTCTGAAGTGAAGAAATTTCTCGTTACAATGACTGATGACGACGCTGTTTCACAGGATAATGTCGTTCTTAGTCTGACTTCTGAAGGTTTTTTAGGGGAAGGACGGATGAATAGCACGGGGATCCATAATTCAATTTATTGAAACCTCACAGAGAGCGATCAGCTACTTATTGTTCATTGTTTACACAGTTCTCAAATGAAACGCTGCTTCTGAACAGGAGTGGACATTTCCTCAGTGTCTTTGTTTACGTGGGCGACAACATTCTGATTATTAACCTGATTACGACAATAATGTGACAAAACTGCCGTGTAAACTGCATTTTCTGGCAACACTAACCCGAATAAGGTCACACTTGGAATAAGCAATACTCAGATTGAGTAATTGATTGAGATGATGTCGACATGTATGTGTCCTAATCAAATTACAACATCGTAATTGAGTTTTCACAGCTGTGGACGTGACGTACATGTGAGTTATGCGATCGTATTTTGCTATTCACAAGATCATTTATTGCTTTCTGTTCCGTATGCCCATACTGAACAGGGTAAAAGGGGTTTTGTCAATTCTGCACCTTTTACATAGACATTGTTGCAGAAAGACTGGAAACTAACTGACTCCACAGTAAGTTACGTTTTTCATAATGTGCTTGTAAATTTAATCTAGTATCTAGTAATTTAGCAGTTTGCTGCTACCTATCTTGGCCAGGACTCCCTTGAAAGAGGTTCTTCATCTCAATGGGATTTCCCTGGTTAAATAAAGCGGGTTACTGATTGAAAAAATGAAATATTTTAATGCATATTGATAGTTGTATGTGGCAAAACAACACAAATATAATAATTATTATTGCAAATATCATGTTTATGTAGTGTTTATGGTGGTGGGTTTTGTAATAATGTTTTGTAATAATGGTTTGCACTTTCAGGCCACCGTAGTTACTGCATTATTGTAGTTTCAGTGAAACCCAACCTGCCTTAAGAACAAAACTTTGCCAATATCACAGGTAGCACATGTGATCCAGCTTAGTAACAACAAGTAATACCAGGATATTATTATTACATAAACAAAAAGGGTGATCATGCTTTATAATAACAGGGAAAATATTGTGATCATTTCAGGGGAAGTGATGGAAATGATAATTTCACATGTATCACAATCATGGTTATATAATGTCACAATAGTGTATATTCATAAAATCTGATATTTCCTCTTTTAACTCAATACGATAAAATGTGCAGTCCTTAATGAAGAGACTGATTTCTTGAAACATCATATACATATATATATATATATATATATATATATATATATATACATATATACATATATTATTGGTATATATATATATATTATTGATGTATATATCAAAAACTAGTCATATTCATAATCATATTAATATTACTTGTTTATTAATACTTTGACACATCTTTGACACTTCATTACTACTATGTATTTGTTTTGTTTTTTTATCAGAGGTTATTTCATTCAACCCTTTCTCTCTATTCAAGGACTGGAGCTGTGGATGTGTCCATTTAAATGTGTCTCTCAGTGGCCCCCGAACCACCTGTACCTGCACTTTATTTCTGTCTTTTTCAAAGCAAAATAGCACAGTGAGGTAAGAGACAATGTGTCACCTGCATCATTCAGCTGCTAATTTGAGGGTCTGCCGCTTTCGGCTTTGATAAAGCTTTCATACGTGGAGACTTCACAGTGGGCTTTTGTTTTGCATGTTGCCGTTCGACTGAGAAAAGTGTTCCCGCCGCTGTCACTGTATAACCAGCTGCATTCAAAAAATAAAAGACTTTGAATTAAACATGAATTAAACATACAGGTGCTCAGCTGGAGGCAGGTGGATCAAACCAAGTGGGGCTATGTGCAGAAATGTGTGATAATTACATTAGCTGGATGAAATGGGAGGATTCAGGGAAAATAAAAGAATAATCACAGCAGCTTGTGTCGGGCAAAGAAGGAGAAAAGAAAACTTCACTTTAACTTGTGTGTACTTCTTTAATTTATTTTCTTTTTGTTTGCTTGTTTTTCACAAGGACACAAGGAGTCGCCTGCTGAAGCCCCTTTCCCCCCAATAATAATAATAATAATAATAATAATAATAATAATAAAAAACAAAATGTTATTTTCAGTCAAGTGAGCAAAGCAGCTTGCACATGTTTGGCAGGAGATAATTATGAAAGCACTTGGTCCACAGTGACTGTGTTTGATTTGACAAAACACACAAGCATCATTCCCAGAGAGCAGATAGGGATTTATTTAGTCATTCATTCATTCATTCATTTATGGGGTCACCAATTTAACCCTTGATCACCGAGTGTATCGCAGACGACACGTTTGCACAAGCGCACTTTGCATTACTGTAATTACGCAATGGTTTGTGCTATCTGAAAGTTATTGATATTAATATTAATAATATTAATGTAATGTCACTCACACTGTTGCAGAATGCTGGCGAATCAGTGTCTTTGTCAATGCCTGTACATAGTTTGGCTTGTTTTAGGACATTGAGACAAAAACTCAAAAACAAATGTTATTTTAAAAGTGTTTTATATACTGTTAAAATTTCAAATTTAACACCTTGAACTTTTGGTTTATCCTCATCTAAAATTGTTACTACACGATTTTATCATGCAGTAAATTGTAAATAACTGTCAGATATTGAAAGTTGTTTCTGGAAAAATGGGGAAAAGCACTTACAGAACATATTCTGGCCCTTTTATGGTTAAAATAAGTAAAGAAATAAAAAAAAAGTCCAGACGGACATTTTTGGGGCTTCGGTGTTAAAGGGTTTTTACACATACATAGAATACAGTAGCTTGTGTAGCCCTGCTCTACCAAAACAGTTTTTATATACTATATACCAGCCATGTCTTAAGGTATGATGTGTAATCATGTCTAATAAAGTGTCCAGTGTGGTCTTCTACTTTTGAAGCCCATCAAAACTACCACTCCCTCCATATTTCCTCTGTTTCAGTCCATTTTCTGTGTGTAAATCACAGTAGATCATCGGTTTCTGAAATACTCAGACCAGCACGTCTGACGCCAACAACCACATCGCATTCAAAGTCCCTTAAATCACCTTATTTCTACCGTCTGATGCTCGGTTTGAACTTCAGCGGCTCGTCTTGACCATGGCCTGTGAGTCTGAACGTGTGAGTCTGAGTTTGCGTGACCAAGCAGTGACCAGTGAGTGTACATGAAAGGATGTTACCGTATATTTCACAGTTTAAAATAGACAGTACTCTAGGCCACGGCTCATAGATGCTGTAGTAATTTATGGTTTGATTTGAGACCTTGGAGTCACAACGTTACATCTTATTTATTCTAAAACACTGATCTGTTCGCGATGGCAAACACAAGCAGGGGGAAGCTTGAAGCTGGTGGATAATTTAGGAGCTTGCATAGATTTAAGCACCGTCAGAACTGACATCACGATCACACTGATGGACTCACCCTGTCTGAAATCATCAACCATCTACATTTCGCAGTTTCTAAATACTTCTTTCACACACTTGTCATTCACTCTCACTGACGGACAACTCGACCATTATTCCATATCTCAGCGTGTGCTCGGGGACCAGCAGTGATTGTTTAACAGATGGTGTGTCCAACAAAGACAAAGGCTTCCTGTGAAGTTTTTTTTTGGCAAGATCAAGTCCCCTTTTTGCTTTCTGTTGACACCTGTGTGTTCCCCGTGTGTTTTCACTCTCTGCTTTGTCCTTGTTTTCAGAGAGCAGGCCTGACTGATTGGGGAGGACAGGTGACTGTTCAAGTTTGGGGTAAAGCCATTCCAAAACAGTTTTCTTGCTCAAGGACGACGGTGGAAGGAGGGTAAAGGGTGTCGCTCTGTCTCCCAGAGGTACAATTCACAGTGGCAGACAAGCAAAACACCTGAACTGTGGAGCACTGATTTAAGACCTTGCAATGTTCTTGCCTTACTTTTTTTTTACATTTTTACCCAGTTTTGAATGTGCAGACTCGCTCTCATGAGAAGACATTCAGGCAACGGTTTTGGGCCCTTGGTGGCCCCTCTTAAAATTCCAGTAATAATCTTTTACAGTGCACAGTCTTTCTTAACTATGTTAGTGGGACCATAATAATGTGAGGTTTCAACATAGGCTATGGTTGGTGCTATCAGAACAATTCTAGCGGTTTCTGAAAGCTGAGAAGTTGCACGTCAAAGCCATTGTGTGGCTATTACGATAATTTAATTAACGCTGTTGCAGGAAGCCGGCGAATCAGTGTCTTTGTCGGCAGAGAGGAATGAATTGGAAAAAATGTTTGTGGACATTGAGACAAATGATATGTTCTATACTGTTCAAATTTCAAATCTAACTCAAAATCTGGTTTTCATGTAAAACTACAGTATTTTTCTTAATTTTAAACAACCGACAGATATTTTCGGGGCCCTTTTACGGTTAAAATAAGCAAAAAGGTCAGATGTTAAAGGCTTAACGCTTCAGTTTGCAACTTCTGTTACCACAACATCAGCAATGTGTGTAAGTCGTTTCAAAATGGTTGCACAATACTGCTTTAAAGAGAAACATAAAGAGTTTAAGACTTCACACTCACAACGCTAAGAGAATCCACTTGCATTTAAACTTGTGCTGACAGCACTATCACAGGTAGGGAGCACACAAGAACTTGTAAAGTATGCTCCAGTATTTTTTATAATGACAGTGATTAGAAAAGGGGAATCGAGGCAGCTCATAAAATGGCTGACATTTCAATATTCTTTAGAAACCCTCCTTAGCAGTAAAGACTATTCAACCACAGCTGTAGGCTCCCACCCCAGTGGATTAAGACCCTCCCAGGTAAATAATGATTATGGAAATCATCAGAACAGCCTCAGATTGTCTGCGGTAACTGACACTGAACACAGTAGCCTGTAACATTTGAGTTATAGCCACTTTACCCCATCCACTCTCACACCTATGGTCAACTTAGAGCAGGGGTGTCAAACTCATTTTTGTTCAGGGGCCACATACAGCACTATTTGATCTCAAGGGGGCCGGACCAGTAAAAATAGTAAAATAATATAATAATAACCTATGAACAACAAGAACTACTTTGTTTTTTCTCCTTTGTTTTACATTTAATGAAGGATAATTTTACAAAACATGAAATTTCTTGAGAAATATAAGTGCTATTTACTAAATTTATTATTTACACAGCACACTGGATCTATAAAGGCACAAACATTTAGTCACGGGTATCTGGAGCATTTGACATTACGTTTAGATTAGTGTGAAATTTTAACAAATTCATCCTGTGGGCCGGATTGGACCCTCTGGCGGGCCGTATGTTTGACACCCCTGATTTAGAGTGTCCAATTCGCCTAATCCCCAAATCTGAATGCTTGTGGGCAGTGGGAGGAAACCGGAGAACCTGGAGAAATAAGTTGGAGTTTGATTCCTGTAATCGATCGCAGACTAATTCTCAGTCGATCGCGAGGTGTAGCCTTGACAGCGGTAAATTGAACTCTTTAATAATTAGTCAACTGCTTGGTCATATTTTTCTCTTGGCTGTGCGGCGCCACACCCCCCCCCCCTCTGCCCGAGCCCGAACCATGTCTGTGTGCATAAGGTCTGGACTGACGGCCCTGAAAAGTCACCGCTGTCACCTGCACTGTCTCTCTCGACTCCTCTGTGACTCTCTGCGACTTCACTGCTCAGCTGTGACGAGTTCACTGAAGCTCGTAAAATCAGCTCGCTCGCTGGCTCTGGCTTTCTCCAAATATTGGTGGGACATCTCCCCGCCGTCCATACGCGAACCTACGCTATTGGTTATATAACGGCCCAGTTATTGAAAAAATGACGGTGCTCGGGCTCATAATTACAGTAATGAGTCGGGTCACTCCGGACAGATTGTGCACAGGCTCGGGTCGGCCTGTTTTTCTTTGGGCGCGATCTAAACTCGCCCTGCTCCTACTGCCCTGACTTCAAGAAAATAGCTTCCTCCTCCCAGTGCCAGAGCGCCAAGGTAGAAACATGTTGCAGCAAATCACAAAATACTTGCTCTATTATATGTGGATGTGTCGGTTTCTTGTTGCAGACTAGAATCTTTTAAAGAAGATCTTGAAGGTTGTGCACCCCTGTGCTAGCCTAGGCAAAACAATTACTTGGTTAATTTATGGTATGTCCACTGGATTGATGCAGGGAAAAGAGTTAGGCTGACATGTTTTCACCTTGGAACATACAGTAGAACTGAAATCATACTAGCCACTATGTGAGGAGTTCATCTGTAAATATCTGTATATTGCAGCTTCTACCATCTCTATCTCTAGAGCCACAAAATGTGGTTAATACACTGTGCTTGGTGTATACTGTTTTATACAGAGCCACTGAATATAGCCTTTTTATTTTTGTATAGCATGTATATTTTTGTGCTTTATTCCATCAAGCGCAGAAGCAGTGGAACGTAGCATGCGTGTGTTGTCCATCTTTGCATCAGTAATATAAGTTATTCTCTTTGCAGGAGAACAGCTTTTCTAACGTTTGATTGTTTGGGTCGTACCACTCCGATAGCAAGAGGCTGATATTGTCTTGTGATATCTCCCTTTTGATTGTGTGAAGATCTATCTAAAAGCACAAAAACTGTCAGCTTCTTTTTTGTGTGTCTTGATGTCTTCAACTCTGTGATATTATCAAAACAAGGACAATTCCTAACACGAAATAATAAGAATGCACTAATGTGTTTTTCTTTTTCTGTTCTAATGAGAAAGGAAATTGCGAGTTGTATGGTGAGAAAGGAAACACAGATAATTGGTCTCAGAGGATGTGATACATGATCTGAACTATGTGAGCTCTGTTGCTGTTTTCAGATGTACACAGACAGTGGTTCAGATGGAAGTGAGCCCAGCTTGATATTACTTCACACGTTTCTCCCTTTTATGACACTTCAGTTAAACTCACTAATACAAAACAACGCACGTCAACCACGAAGCGCGCCGTGAAAACGTATAAAAGGAGACGCACTGGTTCTTTTCTTTTGCTTCCTTATCATTTGGGAGCATCTTTGACAATCTCTCCTGTGAACTACAGATGAGCTTGCAGGCACTTACACTCGACATGCGCTTACTGTATGTGCATCAAGAGGAAAAGACACAACCCAGGCCAAACTGCAGAGGCATCAATGCCATTAAAAGTAGTTTGACGGAATGTTGTAGCATGTTGCTCAAGCATTTTCCTCTCTCATGTTTCACACTTCTTAGTATATTGTGTGTATCTGTGACACAATGGTTCATCCCGAGGGTCTCCTCAATGCTAACAACTAACACTAACAACAGTTTTTAGATTAGCGTTAGCGTGAAAGTTTAGCGTTAGCGTGAAAGTTTTGCTATCTCCCCAAATAGCATCTGTAGCTCCTATATCATAAAATGGCTCCGTTTGACCACTTTTTAAGGTTCAATTTTCCAGCCAGAATTCCGTTATTGTTCACATCCATCTTCAGTTGGGGTGGACGTGGAAACACTTTTTAAGAAGCAAATCAAATATCCATTGAATCATTCAAAAATATTATTGTTTGAAAATACACTTCTTCTTTGCGCTCTCAAGTTCTGCCCGTCGACATCCGACAAAATAATTGTAAGTATCTAACGTTTATAATCTGACAAACGTCAGGTACTTACAATTATATTGTCAGATGCCGATAGGGAATGAGTTCCAGACGGACAGCGACTCCAAGCCTGCGACAACTTCCGGTCCATTGGGCTGTCGCTCCGAACTTCAGTAGCCAATCAGGGAGCTCAAAGAAAAAGTGTATTTTCAAACAATAAAATACAATATTTTTGAATGATTACATCGATATTTTATTTGCCTTGTAATATGTGTTGACACAAATCTAATTCCACATCGTTTATGTTGGCGCATTCAGCATGAGACGCATGCATTTTGATAGGTTCACACACTCACACATGACATTTCTCACCACACATAAATTAGTAGTCTATGAATGGATGATGTGTAAGCATCCATTCATACAGCTGTCTTGAATTAGCAACCTGTCAGCCAATCAGGAAACAGTATTTCTTGTTCCCGGGTGAAGTCTTTCCACGAATGTGCACGAAATGTGAACGCGAGCGCAGGTTTCTGACGAAATGAAAGTGAAAGAGCGCCGTCAGGTCATCACTTCAATTATATCCCTTCATTTATTAAAATAGCTGCTGATCCATTTGCGGTTTAATTTGTTCCGAAAGGCAAAAATAAAACAATTCATATGGTTTAGTGGGATTAGTTTGCTTTAGCTCACGCTAAGTTCCACACTTGAGAGCCCTGGTTGGCAGTGAGCTAAACCCTCTCCCAAGACGAAACAAGGCTTATGGTTTTCAGTGGAGGTTTAATGTATGTAAATAAGTCAAAAATATTTCTTGATAATACTAAAACAACTAAATAATGACAACGATTAATACCTGAATCTGTAATAAACAAGCACACTTACAGATGAAGCTTTCAGAGGAACAAAATACGGGGAATGACGTAGTAGTTCAGGTGTAGAGCGAGTTGTATTTCAACTGGAAGGTTGTAAGTTTGATTCCCAGCTCCGCCGACGTGTCCTTGGGCAAGACACTTGACCCCACGTTGCTCCCGACAGCTGTGGCGGCAGCTTGTGAATGTGTATGAAAGATGATGTGTGATAGAAATGAGCTGCATATACCGTCGATGCACTGTATGAAAGTGTGAGTGACTGGGTGTGAATGGGTGAATGGCAAAAACTGTTATCAAGACTAGAAAAGTGCTCCACACGCGCACAGACCATTTACCATTTCAAAATGGCGGATTCAAAGCCTGACAACTTTCTGTCTCAGTCCATAACAAACTCGGCAAACAGATGGAACTTCACTGTACAGACGGACTAAACTAACAAATGAGATTGCATTATGCTTATGTGAAGAAGAGGCGGAGCTGCTGGCATTTGTATTCAAAGGTCAGCCGCCGTCGGAAGCAAACAAAATGCAGCTGCATTCATTCTGTTAATTATCTATAACTTATGAATCCTGGAATATGTGAAATGAATCAATCCAGTATGAACTAAGGGGTCTGACACGTATTCTGCCTGCTCGTGGATGATTTCTGGCCACTATTTTTAAAAGCCCATGCACCGAAGCCCAATTAACGCCGCGCTTGTGTGTGTGTATGTATTCGCGCCATTACCTCGCGAAACCAAAGCTTCAGAACAAACAGTTCAGCCACCGCCGAGAAAAATAGTGCGTTGTATTGTTTTCCTGGGCTTCAGCGTTTATCGGGCACTTTAATTTGATAGTCGCTATCAGAAATCCTCACCACCGTAGCCTCCTGGTGCGGCACTAGTCCGGCACATCCGCCGCGCATTAATTCACCCAGCAGAAAAAGAAGCGCCAGTCCACTCTCGCCAGCTGCTGAGATGCAGAGCATCCACCGTGCCAGAAGGGGGAGCTGTGTATCTGAGAGCTGGCCCTATCTATTACGTCACTTCCAGGTACCTGGCCAATCACAGGACAGTAGGAAAGCTCTCGTTGGCTGGCCAATCACAACACAGTCCACATTCTAGGGGTGTGGTTTTGGTCAGAAACATCGCGGCTGACGAGAGCGTCAGTGAGGAGATATTTTGATCGGCTCGTTTGCAGCGATTAGGAGGTTTTTAACCATGAAAACAAGTTCATATATGTAAGTAGACCTCCATAACTAACATATATGTGTGATACAAGCATTCTATGTCACCTTTAAGCAAACTTTAGTGACAATACATGAAAGGGACAATACTAGTATTATGCATAAGCGATGAACAAAAGCGGTGTAACAAAAAAAACTTCCAGACCTTATAACTTTCCATCTGTTTGTGTGTGTGTGTGTGGCATCTTCAGGTTCACGCTCGGTCATGCTGATTGGCATCTCTCTCCCTAATTCTGCGGCTTGTGGATCCCGTTGGTTTGGCAAAGCAGTTTGCAGGTGCATCACTGCCTACATGCTTATGTCCACTTTGTGTAGAGTCTTCCGTACGCTTGTGTGTGTGCCGATCACTGTATTGCAGGGGGTTGCATGGGCAGCTGGAGCCGGCTGACATGAGGTGAGAGGCAGGACACCAACTGGACACCAGAACTACCACAGGGTCAACACACTGAGGCAATTTACGCTCACGTGAACGTCAACGGTCCATTCTATCTCTCACTGTAGGAACAAGGAAAACATACAACTACACACTCTGACGCATGACAAGAGCTTAATTCTCCACATTGTCATTCAGAGCACTAAGACTTACTTAAACACAGGCAATGCAGGAATTCAGACTTACCTTACTTACTCGCAAGCCGATATAAGACAAATGTATAATTTCCTCCAGACATTTTTATCTGTCAGTTCGAACAATTTCCCCTTGACCTGCATCATTAATCACACATCTGTGGCCATGTACTGTGGCATTATCCATTTCCACTTGCATACAATGAATATATTACGCACATACTAAGACTTACATACTTACACTGATTTGCATTTACTATTCCTATTCTGGACTTGTGCCCCTCCCCTTCTGGTTTGTGAGAACTTAAAATACCCGACAGAGACGATCTGGATCAGAATCCTGCCTGTGCTGGAACACCACTGATTGGCAGGTGCCCTCACCCCAAGGGCAATGTTGCACCAATCACCAAAGACGGTTTGTCCTTACCTTTGCATGGATGTCGGGAGCTTCAGGGCAAGATTACTGGAGAGGCTTTAGGGAAATCCAGTTAGTCGATATTGACATTTGATTTCCACAAAACACAAGAAAGCGATATCTTTGCAGACTGGCTTCAGTCACAATGTTTGCAGTCAGATTCTATTGTGAGCGACATGTTTTCCTGGGCTAAAATGTTTACTGATTATTTTAATTTGTGCCTTAAAATGTCACATTTGCCAACATTTCCATTTTGTATTAGACCTGTGATTTTTGAAAGTTTGGCTGATTTCCTGTCTATGAATGTTTGTTAATAAAAAAAAAAAAAAGATTATTTACCAATAATAATAAATCCTAACTTCAACTGCTTTTCACTCAAATTATTATGGGATTAAACAATCTAGTTCTGTGTTAACCGTTGGAACATGGAGTTATTTACAGTATGTATTTATATGAATTTAGATTTATAACCTTTACAAAAGCTCGTTCGCATTCGGACCTCAGAAGAAGAAGAGATCGAAATCTTACAAATATTTGGCCATCTGGATTGATAATTATAACTGTCCTTCACACCCCGTTTGGAACATCTGTTCGTAATAGCTATGCTGAGCTTTTTTTTTATAGACACAAATCCTGTTTGAAGACCGACATGAGAAAAAAAACTCGTACAACTAACTACACATGAAAATACTGTACAAATAACTATTATTTGATTATTTAAACACCTTTGCCCCCCTGTCTCACAGCATTTTATTTAAAAAAAACAAAAAACATTCATTGCTCATTTACCTTTATAAAATATAAATCCTCATTCTGTTAGTAGTAATGCTGCATTTTGAGCTACTATAATGATGGACTTGCTCAGTTTTTGCTAAAATAAGCTTATGGTCTGGTGAGCTGGGGAGGAGAGAGACATTCAGACTGACTGACTATATTCCTCTGTATCCTTGGTTATCAAGAGTCTCCAGGCAGCAGCAAAAGAAATATTGCCTTAGACTCTAAGGCTTAGAGTATGTACAGTACCAAAGGTCTGGTTCCTTGGTTTAGAACACGGATATTGAAAAGAAAAACTTTCCTCAGAGTGACATTTCCTTTGATTTAAACAATTTAAATAGGTCACTGGCTTGTCAGGTTATACCTTCTTTTCCGCATTTTGCCTCATGCATGCAATCACATAATTATTATAGCTGATTGACTCGGATGGGTGAGGCAATTTGCAATACTTATTACGTGCAATAAATAAAAAAATGTCAACTTTGTATGAAATCAGTCTTCTCCTGAAGCCAAAATTGGACGATGAGCAAAGGGAGACAAAGACCTTCACACAGCCTTTGTCCTCTTTGTCCTCATGTGGGGAGAATCCGCAAGTATTAACAACAAAAACTGTTGCCTGAGAGCATATCCCTGGGGTCTGATTAGCTCCGTGGACTCCAGTCTTCTCACTGCGATGCCTCTCCAGCGCTTCAGCCATTTGCTGCGGGGCGATGGCTCTTTGTGTTGTACCAAGTGTGTCCTGGTGTCATTACAACACACACACACACACACACACACTCATATATAATGGGCGTCTCTGCCTGTTGTGCTCATGCATCATGGACCTTGAAGGTGATGTGTTGCTGGACATTTTCCAGGCTCCACTATCCCTTCAAGGTCCAAGCAGATACATTTGACAGGCAATATGCGACACAATGCAAGAATGGATATGCTGTTTAACTTAACTCATTTTTTTTATTATTTTTTATTACTCATTTTGTTATTGAAAAGACAGACAAAGCCAGTGTGCAGTGGCCAGTTTTGTCCCCGCTACCTTTTGTGCGTTCGTGAATCAGAATCCTTTCAAATTGACAGGCTCTGTAATCTGCATACGACCGCACCTATTTTTCCTCTCTATATAAGGATGTGTATAGCAGAAGCAGGAAAAAAACTGAAAAGGTGAAAAACAGGGCGGAAAAAAAAGTGCTCAAAAGCAGATGTGTTGTGAAATTGAAAACACTGTCAGCGATGAATGTTAAAAAAAAAAAAAAAAGGTCACACATTTGTGTCCTCCAGAGTGACTGCGTTTAAGGAAGTAAGGGTGCTGCATTAACTGATGTGATGCAGTGATGTGTCCCCAGAGGTTTGAACTACGGCACGAGTAGAAAAGTTTGACGTCGATGCCAAAAATGAATCTCAGACCGGAAAAATACTAGGGGGAAGCAGGAGGTGGATAACGAACAGCACGTCTGACAGCTCAGGATGAGAGGCTGCTGCAGTTCGACAATAAAATACACAATACTTGTGTATTTTGTTAATACCGATTGTAGTTAAATAGCAGCTGCATCTGTGGCTGGAAACATTATTTATTATGAATCCCAGATTTGTGAATTAAATGTTCCCATGCATGATTTTAGCAAACATGTGAACACACCCAATGCTGGCTTTGCATGCATAGGGAGAGTGTAAGTAAGGACTTTCCTGTACAGGAAATCATGTTTACTGAAACCACATAACAGCATACCTGCCAATAAATAGACAAACTGATGAGAAATATTTTTTTGAATTGTGGCAGATGTTCCCATCGTGAAGGTTTGTTTTGGGATACTTAGAATTATGATTAAGATATTGGTTATGGGCCAAACGCAAACCTTGAAATGACTTTTTCAGATGTTTTTGAAAATGATTCAGTTTTAATGGATTTTTCTTTCATATGGAGCAAAGAAACCAGAACTTATTTCCCTTTTAAAAGGTGGAAAATCAGAAAGCGTATTTAATAAATTATATAAACAAAGCACGCAAACCAATGGCTGAATTATTAAAATAGTTGCCAATTCATTTAGTAATTGATCAATAATTGATTAATCAATGAATCGTCGCAGTCCTAATATATTATATAGAGGTCAAATGAAATAATGATTACAGAGTTGGAGCACTTCTATAGCTTGGATCGGCATAAAACCGTCTGTGTTTTAGATGAACAACTACATTGGACAATGCCTTTAATTTGAAAACTTTACAAGATTACAAGACGGCGTAAACTTTGAGGTAGATGTGAACTCTGAAACATTATATAAATTGTATTTCTATAGCCCCTATTCATGAATTACAATTTGCCCGATCTTCTGTTTTTCCAGAACGGCTGTCAGTGATGATCTTTTGACGAACTTTGTCTGCCGTTTGCATCCTCCCTCCCTCCCTCCCTCCCTCCCCCCACAGCAACTGACAGCAGCTTTAATCCTCACCAAAGTGAAAAAGAAAACGACCAAAGACCTCTTTAGCTGAGGAAAGCATTCAACTATCAAGCTTAAAACTCCTTCCTGCGTGTGCATCGCAAAAATGTGAATGGCTTTAAATCACTTCAGTGTCAGTTTCTAGGGGCAATCATTAAGATAAGATAAGATAGTCCTTTATTTTTCCCCACTGTGGGGAAATTTACATTGTTAATTCTGCAACAATTTAAAAAATTCAACAAAAAAACACTCTGAATTCCTTGATGATCCGCCCCCCCCCCCACAGCACATGTGTTCAGGACTCAACACTGATGTTGTCCTGTTGTCCTGGGGACGCTAGAAAACGAGTTCCAGATGAAAAGAGAGCTTTGCCCCTCTGGGACAAACAAGTTTATTTTTTATTTATATATATATATATATATATATATATACTTATTTATTTTAAATTGCTGCTTAGCAAATAACATGCTGTAACCAGTGATTACGATGAAGCACATCATCCTATGCTGTTACTATAGTAACTATGGTTCACTGCGAGACCTGGAATGTTGCACCAGGTCCATCTGTCCCCTCAGTCACAGCTTGTTACGTGGTGGGCTGGTTTTTAAACAAAACACCACGTGGGCAGTGAACTGCATCAGCCTCCTTACGCCAAGCCTAGACCTGCAGAAAAACCACAATCTTGAATAAAAAGTTTCATTTTGATCTTCTTTCCGTGTTATCTTGTTGTGATGTATTGTGAAATGACATTGACGTTACACCTTTGTGTACGCGCGGCACACTTGGAGGAAAGGTACTTGAAAATGTCCTTTACGATTCAGGCTGTACTACCGTCACATACTTGAATACTTGAATGAATAGCATTTATTGCATTCTTAAAGACTTAAATTGTGTCTCCTTTAGTTCCACGTGTTATTAACGCATTATAACATTATAGACAAACCCAACCCTTTATTTATTGTGAATACAGAATAACACACTTCCTTTTTGTGCCATAAATCTATCCCATCCCATAAGCAAAGAGAATAACACATTCAGAGCTGTTTATGAGATCAATGGAAATGTGGATTTTTCACCATTACACAGTCCAATCAGTTTTAACATCATAATGATAAGTTGTTTTTTTTCACGTCTAATTGAAATTGACAACGTAGTTTAAAAAACAACTTTATATAATGAGAAATATAGATCTGGAACTGGTGAATCATTCTGTTTTGTAATATGAGCACAGCCAGTGGTTCCTAAACTTGTCTTTAAAGGTGACAAACTATCATGATATGTGAGCACAGAACACCATTTCTGATCTTTTTATTTGTAAAAAAAAAAAAAAGAAAGGGTGGTTTCTCTGCTGGAAAGTGAAGCTTGTTTTGTCTCTCTGTCTGTGTTTTCACGACAATAAAAACGGCACATAAGTAATGCTTTTTAGTCGTAGATGTTGTATAATCTCCATTAGTGTTACAAGACTAAGCCAGTTTGCACTCGGAGCTTATTTACAACACACAAACACACACAAAAAAAGCAAAGCTCACTTACAATAAAACCTCCCACACAATGCCTGGGTGCAATTTTCTATCTGCTATTTTGTTCAACTGCTTTTGCCTGAAGGCTGGCTGAGCACCACAGAGAGAAGCAAGGACATGGTGTTTAAATGTTTCTATCACATCTTCAACATAATAGCTTTGTGTTCATAAGGACACAACGGTCACAGATAACCCGCTGTGCTCGATGTTTGTTTGCTGCCTCGTCAAAACGGGAGCGGTCGCTCTCTCCCGCTGGCGCTCACCCTTTGGCATAAAGAGAAATGTCAGTTTTATTGGTACAGGATGTTTACACTAACTGTGACCATAGACCAGAAATGAGTCATATCTGTTATCTGTGAGTTACAGCGGTTGTTTTAAAATATAAGCTTCACTTCATATAGTTGGGCTGCATCTCCACTGTCAGGTTTGCTGAGAGATGCTGGCAGAGACGCTGGCTGTTCTTCGATATTAGACTTTGTTGAGTCAAGTCATGTGTTACTGTAATTGAGTAGGTTTGTTTGTGTACTTGTACTTTTTAAAACTCAAAAACTCAAACAAATGTTACTTGAAACATTTCTACTGCTCAAATTTGAAATTTGAGACGCAAAATCTTTACAACTGCAGTGTTTTTTAAATAAACCTCTTTGTTTTTCCATTTTAAATGGTTAATACACTATTTTAACATTTTAAATTTTTTTTTTATTTCTCCTTTATTTAAAAAGACCCATTGAGATCAAGATCTCTTTTACAAGGGTGACCTGGCCAAGCAGCACACATCATAGTTAAATAAAAAACAGGAAGGCAGCAACTACAATACAAACATGGAAATACAAAAGTACAACTAGACAAACATAAAGTGCAAGAGTCACATGCAGTAAATTGTAAATAACTGCTGTATATTGAAAGTTATTCTGGAAAAATGGGCAAAAGCACTTATTCACGGGACATTTTCTGGCCCTTATATTGTTAAAATAAGCTTAATAAGAGTTTTGATGTTAAGTTTGTTTTTTTGGAAGCTCTATACTTGTGTTCAAAGGTATAATGTGTAAACTCATCTACATCTTTTGGTGCATGTTGCAGCTGAATGTCCCTCACCTCACCCTTCAAGGGGTACCTTTTTGGCCGGGTGGGGACTTGAACCGGCAAACCTTCTGGTTACAAGTCAAGTTCCCTTTCCACTTGGCCACGGACTGCCCCATGTTGGAGAACCTATCTAGCCTTATGAGTTAAACTCAAAAGATAGTTTATTGTGGACTATTGTAAAATCCTTGTGGTCCAAAATGACGGCCCATGACCCAGCTCCTGATATAAAATGTATGAAAGGCACATTATAAGGCAATAAAAAAAAAACATGCATACAATTAGGTGATTGAAAGTATAGTTATTGTTTATTCTATTTCTCCCATAAGAAAATAATTTCACTTCATTTTACACACTGGACCTTTAATAAAGCAAGCAGCCCCTACAATGTTGACTTTTGCAGCTGTTTCACTCCGAGCAGCTCACAAACAGCTGGTGATTACATTTCTGTTACAGGCTATACCGTCCCATTTAACAACAGTGACTTCCGGTTAGCTACTGTCTTCTTATTTCAACCGTTGTGCCAGAAACTGCGTAGGCTGCCGCCGACAAAAGCTGCAGATCCCGAATTGACACACAGTTATTGTGATCCTCGGAGGCAATACACAGTTCTGCTATTGTGAATATGACATGACAGCTGTGTGTATTGTGTGGGATGCGGACAGTATGGCAACTGTACGCTGGGAATGGAAAAAGAAAAGTAAAGTTTTTCAGAATTTCCAAGCTGCAGCTTCTCCAGCCACATGTCAAGGCATCCTTGGGCAAGACCCTGTTTCCCCTGATAGCTGTGCTGCCTGTGTGTGTGAATGGGATGTTATAGAAAGGACTATATATAGACGTGCTGCATGAATGTGTGTGCGGTGGATGGATTACTCGTGGCACAATGTAAGTCATTTTTAAATGAACTGAATATAGTTTGAGTCATATTAGCAACTGGAATAGTGTGAAACTGTCATGTGGGATAGTATCTTCACCTCCAGAGTAATGGAAAAGTATGACGGTCAATCTCGTAATGATGACAAACACATTATTTCGGATAATGCTACTTTATCAGTTCTCAAATGTGATCAAGACAAGACCGAAATGACGTGCATGGCATGTAAACTATTGGCCCTTTTCGGCTCGACTGTGGTTCGCTGTTTTTAGTGATTTTAAGTCTTTTTAACTGTTCTACATTTCGGGGTTTTGTTTGTTTTTTTTTCGCTCTGACTCTTGTGTCGAACTTCGCGCTCATGTCTCATGTCTTGCTCGGAACCTTGCAAGAGCAGTGACTGAACTGTGTCGTGGAAAAGCGCCATATGTGTCTTTTGATTTAATTGAATTTTCACAGAGTTCCAATTAAAGGCCCAGTATGTGGCATTTAGGTGGATTTATTGTCAGAAATGTAATTCTCACTCATTTGTAGTTTGTTTAATTCTATTCACTAAGAAATAAAAAAGTGCTCCATTACTGTGGCATTGGAATAAGCCCTTTTATGAATATAAAACACACAAAACAGAAGATATAAGACATTAGACGAGTAGCACCAGAAATTTAACACATAAGGCACAGGCAACAAAATGAACTCCAATTCGACCAAAGCTATACTCTTTTATTACTCACCCGTTGCATCTCCGTAGTTTACTTTTTTAGTGGTAAATTCACTGAATTACGCCTAGCGTCAACCTTCAGTAAAATATAAAATAATTAACAAAATAAAAGCACCATACCATTACAACAAACTTTACATAAAACAATGTTGTGTACTGAGGTCCTTTACACCTTCTATGGATTTTAGACAAGGCCCTTGCTTTACAGAGGCCACCATTTGTGGTGTGGAAAGAAGACCAATATTATTATTTTTGGATGCACCAAAAATGGAATGGAAAATGGATGGAACACCATCGTTTTGCAAGGTCAGCACGAGACCACGCTTGTTCAGACCGATCCGTGCCTGTGTTCTCAGAGCGCATCAACAGTTTATCGTCTTCTAAGACAAACAGACAGAGGCCGGACTGCGAATTCTTCACATCAGACCACAGAACAATGTACTGACAATTTAGTACTTCTGCGAGCTATTACAAATGATGATCGGAGAGTGTAGCTCATACAGGGCATCACTTAAGTTCTTTTGTCACTCTAGTACTTAAGTCTTGAAGCGGAATAGGCCAGTGCCCTGATAATATATTTGGAGTGTTGTATATCCGCATGGAAGGCATGCCTTCACATTTATGGAGTCATATATTTTTGAATTGCGCTGCATGGCTCTGCCCCTCCCACACAAGAACATGATCTAGCTCTCAGGAGGAGCTGGTGTCAAATCTCCTTTCCATTACACCGGTGTCATTACGCCCCGGTACGAGGTGCCGCTGCTTTTCGGGAAGAGATGAAAAGGCATTATTTTATTGACCCAGCTCCCGACCACCGCATCAGCTGTTAATGTACTCTGCACCTCCTTACGGAACGTCCTCCCTGGACGTGGTCAGCTTGATGCTTTTGGTCATTCAATTACTCCCGCTTGTTCACGTCCAAATGAACTTGTACTGCAGGGTGTGCAGCCCTGAATGTGCGTGTGCTTTGACACGCGGAGGCTGGAGGCTGGAGGCTTAGCTTAGCCTTGAATTGATGAGTGCACATTTGCTGAGTCCTAACTGCAGAGTCAGAAAAGCGACACACAACTTACTGGTGACTTCTACTTAAAGGCAAATATGCTGGGTATAGGACTGCTTTTGCTTTTTTTCTTGGCACTTTCACTATTGATTCTCGTGACCGAATAGCAATCACAAGCCATGCATTATTGATTTCGATAGAAAAAACATCGATTATATTGATTTTCTTCTTGTGTTCTGCAACACAATAGCGTCTTTGGACAGTTCAAACCAGTGTAACCTCTAAACAACAAAGAACAATGGTGAATTGAAAAGAGAAGCCCATTATTTTAATCCATGCCCACACATGTTGTATACTGAATAAGTCTGCACAGCCCTCAGCATAAAGGACCTGTGGACTGTGTTGCTGGTCCAAAAATCCAGGCTTTACTGAGAGGGAGGGTAGATAAGTAACTGTCTGTCTCCTATCTACTTATTCAAGTGATGCACTCAAAGTACCTTGAGGAGCTTTTCATTATACATTTGTATTCAGCATAACTCACCAAAACACGAGGTATCCCTGAGCCCTGGAAATATGTTGAATGCATTTCCAACCGCATAAAGATTTGCAAAGCAGCAGTTTTATTCCCTGCCTTTCATATTGGCGTACTCCTTTTTTTTTTTAACTGTTACACTACAAGTTACCAATCACTTCAGTCTGCCAACAAAGTCATCCACTCACATCAAGTACGGTACAGTGTGTACACCGAGAATATAATTCCTGGCTGTGTAGAGCAAATAAAGTGCTCCTCATTTTCCTCCTGAAGGTTAGATTAGAGTATCAATACAATATCAGTGAATATCAATCAAAAGCTTGTCATTCACTCGTACTTTAAATACATGAGAACTGATAACTGGTAATATTTGACATTTAAAGGTGCACAATCTTCACGATTAAACAATGAGGTAAGACTAAGTGGGAGGTCTAGGGTGTGTGTACGGTGGCCTGGAAGAGCAAACCATTATTATATAATGTCTGAAACACTTTTTCAAAAGCTTGAGACAAATGCACATGTTTCAAAAAACTCATAAAATGTGAAAGACTTTTCCAAATCCCAAACCAAATGAACCAAAGTTAAAAAATGTTGGGAAACAAATGTACATATTGTGAAATGCTTTTACAAATCCTGAAACAAATTTACAAAAAACACAGTTCTTACGGAAAGGAATTGATTCTGACGGACAAGGACTGTACAACAAATTTACAAGACGTGAAACACACTCGTACATGCACACAATTCCCAAAACAAATTCACAAAATAGGCAGAAAACAAACCTTTTTTTTTTCACTTTGTACAGTCAATCTGCCAATCACAGCACTTCCTTTCAACTTGGCTTTCAAAGCTTTTTACTACATCTTATATCAAGCTTTTGCCATAAGGTTCACTGAATTATTTCAGTTCTATAAAATAAAATAAACCTTTTTATTTAATTCCACAAGCCTTGTCTTTGCAGTTCGTATGTTAAATAGTATATGATATATTATATATCAAAAAAACTAACACATTTGACCTCTCAGTTTATCACTTTTGGGTCACTTGCAGCATTTGGTACATTCCCTTTCTGTGGCTTTTCTAAATTTATTTTGGGAAGTGTTTTATTTTTTGTAAAGATAGTTTGCACTTTCAGGCCACTGTATATGTGCATGAGACATAGAGCTATTATTTTCATAATAGATTAATCTGTCGCTTATTTTCATGATTAATCGAGTAAAAAAAAAATGTCAGAAAATGTAAAACATGGAAATGATGATGTTCTCAAATGTCTTATTTTGTCCATAAACCAAAATGATTGACTTTTAATTATTTATTTCTTATATGGAGCAAAAAAATCCTCTTTGTTTTCCCTGCAGGTGAAGTCGAGGCGACCTTTGACATTTGGTCAAATGGAAACATCGCTCTTCAGTTCCCCTTGTGTGCAAATATTCAACACGGTGCCTCAGACCTTCACCTCCATCCTTGACTTCCTCACACTATTTGTCAAGTGTGAGTTGTGATGTTGTGGAACACAATGCAAACGCAGCGAAAACAACAAAAAAACAATACCATTTTCATACAAGAGAGGTTTTACTTCTTCATTTTTTTTGGAGGGCAGATTAAGCTGACAGAGTAAATGAGCGATGCTGCCTCTGTGGTGGTCCTGTGAGAGGACAGCAAATGTTCCAAAAAAAAAAACCTCAACACACTTGCAACACACAGGGAGCAAAATCTAATGAGTTCCGCGATACACACCAAATTGAATTTACAGAAGAGAGTAAGCTGGATTACCTGTGCCTGTCACACTGTGACTGTGAGCCAGTGCTGCTGAACTTTTTGTTCCCAAAAAATGCCTCATGTGAGAAACTGCTTGTTTTGCACATTTCTATTCGAAAAACTATCGGAATTGGACTCAGACCCTGGGTATCGCTCCATCTGATGGATAAAATAGGAAAATCTTGCTGGCAGCGGTAAAGAAATGTCTCAGTGTACTGTCCTGCTGTGTTGCACTGCTGGAACGTATCTGTAGGTAAACTTGTCACTTTCTTTTACAGGAACACATTTGCAGGATATTTGCCTGCATTCTATAAATATATTAGCGGCGGGAAACCATTATCATGTCTTCACTCAGGTCAAATGAGGATATAAAACTCTTTGTCTAATGCTTTGACAGGTTTGCTGGGGTCACATGAATAACAAGTACCGGATAATAAGGATTTCAATATCTTTTTCTAAAGGTAAATTGGCATTGTTAAAAAGTACATTATTTTATATCTAACTGCTGTTTTGTCTCATATTATTTCATATTTTCTTAGTTCATTCTGTGCCTGATATTGTGCTGCTGCAGCACAAGATTTTCCAGTTTTGGGATCAATGAACTGTGTCTATTTATCTATATCAATCTGTTGCACTGAATTACGCATGTTTTCAAGAGGACAGTTTGTGAGATTATAAAGGATGCGCAGTCAAGAAGATGTTTATCTAAAATAAGGCATTTTAGACAGAGGGGATACGAAAAGACACATGTTGATTTGGCTATTGGAAAAGCCAGCAGGATTTTATAGCACCCTCTCACTAAAAACACAAAAAAATAACAAATAAGTTTTGTATTTGGAAACTGTATTTTGTTTGTTTAACATGCAAGTAAGACATATTGTATTAAAGGCGACATAGAATGCTTGTATCACACATATATGTTAGTTATGGAGGTCTACTTACGTATATTAACTTGTTTTCATGGTTAAAAACCTCCTAGTCGCTGCAAACGAGCCGATCAAAATATCTCCTCAATGACGCTCTCGTCAGCCGCGCTGTTTCAGACCAAAACCACACCCCCAGAACGTGGACTGTGTTGTGATTGGCCAGCCAACGAGAGCTTTCCCACTGTACCTGGAAGTGACACAGCTCCCCCCTCTGGCACGGTGGATGCTCTGCATCTCAGCAGCTACAACGAGAGTAGTTCTTCTTCTTCTGCGGTTGAATGTACGCAACCGGATGTGCCCGGACAAACAATACAACGCTATTTTCTCAGCAGTGGCTGAACTGTTTGTTCTGAAACTTTAGGGTTTCATAAACAAGGTAATGACGCAGATACACACACACAAACGCAGCGTTAATTGGAGCTTCCGGTCTATGTGGCCTTTAAATCGAATTTAGGAAATTGAACATGTACACACTTAACATCAAAATTACAATAACATGATAGCAGATTGTGAAATTGTGCAAATACGCTCCAAGTTACATTATTGGTGTATTCACAGCTGTTGAGTCTCTTTAGAAAGATAGACAGACCATTACATGGAAAGAGTCAGTGCTAAAGGGCTTAGATGCTTATCTCTCCCCCGGGGGCCCAGATTACCTGTACAGAGATATGAGTTCATGTTTTGACATCACAGAAAATGTGGTTAGCACATTTACCTTTGCAGCAAGAAGACCTGGGTTCATGACCCGGTCGGAGCAAGGGCCCATGGAATTTGTATGTTCTTCCCATGTGTGTGTGTGTGGGGGGGGGTTCTTCCGGGTTATCTGGTTTCCTTTTATCCAAAAGATCTCATTTGACAGTAGAGACAACTGTAGATTGAAGACTTTATGTTGGAAATTCAACTTTCCCCCTTCAGTCAGCTGTATTCTTGTTTTGAAAGCGCTGTACAAAGCGATGCTTTTCTTTTCTTTCTAATTCTATTGTTGTTACTGCCATGTTTCTTCTGCTTCATTAAAAGCTCAGGTAGAAGTAATTCATGGTTTGCTCCTTTCATATTTATCATGCCTATGTTGCTGCGTGAGCAAACCTGAAAATGCTATCAGCAAAATCCATGTTTAGCGCTTAAATAAAAGTCAGAGTGATTTTAGCGTGTGGTGAATTTAAAAAATTGTAATACATATTCAGTTAGTAACATATTTTCAGAAGAGAAAATGGTAATTAAAACTAAGTTACTTAGTCTGCTGCATTAAGTTGTTCCCTTTTACTCATAAATGACTCATAAATGAGTCTGGATTCATAAATTACAGGACAAACCCAACCACAGTGCAGAGTTATTACGCTTGCTGATGTGTCTAATGGATGCAGCTAATGAATCTTTAAAGGCTGAAAATGCCCCGTGTCCTTGTGCTGACAGCCAAAGTTATTTATTTGAATTGATGTATCTGTTAATTGTTTTTTATTTTGCTTTGTAAAGCAGTGACATTTTTTTTGGGCTCCATTGGTTGACCTAATTTCCATACACTTACCAATATACATATACGATTCTATTGTTATTTCCCATTCTAAATCACTTGCTAATATTCCCACAAGCATTCTGAGTCGAGTGTAACATGTTACGAGTCATTATAATGACGCCAAGGGCATTTACTCACTCTCATGAATGCTTTTCCTGCCGTCACAAATCCTGTCATTTATTATCTGTGGGACTAATTACAGCAACACTTAGTGCGAGATATGGAAAAGGTTAGAGTTCACCGTTTACTAGCAAGTGAATGTGTCATTCTGCAAGTCTCAGAAAACAACAAATGCAACAAAGGGAGATGATTTGCAGAGTTTTTCCTATTCTTCATGTTCATGTCAAGAGGCTATAGCCTTAAGGCTGTCCCAAATATTTCATGCACGGTTTATGGTTCCCTTTAGAAATATTATCAAGTATTTAACCTTGCCTGACAGCCTGACCTCCGGTTACATCTCTGGGAAATGAACCACTGAATTTCTGGTCAATAGGGTAATTATGTCAGAGAAGGTCAAACTGTAGTGATTTGCATAAAAAACTAATATATTCTGACTGGTACCCTAACTTTTGGAGGAGATATTTTAGACTCTGATCATAGTGAGGGCACTTCTCGGTTTGGTGTCGTTTTCCATTACTCCGAACTACCCCCGCCTCTACGTGGATGGTGTCGTCATAGCACGGCTGCATGAAACTGTTGTGACGTCGTTTTATACACAACACAAACGCACAAACTAGTGACCAGCAAATCAATTCTTTTCGGGGGGTGTTGAATCCTTAGAATCAGTTCAGTACTTCCTGCACAGACTCTGTCTGAACGGGTTGTGATGCAGCTCACGATTGCCAGCTTTCGGGCAGGGCTGTCGCTAAATACACCGGACTCCTCTGCTAAATATTGTGATTTTCGACGTTTCCGTGCTCAATGTTTGAGATTAACGCATGTTATCAGGAGTAGGGAAGTCTTTTTAAACTGATCTACCGTTCAGCATTGTTCGGTTTGATTTATGTGTCGGACGTCACGCTCATGACTCTTCCAGCGCCGACACTCAATCAGCGGCCCGGCAGTCTGTTGATGTCACTTTTAGTGTCGGCTCAGATCGCTTGGAACCTCGCCAGAGCACGCACTGAACAAGTAGAGTCGAGCCAAACCGAGTTGTGCTGGAACTCCATTAGATGTCATTAACTACAGCTGATGATTAGGGCCATATATAACATTTTTCCGAACAACATTTCAAAAATAAAAAAGCCAGAATTCAGAGAAAAAAATTAAACATTTTAATAGTAGTAGTGATATGGGCCAGAAAATAGTGCCTAATTAATTTGCAACTCTACATTGTTTCAGGTAAAAGTATTTTTTGACCACTAGATTTGCCCTCACAGTCTATACTTATACATACACTTTATATTCAAGGCTTCGTGTGGAAATGGAGGCTTGAACAGTATGGTATTGTATCTTTTAAGTTAATGATCCAAAGCCAAGGTCAGACTACACATTATAAGTGTGATTATAGTCCGATCCAGCAGATGCAGAGTTCCAGCGCCACCAGTAGTGTGTCATCGTGAATCACAATCAAGGCCACGTACGGGACAACTCCAGTTCCACCAACAGAAAGTCTGGAGTATTTATGATTTATGTTCTATGATGTGTTCTGTGTTCATGTGCAAAAAAAAATAAGGGTGAAACTATCAAAATGGCGGAGCAAAAGAGGTGTGATGAAGTGGAACTTCAAGTCAAGGGTTTTTGTTGGCCACGACACAGCAGGTATCACACACACACACACAGCTTTTAGTTCAGGGGCCAATTTTATCTCAAGTTGGCCGGACCAGTAAAATAATAGCTTAAAGGCATATATGTTAGTTATGGAGGTCTATACATATATTAACTTGTTTTCATGGTTAAAAACCTCCTAATTGCTGCAAACGAGCCGATCAAAATATCTCCTCACTGACACTCTCGTCAGCCGTGCTGTTTCAGACCAAAACCACACCAGCCAACGAGAGCTTTCCTACTGTCCTGTGATTGGCCAGGTTCCTGGAAGTGATGTAATAGATAGGCCAGCTCTCAGATACACAGCTCCCCCCTCTGGCACGGTGGATGCTCTGCATCTCAGCAGCTACAACGAGAGTAGTTCTTCTTTTTCTGTGGTTGAATGTCCGCAACGGGAGGCGCTACGGTGGTGAGAGGAGTGGTGAGGATTTCTGATGACGACATCAAAATTAAGGAAGTGCCGATCCGCTTCGCAGAGCCCAGGAAAACAATACAACACTATTTTCTCAGCAGTGGCTGAACTGTTTGTTCTGAAACTTTAGGGTTTCATAAACGAGGTAATGACGCAGATACACGCACACAAACGCAGCGTTCATTGGAGATTCCGGTCTATGTGGCCTTTAATAACTGTTAGACAACAGGTTGTTTTACATTTTAATGAAGTTTATTTTTACAAAACATATTATGAACAACTTTACCATTTACACATGTGAGCAGGTGTCTGGACTAGGATTTCACGTTATGGTCCGATTGTGTGACGTGATGTGAAATTCATCCTGCGGACCCTCTGGTGGGCCGGTTCTGGCCCGCGGGCCGTATGTTTGACACCCCTGGTTTACCGTCTTCTTTCTGGGTGTCCTCTAAGTCGGCCTCTTCCTTACATCATCGTAACATTGATTGTGTTGTTTGGTGAAGTCGGTTGACATCATGTAGTCTGGCACACATTTATGACTCTGTGGTTGTCTAATCTGATACAGTGACCAATAACCTGAGCTCAACATAATTGCACTTGAGGCTGCTGACATTGCCGTCTTCATAATGACAGCTGAAATTGTTAGTCATGTAACACTCAGACAGGGGCTGTAGCTACTTAAAAAAATATATGATTGACAGTACTTTGCCCCGCTCTCTGCTCCTTTCATGTAAATGACTTGCCAGTTTTATTTCTTTTTTTTTTTTTTAACCGCAGCTTATACTTTTAAAGACAGAAAATGTTACGGGCTGATCACTGAGATGAATTAAATTATCTGAAAGTGGACATTTGGAAAGCAGCAGTCTCGCTGAGCTGAAATAATGCCTGCATAATTGGCAATAGGACACCAATCACAGGCCATATGCTCGTAGGCTGAGGACAGACATTAATTAGCAAAGACATCATTTTCCCAGACTTTTCCACTATTTTGCTTTGGCATGAGTTCAAAGAAAATGGTGTGGATTGACACCATTATTGTTCAGAAAGAAAATGACTTAGTGGAAATTTGAATTGGAAAACACAGAAAAGGGGCTGTCACTTTTTCTAAAAATCAAGTTCAGAACAACATTACAGAGACAAGCTCTTCCTTCAAAGATATTTGGATTTTCCCCACCCACACACACAAACATGCCATTATTCATTACCCTTCTTACCGTTAGTCACGTGACGACGATCACTTGTCGCGCCGCTGATCTGTGATGCCTTTGTTCTCTACTTTATTATCTACGGTGTAGAACCCAAAAAGCTTTGGTGTCGTGATTGATCGTGTCTCTATTTTCACAATAAAAGTTTTCATTTTAACTTTATTTGAAGCAAGTTTTCAGAGAGCAACCTGATGGTGTGATGGGCTTCTAGGCTGTATATTTTGGGTGGGCAATATGCTAAAAATTGCAAAAATTCACATGGAAGTTTCTTCTTGTGGCTGACAAAAGCATGTAATGAAATCATTACAACCAAATGTCTAATTACTATTATAAAAAATATTGCTCGCAAATGTATGTAGTATATTCTATCACTTCACACGTGCTGTGTTTAAAGGAAGAGGTCAGGGCCACGTTTTCATTCTAACATGATATTAAGTGGTGGGCCAGGATGCAGAAAAAACAATGGCACAGAAAATAATTCTGGATTTCTTTATTTCTAAAAGCTCAAAAGCAACCACAACACAGTGTACGAGGATGTTGTCAGAGCCCAGTTACAGTACAAATATGTCAATAATGTTACGAGTGTGTCGTGTTCTGCTGGAGAAGTTCAGGAGCCTGAGCACCAGCTCTCATTAGCCCAACAGGAAACATCGGCTGCTGACGCTACATTAATGTTGATCACCTTCTAAATGGTTAGTTTAACAATAAAGTGTGTCGCTGGTTACTCTGACACCGTTCATTCCCTCATTTTTAATGATGTCGCAGGGGCAATGGTAGCCCAGTGGTACCGCAAGTCGTTTTTCAACTCAAAGGTTGTGGGTTTGATTGCCGGCCCTGTCTAGTCCATTTCTTTGGCGACTGATAAAGGCGTCATATTGCTCTTGATGCGTTGAAGGAAGGAAAGCGTGTTGGCACATGGATGTGTGTGCGTCTTATAAAACACAGCAGCCCTTGTCATGCTCCTGCACACGTGGCTAAATGACAAATAAATGTAATAAATATGTAAGTACAAGATGTCTTGTACACGCATTTAAACTTGCAGTAACTAGGTTTTTTTGACCAGTTGGAATGTGGTATTATTTATCATTTATGATATCAGTGTGCATGACATGTAACTATAGAGAACAGTTTTTGGAGACTGTTGTCACTTATGCAATACCGTTTTTATGTTTTTATATCATGAGATTATAGCTAAATGCAGGGGCCAAGGAAGTTGGGTGCTGAGGGTGCTGCAGCACCCCCTACTGACTAACTACGAGTGTGTCAACTAATGTTACGAAGAATTTGTCGAGTTCTGCTGAAGTTCAGGAGCCTGAGCGCCAGCGCTCGTTAACCCAAGAGGACACTTTTTTGGCTGACGCTACGTTAATGTCACCTTTTGTTGATGGTTGATGGAAAAATCATCTGTTTCGGAGGTTTTTGTTATTTGACCTCCTCTGGCCCTTGACTTGGAGTTTGAAACCCCTGCTCTACACCGTTCATTCGCTATTTTTTTAAAGACGTTTCTTTGGGGATTGATCACGGTATCATATACAGTAGCTCTTGATGTTGTGTGGAAGCAAGGAAGGAAGGAAGGAAGGTGTGTTGGTGCATGCGTACGTCTTGCATGCTGTATAAAACACAGCAGCCCTTGGCAAAATGACGCTCCTGCACGCGTGACTAAATGACAAATGGTCTGTTAAAATGTGTTTGCACATTAACCCCCGTTTTTCTGTGCACGCCACTGCCTATAGTGTACATCCTTAGTTCTCAACAGGTTTATGATTTGGTTAAGACCCCCCACCTCTCTCCCTCTGTGTGTGTGTGTGTGTGTGTGTGTTGAAATCCTGGCTCTCCTGCGCTCCTGTCTAATTATTCCTCTCTCTCTCCCTCCCTCCCTCTCTCCCTCCCTCGTGCAGCAGTCACTCTGCTCACTCATTGCTCAGACCTCAGCTCCACTTTCTCTCCTCTTCCTTCCTCCCCGCACTGCGTTTCGGTGAGGTGACGGCTCCGTCCGCTGGCGGCAGGCGGACACCGACCAGACACCCCCACCCGCCCCGCCCCCCGCCCCCACAACTCCAGTGTGCGGAGCGTCGGTCTGCGCGCACGGAAGAGCCTGAAACAGCCCGAAGCGGACAACAAATGCTCGAGACCCGCGCCCGGTGGCCCCAGACCCGATGGGGAGGGAGAAGAGCAGCGCAGTGATGGGACAGTTTTCGGGAGGATGCTACCTGAGTTTTGCCACCCTCGTGCTCCTCGGCTCGCGCGTACCGGCCACGTTAGCGAGAGGTAAGTGGGCACGGAGAGCGGATTGTTTGTGTTGAAAACGCTTCATTTGTAGTTGTTTATTAGTTTTGGGAAGTGATGGGAGCAGTGTGTGTGTGTCACTGTGTTTTTTTATTTGTGCCAAGTTTGTTTTTTTTGGAATGCGCCACGCGCTGCTGGATCAGTTGATTGATGAGAGTTAATTCTAATCAAAATCACCTGGGGAGCCGTGTCTGCTCGAATGCACTCAACAAAAAAAATAAAAAAAATCTCTTGCTCTGCTGTACTTCACCGTGTTTAAACTGAAATATCAAGGGAGAGCAAGACTTTATGTTGTGTTGCCGCAGGCGACGATATGCAGTGCAATGTTTACACTGTAAAAATAAGTTTGATTTCAATCCCCAACACATTTGTTTCCACTGCTGAATCACCACAGTTCCACTGTGGAATTGTCCTGTAGAGGAGCAGCAGCCTGTCCACTGCTCTCATGCATCTGTCCTGTTTCACTCACTCACTCACTCACTCACTGTGGCTCCAGTCTGTGTTTCATGCATAATATACAAGCCTTTGTTTGTGTGATGGATGCAGATAATTGCTGAAAGCTGTGCTTTAATTTGTTGTTATTTGTGGTCGCACTGACTCTTGTGAATCGGTTCTTATTCGTCAGCTTATGCAAAACATGTAGTTAATGCTGGATGATGGAAGTGTAGATGGTATTAGACATGAATTTGCAACAGCGTCTGAAGCATTATCGTGCAGTGCTATTTAAGTACGTAAGTATTTTTGTCTGAATTTAAGTGTCTCTGTCTCTTTTAGAATACCAGTGTGAAGCTGTGAAAAGTTGGCCGCTAATGAGACAAACAGTAGCAACCTTTACCGTCTTTATTAGATCAGCAATGTGAAAATGTGGTGGCAACTTACCAGAAGCACTGAACAAAAGGGGAAAAAAAAAAGTTGGTTATATAATACTATATTCTTTGCTCTAGACAACTCAAAAAATGTACGGTATTTTTTTTTTTGTTAACGATTCTCAAACTTTGAGCTTCCTCCTGTGGTTCTTGGAGGAAAATACTGCTCCACTGTATTTACCGGGGCATGTGATCGGAGTGGAGCTGACGTATTTTGACCAAAGTGTGTAGAAAATGAAGCGAATAACTACAAATTAATCATAATCTGAGTCAGTTTATCTCTCGCTCCATCTGAATCTAATTTCACTATACCAGTGTGTGTGTGTGTGTGTGTGTGTGTGTAGTAGTAAGTATGTATGAGGAAGAGGAGGATGATAAGAGAATAAATCTGCTCGTGGTCTGTTTACGTGACTTTGAGAGCTTGGTATTTTCTCCGATGGTACTTGATATAAAAAGTTTGAGAACCATTGTTCTAATGTATTTATATTTGTTCAAGCCAAAATATCATTTTAGATGAATTATTGTCTTGATCTATCCATATTTTATTCTACGGACTGAAGAGAACATCGTTGTTTCTCACAGCTCTGCACAAATAGAGTAATACAGTAATCATTTTAAACGAATGAAAATGAGAATAATGATGTAAAAATGATCAGTCCCTCTGATATTACTGTCAAAATAACAATTGGATATTTATTCCAAATCGTTCAGCATATCTCAACTCTGAAGCGTCTCCACTTAACTGAGCTGTGAAACCCCCGTTGTGTCTCCTGTTGTCTGACCAGGTCACGATGGACCCTGAGAGAATATTCAAATGTATTTCATTATGTACAAAATCTTTCCGTTCGGTTAGTGATTTTCCCCCTCTCTGCCTAATCCGTCCTGACCTCTTGACATCCATTTATCTTGCATTGCAGTGTGACACGGACAAATTTACAATTAAATTAGTAAACTAGCCTCGAGGATTCGATTGTTGTTTTTCAGCGAGCGTTCAAAGTTATGAAATTAGCTTCTACTTGGAAATTAGCATACCATAAATATTAGATCATGCGACTTTGCATGGAAGGACCAGAAGGGGTTTTTGTCATTCTTTTTCAAAGTTGATCTGAAAGAGGTTGACTGCACCCTTTCACGGCTGCTTGTATGTTGGCTTCGAGACTCCCCACAGAGGCTGCATTTCCATGTCAGCGACCCATTCTTGGCAAAGGGGAACAAAAAGACCAATAACATTGTAAGTGCATGACAGTAAAATGTGCCCATGCATACAAGATGTAGTTTTCATAAGCTGCATGGATAAATGTTGTAATAGATCTGCCAGCTTTTAAAGTGGTGTCTGTGTTTGGAATGGCTTTTTGCCAGGCTGTAAAATAAATATTTATGTGGCAATAATATGGATGTCAACACTCAACTATCTGACTAAATAATGCAACAGCTGCCAGCATGACTAAGTTTCAGAGCATGGTTGTATTTAAAAAAATAAAAATACACATGTACAGTATATTCTGTCCTACAGATAATAAGAATTTATTAGCGGCTACGATACCATTCAGGACTCCGACATTATTCTGCAGGCGGAAAACACACCGTTCACCTGCGAGCATATAAAGCCTAACACACTGATGGAGTGCAGAGAGCCCACAGTGACAATAACAAAGGCAGCCCAAAGGAGAGACGTATAGACTCATCACCTTCAGGAAGGAGATGGGGCTGTTGATATGTTGAGCAGTGCCAGTGAATATAGCAGACGAGAGAAGCGGCAATGTCAGCGGTGACGGAAGTGAGCGAGAACAGGCGTGTTCCTCTTGTTAGCGCCGTGTGTCGCATGTTGTTATAGCAGTGTTCATTCCTCAAGATCATGCCAATTAATTTCAACTAAAGCAACCACCAAACTTCTGCTTTTTGAGCATCTCATACATGGCCTGCAGAGGTGATCACCAAAACTAAATCATGGTATAGTTGTAGTGTTAAAGATATTAGAGCTCCAGCACCTTTTAAAAATAAAGGAGAAGTTATTACACTTACATGTTTAGTGATCTGCTTGTTTGTTGATCAACTGACTCATCATTTCAGCATTAACTCTGTGAGTCGGTCACCCAATCATTGGCCCCCTGCTGTTGAAACACTTGATTAAAATGCGTTAATTCGTGGTTGAAAAAGAGTCCCTCGCAAAACATAGTTTCTGTACATGCTTGAGTTCTGTATTAAAATGCAGTCTCTTTAAATTGACATCCTAAGTGGCGTAATGAATTGGCTTGAACCTGATGCAAGAAAGGGACGTTGGTAATGACTGAGAGTCAGATTAACATGTTGGTTTTTGAATTATTCTTTAAAATGCACAGTGTGTCATTCCTGCCTCTCGATCCAAACAAAAACTAAAGACAGCAGTTTGATGATGTCAGAAAGCAGCAAAGTGGATCACAGGAATTGTGGTCTTCACCACAAGGAGAGATTTGGCATATATGTATGTATATATATGTGTGTATATATATATATGTGTATATATATATATATATATATATATATATATATACACACATATATAAATATATACACACACATACACATATACACACATATTTTACATATTTTACATATAGATAGATAGATAGATAGATAGAGATATATATATATATATATATATACATAGATATATATATATATATATCAGTGATCGGTTATCAGCCTAGATATATTGGCCTATCAGCAAAGAGTCCAATATTGTGCACTCAGAATTTCTATGGATTTATAGAGTGGTGGGATTATGTACACTACCCAACAAAATACAGCCTCACAACTTCAACACTAGATGTTTGAAGATGGCCTGTTTTTAAATGTCCTAATGGTCTTTCTGCTGTGAGTTTATTGTGATCAAATCAATCCACACAGCTTCCTCTGTGACACTGACATGACGGCAGTGCTGTAATGTAACTCTTCAGCCTGAAGCAAACCGCCCCGTTCTGTCCAAATGCAGAGTCGAGCAGCAGCCTGTCACACATTTCAAGACGGATACCTGACTGACACTGGATCAGCGCGCAGAAGGTTAGAAATGGGCTAACTGCCACTCCATCCTCCCTGCAACCCACAATGTCACGCAAAGGCAGCGCAACACGGAAAGACGCACAGCTTCATTTAATTTCCGTCACGTAAATTTCCTTTCGGTTTAATAAAATCTGACAAGCTCGTAGTAGCTGAGGCTCGGAGCTGTAGCCTTGTAGCCCACTGTATCTCCTGCTGCTGTCTTGTGCACTGTGTAACTGGGGGTGAAAAAAAAAAACTCCTGAGAGAAACAGAGAGAGGGAAAGGGGAGTAAAGGGCAATGGAGTCATCTCTGCCATGTTTTATTTATCCCTAAAAAATGACTGCCAGACTCCTCCTCAAGCTCCAGCTTTGATTTAACTGACAATCCACATGAGCTGAATCCACGAGCACAGTTGGGCTGGTATCCACAGTTGTTTCTGTTCTGTAGGAGATTGCACGCTGGTCATTGCCCACTTTCAATCTTGCATTATTCAGAGGGAACCCATTTCTCTATGCAGCTCACCAATCCCCTTCTCTCATCATCTCCTCTCGACATTCAAAGGGAACTAAGCTCACCAGCAGCCCAACAGAAGTAGGGAGTGCTGTCTGAAAGAAACCCTGGAAATGATGGAGAATGCCTTTCAAGGGAAAATTAAAATGCGCTTAGAAGTAAATATACACATACTCATTATACCAATTAGAGCGATAAGACGCTTGGTCGGAGTGAGCTTTTTCCTAATCAAACACCTATTGTCTTTTTTCTTGGCTATTGAGGCTTATCTTGTTAATAAATGAGCTTTTTTGTACATGATATTCCCCAGAGAGGTTGAATTGATTGGAAGAGAATCATTTTGTTTGCCAAGATGGAAAAAAAAACCCCAATCCAACGCGTTTATTGTAAATCTGCTGTGGTTATATATACATTAATGCAGGTCCTCTCGCCACTTTGAAGACCAGTTATGACTCGTATTGAATTTCTTGCATTATATTCCTCAGAATCAGAATGTATTAGAAATTTATTGGATCAAGATTTATTTATTTTTTGGCCCAGCTCCTGGTTCCTGTTCCCTTTTTTTTTTTTTCTTCAGCTGCACATTTGCTGAATCCAGAATCTCGTGCAATGCTTACAACACAGATGCCCAGTGCACACTCCAGCTAAAAACCTGATAATGAGCTAAGCTGGAACTTAATTCATTCTCAACTCCTAAAGTTGCTGGAAACACACCAAGTTCTCACCTCACTAATGCTCTTTGGCTGAGCACAAACGCAGGCGTCAGGAGAGCCACAAACCCAACAACCGCGGGGTTGGGTTTCAAATGACTGTCAGTTACTCGTTGCTGATCTGACCTTCTACGAGGGATATTTGTCATTTTAGCCAGTAAATGTGATGGCTGTGTGATGAGAGGCTGCATCATGAATGTTTGCAAACTTCTTTTTTCTGCTAATAAGCGCACCGGAGCATAGAACGTCCTTCTATTTTTGCCAATCAGAGCAGCTTAACTCCTTTACTTAAGCCCATGTGCCGAAATAATTTATTGCATTTATTACACTGGCAGTATGAACAAAAATGCTTACACTGCTCCGAAGTAGCACCGTGGTGCAACACAAGCAGGGGAGGGCGGACAAAATATTAGAAACTAAAGAAAGGATCAGCATTTTGATCAGGTTTAAATCTCAAGTCTTGTAGACCTCTGAAAAAAAACCAAATGGTTAACTTGCCTACTTGTTATTAACCAGCCTACCTAGGCTTTTATATTCTTTGTTTTTCTTTTATTTATTACTGGCTAACTGGACGTGAAATTGTTTTCAACAAATAATATAAAAAGAATGACAAATGACAGATTTGAGCTTCCATCATTCTCCTATGCCCTTTGTTGACGTCAGACATCTGTGTCATTTATACAGAGTTATCCACAACCTAACGATTGGACTTTAATTATTCAGCGTAATTCATGCATTTTGCATTAGTCGGGGATGTTTGCATGCATGCATGCACAGTAATAGGGCGCCGTATCTTCTGAACAAACGCCGAGAGAATGACAGCGTGTCAAATGGAGCGTCCTGCAGATATGCCATTCAGCCTCGTCTCCGCAGCCTTGAAGCTTTCTGTTCGATAAGAGCTAGCATTGCTGTCATGTGTTGCCTCATAACGCTGAAAGGGAAGCCTTGGAGATAACTGCCCATCCACAATGCACCATTCAATGCCTCACTGGCTATCTCAAGGGCATTGCCACAGAGGCGAGATTCACACCATTCACCTCAATGCCACCTCCTCGTTTTTCTCTCTCTCTCTAAGCTCCCAGTTTTTAACTATGGTTAACACTTTTGTTTTCTTTTAAAGTACTTTTCATTTCATAAATATCCCAGGCCTGCTCATCCCTTCTTGTTGGTCACTCCTCCCTTGGAATTCCTGTAGGTGTCATTTAGTTTCAGTGAATTGTTGCTGTGACAAATGCCCTGGTTGTGCTGTCATTGCTCAACTCACCTGGCTGAAGGAGAAAGGAGAGCCAAGCATGGAGAGGCAGAATGAGGGAGCGCTGGAGTGTTGGAGGGGACACGGAGGACTAAGGTGCAGAATACTTAAGTATCTCGTGTTATCGGGGACTGTCACAGCAGTTTGTCAGTAACAGTGAGCACCTGTCGCTGCTCTCTATGATTAATTAATTTCTAGAGTAATCAAAAAAGCAAATACATAACTAATGACTTTGGATTAAAGTCAGGGGGGGGTTCGGTGTTTTTCTGTGCGCGCGTGACAGCGGTTTAAGTTTAATTAAGAAGTTTTGGTGTCAGCTGAGAAAACATGATCAAAGTAAATCGGAGTATTTAGAATTTTCCTGACGCAAATGTCTTGCTTAGTGTCTTTAAATGGGAGGGTTCCAACTTTGTGGCAACAGTTTGAGGAAGACCCTTTTTTCTATTCCAACATGACTGTGCCCCAGTGCACAAGGAAAAGGACTATAAAGACTTGTGGAAGAAGTTGACTGGCCTGCACAGAGCCCTGACCTCAACCCCAGCGAGCACCTTTGGGATGAAGTGGAACAGAGATTGAGAGCCAGGCCTTCTCGTCCAGCATCAGTGCCTGACCTCATAAATGCTCTACAGAATGAATGGACACAAATTCCCATAGAAACACTTGAAAATCTTGTGTGGAAGCTGATAGCGACAAAACCAACCCGTATTAAAGTGCTGTATTTGTACTTGAATACATCATTTCAGTTGAGGTAATGGTCAGGCGTCTGAATACCTCATACTATGTACGTGGTAAAGACTCTTCACATTCACTTTAAAGGGAGCATCCGTTGCTTCGCTCTGCTCGCAAAAAGTGAGACATTTTCAAATTTCCTGGTGTTGTGAAATCCATCCATCCATCCATCGTTTACCACTTTATCCTCCACTGGAGGGTCGCGGGGGGGTGCTGTGCCAATCTCAGTAGGCGGGCTACACCCTGGACAGTTCACCGGTCCATCACAGGGCCATGTTGTGAAATCATATGACGCAAATCACATATTTGTGTACATAACTCAAACACTACACAACCCTCAGACAAGGGTGTTCTCCCCGGTGTTTTTTCATGAACGATGGTGGACACAGGGGACGTGACATTAGCATCACTTTAGCGACTCTTGCTGCATAGGCAGTCATGTAATATGAGAACATGTACTGTCATTGCTCGGTAACATTTCATGGTTTTTGCTTAGTCTTTGTCCTGTTTCAGTTGTGGAGAAGTTGGTTAATGGTTGGAATGCTGTGTTGGTGGCCTTTCCCTTTTTTTTTTTCTATATCTTGAAATCATTTTCTGAGGCATTCTCTCCTTCTACAGGGGAGAAAGGAAAAACAGATGACACCCCAAGCTATAGAAGAAGTATATGCCAGGCTATATTTCATGCAGTGGTGTCTGTCCTCAATAGCTATTTGGTGCTTTTGTGGGTGTCAGAGATGCAGGATAGGATTTAAGAGTCCCTGTTGGCACATGAAACCTCCCTCTCTGTAGTGATGTGTAACTGTATGTTGTAAAACCAGCAAAAGCTCTGTCATTCATAAAATGAAAATGGGTAGTGGGATCTTTGAAGATGCTTTCTGTGCTTTTTAGAAGAAATCCTCAGTCCTGCAGACAAAGGGGAAGATTCAGAAGCACTGTGTTTGCAGATGCACTGTGCTGGATTACATCAAAGTTCAACTCAAATGGGAGGGGGGAAAAATAAGCATACAGAAAGTTTTAAAACTCTTACAAATTGCATTAATCAAACATTTAAATCTAATTTAGACTGGCATAAATAACAATGAACCTATAGTAAAAAAAAATACTTCTGAGGATTTGTCATTTATGCTTGGCTTCAAAAATTATCTTATAATAGAGGAACATTTTTTACTTTGTGGCCAAGACAAAATTGGATTTTAGAGACACTACTTTATGATAATAATAACAATAATAATAATAATAAAACAACAAATCTGTACATCGTGGAATAACACTCCCTTGAAATAGCTTTTGTTCTCATTAAGTCATTTCACACAGCTCTTGGATGGGGAAGCAGTCGATGTTTGCAAGTCAGCAACACTTTCAATACCAGATGTCAGCACTGTGTCGGCTTCCCTTTGTTTTGTTCATTTTGTCTAAAAAAACAAAAATGTATAAATTAAATGAGACGGAGGTTAATTAAGCTGAAAAAAAACCCTTGCGTATGCATCATATGCCTTATATATAAACTACATGATTAACATGACAATTATGCAGTGCCAGAAAACACATTCATATTCTAGAAGAACGTATGATTGTGGCATTGGATCAGCATTTTACAAACATTATCAAGGTCCAGTGTCAGGATGGCGTCCAACACCAGTATCAAACAGGCACCAGGATTAAATTATTAAAGACTGTAGTATCAATAAGCCCAGATGTAATTGGTTCTGTTCACACTATACAAGACAAATTAAGTAAATAGATTTCCTATTTGTTACTGCTGCATTAATGTTATCTTGCATATTTTATAACACCAGCCATGTTGGCCAAAAATGTTTTATTATCAGGCATCTAGACTCTCTCTCTCTCTCTCTCTCTCTCTCTCTCTCTCTCTCTCTCTGTGTTCTTAGTGACAATGGCAGAGAGAAGAACCAAACATTCAAACGTGTGGTCACACTTGCCGAGAGCTGATGCTCGCAACCTTACGGACGCCTTCATGAATTTAATCAGAAATGGTCTCGGAGTCATCTTGTATAATGTTGGTCAGAAATTCACATTTTCACATATCTATAATGCCTGTTGCCTTTAGGCAGCAGAGATGTTTTGAATCCAAAATAGGTCATTTTAAAAGTGTGTGTGTGTGTGTGAGAGCTGCCATTGCTATCATATGAAGCCACCGCTGCGTGACGTACATTCTCTGTATAGTGCTTTTAATTTAAAACATCGCAGCTCAGGGGGAGAGAGGGAGACGGGGAGAAGATAAACAAAACATTGTTAGGTATAGGAAAGGTGGGTTTAACTCACAGGGAAACAAACAAACAATGGAATTGAATTGTAAGAACGTCAATCAGGTAAACGTGAGTTTGATGCCCTGAAATAACAGTAATGTTAGGTGTCAGGCGAACCGAGCTGGTTTTTTTTTGTTCGTCTCCAGTCTCTTCGCGTGCTGTGGTCTGTGACTTTGTGCGTGACAGAAGTGAGAGCCAAACTACTTCTTCTTTCATTTGATGAACAGAAATGGACAAAGCTGTTTTGTAAACTGTGGCTGGAAAACTACTTACTACTTATCCCATGATCCATTGACTGCCTAGAGATGAATGTTTTAATGGTGGTCAACATCAACAAAACCGGTTTTTATGTCCAAAACAAAGGTGGCATCTCATGGTAAGACTGCCAATTTTAATCCTAAGCACACGCCTCCCTTTCCGAAGCGAACTACGGTGGCCTTAACACACCAGAGAGGTTCTTTGTTTCGTTCTTTGTTCGCAGACTAAGCTTCTACATCAAGATACAATATGTACATTGGCTGGTTTGTCCATTCGAGCTGCTGCAGAAATGTTGGTGCAATTTAGGTTTGTAAAGCAAGCCCATTGTCATTTAAAAGTCTTATACTGAGGCTATGAAGAAAGCATTTTGGGCACAGTAAAGATGCACATTTCTCAGTGAGTATTGACTAACCATACTGTATGTTGAGTGAAGCTGTTGTATAAATAGAATTTTATGTTTTGAAAATGGTTTACACAGTTCACGGGTTGCATACGTAGATGGTAGCTGGACGCAAAGAGTAACCTCCATAGGGCAGCTGTGAGTGTCGAGTCTTTTTAAAAGTACACTGAGTCACTGCACCTATTCTCTGTCACTATTTACCCACAGTATTTACCTTTGGCAGTGGAAAGCGGAGAGGGCAGTGTCTTCCATAATCACAAGTTCACTCAAGAGTGCACCTAATCTCCGAGCTTGACTGTTATATTGTCCCTGTGTCTGGCCTTCCTCCATCACTTCTTCCACTCACAACAAACATGAGTTAGCTGTTCTTTCCCGGTCCTGGACCCTCGCCGTGTCTCCAGCTTTTTCTTTTGCCTCAGAGCCGCAGAGTCTTTCTTATGTTACACCTCTCCCCCATTTCACATTTCTTCCTTTAAGCTTTCATTGATTTGGAATTGCCATTGTTGTCCACATTCTACTGGGTATGTGACATCCATGTGGTGTATATGTTGAATGAGGAACACATTGGTCTATTTAAAAAAAATATTATTAAAAAAATTATATATTATTATATATTATTATAGACTTTTAACAATGTGGAAAAATTATACTGTATATAGAGCGATTCTTCCAGGCCCAGGCTGGATTCCTCCTCTCTTGTGTTTTGACAATGCTTAATGGCTCGAACTGTTAAATTTAAATGTTTATCCATATGGAAAGGTTGTGTGCTTTTCCCTCTTCGTATTGTGCCATGTTGCAAGGTTATGCATCTGTAACTTTGATGAGGTTCCCCTTCAGCCAAGGACTCCTGTTTGTCATTAAGATAGATAACATCTATTCGGTGCATCGACGTGGCTACATTCATTTTAAGGTCTACTTTTGTTTCACCTCACAGACAGCACAATCAATACCTAGCTTTGCCTATTTCTTCTTCATTTCATCTCAGACCAATTCAGTCAGAGTGGAAGACAATAGAGTGAAGTGTGAGGTTGGGGCTTCCATCTAAAACGCGTGTATCATTTCGTAGTTGAATAATTAGTGCAGGTGTAGACTTTTTTTATTTTTGTCAAATGTATGGGTCCCCCCCCCCCAACGCATATTCCTGTGAAACCTCGTCCTTAGCGTATACCTCCAAGCTTTAGAACACTGTCACACTGTCTGTCATGTTTTCGCATAGACAGTCAGCCTGGCGGCTGGCGTGATAAGTGGTCTTTCAAAAGAATTTAATTTGACCGACATGTGCAGCGCTTTCAGTAAGTGCTGGCTGCTCACTTAACAGCTGGCTACTTTATCATATTTAAAACTGAAGTGTGTAACTTTTAAATATGGAAAAAAAAAACACTGTGGTAACACTTTAGATTAGGGAACACATATTCACCATTAACTAGGTGCTTACTAACATGTATACAAGTACCATATCAGACGTTTATTAGTAATTATTAAGCATGTATTAACACCTTAATCATGTTGTAATAGAGGTAGAATAAGGTGTTAATACGTGCTTAATCATTATTAATAAAGGGCTAGTGTGCTGTTTATGCATGTTAGTGAGCACCTAGTTAATAGTCAATATGTGTTACCAAACATGTCCGTCTCATTCCAACCATTGTCACATGAGCCACCCCTTTGTGGCAAAGCAATGTGAATGCCCGCGAACAATGGTATTTTACAATCCTGCCAATTTATATTTATGTTTCTTGGTGACAATGCCGTGAGTGTAACAACACTTTTTAGGAAGCAAATAAAATATGGATTTAATCATTCAAAAATGTTGTATTTTATTGTTTGAAAATACACTTGTTCTTTGTGCTCCCTGTTTTGTTCTTTGCGCTGTGGTTTTTGGTTCGCGATGTAGGAAGCTGCCTGCTGATTGGCTACTGAGTTTGGAGGAGTGACGGCTCAATGGAGTAGCTGTCTGTCTGGAACTCGTTCCCCAAGTTTTCCCTGTCAACATCCGACTGCAATAATTGCAATTATCTAACGTTTGTCAGATTATCACCGTTAGATACTTACAATTATTTTGTTCCAGCGACTCCAAGCCTATGACTACGTCCAGTCCACTGAGCTGTCGCTCTGAAACTCAGTAGCCAATCAGCAGGCAGCTTTCTAATGAATTGCGAACAAAAAACCACGGCGCAAAGAATACAAATACGATGATTTTGAATGATTAAATCCATATTTTATTTGCACTTCCTTCAAATCTTCATGACATTTTGTCCAATTGTGCTCTGCTGCATGGTGAACATGTGTAGTCACTAACCAGCCCTAACAACACTGGTGCCTATCTGTCTGTATCACTTCATGAGAGTGTGTGTGTGTGTGTGTGTGTGTATGTGTGTCCAGGTATTACTAATGTTGTGGGGACCTAAACCTGTTTACACAGTCACATTATGGGGACTTGTCCTCCTTGTGGGGACAAAAAGCAAGTCCCCATAACGTAAATTACTACATTTTAAGGTGAAGATATGTTTTAAGGTTAGGTTAGGGTTAGGATTAGGATTAGGATTAGGCCAGTAGTAATTGTGGTTAAGGTTAGAGTAAGTCTCCAAGAAATGAATGTAAGTCAATGCAATGTCCCCGCAAGTCATGAATGTCGAACATGCGTGTGTGTGTGTGTGTGTGTGTGTTCAGCTGACAGATTGTGTCCTGCAGTAAAGAACATTAAGTTGTCCACATTTAAAATTAGCTAAATAACGGATGACACAACACAATTAAGGACTGCACTGGACAAAACAGAGGGGACTTCCACATTCAGTGAGCTAATTTAGAAAACACTGGTGGCAGCAACGTGACGATTGCACAGTCAGCATTAAACAAAAAAAAAGTCCATGAAAGCTGCATTTTTCCATACCGTATATGCTCCATAGACATTTAATCGTTTATTGAATGAATAAACAACTTACACTATGCTTTTACAGTCGAGCCAACGCTGAAATACATCGCAAATAAACATTATAACAGACAGACAGTGTTGTTAAAGGTCCAGTGTGTAACATTTAGGAGCGTTCACTGGCTGAAATTGAATATGCTACCCATAAGTATGCCTGCGTAAGTGTAATCGCTTTGCAATGACAATATTTTGGTCTTAAAACAAGCCTCTATTTGACATGGGCCTTGCTTTATGGAGGCCCTCATCTTGTGCTGCCATGGTTCTACAACAGCCTGAATGTCTTTTTTGATTTTAAGAAGAAGCTTAAAACACCTTTTCTGGAATGTGAAGGCCACCGTAGTTTTCTGACATGCTATTTAGATGTCTTTAATTCTTACATGGTGGAGTTTTACGCTTACGTTCTTCTTCTCTGAAATATAATGGTGGTTGGCAAACCAGCTTTTATGTGTGTTACCGCCACCTACTGGACTGGAGTGAATATATGTAGGTGTATAAGGGAGCAATGTCGTTGTTGTTAGGTGTTTCACTCGGAAGGGCAAAAGGTTTTTGACCGCCATGGTGTTAAGACGATTGTTTTTGTTTGTTGGAAACTGGGAATTAATTAACGTTCACCCAAACTGCGTCTGGACTTTTATTGTTTTATTATAACACGTCAACCAGGGCAAATAACTCAGTAGCTGTGTTAGACTTAGCTTCTTTTACAATACCTATGTCACTTAAAATGACATGTAATATTTATTGTAATTTTACAGTTTACTATATTTCAAAACATAAACCAACTAATTCCAGGTAATCATTTTGTAAAATTAATATATCCTTTAAAAGGAACTATAAACTCTTTTTTCTATAGCATACATAGTCCATGCTTTACAGTTTTATGATTATCTTCAGTGAGTTGTTAATGAGCTAAATGCTCATTCTGAAATCATACCTTTAAAATGAAGCAGGACAGTAGTGGGCTTCTTAAATAATAATAATACTAATAATAACAATAAAAAAACTGCCAGTCAGTACAAACGGTATCTTAATTACTGTCATTGTGGTAATTCTTGTCAGAAAATAAACAGAAAGTAATGAATAAGGTCTAATGATTCTTAATTACACAAGCTCTGAGTCAGAAATGGGTTTTAAATATTAATAGTCATTTATACAGTGCGTGGGGCAAATGAAAACAAATACACTTTGATAGTAATTCACGAAATGTTTGTATCCAGGAAGGCAAACTCATTAATGTTATAATTGAGACTTGTATGTATGATCGACGTGTACCCGCTCTCACCGGCAGGCAACTTGTAACGCATGTAAAATGTAAAGGAATTCAAAAAAACAGCAGCTGTTATTAACGTTGAACCCAGTGATGTGAATAATGTGCCCGTATATTCCATAGACCTTCATGTTGAGTGATGTGATCTTGCAGTTTAGCATAAATGACTTTTGTTGCGGCGCCACTTTCTTGTCAAAAGGTGGGTGTAGAATAAGGTTCAAAGTGCCGCGCATCACAGACGGTGAGATATCTGCAGTATTTCTGCTGGATGAGCTCTGGGTGAATTGTCAGCCTGTCGTCGCCGCCGCGTACACGTGTATTGACAGAGCCCATATTCAAAGCACTGAATTGTTGGAGCGTCTGAAATTGAAATGTCAGGTTGAAATGAACATGCCTCGAATTAGAATGCGTAAAGGGGAAAGACAAGCAATTGTGCGGCAATTTTTCTGTGCGTTATGTTTACAGACTGTGTCCAATACCTTGATTTGGTTGGAAACAGATATGCCTTATCGTAATGAGACCACAGGAACTCTCTCACTCTCCCACTTCTGATCAGTTATCTTTAGATCTGCTAAAGTGTAGGTATCCTTTTTTTTCTGGGTGTATGTATGTGTGTGTGTGCATTGTACAGCTGAATTCCAAAACAAGGCCTGATAAAATGAGAGGATAAAACCCAATTACCCAGTAGGCACCCCTGAGTCATCTCCCATTTGTTCCAGCCATTTTCCCTTTTGTCTACTCCTCTGTATCTCAACTTGTATGGTTTACTCAAAGACCACCTCAGCTGATTGTAATCTGTAGGTGAAGAGAAATTAGATTAAAAGAAAAGTGAAGTAGAAACTGAGGTGATAGAGTGAGCCAATCAATTCCCAGCAGCTTGTGAACAGCGATTCTCGTTTCTCTTCACCACAATGTCCCAGTGTGATCGTGAGGTTTGTGCAGTGCACCCGGCTTCTGAGGGGACCAATTATGGAACGGCAGAGTGGGAGACTGAACCTCTGGCTCTCCTAATAGCCTACTGGCTAAAGAAGTCCTGATCCATAAGTAGTCGATAATGCCGGCCTCCCTGGTCTTAACCAACGAAAGCCAACAATCAAACTGAAAATGTCAGAGGGAATCGGGTGTCGCTGTGTACAGATCAAACAAATCTTTATTCACATAGCTCCGTGTAATCAAAGCAAGTGCAATACAAAGTGCTTTACAGGTGATTCATGGAGCATAATAGTTATAAAAATGGGACAAGATTTATATTCAAATTTAGACACAAAGGCCTCAGTTTGATTGCAGTCAAAATTGGTCTTGTAAGCGTATCCAATCAGAATCTGATCTTCCCGACCAACTGTTCACATTATATATCGCAAGTGGTTAGATCCGCTCTGTGTGTGTCCATATTGACATTGTCTAGTTTAGTCTTCCATATGGATTGCTGTAGTTACAGGCGACACACCAGAAAAGAAGTGTAAACAAAGTAAAACAAGATGGACGACAGAAATCTGTGCCTCTTTCTGTCCCAAATGGTTACGTGGAGTCATTTTTAAACTGTCTTACACCGCGTCGATCGATTAACGCACCTCAAATTAACTTCCGTCTCTCCGGATCTACGTCAGTATTGTTGTTGTCATTCAAGTCGCGCTGCAAGTGAAGGAGAAGAAAATCTCAAACGGATATAATAATGATAATAATCTGAAGGATAATAGGTTTGTGGCACAGTTTGTGCCAGGAGCCTAAAAGAATGTTAGGCAAATTCATTTTTACATAGATGGTAAAATGTTAATTTAGTTAAATCCAATAAAAAGAGACAAAAAAATTGAAAGCGAAAATAAACGAGTATAAATTGGAATAGATAAAAAGAAAAAGGTGTTTTGTATACTATGCAATGGTTTGCCGACATGCTGAACAAACATGTTTTTTGATTACTGCATTATATTCTGTAAGATGGCTGCTGCAGAGTGAATGCAATTGTTCCTTCTTCTCACCTACTTGAACCTTTCTGTAGCCCCTTCCTTTTCCACCTGCGAGTGAAACATGACGCAAAACAAGAAGTGATGCATGAGAGAGGCTCACCACTGCCTGAGCCATCTGGAATACAGGGAAGAGTAGGAGGATGTTGTTCTTTTAATAATGAAAAACAACAACATGGACAACATTTCATTTTCAGTCTTTTGTTGGTCGGGTCTTTCGCTTCATTGTCACTTCATTTTCACTTCATTTTGGAGCATTTTGGACTAAATCCCAAACTCCAGATTACGTTGAGATTGTAATGCACTACTGTATGGCCTTGATGATTTTTTCTTTGCAAGTACAACCTGGTGTTACAGGATATTTTGGGTAAGGGAAAGAAAGAAATTCGGGATGCACAATCTTATCGGCATGATATGCACTTGACAGTATATTGATATTGGTATCAGTTATCAGCCCAATCACCCACGATATTGGATGTCGGCAAAAGGTCCAATATCGTTCATCCTCAAATAAATCAAAATGTATTTCACAGTGTCATATGTAGGAGTGAGGATCACAGGGCACCTCATGATATACGATACGCGATACATGGTCCATATCGATACAACGATATAATTAGATATAACGATTATCTTCATAATTGATTAATCTGTCGATTATTTTCTCGGTTAATCGTTTGGTGTTCAGAATATCAGAAAACCTTAAAAAATGTTGATCGGTGTTCGTCAAACTTGGAAATGACTTGTTTTGTCCACAAACCAAAGGGATTGACTTTTAATGATTTCATCGTTATCCAGAGCAAAGAAATTAAGAACATATTCACATTTAAGAATCTTAAACAAATCTTGTTTTAATCATGAAAAAAGCTTCAAACGATTATTCAATTATCAAAAAAATCTTCTAATTAGTAATCGATGAATCGTTTCAGCTCTAGATATAATGCAAGACAATCGTATAGCGATACATCACGACTTCTGTCTAACTGAAGTTATTCTTTTTATCAATCATGGAAGGGGCATCTGTTAATCCCTCTGTAAACTCCCTCTTTGGACCGATAACTTAAAACAGATAAAAGATATCAGTATTTGCCCTGGTGTATGGATTATCGTATTGTCAAGGTCGATATTTTGACCCACCCCTGGTCATATGTTGTTTTTGAATATAATATAACATAAAAGGGAGGTTTTGATCCTCTGGTTTAATCTTGTTTGTCAAATATTAAACATCCATTTCTGTCTTTTGTTTCTCTGACGACGATGAATATGGCCACGGTTCTGCATGTCCATTCTTCTTTCCACTGTGTCATTTCATTACAGCAGCCCGTTAGCTCCTTCTGGGGAATTGTGCCTGTATCGCTGTGCTGCTGTGATAACTGGCAGCTCTTTCATGAGATCCCGTGAACATCTGAAAGCAGGAATGACAAAAATGCCTGTGTTCACGTAAATGCAGTGCAGAATAAGGATTACAAAGCACTGCAGTGCACGGGCATTCTCCTTTTCATGCCCTAAATTAACTTCAATATTAAAGCACGATGAATTGCTGTGGACTTTAGTAGTTGTCCATATGCCTGAACAAAATGCAGATTGCCTATGTTCTATTTCGATTTATTGACATGTGAGTGTTTTTGGACTGTGTGTGTGTGTGTGTGTGAGTAAATGTGATTTGCTGACTGTTTTAAGTGCGCTCTATTGAGGCCACAGAATCTCATGAGATGTAATTGCGGTTGTTGGTGCTTATTGATTTGACTGCATCTGTTTGTTATTGTCTTTCTATTTTATGTCATCAGCGATTCATCTTAATTTATGCTTCTCACCGTCATTTATTAGGTGGCACGGTGGTGCAGAGATAAGCACTGTTGCTTTACAGCAAGAAGGCTCTGGACTTGAACCACATGGTGGCCAGCTTTTGGCTATTATGTGTGGATATTGCATTTTCCTCTCTGCACTGGGTTTTTCCATGCTACCACCCACAGTGCTAACGACGACATTCATGTCACTGTTTTGTTATAAAATGTGTACCTTAAGTCCATTTGAGAAGTAATCCCTGTCCATGAAACTGCATATGACATGATCCTTCATGGTGTGGTTTGCAAAGAAGTCCATGAAAGAGGGGAACAGCAGGACGCAAGTGCAAGTATCATTGTTTTCAATGTGGAAGTGGATCATAAAAGCAAATGTAATGCAACAAGCAATGAGTTCTTTATCTGTCGTCGCAAGTCTTCCTACCTCTCTTACTGTATGTAGGACAACGTTTAAGATCCACCGACAAAAGAAATCACCTCAGTTGTGTCACGTGCGGTGTTCACAGAGGATGCAAATTTCCGCACCACAGGATCACTTTAGGGCATTTTTGTGCTTGCATCACCAATGACGCAAATTCCGGCTCTGTATCCTGGAAGATTGGAAACGTCTGTACTTGCTCTTTAAAAAAAAGGAGTACTGTCTCTTTAAGAGAATGAGTGAGGTGTTCTGGGAACAGGCTGGAAAAAAAAGCCGGAAAAGTGTGCTTGTGTAAAACCGTGGACGATTTTTCTTTTATTAAAAAGTTGCTAAAAAGAAGATGGACGTGGTTTTTGGCCGTTCATTTTGAGGGTGCAACATATGCAACGTCACCTGGAGGATCTCAACGGTTGGCGATTGACCATCATGTCGGTGCAATTCTTCGCCAAAGTTGAAGAATTTCTAACTCGACCTACAGCAGCCCGACTTTACTGACTTTGTATGTAAACTTGTTGTGTGACAGCTTTGCATCCTGTGTGAACACACCATAGAAAGTATGGATAAGTTACCTGGTGATTGTTATCTGGTCTTTTGAGTGTGGACGGTTGCCCGTGTGTGTGTTTGTGTAAGAGACTACACGAGTCTCAGTGACCTGTTCAAGGTGTAGGCAGCTGAATCACGAGTCGGATGAGTCAGTACAAAGCACTCACACTTTCATCTTTAAAGAACAGAACAGTGTTGATGTTCAGGATTAGAACAGAGCGAGAAGGTCATTATTGGCTTCACCTGGTGCTTTTGTTACTATGAATGAACTTTTTAATCTAGCCTAGCTTTTAATCTGCCGAGCATTACCTTAATTATTCATAATGGGAGTTTCAGTAGCAGTAAACACGTTGTAAGAGAAACCTGCTTCTTTCTTTTTTTTGCAACACTTGACAGATGTTAAAAGGAAACGAGATGGATATCTGTATTATTCACTCAAGGCAGAATTCTACCCGAAGCACTTTGCTCTTAGGGAGACAGATGGTCGGCAGTGTGACTTCTCTGTGAATTCTCTGATCTGAGATAGCATTTTGACTTATGTACAATGACATAGTGTTGTAGTATTTGCTCTTGTTGACGTCTTACTTTCATAATTTATCCTTAATGCCTTTCAACACCATTAATGATCCCACATATTCTATATTATCACTTAAAAACATAATTAGAGGTTTTAATCCCAGCTTGACTTCAAATCTTCAGAAGAAAGGCTGTATGCATGTCACTGTAAGTTTAACGCAAACTTATGAAGAGCATCATAAAATTCAAAACTTTTTATTTGGGCCTCTTTCACCAGTAACCTCCAGAACTTTATGAAGTCATCATTTATACCAGGGCAATAACATGGTAAATAACACTTTTGCTGTTTTATTTAGCACTGACAAAATTATGTATCGCCTCATAAATTAGAGACAAAGTATTTCCACGTCTGCCTCGAGCTTTTTTTTGCAGCTAATGCAGATGTTGATGATGGCAGGTGAGAATGACACATCTGCAGACCTGTTGTCATCCTTTAGACCCGGCTGAAGGTGAGAGCTTCTAGCAAGGCAGACTGCACAACTGCTTCCAAACCGGCTGGATATTTGTTTTTTTGTCTTCTTATTTAACCTTCTCCATCAAGGACAGCAATTTGCTTATGCAGTGAGGAGGGAAGGCATTGATTACAAGCAGCAGAGAGAAGAGACAAGGCAGTCATCAAGTATTCTTTTTCATCACTGGCCACACCTCCGCTGGCATCGTTTGTGCTTCAGCAGTATTATCACAGAGGAAGGAGGTACTCTGTTAGCATAATAACAAAATGCTTTGCCAGATTCTATTGCTGTAGAGTCTGGCACCTGACTGCGTGTCCTCACGTAACTGTTACAGCGGACAGTTTTTTTTACTTTTTTATTGTATTTAAATAAGCAATATGGTCTCCAGATTCAGAAAGGGAAGCAGACGTTGAAGTGGCTGGAACCTGCATTCTCTTGAGTGAACAGCAGGGGCAACACTAGTGGTTGCAAAAATAAGGTCTATGAGAAAATTCTTATTTCCTTATTTATAATGTCAGTATTCCATGATATGAGTTAGTTGATTTTGTTAAGGTGGAGATGTCCTGGTTTCTGTTCTTCATCCCAAATATGACGTTGTTGTTGATTTGATGCAGGGGAGGCCCTTAAGGGAAATAAACCTAATTTCATTTTTTAATTCCATAGCCTAAGCAGTGTAATTATGGTAAATACCTGTTTCTAGAGCAGAGACTCTGCTTGTATACACCCATATCCTAAAGCTGTCTAAATATTTAATAAATGGCCTTTGATTAGTTATATTTCCAGGGTTAACCATGCATTGCATTTAGGACGTGTACAGCAGATGGACTTGTTTTAAACACAGCACAGAATCTTCTTGTCCTAAAAAAATGACAGTACGATGCAATATTAGACCGTATGCCTCAGTTGTTGTTCACTTTCCTTTGTGCTTATTCTGCCAGATACAGCCAGTTCCTATCAGATAGAATTTTCCAAACATGCTGTATATGAATTTTAAATTCACACAAATGCATACCTAAACACTTTGATCCCCCTGCTTTGTTTCCTTCTTCCCTCGTCTCCTCCGCAGGTAGCGCAGCATTAACCTTTAGCCAGTGCTTCTAAAATGAGGGCTGGGGCGCTGGGACTCTGCTACACTTTTAGCACGGCTTTCAGTCTCCCAACATCTCAGCTTGTTACTCCGATGACCCTCCTCATTCATGTAAATGCAAGGCTCAGTCATAGCAGCTGGCTTTGATCAAGAGCCATCTCTTCTTTACTCTGAGACAAAAAAAACACCTGGCATTCTGGTATTTTCCAAAATGCACATACAATCATTTCATATATGATGAAAATAACATTACAGGCTTTATATTTTTTTAGAGTTGGGATCAAAGAGGCTTAGGTCTTCTGCAGAAAGCCACATAAAGCTCCATCTATACTACCTTTTTATTAAAAAATGCTGTGGATTCACCTGCATTTCACACTACTGTACCTTCTTTATTTTACTGACTTTACTGTTTTCTCTCAGGCACTGTGTTTTTGTGTGGATGGGCAAAATCAGAGACCAAATGATGACGCACTGACCCACATTTACCTCAGTTTGGTTCTTATTGGCTTTGGTTGCTTTTTCTTAATGTATTATGTCAGCTGTGAATGAAAAGCTTTATTAACAATTACTTTCAACTCATCGTCTCCTAACCGAAAGCCTTGCTCGTACTTTTTTACCATTGGTGTTTCTTCTACGTTGTATTTTCTAAAAAAAACTAATGACGCTTTTGTCTGTTCATGTCACATTTAATTATTGGCTCAGTTCACTTGGACCCTCTCCAGAGCAGGTACTAAGAAAAGCACCAGGTAATATCTCTAATGGAAAAGCAAAAACAAACCAAGTGGAGTTGAGCCGAGCCGAGTCGTGCTTGTACTGTATAGTGGAAAAGCACCATAATCAAACAACTACAGAAACAATGAGCTTCCTGTATAGCACATGAATGGTCATGTGATACACCTTTTTAGGCCTTTTGGTAAGGATTCGGATACTGAAACATCCACCTGAAAGCAAACAAAAACATTTTAGTGGATACAGCCTTAGATTATGAAATACATCTATGTTCTTTTTAAAGGTCATCATGTAATTTGGAGAGTTAGTTTTGATCATCATCAAATTGAAGGTTGGGAGTTCAATTCCTGGCTCTGCCAGTCCACGTGACGATGTGTCCTGAGACACTTTTCTGATGGCTGTGCCGGCAGCGCGTCAGTGGGTATGAAAGATGTGCGATAGAAACATGTGCTGCATAGAGATGCACTGTATGAACGTGTGAGTGAAAGGGTGTGAGTGGATTGTGCAAAACTGTAATGTAAAGCAGCGTTTAGTGGTCATCCAAGACTGGAAAAGCGCTACATAAATACAGACACGTTTACAGTGTGTCTCTCTTTGCTTTGCCGTTCAGAGCTATTTTAAAAAAACATGGCATCTGGCAAACTGTCAGTGAGGATGCAAAGGTGAAAATGGTAGCGGCGGTGAGAGTAACTGTGACATCTTCTTGTTAAGAATAAGTAACAGCGGTGTAAATATCTTGCAGCGTGGGGTCTATTGAGCTACATCTGGTGGACCGAGTTAAATGCAGCCACTGCGTTATGTGTCTGCGGGTTTGTCGTGATTCAGCACACACTACATCAAGTCACTGCCTGGTATAAAATACTTGGTGTCATTCTAAAAGTGAGGGTAATGGCACTGCAGTGTGCCTGTCTACTAGTTTCATATCAGTGTTATTTACTGGCCACAGGAGACCATATGCTATTTAATGAAAAGTAGCATGGTTCAGATTTAGGTTGCCGGGTAATTGCCTCTGAAACCCTGATGAAGCGCCTCAGAATTAAATGCAGCCATAAAGTCTCATTTGGACTAGAACTGGCAAGTGGAAGGAAAGTGAGATGATAACTATGTCACGGGTGGATGGGAGCCGGCTAATATTTTATCCCGAGATAAAAAAGAGAATAATGAAATTATGAATCCAGCTCATCTGCCATCTGCCGTCTCTTATTTCATTGTGGAGCGATGCATCTCTGTGACACATTAGAGGGCTGATGGGTAGCGAGCGTGAGCGCTCAGTCTAACCTTTTGGGGAAAGGCTAAGAATAAACACTTCAATAAAGCGTTTTTGATGGCTGCTAGGTGTTGCTACCTGGACATTCAGACAGTGCACCAGCGTGGAAAGGTCACTTGTCCCAAACATATGGGTAATTGGGCCTAAAATACCACCTGGCATGTTTTCTTCCCACAAGGTGCACAGGATTCTGTCAACCTTTGCAGACATCCTATTATGTCTTGTACCTTTATAGAAAACGGCAATTATGTTCAGTTGAGCCACATAACAATAGCTCAATTAATGAGTGACATTTTCCTTTTGTGTCGCAGATATTGCGAGTGCTGATAAGTGTGACCCGTAAAGGCAAACACGTGTATCGTTTTTCATACAAGGTTGTGACTTTAAAAAGACACTATAAAGGACTGCACTTCACAGCCTTTATAAAGTGGGAAAGAACTAAATTCTTTGATTATGGCCCTTTTTTTAAAACAAAGCCATCTTTTGTTCTTTGCTTCTGTGTATATGGTAATCCTCTAAAGTTAAAGGAAGGTTGTGTGACGTACATGTATTCATGGTAAGAAGGAATATCTTACAGATACTGTATGTCCATCTCGCTGTTGGATAGACTTTTCTGGCTGTAAACTGAAGTTTGTGAACTGCATACTTTCCAGAACCAAAGTTAACAGAGAAAATCATCGTTTTTGCTTGCAGGAATAACGGGATCTGCTGGTTTGTGTCACTTAACTATCACAGGACAAAGCATTTTAAACCCTAAAGTCTACAAGATATATTTGAATTTACTGATGGTAGCAGTGGATCAACAACTCCTGTGTGCCATTATGTGAAATTGCTTAAGTTGTCCATGAACTTTGGGGCAGGAGTGAGCACTTTACAAACTTTGGTTTGCAAATAAAAGTGCTGTTTTAGGTTCTGTTTGTAGACTTTTTCTATTCATTTTCACACCTAGTAGTCCGCTAGACTCGGTACTAACTCTATTAGTTAATGCAGGTTAACTTCTGTTTCCACCACATAAGAGCAAAACCTGTAGCTGCATCAAATCGTATGACTCTTGTTTTTGATGCAAACATACAGCACATATACGCTGTAACAATGGGCTCATCCATTTCTCCCAGCTATCGTTCTACATGAGCGTATGTTTGGTTGTGTTTACCCACAATGCCCTATGTTGTAGTCCACTTCTTGTATTTGGTTCACCGAGGTCTTTCTTTTAGGCAGACAAGATTTCGCTTCTTTGGTGCGCATCAGAGTTTCCAAGCAAACAAACTAGGGTTGGATTAAGAAGGGGTGGTGTGAAAGCACCCTTAAGTAGACTTAGTAGTTTTTAGGTGAGTCTTTGTGAAGTGGCTTGATGTGAATATTGTCTTTTTTGACAACTGTTTGACCTAATTGTTGTAAGCATTGGTATTCCATATCCTCCTCCCGGTCCTCCCGACCGCCTAACCTCACAAGAAGAGAGATTCACCTCTTTGTCAAGTTTTGACTGGATAATCTGTTGTGGAATGTAAGTTTTTCCTAGATTATGTGCTATTTTTCATATATTCTCCATATTAACAAACTTTTTGCAACCGTCTGGTCAAACTTCAGACAGTGATGCATGGCGAAGCACGACATGCCGAAACATCTTCACTTAGTGAAGAAATGAATGTCTCTGCTGAGGGATCATTTAATGATTGAGTACCTTAGACAGATGGAGTCTTGTTGTGCTTGTCATTACACTGATTGTGGTCAATTCCCAGAAAACATTCAGTCATTTCTGCACATTTACCTCCGCATCAGGGCAACATCACAGGAAGCTTCATCTGTTTGCAGAGTAAATCATTTTTTGCCTTTGTGACGAGAGATGTCCATCAATAAGCATGTCAGAGTAGAAGAACACAAGCGTCCGTGGAAGTAGAGCTGAAACGATTAATCGATTACTCAATTAATCAACAACTATTTTGATAATCGATGAATCGGTTTGAAGCTTTTTTCATGATTAAAACAAGAATTTTATGAATATTTTCTTTACAAAGAAATCCTTTCCAAAGTTAATCACTTTGGTTTGTGGACAAAACAAGACATTTGAGAACATCATCATTTCCAGGTTTGACGAAACACAGATCAACATTTTTTAAGGTTTTAAATGATTAATCGATTAATGGACAAAATAATCGACAGATGAATCGATTATGAAGATAATCGTTAGTTGCAGCTCTACTTGGAAGTGTTATGGAAAAAGGGAAGCACTCTCTTCTTTTTCGAGTAAAAGGGCCAGTGAGTAAGAATTAGTAACTTGTAAAAGTATATACACAAAAGGCTTATTTTAAGCCTATAAAATACAAATTGTTAAATTTTTTAAGCAAATATGCACTTTAGTTCATTTCTGCCAGTAAATCCTCAATTATTGCAACTAAATTACTAACTGATTAATCTGTTTTGAGTGTGTTTTCTTTAATACATGTTCGTCTTCTTTAAATGTGAATATGTTGGTCGGTAGTTTTGCTTGTTTTATGGCAGTAAAATGAATATCTCTGTTTCATTTTCAGACGTCATCATTTTGCAGATTAGTTTATTAAATGTGTTGCGACTCACCTGCAATGCAATAACATACAAATGTGATGTGTTTGTATCTTGCAGTACTTCCTATGAGGCATTATATTAGTCAATTTGTCCAGATTTTGATGTGTTTGAGTTATATTTTTCACATCACTGTGTCTCACCGGCCTGATTCCCAAAGCATTTCTTCCCTTTGGTTAAATGATTGCCTTCAGATCCTTATTTACAACAAATCTTTGGAGTTCCATTACCGCTGATGTTATTCATTTGTGTGAAGGTGGGAAGATGCTGTTCACTCAGAAATGCCAACGCCAATGGGAGTTGTCAAGCTCTGATTTGTGTTAAGGGCATACATCGATCTGACCTGTGTTTCAGAGTCCCTCTGGACTAACCACATGCAACCCTCCTTCCCACTGCTCACTGATGGGTGTGGGAGACGGGGAGGTGCAGCTCTCCCTCCCTCCCTCTCTCTCTATACTGTATATTCTCCAGTTTTCCTCTTGCTGCTTATCTCACTGTTGTGGGCTCCGTCCTGGAGGCGTTTCACTCCGAGCCCTCTCCACCTCTCAGCTTGTTCTCTCTCCCTGCTTCTTTCGAGCTGTTCCCTTTTTAAAAATAAAAAAATAAAGTCAAGTGTCAAAGTTCTCGGCTCTCCTCCCTAGACTGGTTTGCACTTTGTCTTAATTTGAGCAGCGTTGCTGTTTTCGTCCCACGATTTCAGGAGCTGCAGAGAGCAAAGAGCAGCTTGTCAGATTTCTGTGCTCTACACCTACACCACAGAGCTAATTTGTGTTGTTTGAAGTCGAGTTTCTTGGTTATACATGGAGAGGAAAACACAAGATGGCGTTTGATTAGATCAAAGGTCTCCGTTCGCTGCCTTTTAAGAACTAGAAATGGCAGAAGTGAAGTCGTTTCTTGTTCGCTTTCGTTGCCAGAATAAGTGGATCTCACTTATCTTTATGTGCGTTAATATTCTGGCTCTACTCGTAGTCCTGTGGTGTTTAAAACAAGCTGAATGCTCCCAATCATAAAGTTGAATGAGAGAGGACCTGCAAAGCTCGGTTTCCGTGAGCTCGAGGAATAGCCCGAGGGAGAGAAGTCATAATGACTAACTGCACCATCAACTCTGAATACATCATACAGTTATTGTTCCCGTTAGATTCACAGGTAGCCTCCCAAAGATGGGTGTCATTTTAGTTTTATGGCCACAAAAGCAGTGACTCATTTGATTGACTGTTTCCTACTTGTATATTTTTTCAATAAAAACAAGATACAATTCAATTTGGCAGTGCTACAAATGTGAGTGTAGCATTTAATATGAAAATTACATGAAAAAACATGTTGCGTTCAAACCATGTTCAGACACACCCCTCCTCCAACTTAAAAAAAAAACAAAAAAAAAAACACAGGTGCTGAGCCAAAAAATGAACGAACAATCAAACTGCTCACACACTGCAGGGCTCCAATTCTCACTTATTTATTGCACCAAAACCCCACTGACGTTTTGAGCACCGCTGCTTTTTCACTATTAAATGCCAGGCCTTGACGTGCGGCACGGCTACCCACCATCAAAATCCCCCACTGTGTTATTGTCAGCAGTAGTAGTTGATTACAGAATCCATTTTGAGTTTAAAAGGGATAGTTCTGAAGAGCTGCTGGTCTTCTGCTGCCTCATTTGGGTAGTTTGTGCCACTTTGAATAATGCCAAGTTAGGAGTATATTAGGACTTAGTGTGTTTGTGTAGAGTGTAGACTTTTGTAAGGAGTAATGGAGTTGAGCTTCTTTTATGTAACCGCGCAGCACATATTTTATATCCTAATAATGTTTGTGTGTGCGAGACCTTTTTTTGAGTCTGGATACCAATTAAGTTAACTTGGATCTAATTAATTCTCTGTCTTCTTCCTAACAATGAGATATAATGAGGCTAGCCTGCATTTCGTGAGCTGTTTTTAGCATCATTATTCCATCTGTATGTTTTTTAATGGTGGAAGCAGTTCAAGCTAAAAGAGACGACTGCTTTTGTGATGATCGAGGCAGTGGCAGTAGATGAAGAGAGTCACAGGCTGACGGAGTGACAAAATTAACTGATTGTTCGGTTTGCCAGTGATAAACTAAAAGAATTTACTGGCCAAGTATACTTGAAGGGGCTACAGAAGTCTTTCCTGTGGATCTTTTGCCATGGGGGCAATGCTGGATACTCAGTGATGGATAGATATCTTTGGTCTCATCCTTTCCTGTTTGCCTCCTTCCCTCTTCTTTTCTCTCTCACTGTGACTCTCACTTACATATGAATTAATAATTTACTAGTTATTTTTCAGTTCTCCCAGCTCCAGTGCATCACTCATCCATGTAACAACTGCCAAACTGCATCTGTGTGTATGCGACTCTGTGTAACTTAGTAGTTTGTGAGTCTCTCTGAGAGTGTGAGTGAAGTTACCAGCATGTTGCCACAGCCACAGAAAAGTGTATATGCCATTATGTGCCATTAGTCTGAAGTATAGTAGCTCCTGAGAAGAAAAAGAGCCACGCTAAGAGCTAAGCTAACCCAGCTGTGACCTAAGAACAGTGAGGAGAGAGATGAGATGTTGACTTTATCTATTAATTATTTGCTGTGACAAAAATGCTGATAATATGTAGGCAATGTGGTGACATTATGTGTTAAACTATATTGAAAATGTCATTAGTCATCTTACCCAATATGTGTTGTTGTTATGTAAAACATAGTCCTTCAAACTAATGTATTCACCACTATCAACTATGGAGATTGTCGTCACAACAAGGGACCTTTAAAGATATAATATGTGACATTTCTACATTAACCCTCAGATCAGTTTATTATGCTACCCTTTTAAGTCATTAGAGGACATAAATGGCCACTTCCAAAAATTGCTATAAAAATCTCAATCTTTCAACCCTTTAAATGTCAGTTTGATTACTTGATGATCCTGTTGTTGTTTATAACAACACAAAACAACATTATTTTCCATAAAACTAGATAACTTATAATCACATAACTATAACAATATAGCTTTGTGTGTGTTTTTTCATAGTAAAATATCGGTGTCATGTAAATCAACTGGCATTTAAAGGGTTAAAATTCTGATTAATTATTAAACGTGTGAAGGTTTGAATCTGGACTGAAGTTGATCAAAATATTTAACCCAAAAAAGTGTACTGTATACTGTTTTTATAGCAGTTTGTGGAAGTGGACATTTTTGTCCTTCATGACTTAAGAGGGTAGTAAATTAAACTGATCTGATCTATATATTTGAGTACTATGTCTTTACTTTAGTCAAAATATTACCATTGCTCTTTAAATCCATAAAAATCTGAATATCTATTGAAGGTAATGCAATTAAAAAGGAGGACTTTTATTTTTTATATTTATTCATTTTTTAGTGGTTACCTCAGTAATCTTATTAATAAGCAGTCATTTATATAATAACCAGTGGTAGAAGCTATTACTTTTCTGGTAGATTGTGGAACAGTTAGTGCCACTAATAGGATATCTAATCTTCAGTGTTTTCTTTTCTTTTTTTTGTTTTTTAATTTCTGTTAAATGCCCATTATGTGCTCAATCGACTGAAATGTTTATCACTGTCTGAAAACGTATGATCCAGCCACTTGAACAGTCCTGGTCTGGCACACAGCAGGTTTGCCCTGTGATTCAGCAGGAGAAATGAAGCCAGGATAGCAACCATCAAATACTAAACTGTGTCTCTTCCCTCCTGTTCTTTTCTTGCCTTTCTACTAGATGAATTGCAATATGCTGTAATTACTATCAGAATAAGGGAAATGAAAATTCAATAACCCCGTTGCGCAACCATTAGTTCTGCTCCAGAAAATATCCCAGAGTTCACTTAAGTGATTAATTACAACAACAAGAAAATGTTCTGCCTTGGAAAATGCAGTAATTATTTTGCACTTGCTCAACACAAACTCAGTTGGTCAAAAACTCATTTGGTCAAATCTGCTTATCTTTACCAGTTGCACCGTGGCAGTTGCACTAAAAATGTAGACTCTGTGAGGCTTGTTAAGAAGTCCTTAATGTTCTAAGCCTGATGACATCAAAGCAGCCACATTTTAGGCTTGAGAAATAGTGCTTTCACTTCACATTCCAGTATTCTTGCCCATATTATCCTGAGGGTGTCCAATAAAACACAGAACATTGACTTTTACAAGGTGTGATCATCTCATCTGATTGGACTTTTGAATGTGATTTTACTTTAAAGGTGGTGGGGGAGAGCATTTTTTTACTGTATTGCTTAAAATCATCTTCACACCCCAATTGTAACCAATCAATTAATGCATTGAATTGTGATGCATCACCCCTCTTTGCACACTAATCGCGCTTGCTCAGAAGACCACGCCGGAGCTTGTGCTAGCTTGCTAAACAGTTGCATCAGTGTTATGGCAGAAAAGGTGCCAATAACAGGTGTTGGTCGCAAACGAAAGACGTTTTATGGGGGAAGCTGCTGCCAAGAAAAAGGCTGATGTAGAGCGATCCAAGACCAGAGTGAACATTGGTGCTGCGTTTGAACGATGGCAGCAACTGAAAGCCCAGAAAGGGCTGCAAAGAGATGCCCTGTTTCCAGGGACAGGTAGATTAACTTTGTGTCTTTGTGATCTTTTGAGAGTATTTGTTTTTTTTCGGCACCATGTTGTCATTTGAACAAGTATCCGAAAAAGTTAGCGTCACTGAAAAGTACCGAAAGTTACCGATACCGTGCAGTTCGTGTGAAACCAACGCCCTTCATGAACAAGCGCTGTGCGTTAATGTGCTGTGGAGGCGTAGCTTTCAGAGGGAAGTCTGAAGAAAAGGGGCTTGGCCTTTTGAATTCAAAATATAGCCTGCACGTACAGTTTTTCCAGGATCTCCAACCCTACCTTTTAACAGTCATAGTTTTTCTTTTTTAGTTGTTAAACTTATTATTTTTTCTTGTTTCAGTTTCTTTATAATCAAATGTTTCTATATTAGCATATCCTGACTTGTCATTGTTTTCAGAAACTTTTATTTTTTTAAAAAAAAAATTGAAACGGGTGTTTAGGCCACATCTTAAATATTAAGGTATGTTTCCTTGTAGTAGCTGTGTATCATGTTAGCCCTCATTGCTCCCCAGCCTAGAAGTTCAACCCTCTTCTTTAGATGCTGCAAATAACTCAAGCTTTTATGAACTGTTGGAGATGTAATGTTTTGGCATTATGTGCCTGCTTCCTGCCTGATGCTGTCTTGTTATTCTCACTGCCTGTAGGAGTGCCGTGGCCTTTCATCATCATGACCACCCACTCTTACATCTACCAGTCTGACTGATATGTATCAGCACTGAAGTTGCTTTTAAATAAATTCAGGCACCCACATAGTTCACACCTTTGAACCAGTGGAGATGATATCCCAATACCAGCTGCACTATTCAGCTTCTCCGTGTAGTATTCTGTGTCTTTGTTGAATTTATGTTTCCTTTGAGTGTGGCGTATTTAAATTTTTTTATTTTACGTTTGTGTTAAACCATCCACGTGCCAACATACTCACTATGATGCTGCTAAACAGCATATATTGACCAAATTAGCTCAGCTCATTATATTAGCATGTTTATATGCAAAAAGCATGCACTTATTGGATGGTCCTAGCTGTCAATTTTCAAAATGTTGTCACGCTATTGATTTTAAATGAGTTTATCATTTACAAAGGAGACATCAGGTCATATTGGATGATACCTGAATACAGTGACTATAACTGTTGACTGACATTATAAATTAAGTGATAAGTATTTTTTTTTTTTTTATTGATCCACATTTAACGGGAATTTTTGCAACCAAGTCACCACCTGATGGTCATTCAAGAAAATACATGTTTGAGGGACTTCCTTATTTGCTTCACCTTTCCTTCCCCGGGACTACATGCTTTATTAATTCAAAGGAAGTCGACCTCAAGTGTCATTTCTTAGCACACAGTATAAGACAGATGGAACAAGTTACACACTAAAATAGTGAACAGTAGTGACAAAAATGCTACATTTGCAAATCACACGAGACGTATATAGTGTGATAATAGGTGGTACAAACTGTCATAAATCAAAATGTGGGACAAGTTAAACTCATGACTGCATGATGATTGCTGAAGTCAATAGGATTCATCCTGTGGGGATCATGAATGTCTCCATAACATTTCAGTTAATCTATCCAAGTATGTCACTCTTGACCGAAGTGCTAGTCCCATTTCTCACCCCAGGAGAAATTTAACAGATGTTCCTGTCAAATCAGTAGCACATTATTGTGCCAGACTGAGCATCAGGGAACTGCACACCACCCTTACATGATGAAGAGAATGTTGGGGGGGTGAAAAAAAAAAGCAACAGTATCGCTGTAAGGGCGGTATATTTTTTTGCAGTGGTGAAAAAGCAAAGGCAGGAGGCTACAGAAGTCTGAAAGAGAAAATGGTTGAGCAGATGGGGTCAGCAGAGGTTTTTCTAATCTTCAATGAGAGCAGGGGGTGAGATTTTAATCTATTGTTAGCCCCAAGTATTGGGGTTTTTACCATTTCTTGGCAACACCATCAGCTGCTGTGGGACTGTGGTGATCTTTCAGATTATCTCCTATAAATATGAAGCATGTTTGATGTTATTGGGCCAGCGCAAATGAGTCTGTGCGGAGCTGAATGGTTTAAGACTGTGAGTAAACCAGATAATCTGAGCCAAACCCCCCATCCCACTCACACCCCTCCCCCAAACATCTCGATCAACAGGAAACGCTACACATAAAAAATGTAATATTCAGTCATTTTACGCATTGTGATTATTGTTTCCTTGTTAGTGGATATAACACGCCGCAGCGATAAATTATTCAAGCAGAACTAACAAGCTCGGCAAGCAGATCATCCAACCTGATGCTTCTACAAACAAAGCGCTTTTACACACCGCTGAGATGCGCGCCCACTCCCACCAGAACGGCGTTAAAATCTTTGCCGTAGAGGAAATAATATGGGCCTATTGAAGAAACCTGAGTTGCTATCTGATAAATAATAATTCCCAGATGTTTTTTTATGTATTTCGACAAAACTCTTTAAGGAGAAAATCCTCTACATGCTGTAAAAGCAACAAACATATGCCGCGAACACTTTACTCGGCGTAAAGCGAGAGCTTTAACTTGTGTAGCGCTGACACTTCACAGCAGTGCTACATAAACGGAAACAAAAACACGGAGGGAAGCTGACACTTTTCTGAAGCTAAAAAGGCACCAAATGTTATGGAATTAAGTGGAGGCTTCTCAGTTTTAAGAGAGATGTGAGAATATCAAAGTGTGTCGAGGCACGTTGGTGGAAAGCAAAGGCAGCTACTGTATGTAAGCGAGGAATTAAAGCTCAGGTGTTTGAGTTCTCCTTTTCATACAAAGTTTCTTGCTAATTGGGGTGTCGGCATGGAAGGAAAACACATGAAACGCACATTTCAGTCAGTTTCTTCAGTCACTTTCAGTGGAAATTGGGAGGCAGCCCATCAAAACTTAATTACATTTCAGTATCAAAGAAGAGGCAGCACTTAGTAGAGCTTTAGGCCCAAAAATACTGCCCAACCTCTCCCTCATTACTTCAGAAGACAGGGGCGGAAGCGTTCTTTTTCACTTTGAGCGCCGTGACAGTGTTGCAGGTCACGAGACTGACCTGTGTATTTGTGTTTGCGTATTGTTTGTTGATTTGTCTTTGGCAGGAGCCTTTTACGCTTCACAGAACAAAGGCAATGTTTCCAATCCCGGCTGAATTTCATTTGGTTGATGCATTGTCGTGGCTGCAGAGTCGGACAGGTGTTGTTAGTTAGAAAATGTATGCGTTGGCTCCCACATCTTCTTAGAGTCTGCGATGGCAGCGGCAGGGAGGAAGGGACGGTGTAAAGGGATTCTTAAAGGGGTTTTTTTACAGGCCAGGGGAGCAGCTGTAGCACTCTGTGCTTTTTATTCATTACACAGTAGAGAAGCCATCAGTACACGCTCCTCTTGGGAGTGTTTTGTTCAGGGCTGTTATGGCCTTCACTGTATGTCTGGCAAGCTTGTTTGAATATTAAAGCAATGAGGGAAAATTGTAGCCGCTGGAATTATGTGTCTCTGCGATTTAAAGAAACAAGGTGACAGATATCAAATGGAAAGTAGCAACCTGGGTAGGAAACAGCCTTTTTTAGTACATGCTGATAACCATGTCCTCAACTGATACTTGTGTGTATGTGCTGAGATAACAGAGGTGCACTGTACACACCATATTTAACCCTATGACACCTAAGCCTCAAAATGTCCTTCTGGACTATTATTTTTTAACCATAAAAAGGCCTGAAAATGTCCTGTGAGTAAGTGCTTTTGCCCATTTTTCCAGAATAACTCAATAACTGGCAGTTATTTACAATTTAGTGCATGTTAAAATAGTGTATTAACAATTTAAAACGAAGAAAACAACACTTAAAGTGAACATGGTCACCAGATTTTGCGTGTTAAATTTGAAATTTGAACAGTATGAAACACATTTAAAAAAACGTTTGTTTGAGTTTTTGTCTCAGTGTCCAAAAACAGGCCAATAAATGGAAACAAAGTCGCTGATTTACCTGCTTCCTGCAAATAACCACATGTTGGCTTTGGCATGCAACTTCTCACCTTTCAGAAATCATCAGACTTTTTCTGACAGCATAAACCGTCATTTAATTATTGGTGATACGAACACGTCCTCTGCAATACAGTTGGCTAAGGAATGGTCACTAAAGTAAATATTATTCCTGACTCTGACAAGTTTAGAGAGAGAAAAAGAGCTGAAAGCAGAAGAGACTTTTCTGTCATCTGTCTGTGCTGCTGTGAGGCTGCAGGAGCCACTGGTGGAAAAACAGTGAAAATATCACTTCTCTCCATATGTGACTTATTTATGTGAAGGATGTCTGGTTTGGCCACTTGTTGAAAACGGGTATCATGTCAGCAGTCGCTATATCAGCTTTAATCAGGTTCAAACCAAAGACTTTAATGAAACGGGAAGGTTTTTGATTATCATCAGCCAGTTATTCAGTTGTTATATGGAGCAAATAAACCAGAACATATTCACATTTAAGAAGCTGAAAAATCAGAAAAGCTGAACCCGAACTCAAACCGATGGATTTTCAAAATAGTTGACGTTTTTAATTTTAATAATTGATGAATCCAGTAATTGTTTCCGCTGTTTTCAGCTGTTGGCGCTCTGCGCTCGTGTCCCCCAAATAGCAGTTGATATTGTAGTGTAATTCAAACCAGGTTATTTCGCCGACTTTTATTTCGTTTTATTCATTCATTCAACGTGCACCAGCGCAGAATGATTGCAAATGTCCTCCTACGTTATATGAGGGCACTTAATCATGTCGTCCTCCCACTCTGTAATATTACATGGATGTGGAAATGACCTCCTGTTTCAATTTGTTATTGATAGTGATGAGTGTTTGCGCTCTGACATTGTCAAAAAAAGAAAAGAAAAAAGCAGACTCGCTCCATTCACAGGACTTCCGTGTTCAAAAATAAGCTCTATATGTTGAACAGGTGGTTTGACAGTGGAGTGCTGACATATATCTTCTCTTCCAACACTCATGAATATTGTTAATGTGATGACTTATAGTGACCGTGTCCCTACTTTAAGCCTATAGCATATATGAACGTGTGATAATTAGCGTGTTAATGACCCTGATACTAAAGGCTGATGGGACATCACAGGCCCATCGGAACACTAACACCCAGCCAGAGCTGTGTGTATATATATATATATATATATATAAATGAAATTAATGACAAGCCTCAGTGCTTCAGAGGTAAGACAGAGACTTCAAAACTAGATCATAATCACGTACTTCTATATTTGACCGCTCGTACACACTGACTCGGTAACCTTCATCGACAGAAGCGACGTCCAGGCATCGTCGGGGGTAATCAAGCATTCTATTTTCTGAAAGTGGGCCGCCAACTCCCCGACTGGACCGAGCCGACGCATGCACTCACACGGCAACACACCTATACAGCCATTATAAGCATTACATTACATTTCTGCCATGCAGTGCAAGTCAGTGAGCACCAAAGCATCAAAGAAAAGGGTTCGAATGAATCAGGTCTGTGTGTATGAAAAGACTTCGTTACCGCAGCGTTACTGCGTTTCATACTTTTCTATTTAAAGAAGAAAAAAAAAAGCCCATTTAATGTATTAGATTTCTGGTTTTGTATCAAATAAAGCGCATCAATTCAAATTCATTAAAGAGTTTGAAAGTCTTGGAGTTGAAAGTAACTGGGAAGGTTCAAAAATCCACACAAGAGACAAAATCAGTCTGAGGAGTAGACTAACACAATATCTCGACGTGTCATGTGAGTGGTCTGTCGCTTCTCCTTTTCTTTTCTTTACGCCCGTCTATTGTGTTCCTCTTATTGTCCTCAACAATGGCTGAAACCACTCCCTATATTCCTCAAGGCTGCATATTGCTTTCCCGTGAAAAGGCAACATGTACAATAATGAAATGAATAAAAGGTGCCTTTATGTTTTTATGAAGGTTTTACCAGCTTTGTCTTGTAGAGTGGTGTAAGTTTCTCACAGAGCGCAATGTTAACGTGCAAGTGTGAGTGCCAGTGTAGTGAAGGATAGAAGATATTTACGTCGATGGATAGTTTGTAAACAGTAATTATATTAGCTGTTTTTTTTTTACTTGACTTCCGCATGGTTTGTGCTCTGTGGTCTTTTATCGCCACAATGTTCTTCACTCGACTGTAATGATGCACCGATTGTGTATTCTTGAATCTTCAATTATGATGTATTTCTATTTAGTTTTTGTGGCAGGGACACATTATTAAAACTAAACTGGTTGAAAGTCTTTTGGCCTTAACACTACTGCATCTTAATGATGCTTATGCACACATTTTAGCCTCTTATTAAACTATGTTTTTGTTCAGTATTCAAAGCCCAGATAAACATCAGCGTCTGTTCCTATTTCTCTTCATTTACGTCGTAAGTTCTTATTTAAAATACTCCTCTCACGTATTTCCACCTCTCTTTCCACCATACTATTAACACCTTTACACTCTGTAGTATTTTCAGACGTGCTTGGCAACTCCTATCAAGTGTAAGTTGTGACCTTGGGAAGGTGCAGCGAATCACAAGTCAATCAATGCTATTAATTAATCACCCTTCCTGCAGGTGCACCGATGCCCAGATGCAGGAGCACAAACACCACTTGAACTGCCCGTGTGTACTGGAGTGTAACTGGGGGTCTTTGGCTCAAAGTTGTCAGACGAAGGCGCTGGAATGTGAAGTAGCCGGTCATTAATGTCGGACTGCCCGGCGCTGCACTCTCCCCTCACTCCTGTTGGTCTGCCACTTCTTCTTTCTGATGAGGAAATATTGAGTGGAAAGACACAAACCCCAGGGTTGTGTCTCAACTGCCTGCTGATGTGCTTGAACTGTGAAAGTGAGAGAGCAGGAGAGAGCAGGAGAGAGGAGGTGGGAGTGTGTTGTGGTAAAGGTGGGAGAGCGGGAGCATAGGGTTCTCATGCAGGTGGAATTGTTTTCTATTCGCTGAACTGGAAAACATTTTTAGAGAAACAGTGTGGGAGGTTTTTTTATCATTATTATTATTTTTGAAGAGAAATGGCAAACCATCGTGCAGTAAAGCTTCAGAAAGCACTGAAACGTTCATTACCCGTGGAAATATTTGATCAGTTTGAGTGTGTTTACTGGACACTAGTGCTAGTTCATAATCGATCCGTTATGCCTGGGAATGCTGATGTTCTCCAGTGTCAAATTTTGTCCATTATCCAGTGTTTTACTGTTTTAATGATTCTGATATGGAGCAACGAAACCACATAATATTCACATTTATGAAGCTATATAAAAAAAAAATCCCTCAAAACCAATTCATCAATTCCATAAATAGTTGGCAATTCATTGTTGCAGCTGTAGTGGATACACCAGTGGGTCTGTTTTCCTTTTGTTTTTTTATGACTTAATGAATCAGTGAATGAGGCAAATGCAGCTTCTTGGAGACATAAGGTGATGTCAACAGCCTAAAACCCAAAGGCATACAATTCACTGCAGAGTACACACAACAGCTGTTTGTAATTCAGTGTAAAACGCACAGACACATAAACACGCTGCGTACGCTGAGGCACGACGGCGCCTTTTTAAAGGAGAGAGCAAGAACAGGTGTGACATCATCACTGGCCACGGTTCAACAAGAACGTCGAAAATGACATCTTTGTAAACAGTGCAGCACGTCATCCACAAGCTGGAGGAGAATGTTTTCCATTTGAATTCATACAAAGCTCTCTCCCTCATCAGTGAAGTGTGTATAACTATGATTGGGTTTGAATTCAGCGTGTCCTCTATGATAGTAAAACCAAAAACCCTAGGTTGTTGTCTTCATAAACACCGAGCAGCATTTGGGGTACCCAACCCCCAATGCTCCCCGGGCGCTACTCAGTGTGGCAGCCCACTACTCCTAATTCTAGGACTAATTAATCAATTCATAAACACCGAGCAGCATTTTCACCATTTTATGGACCAAACAACTAATTAATCCACATTGATCAGTATATGAAAATAATAATGTGTAAGCCTATTGAAGACTTAATATTGTAAATGCTTGAATCCACTCACAACTGTATAGTGACTCGTTTCCTTGTGCGTTCCCATTTTGTTTTCTTTTTTTCACCTTGCTGTTTGTCTTCAGCCCCGTCCTCCGTTGCTTTCCTTTCTTTAATGTTCCTCTCCTTCATGTCTGAAATATCTATTCTTTTATGTTCTGCTTGTCTCTTAGCACTGTTGTGAGGAGCAGGGTATTGTAATTATAGCGTGTTCCAAAGTGCAAGGATTGAAGTGACTTAATGCAGAACAAAAGAAGAGACGAAGTCTCAAAATTGGAAAATTGGGTTGCAGAGATTGTGTTTTTTCCCCTCGGCAGAGGAAGTGTGTTGTGCGCTTTGTTTGTGATGTTTTGTTTTGACTCGAGCGGCGCACTAACTCTGCTTAAATGAGAGATTTCAGGTTGAAACGTTGACATGGTAAACCAGTTATCCTCAAAAGGCTGGGTGGTTGACATCACTGTATAATTTGAAGCAAAGTATGTGTCATGGTATATTTGTTTGGCATCTCTTTCTTTTTCACCAACTCTTTCTTGTGTACTGCATGTTCTGCTGCAAGGTAGTCAGACACGTGTATTAGAGAGGACACCACGAGGGGAACACATGAAAGTGGCTATAAAAGATGTCACCATCTATGAAGGTTCTGTAATTTAACTGGCAAAAAAAGGATTCTTAACACATTCTGTTTCTATTATCACACTTTACTCAACAAGGAAACAAAGTTAAGTCTGTCATGTTTCACGATAAACACTCCACCTCTCCATCGTTTCACTAAGTGACTGGACTGTACTGAGAGTCACATTGGAGCTGATAGGTTCATGCTGTGTTCACACCGGACATAAGTCGCTGTATTTTAAACAGAATTAACCGGCATTTCTTTTCACTATCAACCTCAACCATCAATCCTTGTTGCACTCTCTCTATTGGAAACCTCTAAAGAGAAGAAACCGCCCCAGAGGTGAAACTACCACAACCTGTGAGCTGCTGAGATGACTGAAGTTGCTGCGGCCTCACTAAATTAGAATTCATAACGCGTTCAACCCTGAAAAGAAACTGGAATAAATACAGTACATTATCAGCACTTTATTTCCTACACAGCAGTTTTTGCTGCTCAACGTCTGTGGGAGGGAAACAAAGAGGAAAGAAAACACTGTCTGGCTGCATCCTGTCCTTCACCAAGTGATTCAGGAGTGTTGTCTGGATGATTGCAGTTCAAATCTTATTTCAGACTGGACAAAGACCTGTTTGGCCTATTTCTTTGGACAGAGGACTAAAAGAAGCGCTGGAAGTGCCCAGCAAAACAGGTGCATCACCACAGATGTACAGCTGCTTTCTTGTTTTCATGCATATCCACTGAGAATAATGTATTTCTTGGTGCAAAAGACGGCCATTTAATTAGTATTGTGTGAATTAATTTGGCAGCGACTTGAATGTAAAGGTTATGCACTACTAGCTTTGATTAATTGTTTAGCTTGCAAATTAAATGTCCACTTCTAATGTTTATATGTGAACAAATAATGCATTCATTTGATTGGTCGGTGTGTACATATTGACCTCTGCTGTGAGCCAATTCTAGTATGTGGTTAACACGCTGTTAAGTGTATGCACAATAGGACACAATGAAAAGAGCCTGCACCACAACGCCGCCTCAGTTAACTGCTGCAGCTGCCCTTGGAGAGAGAGAGAGTCACCTCCAACAACGCGCCGGGTGTATTGTGCTTTCCAGCGCTATTTGTATAAACAGCTATTGATCCTACGGGAAGGACTGGCACAAGTCAGCAACTTTATCAACACCCGAAAAGAAATGAAATTACATTTTTTTGATGGATGCTCCTGTCAGATGAAAAGAAAAACAAATGCCTACAGCGTGAGGGGTTGCAGTCCTCATGCAACAGTGATTTTGCAGGTAAACCAGGCTGTACTGTAAGATAATGGAATACCTTTTAAGATCCAGCACCGACTATGTTATTTATTTATATGAATAGAGCAACTCTGACCCTCTTGGGGGATACTAATTTGTCTCTTTTGCCTGTTGCACCTTCACGGTCCTTTTAATGTTGCCTTGTTAACTCTGGCCCCGGTGATCAAAATGTAATTCCCCTGAGCAGAGAGGGCTTGAGCAGCAGCCATTAGACTGAGAGTACTAATGAGATCCCAGCAAACATCTTTGAGGCCAATTGTCCATCACTAATAATCATATGGTAATAAGCACTCCAAAATCTTGCTGAGGAATACAGTTGCACTCATTTAGTCTTTGAGGTGCGTGCTCCTCTTCAATTAGAAGAGACGGAGGACAAGGAGGTGATAAAACTTAAAATGGCAGAAGACGGGAACAAAGAATGGAGGCGGAAGTGCAAGGAAAGATGAGAAAATATGGAGGTGGAGTGTGGTATGGCCAGAGGAATGAGAGAAAATAGAGCAGTGAGACGTGATGGTCCCAAATTACGTCAATGAATAAGATTTCTCTATAAAGGTGTTTTGTATTTGCTACGGAACTGCAATTGGAATTATAACAAAGAGAGGTTAAATCGGTGTCCTCTTAAAGTCATCAAAGTCATTTAAATCTTATGTTTTTTTTGTTCCACACAGTTTTGTTATTCAACTTAGTGATTGACGTATCTCCTCATCACTGCAAACCTTTACAATTTAAAATAGTGACACTTAAACATTAAGTTCAAATCTTATATTCAGAGACATTTTCAAATCCAAATGACTCAATGTTGTTTAAAAGTATTACTTTTTAGCAAAACGTTGATATTTCTTTAAAAAAAAAAATTAAATAAAACTCAAATTAACAAATTAAACTAGTGGATCAAATTAGAATAAAAATTGACACTGTAAAAAAGATAAGTGTGTTGAACTGGTGTCGTGTGGTTTTAATTTAGTGTCGTAAACACAAACATTTACATAATAATGCATGATGAGCATGTGTATACTGTACCCACACAATGTAAAGTAAAGACGACCCATTTTCAAAACTCAACATTTCTGAACATTCAGGTCACATTTATGAGGTTTCAAATCTAAAATAAACAAACCGTGACATTATTCATAACTTTGACCATGTATTGACTGTGTTTGTACCAGCCAAGCAAAACATCATGCAAACCTACAAGAAGTGGTTTCACTATTACAAAACATGATGAACATAATGGCATCTAAATAAGAACATAATGGCATCTAAATTAGAGTTGTTCCTATTCCGATACCAGTATCGGAAAAGCCTCCGATACTGCCGAAAATGCTGGTATCGGTATCGGCGAGTACTGGAGTCCAGGCACCGATCCGATACCACGATACTGCACTATTTACCTTTTTATTTTACATAATGGCTGCACTTTAATTTGTTTTTTATAATTATTCCTATATTTATTTAAGTTGCTGTTGCACTACTCTTTTTTATACTGTTCTATTTAAAAATAAATGGCTTCCATTTGCTGTATTAATTCATGTTTTGCAAAGGGTTTAACCTGAGCAAGGCCTTACCACAATGATAATCATATCACAGTATCACACGCAGGCACAGCGTCTTTGAGTGTCTAGAAAAGCGCTATATAAATGTGATGTATTATTATTATTATTTATAGTATGATTTCTTTTTTTAACACACTGGTATCGGTATTCGGTATCGGCCGATACCGACAGCACGAGTATCGGAATCGGTATTGGGAGGGAAAAAATGGTATCGGAACATCTCGAATCTAAATTGATGCCATCTAGAAGTGCAGTGTGTGCAAGGCAGTAATTATGGATTTAAAGAAATACAGAAAGCAGTTTTGTATGTTGTTATTTCAGTTTATTCAGTTACAAATTAAGTTTTTCTGGAGGAAAAAGGGTAAAGATTAGCTGTAGTAATATTCTTAACTGCATAAACACAAAAAATGTTTTCTTTTAATCGACGTTCAAAGGAACTTGAGTCACTCTGGAAGAATAAAGAATATGCAACTGAGAAATCTAAATACCAAGGGCAAGGGACTTTCAAGGTGTTTTATAATTCTGTGTCTCCATGGTTATAAGGACAAAGCTGCATGTGATGCAAAGGTGCATCACATCGCTCTGATGTCCTCAATTGCTTTATTTTCTCTTAATATCTTCTCCGTTATTAACACAATTCAGCTGAAACTGTAGAAATGATTACCTCAGAGAAATGTGTTGGAAATTGGCACATTAGCAGTATAATTACAGCTCAGTGGAGATGCGTAATCCTCTTTCCAGAAAAGCCATTATCTGCATGGTGACAGGGAGTGAGGGCCGGTCTGCGCTGGGCTCAGTGATGGGTCAATAAGAGAAAGAAGAGATGAGCCAGGATAAACAAAAAGCCACTATTCTGTATGGTTCACATTGGCCTTGCAAGCACACACGCGCCAAATTATACATATATTCTTGTGGACAAATAAACATACAAATCCTGGACCACTGGACCGTGACAGATGCTCGGTCTGCTGCTGCATGCTGAGAATATGTAAAAGCAGCAAATAGAAATGGCTCATTGCCCAGTAAGCCCAGGCCTCTTATTGAAACTCAGAATGGTATACAGTGTAATACACATATATTTTAAAAAGTAAATGTGCCTTATTCAGTCTGTAGTGAAGTATCATGAATGGACTCTAGAGCCCAGTCACACGGTGTTCCTTATAGAAGGGAATGAATAACAATGCAGCCCCGTTAAATCTAAAATAGAGTTTGCTTGCACATAATCACTTAGTCCCAAATTCTTGCAAACACACAGTTAGGATTGACAGCTGTCACAACAAAGCAGTGAGGTTTTTTTTATTATTATCATCATCATTATTATTATTATTATAAGCTTTCAAATGCATCAATCCCACAAAACCTACAGGAGATAATTGCCTTCTTTAGTCAAAGTTTAAATGTGCGCTGAAAGTACAATATATAAGCATTTCTAATTTAATTCTTTATTTTTTTCATCTCACTTTATCGTCAGTAATTAAAGCTGCTGTTTGTAGCCCTGGTACACTAGGGCTACAAACACTGAAGCTTAGACTACTTTATAGCCAGAAGTTAGCGACGGAATAATGCAGCCAAAATTCCCAGTTCCATGTTTTCATCATGGTACAGTCCGCTTTGGACGTAGCGCGACGTTGAACCGGTGCGATAACAACAAGCAACGACATTGAACGCAACACAGTGGCGCAGCCCGGTTTTGCCTAGCTCCACCCGTACTGTGCCATTTCTCTGGTACCCCAAAGAAAGCGTACCAAGGTTGTTTTGGTAATGGAAACGCAAAAAATACGAATCGAACCAAACACACCATTACAGACCCTAGCTTTATTTCACTTATATTTGTGGGCTGTGGGGACTGGAGCTAGAGAGAGGCAGAATTCAGCCTGTCAATCACAGGACTGACATATACAAACAAACAAGCAGCTATGGTCAGTTTAGAATCTTCGAACTGGGATTCTAACTGGGAACATCTTGTAAATCAGCAGTGCTAAACACTGTTCTGGCCAGTTCTAAAACCACTAATAACTGTAGTACTCTCAGTCCAGAGCTTCCCTCCATTAACAGGCAATCAACGAAAATCGTACTTAATTAGAATCTGGGTTTATATTAATAAGCCAAACAAGAACAAACATATTGACTGACAGCAGAAAATGTGCGCCAACAGGAAGTCCACATCTCCACCACCCTGCTCTTTCATTTACTTCCATGAATACCGATCCACTCATAATGAGAACTTTCTGTTAAACGCTGCTTCCTGCCTCTGAGTGAGTTAGTTAGTTACCTTCTGGCCATATTAGCAAATACAGAAGTGAGGTTGTGCCTGTAAAAAAAAAAAAGAGAAATGAGGAATGATTGATTGAACTAATGGATTGTCTGAACATGGCTAAATTGATCTGTTATGTCTCTCTGTGCTGGTTCCTTTTGAGACTAAACGGTGTTGTTTATTTGCCAGACTGGAATGATTTCAGTGATTTCATTTCCATCCTCTTGACAAAGTTTTATTTTGAAGTGTTTCCATTTTACTGTTTCCTGTTGGACAGTTTGAGATTGTTGTGAAATTTGATAGAATGTAATGTAATGTAATAGAGTGGTTAGCACTCATGCCTGTGCAACAAAAAGACCCAGGTTCACGACCCGAACAGAACAATAGCCTTTGTGCAAGGAGTATGCATGTTCTCCCTGTGTGTGTGTGTGGGGTTCTCCGGGTTCTCCTTCCTCCCACAGTCCAAAAACATGCAGATTTGGGAATTAGGCATATTGGACACTCTAAATTGACCATAGGTGTGATTGTGAGAGTAGACGGTTGTTTGTCTCTATGATGGACCTGTGACCTGTCCGCGGTGTACCCCGCCTTTCGGTCTATGTCAGCTGGGATTGGCATCAGCTCCCCCCCTGCGTTTGTATCAGACATTAAAAAAACACATCTAAGGTTGTAATATTAGTATAATATATACTTCTTGGTTCCTGGTGTTTCCAATCCATCCAATCACTGCATGTGTGATGGTATTCTTGGTTAAGAGTTAACCCTAACCCTGCCCCTGATGGCTGTACCAACAGTGTGCAAATGAAGTGTAAAAAAGCACTATATACACACAAATAAACACATTCCCGTTTACAGTTACTATCCAAAGCCATTACTGTGTCATCTCGGTTGAATCTTAACCAGGAATAACTGGCAAACACAAGTGAGAGCAAACCAATAAATTCACAGTGCTTCTAGATCCACAAGGCACTGATCATTGATCCAGGCAAAGTGTTGCACTGCTCATTAATCAAGCTGTACACATCACTGTAACACCTGGTAACACAGATGCCTGACCTTGACCCTTGTGTGTTTTCTTTTTTTTTTACTTCTCTGTGTCTCTGGGCAAAGGCATTCACCACATCACATCATTAAGATCCAGCACTCTGACTAGATCTGATTCATTCGCCATCATCGGTGAGGAGCATGAAGCCCCCGGGGGTCATTTTTCCTCCTTATTTTGTTTTTATGTGGTAAAAAGCACTTTCTCGCGCCTCGGTTTATCGCTGCCTGACCACACAGTGCAGCCCTGAGGCACAGTGTATTTTTAAACTTGCATCATTATGTCTGAAGACAGTGTGAAATCAAATCAACTTACTCATTGGAACTGAAATCAGGAAACAAAAAAAGAATGAAAAGAATATTGATACCCACAGGGAAAAGATGCTACTACTACTATTTATTGAATTTGTGCAGAACTGTACCATTGTTTCTTTCATTGTCTGTCAAAATGTGGATGGAATACGTTCTATTGACATTATACCACTATACCATTATACCAAGTGTCTTGTTTTTTTTTATTAAGGAAATATATCGTAATCATATTGTCGCCCAAATAATAACCAAACTGTTTTCTCTGTTGAAGGATTTACGTGCATGAACAAGAGCACTTCTAGCTGTTGACGTGATGATAAACAATCTTAATATCAAACTAAATAGCTGCAATAATCACACAGAGGCACAGTGAGAGAGCGCTGACAACGTCAAACCATCGGAAGCCTTATAGCACGTTTTATCAGCATGTAGCCTATAACTGTCTCTGTGAAAATACCCACCCATCACTTCTTTATACATGCAAATAAAACCATTTCTCACTGCAGCCGCCTTTATTGCTTTACTCCTATCTGCAGCAGCCTGTAGAGCTGTGTTGTGAACATAAAAAAATGCAAATGCAGACACCAGCTGAGCAGAAACGGCACGTACCAACTTTGGCACTGTATCTTAAATGAACGTAAGCGCACGCATCCTTAGCTGACCAGTTCATTATGATGTGATAATTGGCTGGCAACCGTCACACTGTGAGATGGCAGGTTGCAACCTTGTTAATTTGAATTGCACCTCCGTTGTCGGTGTGCCTGTATGCAAGTGTTCTATAAACTGAGCTGCAAGAGTCTCCATTTACGCCCGTGCCTTTCTCCCGACGAGCCAGCAAGCTAACTAACCTCAAAAGAACATTGCAATAATGATTCAGTTTAATGACACAATATGGTAATGCTGTACAGTCCGTTACAGTGTATAGGTGTCCGATGGTGTGCTTGTTTACACTTCAAAATAAGCTTCCCTTGTGTTTGAGATACAGGAAGCTACTGCTGTGTGGTGGAAAAATCTTCCATATTCCACCTCCTGTGTCTTCCTTTTCTCTGTTTTTCGGAGTAGAACACAAATATAGCACAGCCCCACAGTTTATACTCTGCCGTGTTGACTTGACCGGGCTGAAGTACAAGGCAGACATGGTTATTTTATGGCAAAGAGCACAGACGGGGTTTGTTTTGGTCCGAGGCCTGACAGCATTCATACCAACATTCAATACACCTCCACCTCGAGACACACACACATTTTCTTGTACAGCATTCTTAATGTGGACAGCCCTGTACCCATACTTTGAACATCACAACCCTTAACCTAAACCCAGTTCTAAACATAGCCTTTAAAAACCAAGTCTTAACACCCAAATAGTCCTTTAAAGTTGTGAGGATCAGCCCAAATGTCCCTAACATAAAGATAAATTGTCTACAGACACACACACACACACTCCAGATGCCACAGCAAGACTAGCAGCTGAGGACTGACTTAGGGAAGCTCTGTCATGATGGATATGATGAACTTTATCTGATCATCACATCGATTTTCAACGGACTGCCCTTCACCCGAGTCACTCCCATACAACCGCTCATCAATCTGTTTGTATAAAAGAGACTTTTAATTATCCTCTCGGTAATACATGGTGCAGTTAATTAATCTAAAATAATGCTGCCAGCCTTCAAAGTTACTAAACTTCATGAATAATCTCTTCCTTCCTTCGCATTTAATTTTGCTCTGAAAACACTGTAGATCCGTGATACCCAAACTGTTTTGGGAAGTACTACAGGTGGGCCGCAAGAGGTCATCCAAAATGAATAATGGATGCTTTATTGTATGTGATTATAGGCAATTTAATCCTGCTTTTTTTGTAAATACAGTTCAATTTAAACACTGTTGCTGTTGTTCATGCACGTATATGCATGAACAGACGTAAAGAGAAGCTCATTAAAAGTGTGTAGAAGAAAATCATGTTTAAAACAAAGGAAAATGTGCTGTAACTATTGCAAATTATGAATCAAATGATATAACGGAAAACAAAAGTCGAAGTGAAGACAAAAAAGTTGGAGGCGGGGAGGGCGAACGAGATGCACAAGGTTAGAGATGGGAATGCAGTTTGAGAATATGAATCAGGGGTCTTGACGGCGACAGGGTCCCTAAGGCTGCGTGACACCTGACATGTTTCATCTTCAGCCGTGTCACGTTCTCTTGTCCCAGTCCTGCAGCTACACACGCACAGAAATAGAAATGACAATGTGCGGCAAAGAGGGGAATATTAGACAGAGTCCTTGACATTGGCTGTATGTGAGAAAAGACTGGAAAGCAGCCGTTTTGCTTCAGATCTGTCCATATCACTGATGCCAAGGCAAGCCCCAAATCCATTACAAGCCAATTATATGTGCTGGGCCAGGGCTGGGGCTGGGCACTCACTCATGAACTGCAGTGCTTAATCCTCAAAGAGGAACTAATAGGAAATTTGAAAATAGAATCCACACTTGAGTAACTTTGGAGGGATTTGGTTGGATTAATGAACTGTCAGGCTCACTGTCAACATGCTGGGGAGTGCAATCCTTAACCAGCCTTTGCTAGTTTCCGTCGTTCGTTCTCTACATTTCTCACTTACACACCGAGTCTTTAAACTGACGTCGTAAAATGACTGGTGTGTAGCACCTGTGCATAATCTGTCTGTGCTAATCTTTCATCGCTTTCAGCCACCGCTCCCGTCTCGTCTATCATATTATGCGTGCAGACGACACACGCAGGACAGACCACTGCTCCCTGATGAGTGAGCAACCTGTATTAGTTTCCCCTTCTGGAGCAAAGGCAGCATCTGCTTAAGTCCGAGGGTAAACGCACTGCAATCACACTCCACGGGCTTAAAGACAGTGGAAGAGGAGAGGGAAAGTGGGCTGAAAGCAGGAGGCAGAGAGGTAAAAGTGACACATTCTGTTGACAGCAACACTCACAAATAGATGGGGAAAACACTTAGAGGGAAGAAGGGCTATGCTCTGGAGCCAGTGTGAGATCATGACAAGGATGCACAGTAAAATGACTGAGACACAGATTCATACACATCCAATCTCAAGAGATGGCTGTCAGTGTTTCTGAGAGCCTTGATAGAAAAAGGCCGATGGTTGAAAGTTTTTATCAAAGAGAAGGTTTTTGAGAACTCTCCACAGATGGCCCCTGACTTATGGGACTTACACAACTTACACGGTGTTGTGTTTCTGTGGGACAAGCAGATATTAGCATTCAGAAAACCTTTAGGATCTGCATTCTCCCTCAGCTTGTCCGCATAGTTAACAGACAAAACTCTCAGCGACTGTGCATAAAGGCAGCTGTAAAAGTGATAAACTCAAACTTGAAATTGGGTGCAGACTATTTCTCATTGAACTTCGAGGGGGCAACGGAGCATTAAACAAAATAAGCTCCATTAGCACATGAGGGAATTATAATGAGGAACAAAATATGTTAATTAAAATTTTAACCAAGCAAACTGACATCTTTCTTTTCAGCAGTTTTATTGTAAATTTATTTATTTATTCTTTTAAATCGCTTTTTTTTTTCTCTCTTTTGAGCTGTATTTCCAGATCTCACAAATTCATTCCCATTTAAAAAATGATGTTATGCTCAGGTGTGTTTTATATAGTTCTTTTTGCATCAGCTTGCCTATAGGTTGTGCTTCAAAAAAAAAAAAGGACATAAGGTTGCATACTGCACATTCATATTGCCTCTGTATATACATTTTAAAATAGAACATAGACACATTTATGCAGCCTTTTTCCATTACTAAGCGTTAATCTGACTTTTTGGGGGTCAAATTTTGTATTGGGAATTGGGAGCTTTGTTGTAATTAAGTAGCAAAAAGATGTCGCATGATCAAATGTTATCGAATGTCATCTAATAACATGGCATGATGGGGGGGTGGGAGGGGGGTTCTCCAGGTTCTCTGGCTTCCTCCCACAGTCCAAAAACATGCAATATGGGGATTAGGTCAACAAGATGGATGGAACGTGACATGATGTGGCTATTGTATGTGCGCGTTATGTACACGTTACCATGACGATGCTTTAACACGATAGTTTGTAGTGCTATGCTACTGTATATCCAGAGGAAGTAATGCTCGGGGGATTAAAATTCTCCTTCGCAAAGGACAGATTTCCGTCAATGTCAATCATCTTAGATGCATTAAACTAATGCTGCTCTCAACCAATAAAGCGAGCCAGAGCCATGGTATTAGCCAATCAGAAGCATAGCAGGGCGGGTTGTTCCGGAGTTTATTGGTCATCAGGTGAGGTTGGAAGATTTTACTGAAGACAGCTCAAATCCAAGGAGAACTGAGACAGTGCCTCACATCTGAAACGTGAGGCGCCATCGCAGATTCTGGCGAGCAGTGTGCAAGGTCTGATGCGTTATAGTTAGTAAGCCTTGATTACTTTGGTATCTAGGGATCGAACCTTGAAAGGCACCAAGTTTGTGTATTGTAAGTTACACCAGGTCTGGTTATAAGAATATATGAGTAATTAAACTTAAAGATGGCTGCAGATCAGAATTTTCTCTCACACGTGTCAGTCTCGTCAACGGTGGACCTGTGCGTCTGCAAGGCTTGTGTCGCTACGTTTCTTTTAATCCCTGTGCTACTTGAACAGCTGTCGACTCGTGATTTATGTTTATTCTTTTGGCTCCGTAACACAACTGAGATGCTTGTGTTACCTCTATCATTTCCTGCTTCTGAACTGTGGTTTGGAACCTCTTACCCCGGGCTTGTAGCCAGTCACTGACCACCAATGAGTTCACATCAACCCTTGGGTGAACCGAGGCACTTTTATTTTTCGTACAGCAGAGCAAACGTGTACAACACAGCCCCAATGTTCTCGCTGTGGTTGCCAACCACACACACACAGAGTATCCACAAGGCCACACCCTCTCTGGATTATTTGTATGACTACAATACAAAGTCGAACCTTGCAAGAAGTATCAGTTTTATTGAAAAGATTGAAAACACGGGACCAAACCCAGACTTGAATGCTAGGTTAGAGGACAGAAGGCCTGTACATACAATACACAAAGGTGTGGTTAGGCGTTATAGTTGTTTTTGTGATGATTAATGCACAATACTTGGCATTTAGTTGCAATTGTTTGCCCTTTACTGGCTTAGAACAGGAAGCTGGAACAGAAAATAGTGCTGCCTGGCAGCCGGCACCACCAAAGCAACAATGCTGTCCTCGATGAATGTTGCACGACTGGTTTTGCCGGAGGAGCTGTCCAACTGAGTGCGATGAACAAACTGGAACTGGTACAAAAACACCTTGTAGACAAAAAGAAAATACCTCAGCAATTATGGTAGATGGAGTCCTAAGCCCTGTGAACAAACTGAGTAATGCTGCAAACAAAGGCCCGTTCACTTTACATCTAATATTGTGGTGTTAACACCGTTCAGTACACAAGAATGCATGTCAGACACATGCACATGCATATACACACACACATGCTCACAGGATGCTGCAGCCACAATTCAAATCTGAACTTAACCAGTTGCTCAGAGGACTACTGGTCCTCACAAGGTCAGTGTGGCCAGAAAAGGTCCTAAAGAGGTGAGAAATACAAGCACACACACACAGGACAATAAGTAACTAGCCAGTTTTTGCCAACCTCCATGCGGTTTGTAATAAATATTAAGCCAGTGAGAGCTGGACTCGCAGAAAAAAAGATTTTTCATCAACGTTACTGACTGAATTTGACGTCCACACTGGAGCAAAACTGCAGTGAAACATTATTTAAATAGTTGTGACGAATGCTACGCGTACTCTCATCCTCTCTCCTCCATTATCTCCTGCATCCGCTCCACCACACAAGTCCTCCTCTCACCCATGTGCTGCCTCTCTCATCTACATTTGCTCTCTTCGTCGTAAATCTGAGACCCCGTAATCGCTGCTCCGGCCCACTCTTTTTCTTCCCCCCCATCCCCATCATTTTCTCTTAAAACCAGTTCACGGTGAGAGTGGGTGTGTGCAGATAGCGACCCTTGCCCTCTGCTCACACTGTTTTGATTGCCTTGCATCTGGACCGAGGTTACTTGTGCTTGCAGGCAGTACAGTATGGCTTACATCCAATCAGAGTGTCAATCCTTCACTGCATTCCTAAGTGTAAAGAGGAGGCGGGACAGAAGCATTCGTTTAATTTGCGTGTTCCTCTGCGTGTGTGTGTGCAGTGTCTTATACATGCTGGATCATGGCTCTATTAAAGCAATAAGAAATGTGTGGCGATAACATGCCAGCAGAGACGAGACACAAAGCCTACTGCATCCACACAGCACTGGCCACTACATCCTAGTCTTTATTATTGATTTTTCTCCAGACATGATCCATGTTTTTCCATCTACTTGTCAGATTTTATGTTCTCAGACACAATAAAAGGCAGTGTCGGATACAATCTCACTTTTCTGCGCCAAATCTGCGAAGCAGCGCGACAGTGTAATGTACGGCACTCTGTGGTATTTAGTTTGCATTTATATGTGAGAGATGACCGCGTGCGTGCGCACGTGTCGACCTGAATCTCCTGCCATAAAGAGGAGTTTCTTGGGTTGTACATTGAAACAAATGGAAATGTGAGAGTGCAACACTTCCTTGTTAATACCGGCCTTCTTCACTTCAGTAGACAAATGAAACTGCACTTAAGTCAATAAAGTGCCTTTTAAAAGCCTGACTGAAGGCCCTGGGGAGCTCTGTGTGCCCTGAAACTCTGAGCCTGAATGTACATTTACTCTGCCAGGGATAATATTTGGTGGGAATGTGGAGACCGATATTTGCAATGAGGTGACAGCAGGGAAACAAACAAGTCAATTTGTCTGGGTATTAGTCCAGTACAGGATAAACCCTGATTGATGCAGTCATTACTGTCCCTGGACTGGAAGCAGCATGTTTGAAATGTAGAAGAAAAGATGAACACTTACAGTATATGTCAGGCTATAATGTGATGTAATATGTCAGATGTTTGCTTGTACATTATACTGAAAACAAGCATAATATGTGTGAATATATAACATGCACCAAAAACATTAACATAGATTCATTATACACAACCAATAATCCAAAAAGAATAGGCTCTCGTTTGCAGTCCATGAGGTATCCCAGATGATATGAAAGAAAAATCACCTTACCGTAGATTTAGCTTTGGTTTTACATCGGTTCTCAGTTGCTTTCGATAATAAACCCTGTTAAATTATACTTCCCTTACCTTAACTTAAGTGTATCCCATTAAAGTGCTGAAGAACAGGGTTTTTTCAGCAGCAGAATTCACTTCTGAAACCTTTCAGTCATACACCAACCTGTTTGCAGCTGTCTAGCTTTACTCGCACATGTTGTTGTTGCCTCCATCTGTCTTGACTGAGTCACTGAAAGACTCATTAAACACTCAGTGAATTAATATTTTGAAATACACACTACAGTTTTAATATGAAATTCATCCAAAACAGTACATGTAGAGTTTTTCCTGTGCTGTCGTGTAGTTATATCGTGTGTAATATCTGTCTTCCTCTAGTTATTCAACGGCGGATGCCTTGCCGCGCGCTCACTGAAGTTTCCTGATATTGCTCTAGAAAGAGATAAATATGAAATATGAGGGCTTTCATTACTGCTTATGCCTGCAAAATAAGTCAATTAGTCACGGCAGGCGGCAGTCAAATGGAGATTCTGCACGATGGTCTTAACGAGGGCCGCATAGGACAAGCGTCCGACAGCTCGTTAAATTAATCCTTTGGGTCTGCTGCAAGTGGAATGAGGCATGTGTCTGTGTGACCTGCTTATGTCCTCCACATTACATTACAGGAAAATGCACACACACACGCGCGCGGGCATGCATGCACTCCAAATGGACTGGAGAAAATATGTCTGATCAAAGTTTCACCGCGGCCCCATGGTTGCTTAAATTCCATGAAAACCCCAGCGAGCAGCAAACCAGGGAGTTCAATTTTTTTTCTGTTGGGTTTTTCTTTATCGCTGTCTCATTACGTCCCATGGAAACGCATGCACTCTCATTCTGTACGCCTTAATGAGTAGGTTACATGAAAGCTCCATTTCGAGGAGTCTTTTTCTAGCCTGGTTATTGTATGACCCTCGATTTACACCAACTAAGTTTGATTTTTTTCTTTTTTCTGTGTGTAAATGTACTGTGTAAATGTACTCATTTTTGTTCAGGGGCCACATACAGCACAATTTGATCTACAGTGGGCCGGACCAGTAAAATAATAGCATAATAACCTATGACCAACAAGAACTTAATTTTTGTGCAATTTCAACAATATCATGCCTAAATGTACTATTTACACATCACACTGGATCTATAAAGGCACAAACATTTAGTCACAGGTATCTGGAAGTGAAAAATATTGCATTCAACATTACGTTTAGATTGTAATTGTAGTGGGAAATTTTATCAAATTCATCCTGTGGGCCGGATTGGACCCTCTGGCGGGCCGGTTCTGGCCCCCGGGGCCATATGTTTGACACCCCTGCTGTAGAGTGAACACCATACTCCTACTAACAACAGAAGCAGCGTCCCTCTTCTCCGTGTTTGCGTTGTCAGCGATGTCAGAAATGCGTCCTTTCATCGCGTCCGACGTTGATCATTGGGTCCAGCGCTGGAAATGCGTCGGTCACGACCAAACCGCTTGAATATCGGGCCTGGATTCGTGTAGGCTGATCCCATGCGTGCAACTTTTGCAATTACGAAAGTTCAAAGTTGTCGCGTCGGTGCCATTTGACATCCTCGCTTCACACCTCATGTCTGTCATGTCACAGATGCAATCTGACTCACAAACCCTCTCAGACAACCTTATGAATATCAAAGTCGCCAACATGCTCTATATCTGTTAAAGGATCTGTTAAAGGATATTTAGCCTCCCTGGTCATGCATCACCTTCATCATCCTATTTTTCTCGATCTATGCAGAAACTCAGACTCTGCTGTTTACTCAAGCAAAGGAGCAAGCTTTGGGTTCATCATCTTCTACCAGCTGGCAATTTACTCTTCTGTTCTCATTTCCCAACCGTAACGGAGGCTTATAAATTGCCCGAGGGAGCTTTTCTTGACCGCTGTATGTTTTTCTGCTTTCGAGGCACCACCACCTAAATCATCGTCCCACCCTCTTTGACACCTGTGTGTCTGTGGCACAGTTTCTACATCCTTAAAGATTTGAACACGAAATAGCTCAGCTAACCTTTATATAGATGCACACACACACACACACACAAACAATTTGCACTTGCAGATACTAGCAGTTTCAACACTTTTAAAACCAGTAACTGCATTAAAGGGTTTAATTAAGGAAGGGTTTAACACACTGTAAAAGGATGCAAACGTACATTTAAAAATATAGGTCATGGTCCAGCTCTGTGAGAGTCTAAAACAATAGGGAGGAAAGGGCTCCACAGCAAATGACCAAGATGAAGCTGTGAGGCATGCAATTGGTGCTAGCTCGCGACCGTCATTTGTTTTTACCAGGGGGAAGAGATTATCTGGTTGAGTGATGGAGGTGGCCTTGATCAGCCCTCTCCCTGCATACAGCCGTATATCAGATGTCACGCTGCTGCAAAGCCATCAACCCTTCACTGGCCTGGGATGCACATATTTACCCTGGAAAATGGCTCCGCTACTCAGTAAACACTCCAGGTTTACAGGATTGGATGATGCATCGTTGGCTGCGCGTTCTCTGTAATTGCTCGCTGGCTGATATCTGGTGGAAAATTCTGGAGGTTCTGGAGGAAATGACGGGTTTGGAAAGTTGGTCCTTTCTTAACCCCACCCCCCCTTTTGATTATACCTCGTCCTCATTAAGCGGCCGCCACTTGAATTGTACAAATTTATCAAGTCAATCAGAATTAGCTGCAGGTCTTATTTCGTAAGGAGGAGTAAAGGCCTGTCTTAATGGGGTAGAATGAATCAGTTCACTGAGCAGAGAATGAATGTAGCAGGCGGATTGCGAGGATGGAGGGGAGACGGAAATATGTACAGCCATTAATTAATCTAATAGTTTTCATGGGACAAAGAGTGCATATCGCCGCTGCCTGCATAATGAGAGCCTGGAACAAAGTCATTGACTGCAACCCATTTAAAAACGATGCGAGTGTGGAGCTGAGACCGAGGGGACGAGGCAGAATATAGAGTTTTTTTACATCCCAATATCACTGGATTTTGTTTATTTAATTGAATTTTCAGTAAATGCTCTACATGTTTAGTCCATGAGAAATATGCAGTGTTAAGCTGCTGCAGCAACAAATGCACACCTTTTTACCCCCACCCCAACATGACAACACGTTACACAGCTCTACAGTAATTAATCAGTTAAGGGTATTTCACATTGAATATCAGCGGCAATATTTTTTGATCTATTTTAATTGGTTGAAGTAGCAATGAGAGTGTGAGACCAGGAGTGTAGGGTGATATCACAGCTCACTGGTGCAAAACGCTTTTGGGAAACAGCCCAGGTCTTATTGAATTTTAATTCCATGGATCTGTGATGCGTAAGATACATGAGGGATGGGAGCAGGAGGCCCCTCTGGGTATCGTAATTTACCTTACCCGCTTTTCCCTGAGATTTCAGAGGATATCAATTTTATCTTGGGTATTATACTGCACACCCACAAGCGAACACATCCAGACACAAATGGACGAGAGGCTACTCTGTCAGGGTTGTTTGCTTTCTCTGGGGAGCATTTTTGACTCTGCTGTGGCTTTGAAATGAGTTTGTTAACCACTAAAATGGAAAGGACAACATAACAAATGACTGCTTGATGACAGGCTACGGGTCTCGACTTTTGTGATCATGCATTTATATAGGTACAGTCCTCTCCAGTGGGCTCTTAGACCGAGGGAGGTAATTATTTCACCCACACAGGAGGTGGCTTGAATTGCAGCATATATGCTGACAGTTATTCACTTAATTATATTACTGAATATGTTGACTTCTGCTGTCTGGGGTTAACCTTTTGTGTTGTACGATGCTCAGTGAAGAAAGTCCACTGAGTCAGATAAAAACTTGAAGATCAAAGCAAAGGTTGTATAACTTATCTATTGAAATTGCTCAAATAATGGGGAATTTCAATGTTGTTGTTTTTATAGCCGGTGCTCGTGTCAGTCCACTCCCACGCCATCTGATAAAAGAGTTAAACAAAAATAAATGGTACACAAAAATGCACAACTAATTAATTTAGTTGTGGTCCCTTCTCTTCAATCACCATTTTCTGTCTGCACTGTATTTATATATTTCAGTATGATCTTTATAATGATGATCTTATGTATGTATGTATTCTGAGAATAAAAATGTGTAAAATGAAATCGATAAGTAAATTGATAAGAAATCATTGGCACATGCTGGTCATTCAACAGGCATACACTCCATGATTTAATAAATATATTTTATTTAAGAAGAAAGCATGCACGTATATTAACTTGATCACCTAATTCTATTATGCAGATGTGTCCAATTTAGCTATGCAAGAGATTTTAAATCAAGAAATGAAAGAACCTGCCAATTGCATCTGTTGATGTTGAGTTAACCACAGCTACTTCATGCTTGGAGCCAAAAAATGAAGTAAGAGCACTTCAATGGAATGAAGACGAACAGAAAATGAGTTTTCGCTGGTGTTGATTACTTTGGTACTTTGTCCTTACCGGCATCTTAATAATGTCATTAGGACGGAGAGTGTCTCACTCACTCAACAACAATCACGCTGTCTCCACTCTCACAACACTGCCGTGAACCCGCACTCACCTTCTTCATCTTGGAGGTGATGCACGGTGACATCATCAGGGGACAAAAGGCTCCAAAAACAACATCAGGACCAGAAATATTTACCTCACATTTGTCAGCATTTAACTGTAAAATGACAGTTGAAATAGCTTTTGATGCACTTTTTCAAGTCATTTTCTTTCTTTTTTGTTTTGTTGTAATGTGATTCATTTGGCTTTCTGTCGTTTCTGTCAATGGACGGAAATAGCTGTGTGTCATTTGCATGACAATGACATGGGATGCCATGACTATGAATGATGTGCCGCAGGCGCAGCATGTAAATTGAAAAGAAAGTGGGGCTGTGAAGAGAACCTCTCAGGACAAACTCACCGGGGAGAAACTAAAATAACAAGTGGAGAAATGACCATAAATTACCACACACAAATTAAACCGCAGAACCTTGTAACCCACCGTTTAAGACCTTCGACCAGAGTGCACTGTACACTTGCATGAAATACCTGTCTTTCAATTCTTAGCCACGTAATCATCTAAAAGGCCACTAATTAATATGACACTGTAGAGATATAGCTGGATATTTGGATCCAAATGATGGAAACAAGCCGATTTTATTCTAAGAATAACAATTTGATAGAGTGTATAGAGAAGGGTTTCATGGAACAATAGTTTGGGAGCAAATCTGCAATCATATTTAAAAATACACAATAAATACCTCACAATTAGAGCATTTACAAAGGCAGTTTAAACAAGAAGACATTTGTTCACCTGACCTACTGTTTTCATTCTGTGAGTTTAGAGCTGCTCTAACAGTCAAGTACAGTGTTCTGCAACGTGGGACACGTGTGAGAAGTATAAACAAAGGTTTTGGTTCAGAAATGAAAATGTGGCAGGTCAAATTAGACTCTAAAAGATTTTCTTTTAGAGAGACGTGTGGAGTTTTTGACCTTAGACCAGCTCCAAAATGAACTAATTTGGACAAACCTTCCTGAGTAATTATTATCACAAAATCAATTAAGGATGAATGTAAAAGCCCAAAGCACCAGGAAGGGTTTCCTCAATTTCATTGATACCTTGGACATCGACTTCATCAAAATATAATTGCTTTTTAACATGCTCAGTTTTTAAGTGATTTGGCCAGTGTTCGTTTTGGCTAAGTCAGTCTTGTATATTAAAAAAAAACACATCAGATTTGCAGGGTTTGGTGTTAATGAGCTTGGCCTCTTATGTGTAGTGAGATAATCACAACGTACCCTAGCGTTTGTTTCTTGAAATGTAGAAGAGGAAGGAACATGACAAGCAAAAAAAAAAAACACAAGTGTCAGTGGAAATCTGACCTTTGCTGTGATGATTGCATTTGAGTCGAAGGAATAATCCTTGAATATCTTCAAATATTACACGAAAAGCGAAACAGCACGACACATGGCGGGTCATTTCATAAACTGTGTCCATGAAGACATTTCCATTAAGCTCCAAAACAGATTTCATCAAAGTTGTGCCCTTTCCACGAGCTGAATATTTTTCTTTTGCCCAAACAAAGATGCTAATCAGAGATTAAAACCTTTCTCCTCACCTCTCTACCGTCCCTATTTCAATGAAACCCTACATTTAATGCACATTTTTGCCAATTATGTTGGAAGTCATTTTTGTTTTTAGTGTCTTTTATAACCAGCTTGTTATGATGGACGAGGGGACGTAAACTGTGGTCATGTCTAGTTCCTCGTGGCTGCAACCTAAAAGCTGAAGTCACCCCCGCTGAGAAATCGTAACAGACCCTGCATTCCTGTTCAAAGTGGGAAAAATTGAGACATTTATCTTGACTGACTACACCTCTATCCATCTGGAGGAAGGTTCATGTGGACACATGGTACAGAAGCTCTCAGTGCTCTGGACAGCGCTCAAAGGGACTTGGGCCTTAAGGCTTTCTGGAAGAGGGATGACAAACCTAAAGTGGCATGCTGAAAGTCAATCCATCAGTCTGAATGAATCTCCAGCAGCACTCATGTGGACAGGGGAGATAAAATAGAAAAAAAACCCACACATTTTTGTAACATTGAATTGAGGGCAGTTCCATGGAGAACTGTACATCTAAGCATTAAGCCTCAACACTGCAGTATTTCTGGGCAAGAGGGATTTGTCACAAACTCCCATTTAGGAGCAAAAATTAGCTGTGTTTCATGAATATATTGTACTTTTGTGCAGGCTGGTTACCCCCAAAAATGGTGACATATGTATAACTGTATAAAACCACTTCAATCTAATGGGATTCTGGAAATTTGCAGATTATTTCAGGCAGAAAATATTTGATGCCAAGTCTAAGATCACGCCTCAGTCAGGGGTTAGTAAATGTACTGGAAAAGCAGAAAGAAGAAGTGTGTCCTGGTTTAACTCCCTTGCTACAGCATATGTACAATTAGTCCTGCAAATAGTCACTACTTCACTGAATATTATAAGACTGGGACAACAAATGGTCCCTGACATTTTTGGCCCAGATGGCCCAACGAAATCAGTCCGACATTATGCCAGGGAATGAAGTGGGTTTTTGTAAGCAGGTAAAAAAACAAACTGATAGTAGATTATAAATCATGGCAGACTTTTCATTTTTCATTCAAAAAAATGTTTATGCAGCAAGTTATAAAGCAGCTTTAACAAAACCACTGATCACAGTCCAAACTCTGAATAATTTCTGCTGCATTTGTGATGCATTATACAAAGCACAAAACATAGTATAGACCTGCACGTGTAGATCGTATTATGTTGTGTGCATGGGTGAGAGAGGGACTCTATCCATATGGCTTTTTTTTAATCAGTCTCCAGTTTAATCATGTGCTGAGCATTGTCATCACTGCGCAGCAAAGCCAAACATCAGTGGAGCAAAGTTGGCGCATGCCTGCCATTCCAGAGGACAGTCACGTTCACATGAAAGTCAGATGCACTTGTAGATCGAAATGTGAACTGTCAAATCGGATCTGTGTTGAGTGAGAAATGAATCTCAATGCGTCTGGTCATGTGAAGGCAGTATTTAAACAAATGCACCCTGCTTTCATGATCACAGCCACTTAGGAATCACAAACCGATGTCCTAATGAAGGTCTATCATCAGAAAGTTGCAACTAAAGTTGTTGAAAGTTTGACAGTGTGTGGGATTTTTTTGGGAGTATTAAAAAACACCAAGTGCAACAAACTGGTGCACCACAGTTTCTCAGTCTTGGTGATTTCAAATGTTGTATATCGTTTAGAATCCGTTGGTCTAGAATAGAATAGAATAGCCTTTATTGTCGTTATTTTGTGGACAACGAAATTTGGGTGCCACTCCCTTGGTGCAAAATACAAATATATAAATAACAATTTTAAAAGAGAAAATAGAAATATTAACAATAAAATAAGAATAAGAAATGTTGTTTACTGCATTACTTTGGCTGACCAAACGCCAAAGTGCACCGAGACGGTCTTCGTTACTTAAAACCACATCATAGATCTTCACTGAACAACTTAAGAATTAAATATGGGACATTCTTCATACCCGAATAATCTTAGTTGTACTTGTAGGACTGTGTTGTGCTCGTCTTTCCATCGATATTCTATTAGCGTTTGTCTTTTTTATGCTTTGGTGGGTGTGCGGTTGGAGCAGCCCTGCAGAGTGCATGCCCTTTTGCTGGAAATACTACATCCTTTCCTTCAAGTATCAGTTGGATCAATGCTCTCTAAACCTAGTCTTTCTTATCTTGCAGAGAAAATTTCCTGAAATGTCTCTAAAGCCGCAGCCATTTGAGGTCATTTCAGTCAAACAAAGCAGCATGGAAGCACCATTTGTCCTCCTTCTCTACGTCCTCTGTCTCATTTATTTATTTGTCCTGGTGCATTATTTCCTTGTCACATTCAGACCCGTCTGAGGAGTTGAATATTACAGACACAGGCTTTGTTTGGTAATCTGGGCAGGTGTGCGCTGATCCTTTGGTAAACCAGGAGGTAATTACACTATTTGCAGTATCGACAGACTAACCAACAGTGATTTCACACATGCACGGGGGGTTGGTGGGGGGGCGGGTGACTGGGAGGGAATAGAGGATAAAGGAAGCTAAAGAAAAGACCAAAAAAAGGAAGTTTGAGCGTGGCACAGTGAGCCAGTGGAAAACGGAAGAGTGTGGGAGAAAAGGGAGTGAGTGAGAGGTAATGAATAGCAAATCAGCTCCTTTATAAAACTCCTGCTTTCAGTGTTCAATCAGAGTAGCCCGGATTGGCAATTTTCCTCTGGCACAACACAGAGAGGGCCCAAGAGTATCCTGGCCTCAGTTCAGAGAAGCAGAGAGAGAGAAAAGATGGAGAGAGAGCGAAAGAGAGAAAGAGAAAGACAGAAAGAGAGACCTTGCCAGTACACAACCCCATCAACCCAGTGCTCATTCATGTTTGGAGAGAACAGTACAGACAACAGGAGCTACTCAGCAGTGACTTGCTCTTTGACCGTGTGTTTTTCATACTTTTTACTGATGTATGAGATAATGAGCCTGTGGAGGAGCAGCAGTGGCTGTCCACACCGCAGTCCTTTGCATAGAGCACGTCCCTGTTTCCTCCTGTGATAGGAAATAGCTTCAGGGATGTAGACAAGAGGGAGGAAGAGGCAGGAAGAGAAAAAAAAAAAATGACTGACAGTGTGTTCACCGCTGGGTCAGTGGCGCACCTTCAATTTGCATTTTTAACGGACTGGATGACCTACTTGTGCAGGTGCGCGCACACATTTCCTGTCTCTATTGCTTCCTGCTTGAAATAGATGCATGGCTTCTGAGAGGGTTGATCACTAGGGCTGCAGCTAACAATTCTTTTCATCATTGATTAATCTGTCCATAATTTTCCCAATTCATTGAGTACTTGTTTGGTCTGTAAAATATCACAAAATGTATAAATGTGTTTACCAAACCTGGAAATGATTATGTTCTCAAAAAGAATTGTTTTTGTCGCCAAACTTTCACATTTAAGAAGCTGAAAAATCAGAAAGCTTGTTTTAATTATTAAAAAAAAAAAACACTCCTAATAAGAAGATTGGTCCACAAAATGTCACAATTAATCACAATCATAATACAACCGAGTACAATATCCAAATCAAAAGACATTGCAATTATGTTGTTTTATTAACCGATACAAAATATAAAAAAAAAAGTTTTAATTCAAACCCATTAATTGATTATCAAAACAGTTGTTATCCATCTGTTCATAATGGATAACAACACTTTCCCCTGACCTAATGATTATAGTGATCCATTTAGTGGAATAGCAGCTTGTGAATTTTCTCTGTGCAAAAAAAAAAATAAATGTGCTCAGGTCACTGTACAGTCTGTAGTTCCAGATTAAGCAGCTCACTGAGGGAAGCTGCTGTCTGTTTTAGATAATTGTTATTGTATGACATGCCAGCCAAAATTGGAATAGAAATGCTCATTAAAAGTGAACCAAGCATGAAAGAAAAAGTCAAACATAACTAATTTAGTCAAGCCTAATAAGACCACTTGAGCATTTATGCTATTAATTTTGCCAGACACAATTTAGACTCCATTTAAACTGCGGTGGTTACATAAAAGAGAGGAAACAAAAACATTGTAATTGCCACTATAAATTGAGATGAAGTGTGGTGCAGAAAGGGGCCAAACAGCTGAATGGCTTTGTTCACTCAGAGCAACCTGGAATCAAAAATAAACACACGTGCTCGCATGCGCGCCCACACACACACACACACACACACGCGGAGAGAGAGAGAGAGAGCTGACTACCAAATCCATTTTTTTCATCCACACAAAGCTGTTTTCACAGACAAGCGGCATGTTGCACGTTCTGCATGGAAAACAGTGTGGCAAAGCGTTAGAGGCGACTCTCGGGAGAAATAATTACTCTGGACAGTGGTGGGGCTGAATCCAGATGGACCTGGCAGAGCCAACGCGGAAACCAGCTGCCATGGAACACTCCTCGTACCTGCGTCACAGCATTTATAGCTACAGGCCACCCAGTGCCTTAAAACCAATCATTTTACCCTGCATCAAAGATTCCGTAGTTGTACAAAGTGCAATTCTCCTGTCTTGGCATGGGTGCTTAATGCAACTGAATTATAAAATGCTTTATTGAGAAATGATGCCTTTAAATGCAGTGTTTCTATTTCATCTATTACACACCGACCTCTCTAACAATGTCATAATCTTTAACAAAACAATCACTGCATTTCCTTTTTAGCTGTTCAAGCTTTTCCCGGTCTATCATTTGTGTTGTTTTGGGGAGTAAGACCACATTAAAAGCCAGCTGTTGTTATAGCTGTGTGTGGACTACCCTCACTTAAAATTAATAGATGAAATCCTACACCTGAAGCTAGAGCAACAAAACAAGGATAAGCTGCTTGATGGCTTTGTCTCAGTAGCGGCTGCCAAGGCGAAGCGTGTTTCGTAAATGCACTCAGCTGCCTCATCATTCACCGTCCCCAATGTTCTCCATTATCTCAGATCCTGTGTTAACACACACATCTTTGGCTGACCCCGACATGCACCAGGACAGGTTTTCCCACAGGGTCCAGCAGCTGGGGATTGTAAGGTGCAAGCCATAGATTGTAAATAAAAAAAATTGAGTATTAGCAGTAAGTAACCATTTATTGACTAGCCACCAGGGAGCAATAATACCAGAACCCCATTTGAATGGGAGTGTATGAGGAAAACTGACTCTTATTCTCACCTGACTTACACCCGACCAGTTCAGCACAAGTATCATTACTAGTTTCAAACCAACACAGTTGTCATTTACATGCCCAGCTCTCCCATCACTGCACCTGTGGGTGTGTTTTAAAATGCTATCTTGGAGCAACAGAGAGCCGCTGCACCCTTGGCCAACAAAAACCTGGTCTAAAGTTAATGGCGCAGTATATTCATGCATATCTAAATGATGCATTAGATGCACACGACGTAGGCGTGTTCACAATGCACGTACGCTCTGCTTGTTACACGCGCAGGAATGAGCTTCATCGCTCATCCTCCTCCCTTTCCTCAGCATATAAATGCAGATTGGTGCAATTCCATATCCCGTGCAGTCAAATGCTGATTGGACAGTGGATCGGTAGACGGCAGAGGGTCCACAGGCCAAGGACCACGTGTCTATCTCTCAGTGCAGGCCTCTTACTGCAACTCGTGTGCCTTTACCTCACACACACACACACACACAGATCTGTGTGATCCTCAGCAGAGAATTGTTCACTTCTGCATTTGCCATTTAAGTACCTGGCTTTGAAAGGGATTGACAATGAAACTCTGATTGGCTTGTTGTTATGTAAAACAGACCCTACAAATAATTCAGACTCTAAATACAACCCCTTTGCACCCTGCGCCTCTCTTTGTGCCTAGATTAGACGCTGTGCGGCGGGGAAAACGTGGAGTTGGAAACATCCTGAGATACTTGTGCCACACACTTAAGATCATGCGAGACGGATTGTTTAAATAGGGCCCATGATGTCTGTAGGTTCCAATCCCGAGTTGGAGATCTTCCTCAACACATTTGGGGGGGACACGGTGTGATTAACAGCTGGTGCTGGTTGCAGGTGACGGCCGTGAACCTCTGGTGTCTAAAATGTAGCTTCCATGGCACCAGTTAAATGGCAAATCCTTTTATGTAAGGTTTATGGTGCAGGTAATCACAGTGGACTTCACCATTCCTGGATTAGACCTGAAGGTTGTAGCAATAATCCCAGGTTTAGCACCAGAACCAGGTCCATGTCTGTGGTTTTTAAGATCACATCAAGTGCATCATTCTACCCTGAACCTCACCATCTCCTTTTTTCAGAGCTAGGGGAGTTGGTTACACTTTTACAGTCTTTGGGGACTTAAAATGACGGTATACATCTTCATACAGTTATCAAATCTTCAACTATAATGGAAATATGGGACATTTAAATGTGATGTTTCCATTAGTGTTAAAAAGGAAAACAGGGACACAACAGACAGCTCTTCTAAAGCTGTACAGTGTGTCTGTTTTTATGAATTCTGTGCGCTGCATGTTTTGGTTCTGGCATAACCTTTGAAGTGTGTATTTACCTTTTTTTTTGGGTATGCTTCAGTGTGAGATTAAAGATGACCTCTGCTTTTACCTTCGGTCTCTATCAAGATTTTCTGTTAAAAACCAATAGAGATGCCTGGCTGCTAGTCTTATTTGATGTTGTGCACTGCATAAGATGAGGCTCTCAGTCAATTACTGAGCACTCAAGGACAGACGGAGCACATCTGACTTGTTGGTTCTCTGTTGATGTCTCTTTTCGGGTGTATTTTTAGTTTCCTTGTAATGTTTGTTGGCCACAATCATATCCAAACAGAATATCGCAAAAGTAAGAGTAAGAGTGTGTCCAAATGTTTGCGCCCCAGCGCTGCTCGTCGTGTTTCTGTCTTTCCCCTATATCACAGCTCCTGCATTTTCTTGTACAAAAAAAAAAAACAAAATCAAAAAGGCAGGCATGGTGGCAGGAGGCAGGTTGGCCTGCTGGATAATCTCAGGAAAACACTGAGCACACAAAGAAACACAAGGACCGGTGGCAGTAAGAGGCAGCAGGGAAAATAAGTAAAAAAAACAGTAATTACTACAAAAAGCCATGAGCACAAAATTTCCACAAAACATACTAAGGGAAACACTTTTGAGTCACTTGGAGGCAAAATGGAGTGGAGTGGTTGATTCAAGTGTGTGTCCCTGTCACACACACACACATGCCCTGCAAGAGTTGGGGAGGATAAGGCTCTATCCATACTAAATAATACATTTGGTCTATGTCCTGACGAGCAAGTAATCTGCATCCATACTACAACACTCCTAAACGGAATATCACTTAGGGCCCGTTCACACGGAAACAGGTTTAGGTGAATACTAGGGATGCACGATATATCGGCATTAATATTGTTAACGGCCCCGATGTTCGTCATTTTTTAACATATCGGCATCGGTTCAATGAGTAAAACTGCGCCGATTTTAACAACCGATGTTTATACCCGTCTAATTGCTGTTTGTGTATGTGTGTCGGGAAGGGGAGGCCATGCGGCATTTGTTTGGGCATATGACAAGGTAATGCGCAGAGGGCTCCGCGTCAAGTCGTTCAATACCACAAATTTGATTATGTCATTTGAAAAACCGTCACCCTGAAGTACACAAACAACGGCAGGAAGCTAACGCTAGTAACATTAGGCGGCGGACAAAAAAGAAAGCAGCGCAGCTGGGACTCGACCAAAGGAAGACATTGGCCAGGGCAATAACGATCAAGGTAATGGAAATGGTTGCTCTTGACGACCAGCCAAGGGTTCCGACGGTTGATAGTGCATATTGAACCCCGCAACAACCTGCCAAGTCGGCGCTACTTTTCCGATGTTTTGCAATTGAATAAATATCTGGTTGCCATGAATACTGGCAAGTTTGTTAAAGTATTTTAACTTGTTTTTTTTTATTATGGCAGCTCTTAGTAGAGCTTGTCAGGTATTGTTTCTCATATTTGTTGTGTAGTTTTATTGTGAAGGGAAGTGGCGCGGTTGTTGTTGCCGGAAGGAAGGGTTGTTGACTTTATTTACGTACCCAGTATAGACGCCCTTATCTCGGTTACAGTAACTTTGGCAGGGTATTATTTTTATTTATGTTCATGTTTGTAATTTATGATCCAAACTTTCTCACAGGAGTTTAGTGAGTTGAGGGAGTTAAACTGTACTTTCATTTAGTTACACACTTGCTACAAGTGGTAAAGGTTTCTAAAAACCTTTACTTGTAGTTGGTTACTTGTGTCTAATGTGACCTTGTTATTTGGAGGTAAAACATGTTTTGAAAATAAAGGAAGACATTCAAAAATTCAGCTTGCGTGATTTTCATTCTGTACAAACTTTTATCATCTCAGAAACTTTTTTTAAAACATATATCGATATCGGTAGATATCGGTAGATATCGGTTATCGGCCATAGCAGCAATATTAATATTGGATATCGGTATTTGCGGAAATAGTCATATCGGTGCATCCCTAGTGAATATGCATACTTTTGTCTGAGAGGCGTTCCGTCCACACGGCGACGGCGTTTTAGGTCCTGAAACTTTTTTTGAAAACTCCTCCCACAGTGGGAACATTTGTAAACACCGGCCTTGCGTTTCCGTTTAAACGCTGAATACGACACTACAGGAAAACGATGCCGTCATATTCCCAGCTCTCTTGCGCTGTCATTCACTGTCTTGTGTTTGGAGATTGTTTGACAGTTTTACCGACTACTGTCAATGAAAAGAGAACTAAGTCAGCCCGAGAAAGACACTCGATATCACTGCGACACCTCCTGTCTTCAGAGATTTCACACAAATCCTATTTTTACTTGAATAAACAAAACAGATCAGTGATTGTTCCACACACAGTCTGCTTACATCCACATCTCGTCTGTTGCTCTGTTTCTGTTTATGTTTATTTTCTCTGTGTCGGATTCTCTGTCAGCAGTAAATGGATCTCACTCACTGCGACAGAAATGTGCATTTGCTTCTCGTAAAGTATTTAGGTTAAAGACAGTTGTCGCTAGTCGCTTTTTTAAAAAAAAAATGGCCGTGGGTGTGTAAAGTCGCTAAATATTCACACGGAAATGGCACGATATATAAACAAGCAGACGTTATTTTCCTTTCTTTCCTCTGGTTCGGTTAATTCTCTCTTGAGTCGTGTGGACGGGGATATTTCCTGCCGTCTTTACGGCAAAGAAAAAAACGATCGCTTCGGTCCGGACGCGGCCTCAATCTGCTCTCAGATCGTCTGATAGTGAGAAACAACAACGGCGAGATGAAGAACAAGGGTTTTGTTTTCAGACTGACAAAGCAGTGAAACAGAAACTGAAAGTAAGCGATGTGTCGGAGCTTTTTCTTCACAGCTGATCTCAGCCATGGGCGACTCCATCATCATATCTCCATTTTTTTGCTTATCCACACAAACATGCGCCGGCAGAGTTTGCAAACAAAAGTGGAGCCGGCAGCATTTTTAAACGTGTCTGTTTTTGAGCTCTAAAACATTAATGTAGTCGTGCATGACACCAAAGAGAATCCTAGATGGAACATGCTCTGGAAACTACATCATCCAACCCATTTGGATCTGTTTTTGTATCACTCATGAATATCTGTAAATATTGCTTAGAGTTATGTTTCACTATTGTTTATTTTGGCTGTGTTGTTTTTTTTTTCATTCCTAAAGAATATATTTATTAGGTTTCTTCAAACTTAATTTAGACAAAAATAAAGGTACCTAGCCTCCCAGCAGCCTCGGAGTTGTATTGACTGGGAGTCTGTTGTACCGGCTGCTTTCACTGCTCTCGCTGAGGCTGATAATCAGACTGCAGTTTGTGGATGACATTTATATTTTTTGGATGGAAACCACAAGATTTTATGTTCAGTATGAATACATTTGCTACTTGTAAAGACATAAAAATAACAACACACACTTGTTCTATTTGACTGTATTATGGTTTACACAGAAGGTCTTTATTTGTGTATATAAACATTGCTTTGTCTGAAGGCCTTTAGGGGACGTTTGAATGCAACACAATCCAAGTGGATGTACAAGGTCGATAAATGGAGATGGGGATAAAAAATAAAAATAAAAAAAAATCCATCACCAAAGTCAATTTACTGATATGGACAACTATCAACTGAGTGATTAGAAATAATTTAAGGAAGTGGAGCATATGATGAGAATTATGCTGCCAAGTGGCGAACACTGGGATTAATGGTGACACTGCAATATTCATTCAGCTGTGTGGGAAAAAAAACAATCAGCGTTCTCTTTGGAAAGAAAGGGAGACATTTCTGTGAGCCTCGACTCTGAACAGTGTGATCCATTTCTCTACACTCGGAAGAGAAGCACAGCCAAGGGGAGGGTGGGGGAATGTGAGGTTAGTGATACCTCTCTGAACTGTCCTCCCTACACACCCCTCGCTATGAATGTCCTATATAAAAAGGGGAAGGAAGTGATTGAGGAGCAAGCAGAAAAAGGCAGCACAGCAGGGTTGTTGTTCTTTTTTAGGTGTGTTTGAGATGAGAGTTTTGAAGGATGCAATTGATTTTGTCAGGTATCCTGTGCAATTCAGTATACGCCATAATAAACCACTGTATTAGGTAAACAGAACACTGTGGCAGGAGTGGCATCAGTGTGGCATTCTGCTGCTGTTCGACTTGTTGCACAATCAGAAATTATAGTTTTTTTTATGACTATTCCAGTTCTAGGCATTTTCTGTCACTTACTGGATGCTAACTCTTTTTTTTTTTGGGACCATTCTCTGTAAACCTTAGAAATGATTTTGCATGGAAATCAGTAAATCAGCAGTTTCTCAAATATTCAAACTGGCTCCAACAAACTTACCATGTTGAAAGTCACTGAAATCACTTTTCTTTCCCATTCTGATGCTCGGTTTGAACTGAAGAGGCGTACCTATTAAAGTGGCTGCTGAGTGGATCACGTATTTGGGGGTGTATTTATAGGTGACCTATATATTTAATGACTTTTCATGACTGAGTTCATGTCAGGTGTCCGTTAATGATGCAACTAAAGGCTATTCTATCAATTTTCTTTGTTTCCTTTTTCTATTTAATTAGTGAGGTTGCATGGAGAAAAAAAAATGAAAATACATAAGGTCATACTGTGTCTTCACGTGATCAGCTGGAGATGAACTATTTGTCTATGTTCTCATTTCTCTGAACCTCAACTCTCTTCTTAACTCGCGACGCTCCCCCTCTTGTGTGCCACATCCTCGCTTATGTATTGACCGCATGTTTTAGCCACATGCAGTTGTCCTCTTTCTGCTATCAGTGGGCCCCATGTGGATCCCTGCAGGACGGACACACAGATGGACACCGTGGGGATCCACAGCCAGCCTCCAATCTCACCAAGTCCCCTCACAGGATGGCAGCACATCACAGACTCACATCAGGAGGATTTCTGATTTATCCATTAGCAATGAAATGATTTAAATGCTAATTTGCCTCAGCCACATATTTGCTCTGGTTGTGCGCTTGTCAGACTAATTAACATTCCGAGTTGGTTGACCAAGTTACCGTTCACCCGTCGAAGAGGACACAAGTGACGTTTTTAGTGTCACACAGCGATGATTTAAAAAGCTACACAATAAGGGCCAATGTCATTACTTGCGCGTACATCCAGAGGCAGACACTCAATTTATTTGTTGGTTAAGCTTGCATTATTTAAGATTTGTTCATTTTACAGTCCACAACAAGGATGTTTTGCCCTGCAGTGAGGTTTTCACGCTGAATTATTGAGCCCTCCTGGTTTCGCGGAACGCTGTGGCACTGAAAAATTAAAAAGACGAAAGATTAGGGAAGTCGGAAAAAATATATTAAACTTCCACCACTTGTGCTGCGATAATAACTAAGCAATCCAATTTCATCTTAAACAGACTGTTTGAAGATCAAAGCTGTGACTTTATCACCAGAATGAGTCGAAAGGATTCCGAAAGAGGGTGAGGAGGGGGGGAGTCCCAGACTTTCTCTACATGCTGTCTTCACTGCAATGAGCTGGACTTGGATTCAGAGAAGGTCAGATGAAAACGCTAACATCAGCTGTAAGCTACTGTAACAGTTAATTAAGAACGGCTAGGAATTTATTAGTTAATGTCGATAATGTCAGTATATTTCCGTCCGTGTGTCACTTCTCTGGATCTCCCGTGAGGCGTAGTTACGACTTATGCCACCAGATGGGGCACATCAGCCGAAACACTCATGTAATTAGCAGGAGAAGAGTAGATAAAGGTTGGGCTACAGCCACGATGCTACGATTTGTGAACCACTGCTCTTTGAAACAGGGGAAGCTCTTATTGCTCTTATAAATTAACAACTACAGCAAGGAAACGGGATAATAATGTAAAACGGAAATGCTATAATAGTGTTTTTATTTAGAAAATGTAAATGAACAAATGTAAATGGTCTATATCGCCGAGCAAATAACACACAACAACCAGATATTTGACGAGAGACAGGACTGGGCCAGAAAAGGCTCCACTGTCTTGTATACTTCCACGATGCTGTCACTCAATGGTCTGGACTTTCACACAGTTCCTTCAATCATCATGTAGAAGCCCACTCCCCTCCCATTCACTATCGTGGAAGCCCAGCTTCCCTGGAATTAACGATTTGCCGCAGTGGAAAAAAAAAAACTAGTTGAAGCTGAGCCTCAAGTGGTTTTAATGCGGAGGTTGCTACTGGAATACGAAAAATGACGTAAGACGATCCGTCATTCGTGATAATACGCAACTAGTGACACATACGCAACGGAATCTAGCGCACGTTTAGTCGTGAAATGTAAATACAACACGGTACCTACTTGACATTTTAGAGAAAGCTGAGCTTCCCTAACCCTAACCCTAACCCCTTGCTGTCTTATGGCGCGTTACCACTAGCTCGACTCGCCTCGCCTCACCTCGGCACGGTTATTTTGCGTTTCCACTAGCGTTAATACCCGGTACCTGCTCTGGTTCCAAGTGAGCTGTGACAATACTATGCGAGACGTCGCCAGACTGCCATCCACTGACAGGAAGAGGCACGAGCAAGATGTCCGACACAAGAATCAAGAACTGTAGATAAGTTAAAAAGACTTAAAAATCCTAAAAACGTGGGTTCATCGCCAACAATTACCAGGGAAGTGTCTAAATTCTCAATATTTAAACAGAGGAGTCTGGTGTATTTAGCAAGTCACTCGTTGGTGTGTCGCGTGTAAAAAAAAAAGTCACGGCAATTTCATGCAGGTGTGCAGTGATGACTCCGCCCACATCGAGTAGGTACTCTTTTTGTAGTGGCAAACCAACCGAAACCGTGCCGTGCCGAGGCGAGTCGAGGTGAGCTGGGACCATGCGTGGAAACGGGGCTTTAGAGCAATCGCCACTGATCTTAACAACACTCACACACAAGTGAAAAAACCAAACCGTAGACCCTGTTGATGAGTGGAATGGAAACTTATCTCATTTCCCCAGGTTATGTGTGCGTGTTAATCACACCAACGCGTGTGTGTCATCAGTGTTTCTGACAGGGTGACACAAGCGTTTTCAAGCAAGAGCCTCTTTTTAACAAGTTCTTTTTTTTTTATTCAACACTTTACAAGTGTCTTTTAACTGTTATTTATTATTAAAAATGAGCGGAGTATTGTATATTAACTAATTAAACTAACTGTTAAGTAAAATGCACATCATTTCTTCCAGTTAACGACCTACTGTGAAAGACGAGACCGCGGAGTAAATGTTCTCCGTGGCTTCTTTTTTTTTGCTCTGAATGTGCTAAGCTGCCGTGATATCAGCATTTGAGTTGGACATTTATCAAGTGATGCCTCAAAGGACATCACAAATTACGGTTTTTAGAAAACCAAAGAGAAAGCAAAAACCTAAATTGTACAGGTGGAGCAGAGCAGAGAGGAAATGACACCGTAATTGCCTTCTTTATGCTGTATAAATGATGGAGCAGAATATGAGCATAACACAAGCACAAAGCCCTGAGTGAAGCATTAAAACAGGGACATGTTAATTAATGTGATCACACCGGCAGCAGTTTGAGACCTGGCAAGTGACTCACCTCCACAAGCTGACAATGAATAATTGAAGGAATTGTCCTGTCCAAACATGATCCATTGATGTTTCACACACAAAAAAAGAAGTTGTGCTTTAGAAAATAAATGATGTGTATTATTGGGACTCCAACATTCGGAACTGTCTTAAATCTGAAACGGAAACCCACTTCGATGTCCACTGACGTCAGCGACAGAAGGAAACACAATTTAATGAAAGGCTCACTGAATTAGCTCTACGCCTGATTATGTCTACGATATCTTAAGAATATGTCCGTCGCTTGGACTGCGTTTCCTCGCCAGCAAACTGCCCACTAATCCACACCAAAATCCAGTGACAAAATCTGTGTTTTTAGCCTGTGGGGACACAGGAGAGCTGCTCTACTTCTGCCTTTTTTTAGTAAGTTTGTGCCATTTAGGGAAAGCTGAACAAAGGATTTCAAAAAGCAAAGTCACTCTCTTGAAGTTACCGATTGAGGCAGCAGTGGATTAACAATCTCTGTGTGCCAAGATGTAAAATGAAACATTTTCTCGATAGTCTTTGGTGTAGGAGAGTGAGCGGTTTAAAAAAACATTGCTTTTACGGTGAGAAAACCCCGTGAACATTTTCTTAAGATACCGTAGACGTAAGCAGATCTAGATTGTTACAAGAAAAGCTTTTTAAGGGTTTAAAAATCCTCTTTTTTCTGTTAGTATCAAGCTTCTGGAGGTCCTGTTATAATAGCAGCACATACAGTGGCAAATTCAGTGTTATATAATGTGTCAATACTTCACAGTTCAACTATAACTTAGAAGCTGCCACAATGATATATGCACTGATTGCACAGTTTATATCAGATTTTATTGGTATTGCTTTCAATATGTTAGTTTCTTGGCAAGATCATTTTATTGGTTGCTGTTTTTTCTCTCGTGTTGCTTCACTCTGAAGATAGTGTTGGGATAATAAAGCTGGTCTTGTGCCAAAAAAACAAAAACACCACTAGCCCCTGTTGTGATAAACAACTCCTTTCTGCCTTTTTGTCAATCACGTCAGGGGCGTTTTTCAACCAGGGGTGCTTATTATGGCGCAACACATGCTCCCGGGGAAAAGTACAGCGTCTCGCTACTGTACTGCTGCGTCTCTACGACACTCGTGACACAGAATATTGTGTCTTTAAACTTTCTGTAAAAACAGAAACACCTCATCGTGTCATTTCTGAGAGTTTGAAATAATTTTTCTTGAACAGAAAAAGTGATTATCACACACTAATGTCAGACTTCATAGCTGGGTAGTTCTTGAATAAATTCCAGCTGGTGAACAGAGCTGTTTGAGTGTCTGTTGGAAAAGACAGTAGTTAAACATCAATCATCATTTTCAGGTCATCACCTTAAGGGCTCTGAATGTGGAGCTGCAGGGTTTGGAGCCACGTGGCTGCTCGTCCTGTCAGTCACAGGAGCGGGAGCGTCAGTGTTGGCTCAGGCAGCGGAATCGCAGAGCTGTCAAACGCATCATTATCTGCCATCACTCAT